>NC_137773.1:130988543-131584308 GCF_963455305.1 Plecotus auritus
CCTCTGGCTGGTGTGGCAGGAAGACTGCAAGGCTGGGGTAGATGCCCACCCCGAAGCGAAAATGCCTGAGCAGTGGCCCCACAGAAGCTGAAGTCCCGATCCCGTTGGGGTGGGCTCACAGCCCCACAGCCCTGGGGACAGAGCTGAGTCCCATGCCCCTTGGTTTGGGCTCACAGCTCCCTAGTCCTGGGGACAGACATGTGCTGAGGGAACCTGGGGTGGAGAAGGACAGGTGTGGGAGGCTTTGACAGGGCCATGGTGGGCAGGACACGGGCTGCGGGCGCAGTGGGGTCAAGATCAAGGTTAAAAGCCTGATGGGCGGCTTGAGCAGGCTTGGCTGAGGAAGGAGCCGGGGCAGCTCCATAGACCCCTCCTCCCGCCCTCCGGGATTCGAAGGGGTGGAGAGGTTGCTGGCAGCCCCAGCCAACCACTCACACAGACACCACGTCAATATCCAATGTCGTGCGTGGCAGTTTTATAAGCAAACAAATGTGCTCCATTCCTCCCAGGTGGTCCCAAGCGGCCAGGCTCCCTGCCCACACTGGACACCAGGTGCTGACAAGGGGCTCCCGCTGAACCCCAACACCTTCCTTCCCGGCCCCCAGGACTCACTGAGTAAAGCTGACCCCTGACCGAGCCCCTCCTTTCCTCTCAGCTGACTCACTTGTTGTCATCTGCAGTCACCCACCACAGCTGGGCCGGCTCCGAGCGCTGGCTCTGCCTCCTGCTGGCGTGAACAGGTCATGTCTCCTCCCTGAGCCAGCTCCCCCTTTGGTAAATGGGAGATTATATCAGTTTCTCAGGAGTCCGTGGGCATTAAATATGATAAAATAGCCACATCACCAAACGTCAAAAAATAGAAATAAATAAATAGAAAACTTCTGACCAGATACCTACTCTGGAATGGAGATGGCAGGAAGTTTCCTTTATCGCCATAAACCACCTCTGTATGTTTGAATTCTTTACAAAACGAGCAAGAACGCCTCATGAAATCGACTTACATGCACAGCACAGTTCCCCCTGGGCTCAGACAGAAGCTGGCACGTTGCCTGAAAGCTCCCCTTTGCTTGTTGCTTCCCCTTCCCCATCCTGCTGCCCACTCCCTTACCCATGTCCCCCAGGGACCAGGCCTTAATAGAATCCTCTTCCCAAGAATCCTCTTCCTAGAGCCGGCTTCTGGGGACCCATCCTAAGAGAAGCAGTGAGCATGGCCCCCGGCTGGGCCTGGGCCTGGGCCTGGGCCTGGGCCTGGGCTAGGAGACGGGACCACGGTCTGCAGGAACTGCCACTGAAAGTCAGCTCTCCAAGGGAAAAAGCTCAGAGTGAGGGAGCTGCACCTGCTGGGGAGCCGGTGGGAGGGGCACCTGCTGCTGCTCACTGGGAACACGAGGCCGAGACTGCCGGCCACGCGCCGCCCCCGCCCCTCCCCGCCTGGGGCAGGGCTCCGTGGTCATCCCTGGTGGGTTACGGAAAAGGAGCCCAACAGGCCATCAGCAGCACCACCAGAGCCCACCGGGGAGGCAGCATGCTAGAACCAGCCCCCTGGGCCTCCCTGGGGTGGGCACGCAAAGTGGCCAACGTCTGCCAGACTCAACATCGTTCCCAGGGCACTACAGGGACCCCCCCCGCCCCCCGTCACTCAGGATTGGGGCAGGTCAGAGCCCAAGAAAATGGCTGTAGAGAGTTGTCTGTATCATTGAGCCAGTTTCCTCACTCCTCATGGTTCCTCACCTGCTATGTGTCAGCAACTAGGTGGCACTGGAGACACTGCAATGAAGACACCCAGGCACAACCCCTGCTCGTGGTCTGGGGTGGGGAGAGCAGACCAAGAAGCAGCATGGCTTGGTAAGGGCCACATTGGGAGGACTGCAGAATCAGGGAAGACGTCCTGGAGGAAGCTTCGGGAATGCAGAGGAGTTCACCCGGCAAAGGGGAAGGAGGAGTGTGCCAGGCAAGGGAACAGCATGAACAAGGCCTGGAAGGGCAGAGGGCAGGTGATAAGGGCTGAGTGGCAGGAATGAGAGCCTGAAAGGCCTTGTGGGCTGGGAAAAGGGGCTTGGACTTAGTCCAGGGGCCACAGGGACACAGAGATTTAAGCTGGGAAACGGTGTGATCAGATTTGCATTTTTAAAAAATCCCTCCTAGCTGCTGTGGGTAGAGGCAGTAGAAGCAGGAAGGCCAGTGAGGAGGCTGGCCTCATCCAGGGGGCGTGGGTGGTGGCAGGGACCAGGAGATGGCATGGGGATGGACAAAAAGGACCAGCCCTAGGGATATTCAGGAAGTGAAATGGACAAGACGTGTGGAATGATTTTTCTCATCATCAGGGTGGACATGTCACCATCTGGATCTCTACAAGCTACTCATGGTCTCAGAATGTGGGGCTAGTATTTCCCTGCCCTCCTGGCCAACTTGCCTTTGGTCTCTGCCAGGGGCGTAAGGATGGGCAGTGAGGGTTAGCACACAGCGAGCGCTTTCCAGTGACTGTAGTTCTAGTCTTTGCCACTAGGTGGGAGCCCAAGATAGAAAGGGAAGGGCGGCCTCGTTTCCCCGCCCACCAGTTAGTTCTTAGGAAAGGTTTTGTGCTTAAAGGATACGTTACCTTGGACTTGCCAACGGGCAGGGGGTTTACATCACTGTTATTAACAGCATCATAACAGCAGCACCTGACTTCTATAGAGAATTGCTGTTGTCCAAAGATTCTCTATGCAGAGTTTTACATGAATTATTTCATTTCATCCTCACAGCCCCGTGGGGTTGGGGGCAATTGTTATCCCCTTTATACATGAGGAAAATGAGGCTCAGAGAGGTCAAGTGACTTGTCCAAAGTCACACAGCCAAGGAGCCTCAGAATAAGGATTGGCATTCCAGTCGATCTCCATCACGACAGGAAACAGACTTTTCAAAAAACCCTTCCCCTAAAACTATTCTGAGGTTAGCATTGACCCCCTACCACCACCTCCTCCTTCTCCCCCTGCTTTCCTCCTCTTCCTCTTGAATGCCGCTGAAGACATTTGAATTGCTCAGAACCTCTGAATCAACATTCTCCGAGCACACGGTGCAATATACAAATCTCGTAACACAGAAACCCACACCTGAAACCTATATGATCATGTTGACCAATGGCACCCCCAATTTTTTTTTAAAGACAGAATCAAAACACCCACCATCACTGCTTTGGGTGAGGTGAGGAGGGAGTGTCTCTGAGAGATTTGGAACTCCTCTGCAAACCCCTCCCACATTTTTCAAGCTGGCTTCCTTCTACAAAGTTGTGGGTCAAGAAGGAGCAGTTGTTTCTCCCCATTTTGCAGATGGGGAAAAGGAGGCTCGGAGCTGTGCTTAGGCCACACAGTGAGACAGGCAGAGCTGGACCTGGAACACCTGGTCTGGACCCTTCACCACCAGCTCTGTGCCAGGCCCTAGACTAGGCTCCGAGACCACCACCCCATTTTTCCTGCCCACGGCGTCAGGTCCAGTGTTGCATTTCGGAAGCCCATCTCGCCAAGAGCCAGGCTTCAGACTTTCAGCCAACGGAGGCTCCCAGTCAACCAGGCTTTCCGTGCAGCTCGTAAGTCACATTTCAGCAGGACTCCCAAGGAGATGGAGGGTAATAAATAGGAAATCCCTTTTATCTCCTCCCACCCACCAAGAGCCAAGCTGGTGGATACTTTGGGGATGGCTGCCAAAGGAGCTTGATCTTCAGGTTGACTCGCGGCATTTTTACTGCTCTGGCTGACGGCCCGCTCAGTCATTGCCCTTTACTACTTGGGGAATGCTCTTCTTACTACAGGAAATCAGAGGCTGGGCCCCAGCCATGACTGGAACAGAAAGACAAGGAGCAGGGCACAGCAGCCGTGGGGCGGGACCCAGGAGGAGGGGCAGAAGGAAGGAGCCATGCTTTTGCTTGGCTGGAGGGGACACGGGTGTGGAGGGACACACAGCAACAACAATAACAACAGTTCTCATCATTGCTGTGCAGGGAGCACTGGCGATGAGTCGGGGCTGTGCTAGGCACTCTACATGCTTCGCCTGTTTTATGTAACCCTCCATCATTTTCCATCCATTCCACAGTGTTTACAGAGTGATGGCAATGTGCCAACCACTGTTCTAGACCCCGGGGTAACCTGAGGAACAAGTCAGACCAGGTCCCAGTCTTTGTAGAGCTGCCATTGCAGGTGGGGAGACAAACAGGAAACAGAGAAGATATTATTTCAGTTGCTGATAAATCTACGAAAACACAATAAACAGAAAGCCTGGGGAGCTGCTTTGCACTGGGGGTCAGGGAAAGCTTCTCTGAGGAGGTGACCATCGAGCCTGAAGCATAGAAAGGGAAGAATGATGCAATTTTCAAAAGATGGAGTCCCGGGAGAGAGACGGCAGAGAGAACCGCACGTGCAAAGGGCCTGCAGTGAGGGGCCAAGTGGTATGACCCAGGAACTATCAGGGAGAGGTGGTGGGAATGAGGTCCCAGGGCAAGCGACACGTGACAGATCCTGTGTGCACCAAGAACACCTGGTCACCCCTGGGGCACGGGCAGAGCCGGATCTGTGCCTGACCCTTGTCTCTACCACCAACGCCCATTCCGCAGTCCTCACAACCTCCCTGGGCCAGGCTCTGGGCCAGAAGGAAGGGAAGCACGACAAGTCTTCTCCCACCCGCCCAGCTCTTGGAAAAGTGTTGTGCTTAACGGCTGGTTACCTTGGACTTGCCTTGGGCAGCGGGTTTACCGTCACTGTTATTAACTGCATCATCTCAGCAGCACCTGACTTCTATGGGGTACTGCTGGTGTCCAGATGCTCTGTGCAGAGGTTTACATGAATTGCCTCATTTCATCCTCACAGCCCCGAGGGGTGGGGCCAACCTTATGCCTCTTTGGCCAAGAGGAAGGTTACAAAACAGAGAATGACATGATCTGATTTATGATCTAACAACACGATGGCTTCTGCTGCACACGCCCTCCCCTTCCAGCCCCCAGAGCAACGCTAAGCGGTATGATGATCTGACCCCACACACGGATGAAGAAAGAGAGGCTCACAGAGTTCAGTCGTGTGCCCTGGCCCACACAACAGTGAGAAACAGCTTCGGCCAATGGGTTTCCAGCCTTGATCTTGCCCCGTGTTGGCCAGAGAGAAGGAAGGGGCTGACGAGTGCGGAGGAGGGGACTTCCAGGGGGGACTCTGAGAACTTGTCCCCTGGCCTGGAATCTGGCCTCCAGATATTTCCCTGCCTGAGCTCCGCCGGCCACCCCAGCCCGCCCCGCCGGCCGCTGCCCTGAATGGAGCGCTCGGCACTCAGTGTCTGCCTGGGGCAGCCCGGCCACAAGTGATTTTCATCTATTATTAATGCGCTGTCTAGCCTGAGCCTTACATCCCCACGCAAGCCTCCCAGCCCGTGCCCCGGCGCCCCACGCAGCCTCCGCCGTCTGGGTGAGCAGTGCCCAGCCTGCAAGAAGGCCAAGTCCTGCCCGCCGGGCCGCCCAGATGTCACCCGCTGCCCCGAGCTGCCGGCTGCAGCATGAGAGGACTGCTTGCTTCTGCCCAACCCTGGCGGCCTCAGCTTCCTTCCTGAGAGAGAGGCAGGGGTCTGGTGTGAGGAGCCACAGAAGCCCCAGGAGGGCGTGTGGGCGCCTGGGGACACCAGGCCCTCTGTCAAGGCCAATCGCCCTGAGCCCTTCTGAGGAGCTGCAGGCCCTGGAGCAGCCGTGAGGCGTCTTTGTGCCTCAGAGCATGAGCCGCGAGAGGCCAGGGGGCCCTGGCCCAGGGAACCCCTCGGGCCCCAGCTCCTGAGCTCAGCACCAGCAGGAGGACCCCCAGCCTGGCCCCCGAGGCCCACCCAGGCCTGGTGCCCACTTCGTGCCATGGGAGCAACTCAGGGGAAGAAGGTAGGAGCCCTGAGGGTCCTTTGGGTCCCTGGACACAGGAAGGGAGACCAGGTCTGCCAGGTGGGAGCCTCACACCCCACCTGCCAGCTCCTCGGAGCCTCAGCCAGGCACTGCCCACCCGCCCCCTCCCTGAGCTCACAGCCAAGATTTGCATGTAGAAACCTGGCTGGGGCTCGGCAAGGCCGGTGACTGGCCTTTCCATCGCTGGGACTGACCTGGGGGCTGCCAGATCCCTCAGCACCCCGCTCTTACACACGGGGCTCTACCTCCCTGCACACGGGTGCTGCCCCCGCCACCCCCCGCCCCGCCATGTCCCAGGGCCTGTTGGTACTGGTGAATGCGGGGCAAGATAAAAAGTAGGATCATTATCGTCAAGTTGGCTAACCGGTTGTTACCAGATATAGGGCCGTGGGCAAGTTTTCTGTAATTCACTTCCTCCTCTGTAAGATGGGGAAATAGTAGTCATTATCTCAGAGGCTCGCAGAGAGAATTAAATGAATTAAAATATGTGAAGTGTCGGAAACCGTGCCTGGCATGGAGTGGGCTAAGTGTACACTGTGCTCTGTTGTTGTTAGAATGCTCTTGAGCTCATTACCCGGCACCTTTAAAGCTGGGCTCTCCGCGCGGGTCTGTGGCAAGCACAGCCAGTGCTGTGGTTATGAGAATGTGGGGCGTAGATGCCCGGGGCCAGCACTAGAGATGGGTGTGGGAGGGGCTGACCCAGACCTCCGGGGTCAGCTCTCCAGGGATTCCCATTCCTGCTCACAGCTCACAGGGGCCCCAGTGGTGTGTGGAAGGAGGGCGGGGGCGGGGGGGCGCGGGCGGGGGGGCGCGGGCAGGCTGCCCTGATCCCAGCTCCTCTACCCACCTGCTGTGGTGAGGAACTGAACCCTCTGGATCAGCTCTAGGGTATAAGAGGGGCTGGTCCCATCTCCTGGGAGACTCAATGAGATGGTGTCTGACACTCCAAGGGCCCTAGTGAACAGGGCTCTCTCTTCAAACAACCCATGACGACCTAGTACATTAAAGTTGGGGAACAGTGGAGGGAGTGAGGAGCAGGAGGTGAAGAAATGGGGGAGGCCCTGTGCTTCTTGAGTCCAAACTTTCTGCCAACCCAGTGCATCCCACGTTTTTTCAAACTTAAAGTAAAACGTATCAAGGACCCCATGGAGGAAGGTCTCTGGACCTCAGTTTCCCCATTTGCAAAATGAGGGTGGTGGCCAGATAACAGCCAGGGGCCACCTAGTGCTGTCTCTGCTCCTGCTTCCTCAGCAGCCCCCAATGTCACTTTCCTAAAAGCTTAATGTCCTGGGACTTACTCCTGGCCTCACAATGCCCACTCCTGCCTACAGGGGCCAGTGTGGGGCACTCAGCCCCACCGGAGTCCCGGAGCCATCTTCCCAGCCAAGTCCCAGCCCTGGCCCCAACCAATCCACTCTTCCTGCTCTCCCTCTCCACCGAGGGAATGAGCTCAGTCTCCAGATCCTAGCTCTGCTGAACGTGAATGTGGGGAGAAGGTCACCTTGGAGACCAGCTTCCTGGGCCTAGAAAAGACCCTAAGAAGGTCTAACCCAGGAATAGCAAAATGTGTCTCATGTACTGCCTCTCCCACTTCCCTCACCATGGCAGACATCACAAATCAATCCCGGTACCCTTTCCCACTAAGTCTAGACAAGCCTCAGAAACCCTCCCAACACAGCATCCCAAAACTCCCCCCCAGTCAGTCAGAACTAGCCCCCGGGCTGAGAGCCATGCCTACCCTGGCCCGCCCCCTGCATTCAGGGAGAAGCCCTCCCAGGGGGAAGCAGGGCACTGTGATTGAGAACATGGGCTAAACCTAGCTGGTTTGGCTCAATGGATGGAGCATTGGCTGTGGATTGAAGGGTCCCAGGTCCGATTCCAGTCAAGAGCATGTACTTCGGTTGCAGGTTCCCCAGCCCTGGGTCACAGGAGGCAACCAATCGATATGTCTCTCTATCTCTCCCTCTCCCTTTTCTCTAAAAATCAATGGAAAAATATCCTCAGGTGAAGAATAACAACAACAACAAAAGAACATGGGCTTAGGGTCAGACAGGCCCTACTCAGTTCCTCCACATCCTCTGTGACCTTGGACAGATTGCTGCACCTCTCTGAACCTCAGCTTCTGCCTCAATAAGCTAAAGATAATAATCCTCATCAGCATGTTGTCAAACCTAAATGACATCGTGCCTGGAACAAAACTGGCGCCCAGTCAATGTTATCTTTTCCTGAATGTGATCCTCTCACAGCTGCATCCTCCTCTGAGCTCACCACTGCTCCTTTGGGCTGTGAAGGTATCAATATCACCCCAATGGCAGATGGAAAAGCTGGTCAGTGGTGGAGCCAATGCAGAGAAGAGCTGTGGGCAAGTCCAGGCCAGGCCCCCTCAGCTCCCCACCCGTGGACCACCCCACCCAACCCCCCATCTCTCTCTGGATTTCTGGAGGCAGCAGCTGGGTATGTCTGTGACAGGCCTGGCTGTGTGGAACAAAATGCCCAGCACCCAACCACTTATTCTCCCGCTCGCTTGTCCTATAATGTTCACTCTACTGTCCTCAGACCCCTTCCCACAGAGTCATAAAATAAAAGCTCTGGAAAACCCTTGGTGATATGGTCCAATCCCCTCCCCATTATACAGATGGGAAGACTGAGGCCCAGGGAGAGGAAGGACTTGCCCAGGGCCGTGCAGCCTGGGCCAGGGCATTTCCACAATGCTTGGCAGCTCCAGGCCAAACTGCAGAAGCACACGGGAAGGCAGTGGTCTCCTTCCTCAGCATCATGAAGGGCAGAACCAAGCTGGCCGTGGAGATGACCCGTGTCCACCAAGGCACTCTCTCCTGGTACATCACTCTGTCTGCCAAATCCTCATTTGCTCCCACACCACCCTCCCACAGAAAAACAAAACACTGAGTACGTGCCACCCTGTGCTGAGAGCTGGGCCAAGGGTGGAGAAGCAAGGTCCCTGCCCTCTCAGCCTTCCCTATTGGTTGGAGAGACTGAACATAAGCAAATAATGATAGTCATAGTGGAGACAGGGGTGGCTGGCCAGACGAGCAGGGACTGCGTGTGAGGACTCCAGGTAGGAGAAGGCTGTGGAAACCCCATAACTCAGATATTTGCTTAGGATGTTGCCCACTATGAGGAAAGGAAACCCCAGCTCCAGCTATCTTAAACAATAAGGGAATGTACTGCGTTCTCTAACTGGACATCCAATGGCTCAATAATGTCTCCAGGACTTTCCCCAGAAGCCCCCAGCCAAGGTTCTCTTGAATTTCCTTGGCTCAAATTAAGTCATGCTCTCATTCCTGACTTGTCCCCTGGGGCCACTGGCTTTGCCTGGAACCCTGAACCTGTCGATGGCAAAGGATGGAAGTGGGACCGTGGGACCGTGGGACCAGAGCCCCCCTTGAAGCTGGAGATCAAATCCCCAATGGCAGGGCTGCTGTTCAATGGGAGGGGTAGGCTGGATGCTGGACTTTTAACCATAATGTCCCACCCTGGGGGAGAGGGGGTCGTGCCTCTGACCAAGGTGCGTACAGAGGGAATGGAGAGAACTTGAGAAGTTTGAGGGTGTGGCAGAAAGGGTAGTAGGCCAGAAATCAAAACACAGACATTGTTGCTTCTATTCATCCTGTTAACTTCCCTTGGATGTGGCATTTTTTAATCTGCAAAGTGGTACCCTGACCACTATCATGATTTTTGCAAGAATCAAATGAAGATATTTCCCATACATGGAAACAATGTCTCTGTTTGGAATATTCCTGAAGCTGCAAACATTGGCCAGCTGGTCACGTGTGGATACTAGAGAGAAGAGTGCAGGCAGCATGTCCTAGATAAAGCCTGTTTTGAGCTCTTGCCTTGCACAGCGGGGCCACAGCTCCTTGGGCAGCAATGGGCCTAGGAAAAGCAGCTCCTCTGGGCCTCAGACACCAGCGGAACATCCAGAGACCACAGGGTCTGGGTGCTGCGTCCCCAGCCCCATCAGCAGCCAGGGTCTCCCCCAGGGAGCGGACATGCCCACAAGCTTCCATAGGCTCTTCCTACCTAAGTTCAGCACCCCAGACCATTATCTTAATTCCAGCCTTAAGGAGGTTGATACTAAATAATACCCTGACGCTAGCTTTTGCACTAATTCTCTGATTGGATCTTCCAACTGCTCTTGGAGGTGGGTGCTTTTACTACCCAAACAACCCGAGGCCTAGAGAGAATAGTCAAGAGGCCCAGGCCACGCAGCCGGTGTGCAGTCTAAAGAGCCCGACCTCTTAGCTAGTGGGCTTCAGCGCGGCGCTCGTGAAAGTGGGCTCTTGCGCAGGCAGAACAGTGTGCAAGTCCCACCTGGCACCCCTATTGGGGCACCTTGCTTAGCCTCTCTGAGCTCCGTCTCCCCTGTCAAGTGGATGACTTCACCTTCCACACTAGGTCGAGGTGAGGTGCCTGTCGCACAGCAGGGGCTCAGGGAACTGTGGGGGAGACTCAGTGCTGCTCTAGACACTCAAGGTGGCCTTTCAGCAGCAAGGGGGCTGGCTGGGCCCCCAAATGCAGCTGTCTCATCTCCCTGAACCAACCCTGTGTTCTGCCTGCTGATGTCTGTCAAAACGTCATCGCTTTGCATCCGTCTTCATTAGCAGGAAGTTTCCCTGGCTGAAACAGACGGGAAGGAGTGCGGGCGATGTGGCCGAGGTGATGAATGGCCTGGCGAGGGTGCTTGTCCTCGCAGAGCCCAGGAGGCACACAAAGGGCTGGGCCCTGCGGGCTCTCCGCACAATGATCCCCGATGATGGATGGCTCCCGCTGGCTGGCACCCAGCTCAGTGGGGCGTGAGGACCTCGTTAGGAGGCTCTCCCTGTCCGTGCCCCACCGTGGACCCAACCCTGCCCACCCCCTCAGACTGCTTCTCTAAGGGGAGCTGGGGCCAAGCACCCCACTCCTCAGCTGGGTTCCCAAAGGGCCCTGAATGGGAGGCTTGGGGACAAGAGAAAGTTGTCAGGACTGCCCTCACCCCCAACAAAAGCAGAGCTCAGGCCCCTCACTGAGCCCTGTCTCCCCAGGTCACTCAGCCTGCCAGTCTTTACTCACACCAGGTGCCACTAGACTCCCCCCCACCCCACCCCCCACACACACACGCCTACCCACAGTCCCAGGCCCGGTGCCCGCCCACCTGCTCTTGTATGTGTTCCTGGACCAGGTGTGTCCTGGGTTCTGACCGCACAGCTGACAGATATTCCATCACAAGGTGTGAGGGATGGGGGGGGGGGGGGTCTCAGCTAATGAGCACCCCCCTTGGCAGCCACTAAGCCAGGTGTTTTCACCTGCTTTCCCTGCAGGCACCCCAGCGAGGTAGAGGCTGCCACGCCCACATCATGGCTGAGCCCTCTGCCCTTCCTGCCTGCTCTGGGCCTCAGGGCAGAGGCCTCACCCCACCTGGCACTGAGCTCCACACTCCACCTACTTTCCTCATACCATCCTCACAGAGGCCCCAGGAGGAGGCTGCTGTTCTCATCCCCATTTTATAGACCAGGTCACTGAGGCTCAGCGGTCCCCAGTGAGGAAGTGGCCGAGTTGAGGCTGCACTGACGTCCACCCGGCCAGTGGGCACTCCCACAGGCAGGCACATTGCATCCTTATCCCTGATCCCCCACCACCTCCACCCCATTCCACAGCAGAGGAAGCTGAGACCCTCACGTCAGGCTCAGGGTTCCTGGGAAGCAGGCGGGCCAGGGCGGAGGCCTGGTGTGGGCTGAGCTCTGCATTCACTCCCTGGGTGTCCATGCCCCGGCTTCTCATCTGCAAATGGGGGTGAAAAGAGCACCGACATTGGCATTATGGTGTCAGGCTTAAGTGAGGAAGTGCCCGAAGCACCTGGACACATTCCTCTCTCTCTGGGTCTCGGTTTCCCCATATGGGAACTGAGGGGTTCGGGTAAATGATTCCCAGCTGTGGTAAAGGTGACAAACGGCAGTTAATTTGGGGAGGGGGCGGGCCCCTTTCCAGACCTCGCAGCTGGGGGCAGAGATGGAGTTCAGGGCACGGACCTTGTCCCTTTGTCCTTAGCAGGACTCAGTGCAGAACAAAAATACGGGGCCCCTTGTTCAAAAGTTATTACGAATCATAAGACAGCGACAACAGGGATTACTCCAAGCACAAGATCCTTCTGAGTGCATTTGCGACGGCAGGGGTCCCAGGCCCCGGTCATTAGTGCCAGCCAGGGGCATGGGTGTGGGGCCACGTTCCTGGGATCTGGGATGAGGCACACGTACACATGGGAGCCTGGTGAGCCTGGCTTTCCAAACCCCGGACTTGGCCACTCAGTCCCAGGCTCCCCTTTTTCTCCATCTGGTCACCCCCTGGATCAGAGACCCCTGGATGTTTTCCTCCAGTGCCTGAGCCAATCGGTGGACACTGTCTTTCCCTTCACTGTGAACTGTCCCCCCACCTCATTCACCGCCCTCAGAACTGGCCAGAAACCCTGGGAGAAGTTGGTGTTGAAATGTCTTCCCTGGGGAAGCCAGGGACAGGGGTGGGGTTGGAGAGCTGCAGGGGTGCAGGCAGCAGCTGAAAGGGCATCTGAGGGCAGGCAGGGTGGCCTTTGGAGGCAGGAAAAGACAGTTCTCCTGTCCCCGAGGCCACCCGGTGGGCTTTCCTTCTCCTCCGCCCTTGGCCTCCCCGAGGTTGGTCCAGGAGTTGGGTGCCCTGGGCTGCCTCGAGCAGGTGGACAGCTCGGGCCCTGCAAAAAGCAGTGGCGGAGGGTTAGTGGGGTGGAAGTCCAGGGCACCTCCACCGGGGGAGCCTTGGAGCAGGTGCTGGCCAGGTCTGCCCAGAGAAAGGAAGGTCGCTTTGTAAGTAGACAATGGCACCACTTACTCCCTGCAATCGTCTCTTCCAAAAAAACTTCTCCTCTCCATCCTTATGGCTGGAAGCCTGGCTTGGGAGGAAAAGAAATCAAAGGAGGAAAAAGAAGACAGAGGCTGGCTCAGCTGACACCTCTAGGAAACCTTCCCTGAGTGGATCTCAAATATCTACACGGGGGGAGGGGCTTAGGGCAGGGGAGAGGGGACAAGCTGGTCTCAGAGGTGCCTTTGCAGAACTGGACTCAGGTTTCACTAGGCCTGCAGATTACCAGGGCAGCTGGGAAGAGGCGGAGAGATTAGAAGCCATAAGGCTTCCTCAGGGACCCCAGGGCACCACCACTCGCCCTGAGTTCCCCAGACCAGGGCAAATCCCATTATGATCTCAATAATATCCATCACTCTGACCACAGTTGTAATTTCGCGTGTAATTCTGTGATGTATCCATGAGGGGAGAGACACTGCATTTGCCTTTTGGCTCACCATTGTGTCCCTGGTACCCAGCACATAATAGGTGCTCAATAAGTTCAGGAAGGAGAGGAAGGAGAAAGGCAGGCTGGATCCCCTGGAAGTAACACAGGGTGGAGTTAAAGACCAAGCTCGTGCAAGGGCCCCCACAGGGCCTCAGGCTGGGGGAAGGGTGTCCTTTATCCCACACGCCCCCTCCTTGCCTTCCAATAGCTTTCAGGCTTTGACCCAAATTCCCACCTGCCGACCACACACACGCACACACACCCCACACACACATACATGCACACATACACACACGCACGCACACATGCACGCACACACACTTTTCACCTGTACAACTTCCTGGCCAAATGCAAAGTCCTCATTGATTGTTCATTATTCATTCCACCAGCACAGACTGGGCACCTACTGGGTCCCAGGGTCCCAGGCACCAGAGACCAACCCCAGGTCCTGTCCTCAGTGCACAGCCCATCAGTAGAGAAAGAAGTCTCTGGTGATGACAGGGCAGGTGCCAGGTGCTCTCATGAGGGAAACACAGAGGACCCAGGGCACAGAACGGGGACCTCCAAGGGAGAAGAGCAATCAGGGGAGCTCTCGGATGCCCACGCTGTGATCTGAAGAATAAAGAGGGTTAACAGGCCGGGGGGGTGTGGTGGGGGGCGGTGCTGGGAGCAGCTTCCGGGGCCACACCAGCATGTCGGAGGTCTGCGGGGCATGGCCCGTCCCAGGAACTGAGGGAACCTCTTGGTTTGCCAGCTCCTCTTCCTCATTCCCGGTTCTGGGGTAGGGACTGCTGTGGGGCTGGTTCAAGTGGGGCTGTAACTCCCCTTTCCCCCAGCTACCCCCCTGCTGGCCCTGCCACCGCACCCCCAACCCCAACTGTGCTTCTGCCTCAGTCTCTTGATCATGAACTTTTGTTTTCTCTCCTTCCTTTTGCTCAATTATTCAAAGTGGAGGTGAGAGAAAGAGAGGGACTGAGAGGGAGAAGGAGACAGAGATAAAGACAGGAAGAGCGGTCCCCTGAGAGCAGACGGAGGAAGCCCCAAATCTGTCCTCCTGACCTCACCTTCCGTGCCCACCTCGTCCCGTTTTCTACTCCCAGATGTTTTAAGGCCTCCAGGTAAGAAAGGGGAGGAGCCAAGAGGGCCGACTCAACCCCCCTCAGGCCCAGGGCCACATCTCCTTCCTGGATGGGAGAGAAAAGGACATTTCTTTCATTCTTTTTCATTGCCCCATGCACGACCTCCTAGTGCAGGCCTCTCTGCCCACTGACATGAAAGTCTTTGCCTCAGGGGTCCTTAGTGACCCCCGGCGAGACCATCGACCTCCCTGGGCTCCAAGTTTCCACCCCCACCTCCACCCCCCATCAGGCTTGGCAGCTGTGCTACACCATGGGTGAGAGGTAAATGAGTCAGGGAGAAAGGAAATGGGAAACCCTCACCCCCAAAAGATGTAGGGCACGTGCAATGTCCTTAGCCCCTCTCAGCAGCCTGGCCCAGGTTGTCTTCCCCACTTCACAGTTGTAATGGAGTCGGGAGAGATCTCTGAGTTAATGCAAGGTGGCCTTCAGATTCCTCCTCCCCCGCCCCCCACACCGAGGGCTGCAGAGACCTCACACAGCACAGCCCAGCCTTGGCCTACACCCACAAGAGGGACTGAAACCTCTCAAAAGGTTCAGAAGCTTAAGCAGCCACAATTCTGCTCAGGCTTCTATCCTCATCTGTGAAATGGGTACTTCTTAAAGATAAAAATAAGAATGCCTTCCTGCCTAGCTAATATAGCTCAATGGTTGAGCATTCACCCATGAACCAAGAGGTCCCAGGTTTGATTTCCTAGTCAGGGAACACGCCTGGATCTCGGGCTCTATCCCCAGTAGGGGACATGCAGGAGGTGGCTGATCGCTGTTTCTCTTTCATCCAATTTCTATTTCTCTATCCCTCTCTCTCTCTCTAAAATCAATTTTTAAAAAACATTTAAAAAAATAAGAAGAATGCTTTCCAATAACTGAACTCCCACAGAAACCTCACCACAAACCCAGCTTCAGAGGTATGAGGTCCCCGTTCTCCAATGCAAAAACCCAGACAGAGAGGCTGAGTTCACTGCTCAAGGTCACAGTCAGCGAGGACCAGGGCTGGGGCTGGAGCCCATATACATCTGGCTCCTCAGCCCACATTCTCAGTGACTTGTTTTTCAAATGACAGGCTGAAACTGTGCATCTCAAGCCAGAATAAATCTCTACCTTGCTGGGTCGAGTCACTAGCCCGTGGTGGCTCCAGTCCCGCTGGGAGCAGCACTGGAGAAGGGACATAAAGTTCAGTCGAATTTAATTTCCATCGTGAAAGGGCTTGGAGGTGGGGCAGGAGGGGCCAAATCCAAAGCCGGCTTTTGAGGAGGCAGAAACCCAAAAACACTCTCACTGGGCCCCAGGGATCTGCTTTCAGAACACTGTGTCTCCTAGGCCTGTGAACAGGGCCTTTGTTAGTGAGAGATCGGATCTCAGGGCCCAGGGCGGAGAGAAAGGGCCAGGAGCTGGGACTTTGCTTTGTGATCTAAAAATCCAAGAGGAGGCCAAAAAAATCAGCAGGCCTGTCCAGGGAAGCTGGGAGGGCCTGGCTTGGTCTCAAGGAAACACAGGATGAGGCCTGGGATGTCCCATAGGGGTGTCACAAAGAGAACCTTAGAAACTCGGGCAGAAGCTGGGTGGTGATGCTGTTCTGAGGGGCCACCAGGGCCTTGTCCTGATGCGCCCGAGCTCTGGGGAACATACAGTGCGGCATGTTCATGGCAAATGCACGATGTGGCAAAAGCACCCCTGGTGGATCTTTCCTGTGCCTCCCCGGAACGGGCTCCCTCGGGTCTCAGCTCAGAGAGGCCTCCTGACCCCTCCAGCTAAAGAAACTCCATCCCGGTCCCTAGTCCTGGACTGGCTTTTCCGAGCTGGCTGCCATTTGGTTTTTCCTTTAACTGTTTCACATCTGGTTTTCCCAACCAGCATTCCGCTCCGTGAGGGCGGGGCCCTGCCTGTCGCTCACGCTGGGTGCTCAGAGCCCAGCACAGGGCGGACACATAACAGGCATGAGTGAACCCATAGCTGCCAGACAGGGAACTCACTCCTCCATTCCACAGATATGCCCTGAACATCCACTTGGGAGCCAGATGCTGCCCCGGGCCTGGGGCACAGAGGGCAGCCCAGCCCCAGGGCCACTCAGCTGTCAGTCTGCTCAGGGAGCCAGACGGCACGGCCGCCATGAATGGCCGGCAGGTGGGGATTAGGAGAGGTGCCTTCCTCACAGGCCTCCCCGTCAGCTCCCGGGAATCGTAAGATCACATGGCATTCTCCACCATCACTACGGTTGGATGCCAGCGTGGAGATCCCCCAAGGACCAGCTGCCCGCTTCCTGGTGCCACAGAATGCTCCTGCCCAGGAGCCTTCTACCGTCAACAGCCCTGGGGCAGAGGAAGAAAAAGCAGGATCTCAAACTCATGGCCGATGTCGTTTCTGCCAACCAGCAGGCTGGGGACTTGACTGTCCCTTGGCATCCCTGAGAAGAGCAAGTCTGACCCCTGGCTCGCCCGTCACAGCCTCCAGGCCTGCTCAGGGCCGTGCCGTCCAGGCAGCCTCCATTGTGGGCAAGCACACGCTGTAAATCCCAAGGCCTGCGAGTTCCTTCAGGCAGGATTCTCCCGGGAGCCGGCTTCAGCCCTGGCCCCTCGGACGCCCCACTGAGGTCACACCTGAAGTTAGTTCTTGTCTTTCTTCCAAAATCCCCACTTGGGTCCTTTCACATAATCGGGTCCAGGCTTTCCTGGAGAAAGAGTAGAGCATACGCTGGTCCTCGCGTAAGATCTGTCACATTCTTCCTCAAAGATGATTTGTGGATAGATAAACAAATTTGTGTTATAATTATTAAATTCTTTAAATCATTTGAACTAAATATTAGTTACAAAAGACTACTTGGAAAATATGCATATTTAGAGTCTGATGAAGCATGGCCAACAAACACCCAGGATCTGACCACTTAGCTAAAGAAAAAAGCCCCTGAGCATCACCTGGGAGGAGCCTGGGGCCTGCCCACGCCTCCCCTCTCCTCCCTCTCAGAGGCCACCTTCCCTCCTGTCCTGGGCACAAAGCCCTATAGTGTTGAGATTCCACCTCTGCATAAATGGGAGTGGGATGTGGCATCTGCAATTGTCTTTCTCCATTTGCCATGTGTTCCTGAGGGTCATGCACGGTGCTGTGTGTATCTGAAAGGTGTGTGCAAGGTCAGATAGTGTCTCACTGTACAAATGTGCCGCGACCACCTAGCCACACTACTGCTGGGGCCACTCGGTCGTTCCCCGAACGTCATCGTGAAAATGTTGCAGCGGGCTTCCCTGTGCGTGTCTCAGAGTGTCTACGTGTCTCCCAGGTGTGGACCAGGATGTGGGGCTGCTGGGTCAGAGGGCACATACATTCTCACCTGTCAGGATGCCAGACGTTACCTCTACCTCAGGGTCGGCACGGGGCCTGGGATTAAATCAACCTAAGGCAGATTAACAGGAAAAAGGCTTACACAGTTTTTCTTACGTGGGAGTCCCCATAGGAGAACGACACCCCCACAGTGAAGAGATCCGAGTTATTATACACCAGGTTGAACAAAAAAATAGCAACTGAGGAAAAGTAACTGAAATACCATCCTTCGCACCTTTGCTAGAAAAAGCCAAACTGGTGATAACAAATCACCTCCCACCACACTGTCTGTATTCAGCTGCCCTGCCCCACATTCTTAGCAACATTTTCTATTTTCAAACATCTTCACTTTTGTAAAGCTCATAGACGTACATTGGTATCTCATTATGGTTTTGCTTTCTTTTTTGAAAATGGCAAACTTGGTTTAAAAGATATATTTAGAAGCCTATATATTTCTCAAGCATGCACAGAGCATGTACAAATACTCCACATGCTAGGTTCCAAACTAAGTCCAGGTACCAAAGAATCAGACACATCATTGTGTGTCAACAGCATGATTAAAGACAATAACACAAGTAAAAAAGAAACTGAAATATGTTTGGAATATATAACACTTGTAAATTGACCAAAGAAAATATTCAAGACGATATTTAGACCTGAATGATAATAAAAATACCATAAATTGAAATGTGTGGGATGCAGCTAAAATGACATTTAAGGGAAAGTTTATAGCCTTAAACGCAGATAGAAAAGAAGGCTGGGATTTAATGAGCTAAATGTCAAAGTTAAGAAGTTGGTCAAAGAACAATAGAATCAATCCAAAGAATACAGAAGGAAAAAACAGAGCAAAAACTAAAGAAGTGGAAAACAAATGTATAATAAAATCAATATGGCCAAAAGTTGGTTCCCTCTAAAAGATAGTAGAGAATGATGTGGCAGACTTTATGCCTGTAAAATTTTAACTTTTGTAAATTACAGGCCAACCCACCCATGGACATTGATGCAAAAAATCCCCAGCAGGACTGCAAAAGCCCGCCCAGGACCTGGTGGCACGGGGACTGGTTTTAGCCCTGTCACCTCCCTGCGCGTCTGCTCTGGGCCCGAGCAGCGGAGGGGTTCACGGCTCCCTCTCCTCTGGATCCTGCCACTCCAGAGTGGCCCAGAGTCCATGAAAAGTTCCAGCGGCAGTTTTTCCAGGGATGTCTCAGCCAGGCTCAGCCAGGTGGACACTGGAGAGGGAGGGTGACTTCGCTGGCCCAGTCTGCAGCACTCCTCTGGCCCTGGCCCGCTCTGCCCCAGCCAGGAGCCTCCGGCCGCAGAGCCCGGGCTGCCTCCCCAGGGCCACAGGCTGCAGGGAATCATGGTGTCTATAGGAGCTGAGCCAGAAGGGACTGGCCATAAGGACTGAAGCTTCCTGCCATCTGCCTCCTGCCTGGCAAAGGCTCCACCATCCCAGGGCAAGGACTTGGCAACTGTGGAGGCTGAGCACCTTAGGAGGGATGGGGAGGGTCAGAGAGCAATATAGATGATATTTAGACCTGAATGATAATAAAAATACCATAAATTGAAATGTGTGGGATGCAGCTAAAATGACATTTAAGGGAAAGTTTATAGCCTTAAACGCAGATAGAAAAGAAGGCTGGGATTTAATGAGCTAAATGTCAAAGTTAAGAAGTTGGTCAAAGAACAATAGAATCAATCCAAAGAATACAGAAGGAAAAAACAGAGCAAAAACTAAAGAAGTGGAAAACAAATGTATAATAAAATCAATATGGCCAAAAGTTGGTTCCCTCTAAAAGATAGTAGAGAATGATGGCCTGTCGCCTCCCTTTCTTCATTCTCATCCAAGCTCACCCCTCACAGGGAGGTAATGGTCCAAGGGTACCCAACCCTAGGCATCAGGGAAGGCTTCCCAGAGGAGGTGCCATCTAAGCAGAGCCCTGGAGGAGGGAGCCAGACCAAGAGGAGGATGACAGTATTCCAGGTGGAAGGGAAAGAGGCCTTGCCACCACTCAGGGGACGGCAGGCAACTCTGGGCAGGGCCAGGGCAAGTGTGAATGCTGTAGGATTGAGAACAACAGGGCAGAGGTTGATGGGGGCTGCAGAACCAGGCCAAGGAGCTTGGTATGGTAGGCCTGAGGTCAGCAGTTGGAGTCAGTTCTAGCATAGTATTAGGAGCCTGGGCTGTGACGTCAGAACTGTGGTTTAATTACTAGCTCCCCTACTCACTAACTTTGTCACCTTGGCCACCTCCTTGACCTCTATTGGCCTCAGCTTCCTCATCTGTGAAATGGGTTAATAAAAGAACCTATTGAACACAATAGGTACTTGGCACTCAGTAGGAGTTCAACCAAAGGCTACTATTTCTGTTGTTATTTTATCTGGCCAAAGAGTCAGCCGCTCGCTTGGGCTGGAATTCAGGGGCAGTCGTGACTGGTGATATGGAGCTGCCAGCCATCAGCAGTATGTGTCCTTCCAAAGAGACTATAACTGAAGCCCAGAGAGGCAACGAGGGAATGGATGTAGAGCCATAGAAACAGATCCCTGAACTCCTCCCACTGCCAAAGGGCGGGAGTGGAGGGTCACGCAGAGTTGCGGCCTCGGTGAGAACGGATTCCGTACAGCTGCTATTCGATCAAAACAAACCTGACCCCACACAGTGCAGAATGGTGGGTGAGAATAGGGATGAGGAGAAGGAGGTATAGCTGATTTGGTTTTTTCCTCTTTATTTTCCAAACTTTCCGCAATACTCCATTTAAAAAAGTAAACTTTGCTCCTGTCCTTTTTAAATACCTTTTTATTCTTTATTGCTCATAGAATACATTTTTGTAGAAAATCAGAAAATACTGATCAGAAAAGAAAGAGAAGTAAAATCACCCATCGTCCTTCCATCCAGTAAAACCACAGCTAACACGTGATGTGGATGCTGGCAGACCTCTGCCAGCCCCCTCAGCACCTGCATCGTTAGAGCTGCGTAATGACTTCCTCTCCACACTCCGAGACAGACCATGCGCACCTTTCCCTTTGTCGTAGTTGCATTGTTTTCCACTAATTTGGACAGGTCACAGTTTGCTTGGCCAATCCTTGATTTGGGGTACTGGGTGTTTTTTTATTCTTAGTAGATATATTTTGGTGCGCATCCTTTGTCCTTTCCTTGGGATAACTTGCACGTTTAGGCTTATGGGTGGGTTTCTTTGGACTTGGATGCAAAATGCTCTGTGCGCATGCGGTTGTGCAGACTTACCAAGAAGAGGGAGCATGGCCATGTCAGCTCTTTAAGGGAGCTGGTTTCCCAGGTCTAGAACCTGCATTGCACGGGACACAACCTGCAGAATGTGGCCTGTCGCCTCCCTTTCTTCATTCTCATACAGAGCACTTGGGCCACTCAGACCACAGGGCTTCAAACAACTTTGTTTCAAGGAAATAATAATTTCCCACTTAATTGGTAATTGTTATGTGCCAGGCACCATCAGAGTCTTTTACATGGACCATCTCACAACAACTACAGGGAGTCAGTGCCCCTGTGATCCCCATTTCACAGCTGGGCAACTGAGCTCAGAGAGGTTAGGTGCCTTGTCCAAGGTCACACAGCAGGCCAGTGGTGAACCCAGGAATCAGTGCCCAGATTCAAGCCCTGAAGCAGCAGTGTACCTGCTTCTCCCAACCAAGTTGTCAAGGCCCTGAGCTGAGTTTCCGTCAGGGACCTGCCTGCAAACAGGAGCTGCAGAAACCAAGAGTATCTGCCCGAGGGAAGGAGCCGTCCAGGTGGGCCAATGCCACATGGGCCTGGCTGGTCCTGCAGCTGCCCTGCTCCACCTCCCCCTGCTCAGAGCAGCACCCTCTCTGCGAGTACAGGGAGTACAGGGCCGGGCTGCTGTGAAAACCCTGCTGGTTCCTCATACTGACAAGGAAGGGGAAGTAGAGTGGATAGAGCGTATGTTAGGGACTTTGGGGCACAACCCCTCTGCCCTGCCACCTCCTTTCACATTGGGGTCCGTGTCTGCAACAGCCCAGGCCAAGGGCAATACAAAGCAGCCAACGCCATATTCCGGGGAAGACCAGTTTCCTGGAGCTAAACCAGCCCCCGCTCTGCCCACCATTCAGGTGGAAAGGGAAGTGGCCCTTGAAAATTCAGTACATCTTCTGGGAATAGCAGTGATAAAGTTATTAACAGCTGGATTTACTGAGCATTTTCTATGCCCCAAACCTATGCTAGGAGCTTTATGTTATCTAATTGCACCCTCTCAGCAACACTTTTATTATCCCCATTCTCCGGATGGGAAACTGAGGCTTGGAGAAGCTAAGAGATGACAGAGCTAGGAAGTGTCAGAGTAGGGATCAAGACAGCTGACCCCAGAATCCACAGCCTTCACCCTCCACCACTCAGCAAACCCAGGGAACTTGGGGAGAGTTCCAAGTTTGGGCTTCTGCCACCAGACAGTGAGCTCCCCAGGGGCCGGGACCAGGCCTTCCTCATATGGACAGGCTCAGCCTCATGGGTGAGGGGTCCTGCATCAGACAAACCTGGAGTAAAGTCCTTGTTTGCCACCTGCCAGCTGTGTGGCCTTGGGAGAGTTACCTAACATCCCTGGGCCTCGGTTTCCTCATCTATGAATGGGGGTGAAGAGAACCATTGAGTTTGGCGGCTGTACGCAGCGAGATGACTCAGCACAGTATCTGCCCACAGTGTTGTACCTGATAAGTGGAAGTGGTTGCCACCAGTGCTGCTGTTACTTCCATCCTGCTGTCTCCTCTGGCTCATTTCAGATCAGAGTCTCCAAACGGGAATGGCCTCGGGCTGTCCAGCTCCCAACTCGGAATGATGATGATGGACTAGTTGTGTCTGTGGCTAAGGTGTACGGACTGCACTCTGTGCCAGGCTCCCGATCAGAGTGCTTTACGCATTTAGTCAAGACGCAGCCCAGGGAGAGGGCAGCAGCTTCCCCTCCAGTCCTCCAGGGAGGAGAGACCGGGATTGATAAGCCAGGCCCAGGCCAGCCCATCTGTGCACCAGGCTGGCTGCAGGGGAAGGTCACAGATGTCCCTACCAGGGGACTTCAGACCCCACCGTGGGCCCCACATCCAAGTCTGGGGCCTGCGAAGTAGCTTTCCTTCCTCATAGCCCCTCAGATGGCTTCGAGGGGGGACTCAGAGTCAGAGGTTATCGCCAGAGGGCTGGAAACAGGAAGAAGGGTATGGCGGGTGCTGGGGCCCAGAGCCTAGGGCCTAGGGCAGTGCCCAATACAGGTTTCTTGACCGACTCTATGTGAGGGTTCCATTTTTAGAGCACAGTGGCTCAGGCACTGGGCGCTCCCAGCCATCTACATATTTTATACATGCGTACAAAGAAGACTGGAAGGATATATGCCAAATGTGAATCCAGATTATATAATTGGGGAGGGCAATGTGGGGTTATAATGGTCATCTTTGTGGGTTGTGGGGTTTTTTGTACTTTCTTAATTGTCTATAGTGAACAAGTATTAATTTTATGCTCTGAAGAAAACAAACTTTTCTGTGAGTTTAAAACTCATCCCATTTTACAGAAGAAGAAATGAAGGCCCAGAGGGGTTAGCCATTTGTCCAAGGTCATAGGACAAGGAGGGGGTGGCTAGGACAGACCCAGGTCTGCCATCCCTTTCCCTGCACCCCCAGGGAATGCGGGCCCTCAGGACTGGGGTCTCCTCCAGCAGCTGCCTGGTGGGGCCTGGGTTCTCCTTTTCCCACACCCACGCCCCGAAAGCGCGCCCTCCCAGTCCTGCCAGCTCCCCATTTCCTGAGAGAGGGATCCCTGCAGATCCCAAGAAGGTGCCCAGTGGAAAGAAATACATGTGACCCCCCGTCCAGCTCCACAGACTCGCTGCTTATTCATAAATAAAAGAATGCCCAGGCTATTTTGGGCACCTGTAATTTTCTACTTGAATAACCAGGGAAGTGGCTGCCTGCCCACTTCTCTGCCCTGCCCACGGCGCCGGAACAGGGGAAACGCGATCTCCCCAGGCGTAATGAGATCTGGGGCCAGGCCTCACTGCTGATTTCCTTGCCTTTGCCCCGTTCCAGAAAACCCAGGTGTCCCTCAGGCCACCTCCTCGGGGGTCTGGGGAGGGAGAATCCAGGCCAGGTTTGGAGGCCGTGGACTAGGACTAGTCACTAGTTGGTTCCTTCCAGGTGCAGGAGGCAAATCCCAGCTCTGCCACTTGTCAGCTGTGGGAATTTGGGCAAGTGACTCAACCTCTCCGAGCCTCAGTTTCTTCATCTGTAAAATGGGACTAATTATATCACCTTGTAGATTGGGTACAGTTGAGGGGCCTGGCTCTTAGGGTTGTTGTTGCTGCTGCTGCTGCTGCTGCTATTTCAGGTATGAGAAAGGATTCTCAGGCTTCAACTGGCTCTAACGCTGCCTAGGTCTGGGCTCTTACATAAGTCAACTCTCCCCTTAATTATTTTAAGAAAAACATTTTTTTTTCTATTTACCAAAGCAATCCATGATAGGTGTCAAAAAACTTAGGAAAATACAAGAAAATTTAAAATCATGATAACTCTTAACTGCCACTATTTATTGAGTACCTACTCTGTTCCAGACCATGTGCTAGGTGCTTTCCATCACTAGCTCCAATTCTCTCAAGTCTGCACCTGTTTGCAGATGAGAAAACTGGGCTCAGAGAGGTGATGTGACTCACATAAGGTCACAATGCTGGTAAGCAGGGCAGAAATCAAACCCGGGTCTCTCACTCTCCACAGCCCATTGCACTGGTTTTCTACTGTAGTAACAAATTATCATGCTATCAGCAGCTTCAAACAACACTCTTTATCACGATTTCCATGGGCTGGAGTCCTGGCCTGGCATAGCTGTGTCCTCTGCTCAGTCTCATAAGGGGCTGGCCATCAGGCTGTGTCCTCATCTGGAGGCTCAACTGGGGAAGAATCTGCTTCTGAGCTCCATCAGTTTGCAGCAGGATTCATTTCCTGTGGTTGTAGGACAGAAGGTCCCAGATGTTGGGTGTTGGTTGGAGCCTGACCTCAGTTCTAGAGGCTGCCAACAATTCCCAACAAGTGTGCTTCAGTTCCTGACCATGTGGGCTTCTCAGCATGGCTGCTCACTTTACCAAGTCAGCAAGGAGAATCTCTTGCTTGTGCATGCTGGCAAGACAGACGCGCACACACACACGCACACACACACACAAATGAAAACATATCCTATATAATAAGAGGCTAATATTGACCAAACGGCGGAACGACCGGTCTCTATGATGCGCACTGACCACCAGGGGGCAGATGCTCAACTAGGAGCTGCCCCCTGGTGGTCAGTGCGCTCCCACGGGGGGGGGGGGGGGGGACGCTGCTCAGCCAGAAGCCCGACTCACGGCTGGTGAGCACAGCGGTGGTGGTGGTGGTGGTGGTGGTGGGAGCCACTCCCGCCTCCATGGCAGTCAGACATCCCCCAAGGGCATCCCAGACTATGAGGGACTGAGGGGAGCCCCCCAGTGCGTGAATTCCATGCAATGGGCCTCTGGTGCTACCGTAATTGTGAGAGTGACAAGCCACCACCTTTGCCATAGTGTATTGTTAGAATCAAGTGAAGACAGAGGGAACCTAGGTGTGAGCTGGACTTTGACTTCTGGCCATGATGGAGGACCAGATACCAGACCAGCCCTCCCACCAAAAATAACTTAACACTTTACAGAATAATAGACAACTGTTGTCAGGCAGTGGAGAGCAGACAGTGTAGAACAGGTGCTGTGATTCTGAGGGGAGGAAAGCTCCTAGGTGAGCCCCCTCCTCACCTGGGCTCTCCTGAAATAATTGCACCAGCATGGCACAGAGCAACGGACACCCAATAGAGCATGACAGTCCCTCTGAGCTTAGGAGGCAAAGGTCAGAGTTTGGGGCACTGGGGTAACAAAAGCAGAAGGAATCTGTGGGAAAAGGGGGACCCCAGAAGTCTGTGTGGGGTCCCAGGACCCAAAAGTCTTTGTCCAAAGCCTGGGCTACACGTGCCTGGGGTGAGACTGTCCAAGGTTTACCAGATAGCAGCTGTTAGGAGCTTGGGAGTGAAGTCACTACAGGTCAAGCAGTGCTGGGAGTCACTGGAGAGACCTTCATCCCAGGCATCGAGCTGAACAAGAAAGGCCATGCCTTCGGAGTGAGGACCAAGCTCCAGTGGAGGGGCTGCTCTGGACCTGCCATAACAAAGCCTGAAGCCAAATCCTTCAAGACCCTTAGAGGGGAGAGTTTGGGAGTGAGTCCTGCCAAGTTAGGAAGGCTTGGGAAATAGCTTGAACTTTGCATGAATCCTCCCTAACGAAGTAGAAAACTAAGCCCATGGGATTTCAAAGGGATCAGCCAGTAATTGTACTGCCTGCAAAAACAAAATGTGACACTCTTCAGAAGATGAAAACAATCCAGTCTCTAAAATTCATCACATACCACATATAGTATACGATCAAAATTTTCTAGACCTACAAAGAGACAACAAAAGGTGATCTTTAGTCAAGAAAAAAAAAAAGGCAGTAGAAACTGACCCCAAGATAGTGCAGAGGTCAGATTTAGCAGGTGAAGATGCTAAAGCCCCTAACCCCTGGTTGGGCACATAGTAGATGCCTAGTAAACGCCAGCTGCTCATCTCCATTTGAGCAAAGTAATCATTTGTCCCCCCCAAAGGCTTTGATGCCCCAAGATGAATAAAGGGAAACGCAGCCAGTCCTGACACACTGAGCTCCTGCTGTCTCACCATACAGGACTCGGGGGGCAGGAGCTGCCTTGTGCAGTAATGACAGAGACGAATCAGGACCCCTCCACTAACTCACTATGTGAGTCTCTCAACTCCTTGTGTTTCCGTTTCCCCGTTTACATAATGGGGAGAGTGGGCAGGTCATCCCAAAGGGCTCTGTGTCCCCAGGGTTTGGAGTTTGTTTCACACAGAAACTGTTTCCAGCCAGGATATGCTCCAAGCTGGGGCCCAGAAAAAAACAGTCAGAGAAGGAATTGGATCTACTTCCAATCCCTGGCAGGAAACACACGCTGATGTCTCTCTCCCAGGTGTAATACGTGGGTCTGTGGGCAGAGCCTGAGCTCATTCTCCAAAGGAACCTTTCTTGAGAAATGTCTCCTAGCAACCAGCTCCACCAGCGACAACCTTCAGGGACCTCTGCAGAAACACAAAGGCTTTTTGTGGCTGCCTTCTTCAAAACCCCACGTTGGAACTGCTCATCAGCCAAGACACCAATGTGAAACACAGAGAGTAGGTGGGGGGAACCTGGAGGGGTGGACAGGGGATAGTGGGAGGATAGCCAATCTCCTTGCCCTCGGTGAAATCACCAGCAGTCTCGTTTCAGAGCTCAGAGCAAGGGCTTCAGACCTGAGTTCAAAACCCAGCTCTATCTCTTACTAGCCGGGGAACCTGGGGCAAGTTATTTAACCTCTCTGAGCCACAGCCCCCACTCCCCATTTGTAAAATGGGGATAATAATATGTAGGAGGTTGGTGCTCCACCTGGATCCCCTTTACTGACCCAGAATACCCATCCCCCGACGTAATTAAAGAATTACAACGCTGTGAGCATTGGCTGCTAATCGCTGCACTCTTCTCTGAACAAAGGCCCTTGGCTGATGGGAGGTGCCTCACCCAGAGATCCCTGGGAGGTTGATGCCATCTCCCTGGTTATTCCTCCCCATCGTTCCAACGCCAGTGACCAGCCTCCTGGCCTCGAAGGGGGGCAGTGCTGTGGTGTCATGTACAGTCCAGCGCTCCCATGGGATCAGGCTAAGACTAAACTTCGGCTGAACCCACATCTTTGCTTAACTTCTCTTCCCGCTTCACCCTGCGTCCCTCCCTGACTCCTTTACAGATTTCCCATGAGAGCTCTCCCTCAATGCACCACTGGCACAAAGTCCCCACTGCAGGCTCTCCTAGGAAATCCAGAGACATGAGAGTGCCTGTGACTCAGGCCACTGTGAGGATCCAAAGAAAGAATGCGCATGAAGTGCCAGCCAATGCCTGGATGCAGTGTGTGCTCAGTGCATGGACCTCATTATCCTCCTCCTCTTCATCGTTACTATTGTAATCACAGCCTGGGATCCGAGGGGCTTCTAAAGCAGACAAGAGCTGGGACAGTCTTGAATTTAGATTGGCTAATACAGCTGAGACCGAGGCATCGCTTTCTAAACTAAAATATTAACAAATTACTTTTCCTATTATGGTAGCAATACAGGTTCATTGCCAAAAAGAAAAACCCTCGGGAAACTTAAAGAACTATAAAAATGAATTAATGACTAAATGCGTGAAAAAATTTCCCACCATTTAAATATAATCACTGAGGAGATTTTCATTCATATCCTTCCAAACATTTACTATGTAAATTCACATTATATACATATATAGACACACATAGACACATATATCTACATGTAAACATATATATTATTTATATGTGTGTATATATTTAACACTAAATCTAGAGCAAAACACTACATATGTAATAATACATATAACCAATTTTGTTTCCAAAAAATAGAACTACAAATACTATTCTATAACCTGTTTTTCCCCACTTCTGTGGGCATCTTCCAGGTTAGTAAACACAAGTCTACAGCATCAATTTTAGCCACAGATTGCTATATTTTATGGCGATAACAGCACTTATTTAACCAGTTCCCTACCTCTGGACATTTGCCTTGTCACCAATCTTTATGCTGTTATGAACAATGCTGTATAATGCACATCTTTGTCCACATACCCTTGTGCATTTGTTCAGTTATTTCCTTTAAGCCATTTCTAGAGATGGGATAGTATCAACCTGAGAAAGCCAGTTTCCTGCTAGCGACCCTCCCTCCACAAGTGCACCTGTGTGTCCATTTACCCACACTAGGTATCAACACTCCAGCACGAGGTACCATTTTGTTTTAATTTTCGCCCATCTGATAGGTGAAAAATAATACTCCATTGTTGCCTGAGTGTGCACTTCTTTGGTTTCTGGGGAGGCCAAGCATCTTTTCTTACGTTTGTGGGACGTTTGGATTTCACCTACTGGGACCCGCCATTGTCTAGTCCTTGGCGAGGCCCTTCTGGGTGTTTCCTCCCTTCCCTCTCCCCCACCAGAGCCCCAGGCTGTGGCTCCCTGGGGTGCTATTTCATAAGCAGCAAAGCCCTGCTTCCTACTGGGTTGGCCTCCCAGGGAGGAGAGTGTTGGCCCTCAGCTCCAGCAACCAGCCAGGGCTGGGGTTAGTGGGGATCATTTCCTTGACCTGCAGCTGTCCCCTGGCTAAGTCCCCTCTCCTGGCCCTGTCCACATCCCTATCCCACAGAGACTTTAGAAACCAGAGCTGCTTAAAGAAAAAATCGGTTTTCTCCAGAACTCCAAACACACCCAATAAATACATTCCAGGGGTGATTGCTAGCATGACTTAAGGAGTCTTTTCAGAAGAACATATTAGAACATTCCTTTAAAGTTCAGTGCTCCTGAGAGGTTTTAAGTGACATTGTACATATGCAAAGGTCTATTACGGTTTAAAATACCCCAGCCATTGACCCCGGGGTTCTACTGGTGAAAACAGCCCCTCTGGGTGAGTGCTCTTGTCCACGTACTGAAGGACGTGTGTAAAGCGCTCCTTGAAACATCACTCGCAATAGCAAAATAAATGGTTAACAACCTACATGTCCAGCAGGAAGGACCTGCAAAATTAGTCATGAATGACCTTCACCGGGAAGCACTGTGCAAACAGGAAGATAATGCGGTAGATCTGAACCTGCACATGTGGGAAAATGCCCTCGAGATTTCTTAAAGTGACAGGAGCAAGTTGAAGAATAATGCATTTAGTGGGGTCTCTTTTGTGCATTTCAAAAGGGTAGATTGGAATTGTTCTAGGTGTTTTGGAAGTGGAGACATATCCTGGATGAGGGCCATAGGAAACACTTACAATGGTTTCATCTGGGAGGGGGTAAAGTATTTAGAGATTTTTAGGTCAGGCTTTATACCCATTGGTGTTGTTTAAATTACCAGTATTATCATAAATATGCTTTACCATTATATAATGAAAAAACATAAAAGCTTTAAAGTGAGCCCATAATCCATAAAATCAATTGTGATAATAGTATGACCACTAAATAGCTTATCAAATGCCAATTCTGTGTATTCTCTCATTTCATCTTTAAAGCATTTTATACGTGAGGAAACGGAGTCTTGCTTGGGTTAAGAGACTTGTGAAGGCCATGTCTGAGTACGAAGCCCCGGCTCTTTCCACCGGCCTGGTTCTGGAGCCCAAAATGAGAGCTGGCTCTGTGGGCACTTTGTCAGGACCTCCCCAGCGCGTCCCTCCTGGTGGGCTCGATGGTTTCCCACGAGGGCAGCTGCTCAGTCATCTGTGCCCCGCAGCTCTTCTCCTCCTGACCGGACCCCTTAGGGTGGTCCTGTCCGATACAAGCCACTTAAATTAATTAGAATTAAGGAAGACTAACACCTGGAAGCACTAGCCACATTTCAAGCGCTAAATATTCTCAGGGGGCTAGTGACTCCTGAATTGTCAGCACAAATATCGGACATTTCCGTCATCGCAGGACATTCTGTTGGACAGCACTGCCTCGTCACAGCTTTAGAGCCAGCAGAAGGCCCCAACCTTGCTCTTCCACTCATGGGGTGAGCTGAGCAAGTTATGTAACCTTTCCGAGCATCCGTGTTCTTACCTATAAAATGTGACCACAATTGAGCTACCTCACTGGGTGGTTGCAAGGATTCCTTGAGATCATGCCGTTTGCACAGTTAGCCCAATGCCTGTCATGTGAGCCACTTAAAGGGTAGCGAGGAGGGTAGGAATCTGCAGGCAGACAATTTCATGACCTTGGGCAGGTCACCTCCACTCTGAGCCTTGCCTCCTTCTCTGTAAAATGGGGTAAATGGGTCCATGTTAAAAATATTCTGCCTCTAAGAATTAGCTTGTCGGGGAGGCTGGTCCGGTGACTCCACAGAGAGGGGTTCCTTAACCTCAGTTTCCTTTTCTGTGAAATGGGGTGCAGGCTCTTGCCACTACACACACACTCATACACACACATGTATGTACACACTCACATACCCCATTTGTAAATGGGATATTTTTTTATTAATACTTTTCTTCCCACCTTCTAAGTTCTTCTTTCTGGGCTAATAAGCAAATTAACAGAGACAGATTAACAGGAGAAAATAAAAATTTAATATATGGGCATGGGAATTTAAAAATTTTATCATGGACATGATAAAACCATAAAAATCCCCAGAGACAGGGAGGCAACACTGGGTATAGAAGACATGTTGGACAAAGTGGAAATGGGCAGGTATTAGATTTCAGAGCGAGAGTGGGCGATGTACCTATTTACCTGCAGCAAGGCTCCGAGTCGGACTGCCTCATGGTTGCAGGGCTGCCGCGTGTTAGCCGTGTCTTAACCTGTCCCAGGCTCAGCTTCCTTCCTCATCTCTGATTCAGGAACCTCACTCTTCCCTAATGGTCAAAGGACCGTTATGAGGCTTAAGTGAGACCATAGGGATAAAGTCTCACCACAGTGCCTAGCCATAGGGCATGCTCAATAAACGTTTGCTACAATTATTAAGTTGGTTTTCCTTTACTAAGCACCTATGTGCCAGCAACTATGCTACACATTGAAGACATCCCTGAATAAGTCACAATCTCTGTTCTCAGAGTATTTACAATTTATTGGGGGGGGGGGGGCGGTGAAAAAGATACCCAGAGACATACCTCCCTCTGATTCACTCCTGGTTACAAGGACAAACACTCTCAAATCCCACCTCATCTCTTCCAAAGTTAGAAATCGGGCCCATCTATGTTCATAAGCTGTAATTTTGCTAATACCTCCTGCATCTTCACCACCAATCCAAGGCATTGTGCACAGAAGTGACCTCAATGTTTCAAAAAAAAATCTATGTTGTGAAGATATCAAAAGCACAACACATAAATTGATACAATCACTGTTGACAGTATCTACTATAGCTAAACATTCACCTACCTTATGACTCAGCAATTCCACGGCTGGGTATTTGCCCAACAGAAACCACACTGTGTTTACCCAAATATTCACAGAAAGATGCTCATAGCCGCTTTATTAGTCGGAGCCTAAACTGGAAACCATCCAAATGTCCATTCATAGGAAGACAGACAACCACACCGTGATATAGCTGTAGGATGGGGTACGACTCAGCAATGAAGAGAATGACCTGCTGATAGAGGCAACAACATTGATGAATCTCAAACATGCTGTTGAGTGAAAGAACCCAGACTCCAAAGAATACATTTTATGATTCCATTTATATAAAGTTCTAGAACTTAGACACAGGGAGCCCTCCGGGGTGCCGGGAATGCTTTATGTCTCAATCTTGGAGTGGTTGTGTGGGTGAACACATATGGCTAACTTCACAGAGCTGCATACTTGTTATGAGTGCACTTTATGGATGTGTGCTATACCTCAGTTGTTAAAAGTTTACAAACAAAGCAAGGTCCCATAAGTGTTCCTTGGTGCACGCATCTTGTAGGGAAGACTACGGAGAATGTGTGATGGGTTCATGGTCTCTTTGACATGTCTCAAACGGAGGCATCAGCCTCCAGAAGCAAAGTGAGGAAGAGGGGGGGGATAGACTCATGGAAGGTCACCCAGGTCCAACCCCGAGAGCATTTCCGCAACAATCGGGGCATGAAAAGGAAGCAGGCAGTGGCCACAGGAGGGACAAGAGAAATGCAAATGTCTTTGGCCTCGGCCAACAGTGGGTTTTGTTCAGACATAGTTGGGTCCATTGTACAATATACAATAGCATCTCCTCTGGTATTGTATTGTGTGTGCTACCTCTCACAAACCAAAATTATAACTAAGCCAGCATCTTCCAATCCCTAAACGCTGAGAACAAATGAGGATTGGCTGTATTTCTCAGCACAGTCCTTAGAAAAGACTATCAATTACCTGTAATACGTCAGCAAAGATCCAGGTGGCTTTTTAAATTAGCTTCGCCTTCACAGGGGGCTGCGTGCAAGTGAGCGTTTTCTCCTCCCCAAGCTCCAGTCATTAAAGGGACAGAGGCCTCTGGTCACTGAGGTCTTACTAGACATAGGTTGCCCTGATTTCCCAAGGAGTCTTTTATGCAAGGAAGGGTGGCGGGCATGCAAGGCACAATAGTTGGAACTCTGGTTCTGGGAGCTGCTCCTTCTGCAGTCCTGGCTTTGTGATGCTAATGCTGCCCTTGGGACCCAGCCCCACTCCCCAGGTCTGTGCGGGGAGACATGAGAAGAACCCCTGAGCCCCTTAGAGCCCTCTGAAGCAGGTCCTTTTTCTATGTCCTGGAATTTTCTTCCACAGATGAGGTTACTGATCCTCTCAATCCCTTTGTTAAAAAACACAAAAGAGGCTTGGCCAAATCCCAAAAAACACCCTCCCTCTTCTATGGCCTCCTCTGTAGCAGAGCTCAAAGTGGGAGCCCCCTGGGAAAATGTCAGGACCCCAGGCCCTTCTACACACCCTGAGCAATCCCTGGGGAGGCAGCAGGAGGCCTCCCTCCATTCTTGCTCTCTGTAGAATTAGCCACTTTCCCTACATAGCCCAGAGCTCCCCAAGTGGGTGCATTCATTCATTCGCTCACTGCATTCATTCTTTCAATAAATTGTTATTGGGCATCCAATCCAAGCCCAGCTCTAGACTAGGCCCTTGGGAGACAGCTACAAACAGGCAAGAACAGTCTAGTTGAGGAGCTGGTGGTGAATATTAATCTAAGGGAAGTCCAGGGTGCTGTGGGAGCACGTGATCAAGGGCACCTCCTTGAAGATGTGGCATTGCAGCCCAGCCTACAAGGTAAGAAGTAGCAGGCAGAGCTGCTGAGTGCATCCTGATAGAGGAAACCACTGTGTATGAGCAGGAGTGACAGGCAGCATGGCTTTCAGGGAACCCAGTCCTTTTGTTAAAATATATTTTTATTGATTTCAGAGAGGAAGGGAGAGGGTGAGAGAAATAGAAACATCAATGACGAGAGAGATTCATTGATCAGCTGCCTCCTACACACCCCCACACTGGGGACTGAGCCTGCAACCTGGGCATGTGCCCTGACTGGGAATAGAATCATGACCTCCTGGTTCATAGATTGACACTCAACCACTGAGCCATGCCAGGCGGGCCCCAGTAGTTCTTGGGACTGGAGTATGGAGGTGAGGGAAAGAAGCCCCGTTTTCTCGCTGACCTCCCCTCATATGACTGCCCCTGTGTCCCCTCCCCTCCAGCCACCTTGGCCACCTTGCTGTTCCCTTGCTGTTCCATGCCCCAGCCCCAGGGCCCTCACTCTAGCTGTTCCCTCTGTCTGTGACACTCTCCCCAAGATCATCTGTTTGGCCAACTCCCCCACTTCCTCCAAGGTTAGTGCTCACCTCTCACCTTCTCAGTGGGACTCTGAGCAGCCAGTTATTGTCCCATACTGCCCTGGCTTTCCACGGACTCTCCCACCCCCTCTCTAATTTCCCTTTGGTCCACAATACGTCACCTTCTAACATACTATCCACTTCGCTATTCATCATTGTCTCTCTCCCCCACTAGAATGTCAGCTCCACAAGGTCAAGGACCTTTGTTTTCTTCACTGAAGCATCCTGAGCCCTTGAACATTTGAGGAAACAAATAGATGAGATTTGAGAGGCTGGCAGGGAGGGTCCAGGTTGCAGAGGCCTTGAAGGCCAAGGGAAGGCGTGTGAGTCTGGTTCCAAGTGCAAAAGGAAGGCACTGAAGGGTTTTGAGTAGGACAGGGTCAGGGTTTGAGTTACATTTTAAAAGCTTGCTCTGGAGTTTATGTGGACCATGACCTGAAGGAGAGCAAGCTACTGCAGGCATCCAGGCGTACGGTGGTGGGGGCTCGGCCAGGCCAGGGTGGAGGCACCGGGAGGAGTGGATGGATTGAAGAGATCCCAGGAGGTGATCGCACCATGCCTCAGTGACCTGAGGACTGTGGGTTTCAGAAAGACAGGGCAAGGCAGCCCCCCAGCTCCGGAGTGACAGGGCCAAGAGCCACTTGCTAAGCTGGAGGTCCAGGGGATGAACAGGCTGGGGCTGGAGTGGTCAAGAGTTCTGTTTGGGCCACTAAGCGTTGGGCCTATTAGACTCTCAAGTGGGGATGTCAAGTGGCCTGTTGGACAGCGTTTAAGCTCACAGTGAAAGTCTGGGTTGGAAACACACATTTGGGGGTTGTTGGCTTAGAGCTGTTTTTAAAGTCATGGGTGTAGAGGGAGGAAAGAAGGTGCCCAAGAATTGACCTTGAGAAGCAAACCCTGAAGCCGTCTGAGTTGACCCTTGAAAGAGAAGGAGTTAGCCAGGAAGGTGGGGAGAAGGCAGGCCAGGAAGAAGGAACTGTGTGGATAAGATCCCAACATAAAAAAGACAGGGCTCTCAGTACTCTTCAAAATTGTCAAGGCCGTCAAAACCAAAGAGACTGGGAAACTGTCAGAGCTAAGAGAAGCATAAGGAGACATGGCTTTAATTATTAATAATATATCAAAATTAATTCATTAATTGTAACAAATGTGCCCTACTACATACATGTACAACTACATACATGTAAAATATTAATAATAGAGAAACTGGGTGTGAGGTATAAGAAATTCCCTGTATAATCTTCTCAGTTTTTCCCTAAGTCTAAAACTGTTCTAAAAAGTAATCAATTTTTTAAAAAGGGCATGAGTCTCATAAATACCCCCCAACACACACAAACACACACACATGTGCACTCCAAGGACATAGTAATGCGTTTCTCTGGGTAGTATGAGTGGACAGTATGAGGATTTTGACCCTGCCCAGTCCTTTCTGTAGTCAAAAGACTCAGGGACATTGAGTATTTCCTCACTCCTCCCCTGCCAAGGAACAGAGAGGCTCACCTCCACCTCCTTTCTTTCTGTTCACAGAAAGAATACTCTCCTCAGGCCATATTTCATAATGAAAATGAGAAGCAGAGACTAAATGGCTCAGGTAAGTCAGATCCACCTAGGATCCCTGGGGTGGGGGGGTGCAACCTGAGTTAATCCTCATTTCTTAGTCACAATTTTCCTGAACCCCCACCTTGTTCAATCCTGGCTTGGTTGCCCCCCTGCAGCGTTGGTGCCGTCTGGGTTCAAATTCCAGTTCCACAACTAACTAGTTATGGGATCTTGGACAACTCACTTGAGCCTATTTCCTCATTTCTAAAAGGGCCATAACCATACTTTATCAAAGAGTGGATAAAATGAGATGAATGGTCAATTGAGTGCAATTTCATCCTCTGAAGAATGGATATGAGATAGAGAACGCCAAATGTCTGGCATGGTGCCTGGCACACATGGCGTCTGGTTGATGATGACAGGCATGGTCAGTCCGGCCAATCAGTGAAGTCCCTGAAGATCCAAGTGTGTCACTTGGGTCCCTGGGGCCCAGGGTGCTGACTGAGGATCAGAGAAGTACAGGGATCTCTGAATCAGAGCAGAAGCTGGGACTGGGCAGTGGCCAAGGGCCAGCCAGAGAGGGCTTTGCAGGCAGATGGCCTGGAGGCATCAAGGCTGGAGAGGACTCAGAGGCAGATGGAGGTGATACAGTGTGGCTGAGGCCCCAGCAGCCAGCTCAGGATTCCGGGCCCAAGCAAGTGTGTCCTTAACAGATGCCATCCAGTACCCTGGACAGCTCCAGGGGGGTCTGTAGGTTTGAGGGGCACTAGTTTGTGGGTGGAGACTGGATTGGGTCTTGGCTCCTCCATCTGGCTGTGTGAGCAGGAGCCAGTCACCTCACCCCCTTAGTCTCAATGATCTCATCTATAACTCGAGATAACACCTGCCCTTCAGCGCTTTTGTAAAGAGTCCATGAAATAACAGAGCAGCCCATGTCTGGGGTCAGACCACTTGAGTTTGTATCCCAGCTCCACACTCTGTGGTGGCAGAGAAATTGTTTAACCTCTGTGAGCCTCATTTTGCTTATCTGCAAAATTGGAAGGCTAACAGATGCTAATTCATAGGGTTGTGAAGATGAAACAAAATAGGACATAAAGCTCACAGTGGAGATTTGCTTTTTGTTTTGGGAGAGAGCACAGAACCCAACACAGTAGATAACCAACAGTCAGTTTCTTATACAGTATCTTCCAGATCCGCCTGGTTGACTTTGCCTCTTTGCTTTCAGATTCTTTTGGTTGGTCCTCCCATCTCTGCTGTTAAAAGATTCCACAAAGCCAGAGAAATCAATCTTGTGCATCCACAGGCTTCCCACCACAACCCTCCTCCCCCGGTGAAGTCCCCTGCTTCTCAGTGCCATCCACACCAGATGCCCTGGAACACTTTTTAAAATACCAGTATATCGTGTTCGTTCTGTGCTAGCCACTGTTCTAAGATATATCAGTTACCCTCACAACCCTGTGAGATAAGTACCCACTTTACAGATAAGAAAACTGAGACTTTGCGAGGTTAGGTAATTAAATCGTGGGGTCACACAGCTGTTAATTGGTGGCGCTGGGTTCCGATCCCAAGGATGGCACCTCAGAACTCCACACCTGTTTGTACAAGCACTCAGCGAGGCCAGCGGCCAGGGGAAGGAAGTAGAGTAGGTGGGAGGCCACCTGGGAATCAGGACACCCGGTTCTCGCCTTGGACCTGGGACCGCGGGCCCAGGGGTCCTCATACCAGACGCTTACCCGCGCCCTGCCGGCTGCCTGGCGGGATAGACCTACCCTTGCCCTAGCTCCCGGTCCCTCCCCCCGCGGCGCCTCCGCGCCCGGCGGCCGCAGCGCTGTGGTAACCTAACCCGCCGCGGGGTTTTGGCCTCAGCCGCAGAGACTTGCCGGCTCGGGACTACGCTGCACCGTGCGCTCCCCGCCCGCAGTGCCGGCTCCGCTGTCGGGCGCGCGGGCGCATGGCGCAGAGGCTGGGAGAGCGGGCACGGGTGCCCGCCGAGGCCACCGGGCTCTACCGGGCAGTGCTGCTCAGGTCCGGTAAGTGGGAGCAAGGCCCCCTCCTCCGCCTCCGTCTTGGAGGAGCGCGAAGAGGGCTTGGTGGGCGCATCGAGTTCAGCCCCGGGCCAGCCCGCCACGGCGCTTTGGTCCTTCCTTGCTCTGCTTCCCTCCTTCCCTTTCCTTTCCTTCTTTCCTCCCTTTCATTATTTTTAATTACTTTTCTTTCTCCGCTCTCTTCTTTCCTTTCGTTCCTTCTTTCCTTCCTACATTCTTCCCTCTGGGGACTTGTATTCCTATGTGTGGACGCGCATGCACACGCTGGCTTGCTCACACTCAGTGTCCTGGCGACAAAAGTCCTGCGAGGTTCATCTCTTGGCAGGTCCCTTAAGCAGAGACTCGCCCAGGGCGCGGGGCGTGCGTGGCGTGGGCGCGCGGAGAATGGGTAAGGCCGGGACGCAGGCGCTGGGGCAGGAAGGAGCGCGAAATGGACTGATGTCCAGGGGAGTGTTAGGTTAGCGGGGAAGGGTGGGAGGGGAGAGAGCAAGTTACTGCAGGCGAGGAACTGGTTTTCTATACGCGTCCTTTAAGGAGAAAAAGATTTGTCAGGAAACACAACGGCGGTGGTTTTTGAGGGTGGGAGTTGAATAAGTGTGTTTTCTCCTATTTGTCCTTTTATTTGAAGTAAACATATTACGTTACTGCTCAGGACAATGAGAGATGTTTTTATTTAGGAAAATGAATCCAACGTAAGATATGGCCAATTTACAAGTAATTTGGAAAACACGGGAATGTAGAAAGAAGGAAACGCTGAATGTCCGAATTCAGCGTTTGGGACAGTTCCTTCTGGACTTTGTGCTTGAAAGTGACGATTGGGGAAGGTGAAGATCGGTCTCCTAGGGGTCCGTGTCCGTTGGGGGTACGCGATTAGAAAGCCTCGAGGGCCTTGGGCGCCCGGGGAGCGACCCTCTGCCGGGGGCAAGGAGCGCCCCACCCAGCGGTCCTGCCTGCAGATCGCTGGAGGCGAAGCGAGAGGCCAGGGTTGTCTGCTGCGGGGCCAGACCCCTGGAGACGTCCAATCTGGGACCTCCGGGACCGATTGCCTTTCCCACCGGGACTGGCTCCCGCCGCGGAGCCACTGCCGCGGAGCATGGGGACAAGGCTCTCCGAGTCCAAAAGCAAGAGCTGGCCAAGCCTTCGGGGCTGGCGGCGCCTTCCGGGGGAGGGTCTTAAATCTGGCGGCGCCGGCAGGCCGGCTGAAGGGGAGGCGCTTTCTAAATAGAAGAATCTGATTTCAAATCCCAGTTCCAGCGATTTCCCCCTAAGTGTCCCCGCCCAGTTCCTATCTTCTCACAAAGATGCGCAGCTCCAAAACGAAACGCAGCGTTCCCTCTAACTGCAGCCAAGAAGAACCTTACTCCAAAGGTAGCATGTTTCACTCGCAGCCCCTCCAAACTCGCAGACATGTTAGAGTCGTTCTGGCGGCACATGTTTGCCTGGTAACTATACTACACAGAGCGACACAGCCAGGAGGGCACAGAGGCCTGTGACTGGGCCACCTACTCTGTGCTAGGCACTGGGCCTCTGGCCCGCTCCACAGCCCTAGAGTCACCGCTAATTGTCATCCCCATTTAATGGATGAGGAGACCGAGGCTCAGAGAGAACAAGCGGCTTGCTGGCCCATGGCCCTGCTAAGGAACCTTTTCTAAAGGGTAGAAAACACATGGATGCCAAAGTCTGCACACCTTCTGAGGACAGTAATAACATCGGCAAATGATTGTTGGTCGCTTGTTACTGCCATTCTCTCTGCCAAATGCTGTACATCTCATGAACTTCATTCATTTAATCATTCAACCAATATGTATTGACCACTGTTTTAAACATGAGGAAACTGAGGCTCAGAGGGTAACACGACTTGCCTACAGGGTCACACAGCCCATTGGGGGTGGGGCTGAGATTCAAATCCAGGGCTGCCTGCTCTGGCTGTCTCACACAGAAAGAGCAAGGAGTATGACTGAGGGGAGAGGAGCCAACTCCGCCATTTAGTAAAGAGGCAATCCCCCTTCAGCAGCTTCCGAAGTCAGGATCATAGAATCAAAGCCAGGATGGCAGCGTTTTCATACAGTAGCCTCTACTTATGCCCCAAAGTACTACAACGCTTTTAGAAAAATTGTCATCTCAAATTATTTTAAAATAACTTAATATTAAAATAATACAGGCTCACCATGAATATTTTGGGAAATCAAGAATAAAGATGCCAAAACCGGTTTGGCTCAGTGGATAGAGCGTCGGCCTGCGGACTGAAAGGTCCCAGGTTCGATTCCGGTCAAGGGCATGTAACTTGGTTGCAGGCACATCCCCAGTAGGAGGTGTGCAGGAGGTAGCTGATCGATGTTTCTCTCTCATCGATGTTTCTGACTATCTATCCCTCTTCCTTCCTCTCTGTAAAAAAATCAATAAAATATATTAAAAAAAAAAAAAAAGAATAAAGAAGGAAGTTCATTGACCTAGAATCCCACCAACCATAAGCAGGCACTGGTAACACTGGGGATGTCTCCTTTTAATCTTTGCTGTGCGAAGTTTGTGGTCATGTGTGCTTGCTCTTCATCGCTGAGATTGTACTGACTCTAGTCTCTGATCACACTTTTTTCACTTGGCTGAAAATCTTTAATGCTCTTAAATGAGTAATCCAGAAAACAGCTTCCGCCTTGGAGCCCAGACTCTGGGGCAGGTACTGTGTGAAGGGCTTCCCACCATGTTGTATCTCCTTCACTCCTCAAAAGCATGTCTGCCCCCTTTTGGAGATGAGGAAATGAAGAGTTGAAGGTCACCAGGTCGCCTAGCTGTGCAGCCTGGAGCCGGGAGTGGTGTCTGCTGACACCAGAGCCCAGGCTCTGACCCACAGGGCTAGCAGGGTCCCCTCGGGGGATCACGCATGGTTGGCCATGCCTGGTGGCTGTGCAGGGCTGTAGTGAAGGTCCACCTGCAGTTGGTTACCAGCATCCTACCTGGAGCTCAGGCCAGTTTCCTGGCAGGGAGGGAAGCATGTCTCTGTGGCACAGACAGAGCCACACCTCTGCAGCCAGAGGGGCAGCCGGAGCCTCCAGCCCTCCCTGCCAAGTAGGGTTGCCAGGTAAAACACAGGGTACCCAGTTAGATCTGAATCTCAGACGCACAACCAATAACATTTCAAAGTCTAGAAAATCATTCATTGCTTATCTGAAGTTCAGATTCTACTGGGCATGCTGTATTTTTGTTTGCTACGTCTGGCGACCCCACTGCCGGGAATCATGGAACTTTGCTTGGCTTGACAAGCGATGGTCTGCCTAGGTTCCTCTGTACACACACACACGCACCCTCACATCCCTCTCCCCATCCCTAGCTCCACTGTCCGTCTCCTGTCTGGCTACAAGTGAATTACAATGTACTGGGGGTGGGGCATCCCAGGCTCTTCTGCTGCTGAGAGATGAACTGCCTCACTGCAGCCGGGTTGCAGCCAGCTTTCTGAAGCAGGACTCGGTTCTTCCCCACTCCCTCACACTTCCCTGTTTTCACGCTTGAAATCCCTCCACCGGGTAAATTCTTCCTAGTTCAAACTTGTTGTAAAGGCAACTCTCATTACTTTTATAATCTCTCCGTGAATCCCATGACAAGTTTTTCTGCCAAAGCAGCTCCCGCCCTCCCCCATTCCTTTCAGCCCAGCATGAAGGGGGGAGGGAAGGTTGGATTCTAGGGTTGTTGTGTGGGTGGCTCTCAAAACCCTCATTGAGGCTTGAAAAGTGGCCTTGGAGATAGAATGAATACAGAGCTGGGGAGAAAGTTTGGAGTTGCCATGGGAACTTCTTGTCTGATGTTTGTGGGCCCAGATAACGGCTCCTGGTTCCTGTCGGCTTGGAGAAAAGGGGCAGAAATGAAAGGAAAGAGGGTTTTGGAGTTTTTTAATGAAAGCTGTAGCCACCGCCCACCGTAGAGGCAGGAAGATTGCCAGCTCCCACTCACGACTGCCTCTCCTGGTCTTCACTGCCCTTCCATTTGCACCTCTTGTTCTCCAGAAAACAAGGAGAACAAGAGGGGCAGGAAGGACATGTGGCCGGGATCCCCTTCAGTCCTCCACGGATTGAATCTGATCCCCAGAATGGGGAGGCCTCAGGGAAAGCCACACCGACCAAGCAGGAGGCAGCACCTGGGGCTGAGTTCAGCCGATACCTGGAGTAACCGGCTGAAAGGTTCATTTTCCCAGAAGGCCCCTACTTTCCGACACGGCCGAACCAGATGTGAAGCATAACTACAGTTAGTTGGAAAAGGTTGCTCTTTTTCATATTTTTAATCTTTATTGCTTTTTTCTGACAGCAAAAGAAATCGATGCTTACTTGTCTTTTTTAAGCCACAAACACTACAAAAACACAGTGACAAAGGAGAAGAGCTTGTCATTTTATGCCATGGAATAGTGGTTCTCAAAGTCCCAAATATAAACACATGCACAGGGGACACGCTAAAATCCAGATTCCTAGGCCTCTCCTGCTTAGGTTCTCATACAGCAATGGGCCAGTGATTCCACTTTACCCTCCTCCTAGGTGATGTCTAGCAACGATGTTCGAGATACATTGATTTGGAACTGACCTCCGTTAGTAGGTTAGTTAGTGTGTCTGCATCCAGGTTGGTTCTCCGTGTATATGCAGTTGACCCTTGAACAAGACGGGTTTGAACAGCACAGGTCCCCTATAGGAAAATTTTTCCAATAAATACTGTAAATGTATTTTCTCTTCTTTATGAGTTTCTCACTAGCACTTTCTTGTCTCTAACCTACTTTATTGTAAGAATACATTATCTACATATATAAAACCCTAATATGCAAATAGACCGAATGGCGAACAACCGAACAACCAGTTGCTATGATGTGCGCTGACCACCAGGAGTGCAGATGGAACATGGCGGGCGCCAGCTGTGGCGGGATGGTGGAGCAGGTGAGCAGGGGTGCCACACCAAGGCAGGGCACCGGTTGCTGTCATTGGGGCGAGGTGGTTACTGAAAATTCTTTGCTCCTGCACACCGCAGTCCCGCCCAGCATTCGCACCCGCTGCCAGTTCCAGAGCCGCTGCTCGCACCTGCTGCCGGTGCCCAGCGCTGGCCCCAATCACTCGGCGCTGTCGCCCCTCAGGACTTCTCTACCTCCCTCTGCTCCTGAGGGGCGATCGGGGCCAGCAGCTGCCTCTCACACCCGCTGCTGGCACCCAGCGCCAGTCCTGATAGATCAACACTGTCAGCGGGTGCAAGCGGTGGCTGCCAGCCCGTATTGCCCCTGAGGGCTTCTCCACCTCCCCCTGCTCCTGAGGGGCTATTGGGGCAGCAGCCGCCACTTGCACCCGCTGATGGTGCTGGCCCTAGTCCAGTTGTCGGCAAACTCATTAGCCAACAGAGCCAAATATCAACAGTACAACGATTGAAATTTCTTTTGAGAGCCAAATTTTTTTAACTTAAACTTCTTCTAACGCCACTTCTTCAAAATAGACTCGCCCAGGCCGTGGTATTTTGTGGAAGAGCCACACTCAAGGGGCCAAAGAGCCGCATGTGGCTCGCGAGCTGCAGTTTGCCGACCACTGTACTAGTCGCTTTGCGCTCTCAGCAGGTGAGAGCAGGGCCGATGCCGTCAGTGTGTGGGAGCAGCAGCAGCAGGAGCAGGGCTGCTGGCAAACAGGGGACCGGGGGCCACGGTGGGAGGGGCTGGGCATGGGTGTGGAGGATGGGCCGAGACCCACCCCTGTGCTCACTGAAGCTTCGCAGCCCACAGTTCCTTTCAAGGTGCATGAATTCATGCACTGGGCCCCTAGTATCCTATCTAATAAAGAGGGAATATGCTAATTAACCATCACTCCGTCACAAAAATGGCTGCACCCACAGCTGAGGCCAAGTTCCCATAAGGAGCCTTAACAAGCAATTAGCAGGGACCTGAGGCTACACCCTCCCCTGCCCCCGTGGGGCTTGACAGGGGACCTCAGGCAGGCAGGGCTTGACAGGGGACCTCAGGCCACCTTCCACACCTGGCAGGGCTTGACAGGGAACCTCAAGGTGCGCTTCCCGTCCTGGTGCTGGGCTAGGGGACCTCAGGCTGCTCCCCTGGCCCCAGCTCCAGGCCGGGGGACCTCAGGCCACGCTCCCCACCAGGTGGGGCTTGACAGGGGACTTAAGGCCGTGTCCCCCACCCTGGCACCAGGCCGGGGGACCTCAGGCCGCATCCCCCATCCCAGCACCGAGCCAGGGGACCTGAGGCTGTTTCCCCCTGCCTGGCGGGGCTTGACAGGGGACCTCAAGGTGCACCCCCAGTGCTGGGTTGGGAGAACTCAGGCTGCGCCCCCCGCCCAGGGGGTCCTGAGGCTACACCCCCCTGCTGATGGGGCTTGATAGGGGACCTGAGGCTGTTCCCCCCTCCCGGTGCCGGGCTGGGGGACCTGAGGCTGCGCCCCCCCACCTGGTGGGGCTTGACAGGGGACCTCAGGCCATGTCCCACACCCGGCGGGGCTTGATGGGGGACCTCAGGCCACGCACCCCGTCCTGGTGCCAGGCCAGGGGACCTCAGGCTACGTTCCCTTCCCGGCGGGGCTTGACAAGGGTGGGACTAGCCAGGTCTGGGTCTATCCCAATGTGGCGGGGGGGGGGGGGCGGCCGGGTCTGGGTCTCACTCGACTTTGAGATGCATGTGGGTGGGCGGGGACTTGACTCTGGGTCCCGTGGTGAGTGCCCCAGACTCTGACAGGAGGAAGGTTTTCATATACATTTTACCAATTTTCTTTCATCTCTGACACTTCTATTATAGAGAAAGGGCAAATGGCAATATTAAATTATTTCCTCTAATTAATCCCCTTTTAATGTGCACGAATTTCGTGCACCGGGCCACTAGTAATACATATAACACAAAAATATGTTAATCGACTGTTTATGTTATCAGCAAGGCTTCCAGTCAACAGTAGGCTTTTAGTTTTGGGGAATCAAAAGTTGTACGTGGATTTTTGACTGCACAGGGGATCAGTGCCTTTGACCCCTTGTTGTTCAAGGGTTAACTGTACTAACTTTGATTTGGGGGAAAGAGGAGGGGGGGAGTTATAATACATGTGGTTTTGCAGTTTGATTTTTCACTAAACATGAAGTGGACACCTTTTCAGCTCAATAAATATGCATGCTATGGACTGCATCCTATTAGGGGGTGTAGCATGCTCTCTCCCCCATGGGGTGTGGCTAGGGAAACATTGATCACTGATCACACACAGAAGATGGTGCTGTGACGAGCTCAGGGAAGTCAGTGCTTGGGCATCTGCGTGTCAGTGCTGTTGCTGAGTACCGTGGCCGGGGACAGACATGCTAAGGAGGATGGGGAGGCCCTGCCCCAGGCTGGCAGTCTCATGGGGGAGCCTGATGGGTTGTACAGAGGTTGAGCCAAGAGGAGAGCTTTAGTGGGGAAAGTGGCACCCAACCTCAGGGGGTGGGAGGTTCATGCCCAACTCTACTTGGCTCTGGTTGCTCTGGGGCTACCATTGGAGTCTTCTAATAAAGGGGCACAAAGTAGGCCGGAGGGCAAGCTGGCGTGAGAACCGTCAGCGTCTCTTCTGGAGGGAGCTGGATTCCAAAGCTGTTTTTTCCAGGTGGGAGCAGAAGCTGTCGGCGGTCCCCCTGCCCCAGGACCCCTTGTGTTGCTCCAGCTGTCAGCGGGCACTGGGATTGGCTCAGACAAATCACTGTGGGCCCCGGAAAGGCCCAAATACACTGAGTGGCCAGATTATTATGATCTCTGAACGCATAATAATCTGGCCACTCAGTGTGTGTATGTGTGTGTGTGTATATATATATATATATGTATATGTGTGTGTGTGTATGTATATATGTATATATGTGTGTGTGTGTGTGTGTGTGTGTGTGTGTGTGTGTGTGTGTGTGTATTAGAGGCCTGGTGCATGAATTCATGCATGGGTGGGGTCTGGCCAGCTTGGCCAGGGGGAGGGAACATGGGCGGTTGGCGGGCCTGCCTGCTGGTCGAACTCCTGGTCGAGGGTACAATTTGCATATTAGCCTTTTATTATAGGATATACACTGAGTGGCCAGATTATTATGTGTTCAGAGATCCTAATAATCTGGCCACTCAGTATAAATAGCTGTCTGTGGGACCAAGAGCAGAGGAGTGGTCTGACAAGGACTTAGTTGTTGTCCCGTGTCAGAATTTAGTGAAATAAAGCCACATCAGAATGGAAGACTGGGGGAGGCTACCACTCAAAGTACCTCAAGAGAAGCAGAATTTAGGAAGAAGAAACAAAAAGGGACATACGTTGTTTCCAGAAAATTACTTTCTACTGGAGAACCTGTGACCCTTAAGTGGCACTGGAAGAGTCAGCGTGGCCCAGGCCCCTGGGACATGCCTGACCTGCCCCCTGCCTCCTCTCTAGGCCCGTCTCCCACCTCCTCCTCACGCCTGACACTCAGCCCCACTGGCCTTCCTCCATCACCCCAAGCTCATTCCCACCCTGGGGCCTTTCCACTCACTCCCTGCGATGCTCTCCCGTGTGAGCAGAATTCACGCTGTGACTCCTTCTCACCATTCAGCCTCCCTAAAGCATCACCCCTCAGTCCAGCTTCCTAAGCCCCAGCCCACCCCCCGCTTCACCTCACCCAGAATTACTCGCATCGTGGCATTCAGCAAAGCGCAGCGTTTTCTTGTCTCATTTTTTGTTTCACCCCCACCCCCTTGAATGTAGGTTACCTGAGCCAGAGTTATCATCTCATTCACACTTGAAGCAGTGCCAGGAACATAGTAGGAACTCAACAGATGTTGTTTAAATGGATGATAGAGGCCAAAGAGGACAGGCTCTTCTGAGAAAGTAAAGGTGGGAAGAGGGCCAAGTTTAACTGGTAGATGCCAGCTTCCTTGCGAGGGGATGTGTGTCCATGGCCTCTGGCACCGACACACATTCTTTATTTTTGCATCCACATGTTTGCTCATTGAGCCAGGACGGTGGCATGCGCTTCTGCTGAGCCCACTGCTGCATGCTGGGCCCTCCCACAGGTCACACGGAGTCCAGCTCTCTCTGCAGGAAAAGTCCCATTTGCTGAGCATTGACTAAATGCTTTCACTGATGTCATCTCATCCATGTTTTCTCTCATCCACCCTGTGATTCTCCACAAACACAGAAACCAGGGCTCACTGGCTGCCAAGGGGCTGGTGCTCAAGCCAGGGCTGACGGGGCGGGGGAGGGGTGGATGGGGGGCTGTGCTTCCACTCCCCCACGATCTCCTGGGCGATGTCCTGTTGGCGCTTCTCTGAAGTTCAGACGAAGTTCAGGGCTCCGAGTAAATAAAGTGCATAGAGTTTTGGACCCACCGGTGGGTGGCCAAGAACTGACCCCGGGTGGTTCCCCCTCCCTTCATACCCAGAAGACAGGGCACCCAGCAGGAAGCCGGCTTCCCTTGTACCAGGCGGTGCTGGCTGCACTCTTGCCGACCCTCCCATTAGAAACGGAAATGCCTCCTCGCTCAGAACAAAGCTTGGCATGTTTCTTATTCTGCAACAATCTGACAAAATAGGTATTTATTTGTGTCTCTCAAACGTGTGGCTTGGACACGGTGTTCCGCATTGTGGAAGTGACTGTGCACCAAGTGAAATACTTGTTACTATAGTAACAGTTCCTTTTTATTGATACCAGAATAAACAGGAATGCAAAGCTGCCTCACTTGCTGGCACATTTCAGCCGCCTGGCCTGTGATCCCGGGGGTTTAGGAACCGCCCTTTGGAGGCGGTGGCCCTGTAGCTAGTCTGGGACTTCTAGGTGGAGCGAGGAGCCCAGCAACACCGTCTGAGTTCCCGTACGACGTGGGCAGAGAAGTAAGACCATTTCTCTTCTGTTTCACCTGCTGGGAGCTGGGCGCTGTGCCAGGAGGAGGTACGGGGTCAGGAGGGCAGCCCTAGAGCACTGGGGTGGGCTGTGGGGAGTGGAGCTATTTAAGCTTAGGTACCCAGGCTAAGCCCCAGCTGTGAAATGATAGGGAGGTGCCTCCAGCACCCTGGGCTTGGGGAAAAGATAGGAGACAAAGTGGGGGGAGCACGCCGATACAGCCCTCCATTCTTGTTGATCTGTCTTCCTCAGATGGGTCTGAGTTTATACAGGATCTGACTCCCCCGTGTCCATTATCAGCCGCGTGGTCGTTTCTCTTCATCGCTGATGGACAGAAGGGTGCAGGACAGCACCTGAGAGAACACAGGTCTGGCATCAGACAGCTCTGCTCAGATTCTAGCGCCTTCACTTGTCGGCTGTGTGATCTGGGGAAATCACAGGGCCCCTCAGAGCCTCAGTTCCTTCGTCTGTAAAAAGGGATACGATAGTACCTACCTCCTCCGTCTGCTGTAAGAGCTTCATGAAATGTGGCTGTGAGGTGCTCAGCACGGTATGTGGCTCATGGCAACGTTAGCATGGCCCCCTCCTGCCTTTCTGGTGCACTTGGCTTTTGCGTTTTGCTGTTTGAGGCCAGAAGTCTGGGGTTGGGCCAGAAGTCGGGCGTTATAGGATTGGCTGCGTCACTTTTCGGCTGTGAGGCAGAAAACCCGTGTCTCCAGGTGGTTTGGATCCGGAGTGTCACTTAGCTCTGCTGGTGGTAAGTACCAGCCAGGACCTTTCCCCCTGGTATCTGCCAAGTGGAGAGGCGGCATCGCGCCACTGGTGGGCCAGCAGGAATGCCTGGCCTGCTGTTCCTTGGTCAGCTGCACAGCCCCTCCACCAGCCTTGCTAAGGGCCTTCCATGTCCAGCCCTGGCACTGGGAGGTCTGAGGGGCCCCGAGCAAAATGGTCAGGAAGTTTGTCTTGAGTCATTTTCTCATGGGGTGGGGAGGCTGCATCCAGGCCACGGGCTGCTGGGAGATCTGGAGGTGGCTCCCAGATACACAGTTCTTTGGTTACCGGCCAGTGAAATACAAACGGGCACTTTCCCCACAGGGAGGGGAAAAGGGAGGCGCGTTAGGAAATGCAGTGGCCACGCTTGTCACTTTTACTGAATGCCTCTTTCTCCTCTGCCAGCGGCGATGTTGAAGCCTCTTTCTCCTCTGCCCCTCCACCTCATGAAATGGTGAAGCGAGAAGGTCCGGTGGGTGTGTGCTGAGCCCAGCCACTTGAATAGCAACAAGGAGCAAGGGCGAGGGAGGGAAGGCAGAGGAGTGCAGACTCTGACCAACACCCAGGGAGGGAAGGCCCCAACTGGTTCCCTCCCAAACAAAGGCCAGCCGTGGGCAGACAACCTGTGGAATCTGTCTGTCCAGTCCAGAGTTGGTATTCTGTATGGCTTCGATGTCCTCCAGTTGCCAGGCCTCCATTTTCTCATCTATAAAATGGACTCACACTGCCTCTTCATTGGGGTTTCTTGAGTATCAAGAGAGAGAAAATAGATGTAAACCTACCTTGTGGACTGAAAGATAGTGCGCCTGGAGGAGTGGAGTGATTAGAAAGAGCACTGAAGTTGGAGTCTGAAGGTCCCAGTTTTGCCTTTTATTCTGTGTATCTTGGGACAAGTAGCTTGAGCTCCCTGAGCCTTGATTTTCTCATCTACAGAATGGGAATGATAAAATAGTAGCACTGGCTGCCCCCTAGGGCGATTGTGAGGTCCAGATGGAAGTGAGTGAGCTTTCTTCAAATGCTGAGTGCTCACCACAGGGTCAGGGGAACCACAGTTTGCCTCGCGAGCACCACTGTGCCAGGCACTGGGCCAACCGCATCACGCACATTGTATCATTTCACTCTCCACACAGCCCCATGAGTAGGTGTTGCTATTATCCCCACTGTACAGGGGCTCAGATAGATTAAGCTATTCGCCTGAAGTCACACAGCGAGGGAGGGATATGGCCATGATTCAAATCCAGTCTGTCCCTCTAAAACATCTGCCTTAACCATGTTGCTTTTCTGGTCCATGTGCCATTTGTTACCATTGATGTCATCGAAGACGGAGCCAGAACTTCAACAGGGAAGCAGGTGAAAGAAGGGGACGGTAAAGCCTAGGCAGCCAAGGTCCTGCAGCTGTTTTCAGGATGAACTGTGACCTGGGTCTCCCTCAGCACCACTTTCCTCCATCTCTTCTGTTGCTCCCCTGTGGGGAGCCCAGGGGACTGCTGCCACCCTAACACTAGCCCCACCTGCCCCAGCAGCCTGGTGAGCTCGCTGGGGAGCAGTTAGTGATCCCAGCTGAGCCATGTATGGGGTGGGGCTGGCATCCTGCGGAGCTTTTGGGGAAGCGCTGTGGGACCTCTCGAGTCATCGGCAGAACCGGGGAAGAACCAAGGCCGATCTCCCGATCTTCCTCTGACCTATTATTACCCCACCCAAAATGTGAGGTCCGTCCCACAGTCTGCAAATGAAGGGTGAATGATTTGTCCATCTTGTCGTCATGCAGAACACTCCATGTAACTGTCGCCTCCTGGCTGCCTCTACCCCCTGCCCCACACTTCAGCTCAGCCAGTCTTCACAGCATCTTGGTTTCACAGAGGAGGAGAGGAGGGTTCCTCCCCGGCCACGGAGCTGCTAAGAGCTGTGGCTTCAATCACGATAGCGAGGCCAACAACTCAACTGAAGTCACTCAGGCCCCAGCGAAGAAGCTTGATTTTTAACCCTGGTTTACAAAGTTGGCTGACGATTGGAATTACCTGGGGAACTGCGTTAAAATTCCAAAGCCAGGTTGCCTCCCAGGCTAATGAAACCAGAATCCCTGGGTGCACTCCGGCACTGGTATTTTCCAAATGTCCCCTGGTGATGCCCGTGTGTGGCCAGAGCTGAAATCCCTGGTGTAACCAGTGCAGCTTTTAAGGAAGATGAGAAAGCTCAATCCGAGACTAGGGATGGGACTTATTAGCAGCCATTGCTAACGGCTAGCAGGTGGCCACACTGTGCAGTTCAGGGGCCACACTCAGCGGAATGTACAGGCGTGAAGCCCTGCCCTGCCTGGCTGTATGTGGCTGCCCTGTAGCCAGCACTTCGAGTCCTTGGCTCTGTGCTTGGCACTTGCCAAGCACCTTGCAAGTATCACCTCATTCACTTTGCAACAACCTCACGAAGACTGCTGATCAAGAGCAGCTTCCGTAGCTCTCAACTCTGCTGTTTCCGTGGAAAGCAGCCATAGGCAATAAGTGATGAGTGGGCAGCCAGAGCCAATCCAGGTTCTGATGGCTCCAATATCCGTACACCTAAGCTTCCTTCTGTCTTTCTTTGACAACCAGCGAAGGGTATCCACTAGCCCAGGGGTGGGCAAACTTTTTGACTCGAGGGCCACAATGGGTTCTTAAACTGGACCGGAGGGCCGGAACAAAAGCATGGATGGAGTGTCGGTGTGAACTAATATAAATTCAAAGTAAAGGAGCGGAGGGGAGAGCAAGAGAACCGGATAGAACAGCCGGATCCGGCCCGCGGGCCGTAGTTTGCCCAAGGCTGCACTAGCCCCTTAACTCTCTCCGAGCCTGCCTCTTCCTCCCCTCCAGCTCTTCCCTGGGATGTCCATCTGTCCTCTTTTCAGAGACCACCTGATGCTCTGCTCACCTCACCTCACCTCCCCTCCCCTCACCTCACCTCTTTGCCCAGAACACATGTTATCTGCGGGAGTTCAGTGCCCTAACTGGGAAAGGCATCAGTGTTCGGTGTTCGCAGCCTGCAACTCTTGGCTGGAGCACCAGCCTCATCCTTCAGGATCCCTGCCCCAGCCACCACACTGCCCAGGCCTCCGAGAAACACCAACCCTCCAGCTCACCGCTGATTTCATTAAAAAAAAGAAAAAAGTCTGGAGCAGATCTTTGAGCCAGAGCTGCTTACGGATTGGACCTGGGGTGCAGGACTCAGTGCAAAATGAAAATGCAGGGAACCCTCTTCTCCACAGATGCTGAGGGCTGGGCCCCACCCGCACTGTGGGGGGCCCACCTGGGCAGCAAACCCATTGGCCAGCTGGTTATCTATGGGGTGAAAGTTCTCAGCCTGGCCAATCAGACGTTTTCCTCTGGAATTTAACGGGAGAAACAGAGACTGCCCATGGGCAGTGAAAGAGAACGAAGTCGGATAAAAATATTCTTCAAACCTGCTGACAGTTTTCCCACACACAGCAGCGAGAATGGCCTTTTCTAAATCGAATCAGATGCGATCTTTTCCGGACTTGAACCCACCCGCCACCCTCCACTCTCCCAGTCGGTCGCTCGCTCACGCCACTCCAAAACACTATGCCTTTTTGTTTCCTGAACAGACCTAGCTTGTTCTAGGTACATGAGTCACACATGCTGTTCCCTCTGCCCCTCTCAGCCTCCGTCAGGTCTTAAATGTCGCCTGCTCAGAGAGGCCCTCGCCCTGCACCTGGCTGAAGGTGGGTCCAGCTGTTGGTCTCAGCCCCCCTGGTTCCACCAGCAGGCTCCTGGCGAATCGGAATCCTTTCTTTCTGTTGGCCTGTGTACTTGTTTACTATCTGCCTCCCTAGTAGTTGTCAGCCTGTGAGAGCAGGAACCTCGCTTGCTTAGTTCACCTCTGTGTGTCCAGTGTCTACCACAGTACCTGGAAAATTATAGGAACCCAAACAGATTGCAGAATGAATGTTTATTATCGTGTACGTTCCTGTGATGTGGGAGCTCTTGGTTTTGTGTGGTTACTTTGTATCTGACCACATTATTGAACTCTCTCATTAGTCTCAAATGCTTTTCTGTTCATATATTTGGGACTTCCGGGGAGATAGTGATAGCTTGTGTAAATAGTAATTCTGCCTTCTCCTAAAGTTTCACAACTTATTTCTGTGTCCTGCCTTATAGCTTTGGCTACATACAGTTCGTTGTTTTCAAGATGGTGTGACTGATTAAAATTATGAAGCACTGGAAGGTTTGAGGCTCAAGGGGGCTAAGGGAGCTGCAGAGTAAAGTGAGGTGTGATAGGTGCCTGCATAGAATATAGCTGAGAATTACTCAAATAAACAATTGATGGGCCTTAGTAACGGGAATAGGTATCATGGGGGACGGAGGAGAGGACTTCCAAAACTCCAATCTGAATCAGAGTATTCTAAGGCATTGGCTCCCAGACAACTTCATCCCATCGGCTAAGAAAATATACACATTTCTAAACAGGGAGGGAATTGCTATAGCCAACTGTTTATTTTGTCAAGTATAATAAAATAACAAAAAAAAAAGCATAATGAAAAAAGAGAAGAAATGAAATTAATTAGAAATCTTGTTTTAGAAACTGTTCTGAGAATGTGAATTCAAGAAAAAAAATTAGCAAGTATGTCTCTATGCTCTGACACTTAATCTGACTTCATCCAAAATATCTTATAATAATTAACACTTTTCCCAGTTGACACAGCACTTTCACAAATGTGATCTCTCTTCATCCTCCCAAAAGCACCCTGCCATGGGCAGTCATAGGAATGCCAGACACGTTTCTGGTGGGACACCATTTGCAAAGCATAGTCTTCCCTTTGATGCCTGCATTCCCTGGCATGTCACCTTGCAATTTACAACCCATCAGACCTCTGCTGTGTCCAGCCCCACAGAGCTATTACCCACTTCCAGGGTTTTGCACAGACCCGCCATCCCTATCTAGTTTACTGGGAGAACTCCTGTTCATCCGTACAACCCGTCAGGCAGAGAATGGCTTTCATCTGCTCCCAGTAAGGGAGGGAATGGGGAGTGTCTGTCCAAAGCCAACATGGTGGCCCTCAAGAGAGGGGACTGACCCTGGTGTGTGAAGTAGGGACACACCCCTCAGTGGCCGCATGGAAACCCCATGCCTTAAGGCACTGGTTCCTCAAGACCAACCTCTGTGAACCTTGGTTTCCTCACCTGTACAACCGCAACGTTTTTATTGTCAATTTCCAACAAATATTAATTGGCTACTATGTACAAGACCAGACACTGCCAGTGCCTGACATGTAGTAGAGGCTCAACCTCAGAAAAGCAGGACTCATGAAGGGGGCAGAGCCAATGCCCAAATTTTCACTCTAATTACTATAAGCATCTAATGGGCCAGGCTGTGTCACCCTCCTGAGACTTTTCCTTAAGAAATCTCTCCCGGGAGAAACCAAGATGGCGGCATAGGTAAACACCTAAACTGCTGCCTCGCATAACAATTTCAAAACTACAACTAAAAGACAAAACAGACATCATCCAGAACCACAGGAAGGCTGGCTGAGTGGAAATTCTACAACTAGAAGGAAAGAGAAAAGCACACTGAGACTCAGAGGAGCTGCAGGAGGCAGAGGTACTGAGGCGCACGTGCTGAGAGGGCGGGCAACTGAGTACGGCTGGCTTTCTCAAGCAGGAGGGAGACAAAAGCTCCCGACTGCTCTGAACTCCAGTTCCGGGTGAGACTCTGGGGACCCAGACTCATTTGGGGAGAAACTGGACTGTCTGGCAGTAGGCAGAACTCGAGGGCAGCTTTCTCAGAGGTGCTTGCAGTGATTACCACGGGACGCTGAGACACAGGGGCCTATTAGGGCAGGGCTGACGGGAAACCAATGCAGTCTGCTCCGCCCTGAGACTCTGCCCCATCCAAGCTGAGCACAGAGGCTTTTGCATCTTGTCTCATAAGGATGTCTCCAGCACAGAAGTTCTCCCAGCGTAGACACAGCTGATCCTCACAGCCAATTGGCCTGGAGGTCAATTCCTCCCTGTGATACCAACAACAATCAAGGTTTAACTACAACAAGACTGTGCACACAGCCCACAAAGGGGTGCACCAAGAGTGTCCACCTCAGGTAACTGGGGAGGCTGAGCCACTGGGCCCTATAAGACACCTAGCACACAAAGCCACTCTATCAACTCAGGGAAGCAGCCAAAATGCAGAGACAAAGAAACAGATCACAAATGAAAGAAATGGAGGAAAGCAAACGACTGGATATAGAGTTCAAAACCACGGTTATAAGGTTTTTCAAGAATTTTCTAGAAAAGGCTGATAAATTTAGCGAGACCCTCAAGGATATGAAAAAGAACCAACTAAAATTAAGCATACACTGACTGGAAAAAAAAATATTATACAGAGATCTAACAGCAGACTAGAGAATCGCAAGAATCAAGTCAAAGATATGAAATACAAAGAAGCAAAAAACACTCAACCGGAAAAGCAAAAAGAAAAAAGAATCCAAAAATATGAAGATAGTGTAAGGAGCCTCTGGGACAACCTCAAGCATACCAACATCAGAATTATGGGGGTGCCAGAAGAAGAGAGAGAGCAAGTACTGAAAACCTATTTGAAGTAATAATGACAGAAAACTTCCCCCACCTGGTGAAAGAAATAGACTTACAAGTCCAGGAAGTGCACAGAACCCCAAACAAAAGGAATCCAAAGAGGACCACACCAAGACACATCATAATTAAAATGCCAAGAGCAAAAGACAAAGAGAGAATATTAAAAGCAGCAAGAGAAAAACAGTTAGTTACCTACAAGGGAGCACCCATACGACTGTCAGCTGATTTGTCAACAGAAACTATGCAGGCTAGACAGGAGTGGCAAGAAATATTCAAAATATGAATAGCAAGAACCTACAACCAAGATTACTCTACCCAGCAAAGCTATCATTCAGAATTGAAGGGCAGATAAAGAGCTTCACAGAAAAGAAAAAGCTAAAGGAGTTCATCACCACCAAACCAGTATTATATGAAATGCTGAAAGGTATTCTTTAAGAAGGGGAAGAAGAAGAAAAAGGTAAAGATAAAAATTATGAACAACAAATACATATCTATCAACAAGTGAATCTAAAAATCAAGTGAATAAAACATCTGATGAACAGAATAAACTGGTGAATATAATAGAATCAGGGGCATAGAAAGGGAGTGGACTGACAATTCTCGGGGGGAAAGGGGTGTGGGGGGTGCGGGAAGAGACTGGACAAAAATCATACACCTATGGATGAGGACAGTGCGGGAGGGTGGGTAAGGGCAGAGGGTGGGGTGGGAACCAAGTGGAGGGGAGCTATGCAGGGAAAAAGGGGAACAATTGTAATAATCTGAACAATAAAGATTTATTAAATTAAAAAAAATAAAAACTAAGAATATGTAACCTTAAAAAAAATCTCAATCTCTCTCTCTCTCTCTCTCTCTCTCTCTCTCTCTCTCTCTCTCTCTCTCCTCTCTCCACTTGCTTTTGAGCACTTCAGGGATATGTAGCCAACTTGTAGAGGAGGGAGCCCTTCTGCCTGAATTTCAAGTCAGTTAATCAATTTCAGGCTGCTCTCGTGGCAGTGAGGCCATCGTGAAGCCAGACATCTGCTTACGTATGACAACCCTCCCTTTGTAATTGGAGGCAGAGCAGTCTCGGGATTCCACACTCAGCCCCCTGCTCTGGAGAAAGAGAAAAGCTGGTCACTTCCACAGACACATTTGGAATTATGGATAGGGAATTTGGACAATAAGGGGTGATATTTTCTTTTAATTACAGCACTCATCCAAATTGTCTTTAACAAGTACTTATTGCCCTTTTTACATAATTTATTTTTCTTTTTCTGGACTTACTGAGAAACAGAAACTCAAGTGTAATCCCTTTCATAGGAAGGAAAGTGTTTTTTTCAAAGTCAGGCTAAAACCATATGCACATGTCAACCCAAATTTTGTGGCCCTTGACCTCTATACCCCACTTTACAAACATCATCTCCAGCCCTTACAACAACCCTGTGCACAGGGTCAGTTATTTGCAGCTCACAGTTGAGGAAACTAAGGCTCAGTAAGTCAGCTAGTCTGCCCAGAGCCACACAGTAGCAGGTGGCCAAGGGGACCGAAACCCTTGCCCTTCCGCTGTGCCCACGGGGGTAGGTGCGTGTGTGACCTGCTCTGACCAACTCCCCCGCCCATCTCTACAGCCTCCATGTACTCAGAGATCCAGAGGGAACGGGCAGACATCGGTGGCCTGATGGCCCGGCCCGAGTACAGAGAGTGGAACCCAGAGCTCATCAAGCCCAAGAAGCTGCTGAACCCCGTGAAGGCCTCGCGGAGCCATCAGGAGCTGCACCGAGAGCTGCTCATGAACCACAGAAGGTGGGGACGAAGCTCGGCTGCCTCAGCCTGGCACGCACCTGCTCAGGCTGTTGGGGCTTGAGGGGGTGCCCCTCATGGAAGGCAGGCCTGGTGGTAATTCTGGGGCTCCTGGGAGCTTGAGGAGGGCTGAGGTTATCCCACATGGTGACCAACAGAGACTGTGAAGGTCCAAAAGCCCTGCTCTCCCATCCAGCTACCCAATGTGTGCCAGACCTCCACATACGTTTATTGAGCATCTACTATGTGCCAGGCACTAAGCCAGACCCTGGGGGTTCAAGAAGGAATGTTCCTGCCCTTATAGAGGGGATGGATGCATAGCCAGATGGTAGGATGGGTGGTTCCATGGCGTATGTTTCCAGCAGATGGATGAGTCTGTGCAACTGGACGGGAAACACCAATCGCTGTGTGGTTGGAGCATAAAGTGTGAGGGAGGCCAGAGGAACCATGCAGTCCTGGGAAGGGTCTCAAGCAAGAGCTATCACAACCCTGGAGGGGCCGTGAATGGAGCAGGGAGGCTGGGGGTTGCAGTGAGAGAGACAGGCCTGGGAAGCTGAGCCTCTGTCCACTCCCAGGCCTGGAAAATAGTCCAGGCTCACCAGGGCCAGAATGAGGCGTTGGCGCCTTCGCAGCTCCCTCTCCTGGCCACTTCTGGGATTGGCACGGGCTGGGATTCGCATTCTTGTTTTCAGCTGTGTGCAAAGGATCTTCCCGCAGATAACAGCTTGTATCCTTGGTGGTGTTTGCTTTCTTAGTATATCAGAAGTATTACTCTGGTTGCCTTTTAGAGTCATCCCTTTTAATGCCAAAAACCACTACCACAGTTTTTTAAAAAACCTAAAGACAAGTCAAGAGAGAGATTTGCAATATAAATAACAGACAAAAATTAATATATACATACCTCTTATAAATCCATAAGGAAAAAATGAGCAAAAGACAGGACATGCAGACAGCTGGTAAATAAATCAAAGCCTGTTTGATATGCTAATAATCAAAGAAACAAATAAAAACCAGGTGTTATTTCTTGCCTACCAGATTCACAAATACAAAAGGATTGGGTGGTGACAGTGGGGAGAAATAGGTGCCCTTATACCCTGTTGACAGAGTATAAATTGGATAATCTTTCCTAAGGGGTAGATGGAAAGTCGTCCAAAATCTCTTAAAGGAGACTGACCCAGCAATTCCACCCCTAGAAACATGTCCCGAGAAACTAACCTGAAATAACATAAACCTGGTTTCGGCAGTCAGCCAGGCCCGGGTGCAAATCCTCGCTCGGCCCCTTCGCATCTGTTTCTTGGACCGTGTCTGAACTCCTAGGAGCCTCACTCCCCGTCTCTGTATAAGGGGCAGTAAAGGTTCCACACACCCCACCCTGGGTTGCCAGGAGGGTTGCACGAGATAACCCTCCTGAGAGGTAGTGAGAGATGGGGGTGGGGAGTTGGGGTCTCCTGACAGCTTCCCCCGCCCCAGGGGCTTGGGTGTGGACAGCAAGCCCGAGCTGCAGCGAGTCCTGGAGCACCGCAGGCGGAACCAGATCATCAAGAAGAAGAAGGAGGAGCTGGAGGCCAAGCGACTACAGTGTCCCTTTGAGCAGGAGCTGCTGAGACGGCAGCAGAGGCTGAGCCAGGTGAGTGAGGACACCAGCCCCGCTGCCCTGGTCCGTCGTCCCCCAAGAATGCCCTTTGGCCCAAAGAATAGCCCTGCATGTGGCCGCAGCTGGCCAGTTGAGCCAAATGAGGGCTGGACCGCGAGTCCACCACTGGCCTGAGTCCTCACTCTGCCACTCACTTCGCTGGGTGACTTTGGGCCAGTGGCTTCCCCTCTCTGAACCTCCGTTTCCTCATCGGCCCCATCGATTGCATGTTGATTCTGATTTCATTCCCACAACTGCCCCTGAGCCAGGTAGCGTTCCCATTTGAGAGATGAGGGCCGAATGAGGTAAGCAATTTGAATGAGGCTTCACAGGGGGAACTTGGTCTCATGATCTGTCCCCGCAGCTACCAGGCTGGTGGCAAAACTGGCCCCTGGTTCTGCTTCCCCAGAGAGGACCCTGGGTCCAAACCCAGTGGCTTTTGAGCCTCGGAATTCCCCTAGCCCCACCCACTTCACACCACTCCTCTCTCCTTCAGCTGGAAAAACCACCGGAAAAGGAAGAGGACCATGCCCCGGAATTCATTAAAGTCAGGGAAAACCTGCGGAGAATCACCACGCTGTCAAGTGAAGAGAGGGTGCTGTAGAGCTGGCTGGAGGAGCCCCGGCACCCCACAGCTCTCCCTCGGCCCCCACACCCTCTCCAGACCTTCTGTATCTGGCAGCCCCGAGCCCCCAGGTTTTGGGACATCTGCTATGTTCATGCTTGCTCCTGTAAACTGCATTGTCCCACAGGCCCTGCCTATCCCTCCTCTGCCCCCCGCAAGAGCTGGGGGTCCTAAAGCTCACAGGAGCTTTCTTCTGAGCACTCACCCCTCCTGCTCCTAGAGGAAGCCATTTGGGAGAACTCTTACCAGGGCACCTCCCAGCAGGGGCGCCAAGCCCTGCTGAGCCCTTCCTGGCCGATTGGGAAGGAGGGACAGGGGCCTCCCTGGCCCGACAGCTCTCCATTCTGCCCAGGCCCCCGGGGGACCCTGAGCCTCTGGGCAGCTCCACTCGCAGGTCTTAGAGAACTTCCCTGCCTGCGGTTTTACCTGGAGCCAGGAGTGAGGCAACTAGTCGGAACATCTCAGGACACCTGTCCTGAGAGCCGGTCAAGGGGAAAAGGTTCAAGTGCAGTTGTTCCTGGTGAGGAAGGGTGGGCAGCCCGCAGGTGGCTCCCATCATGGCAGGTGGGAAGGGCACTAACAAAGACAGCTTCTTAAGAGTTTGCCAGCCTCCCCCACATCCCCTCTACCTGGCCCCCTGGTCCAGGCCTCTTAACCACACCCTGCCAGGGCTGCAGCCTTCCTGCTCCCAGGAGTCTGCAACAGTGCTTCTCAGACGCCATCCTGCCTAGGACTTACTGGGATCTTGCTAAATTACAGCTTCTGCGTTAGTAGCTCTGGGGTGGGGCTGAGAGTCTGCATTTCCATCAAGCTCTGGGGCCACACCAAGCAGCAAGGCTGGAGTGCCAGGGGTGCTAAACATTGGAAACGCCACCCCTGAAGCCATCTCTGCCCCCAAGTCCCTCGGGCCTGTGCCCTGAGGTTCCCACCTTCCCCTGCAGCCCTCAGGGCTCTGTGTCCAGCCCACACAGGGCCCAGGCCCGACAAGACTTAAAGCCTAGCAGGTCGTGTCAGGTTTGTGACGGGTTCTCACCAGACATCTCACAGTCTAGAACTGCCGATTGCATTTCTACCACACTGTTGTGGTGCAATTCTAGCCAAAAAAAAAAATTGTGTTTTTTTTTAATGTAAAGCCCATGGAGAGCACATACACAGTGGTTTCCAATAGGTTTCTGGAAATATAAACAGTAATTGCAGACCCCACTGCCATCCTCACAGTCTGGCCCCTGTGAGTCCCCATTTTCAGCCTCTGAATCTGAGACCCACCCCCCTTGGCTTCTGTGCGCCCCCGCCCCCGGGCAGCTCCAGGGACCTCACCCACTGCTTCCCCAAAGCCCTCTCACACAAGACCAAATGGTTTCACCTTTTGCTCCCATTTTTCAAGATTTAAAGAATAAACCAGGCCTATTTCTTTCTCCCCTGAAGAGCAAATCCTGCCTCTGGCTTTGTAAGCCCACCATTTACGGTTCCCCAGGTGGTGCTGGGGAGCATTTCTTCACACCCAGAGACAGCTGCCACGGCGATGCCCTGGATTCTTGGCCAACGGTGGGACCTGCAACAGAGAGGCCATCTCGGTCTCCCTCCTGGCTGCATACTCTGAGGGTGACTGAAATGTGGATAGTGACAGGCTGCGTACTGCATGCATGGGTGTGTGCACGCGTGCATGGGTGTGTGCGTGCATGTATGGCTGTGTGGGCATGCATGGGTGTGTGTGTGCACAAGTCCAACTCTAAAAGGCTCTTGGAGTGACTGTCTTCGTGAAGATGCGGTACCGCTGTTTTAAATGTCTGCCAGGTGAGGTGATGCTTAAGACCCACCCTCCCTCATAAAGACCGCTGCTCCCCCAGAGAAGCCACCTTGGGTCGATGTGTTGTTCGGACGTGAAGAGAAGCATGAGAGGATGTCTAGCCTAGAATAGGCCCCTTAGGGCTTCACTCAGGTGTTGCCAGGGGTGCTTCAGGGAGGCGGCAAATCACGGAGACAAAAGCCCCAGAAGTAGAAGGGACCTCAAGTCCCACTGGTCCAGTGGAGCCACGGTGGACACCCCTGTTCACTCCCCAGTGGTCAATCCCAACTCCTCTCTAGTCACGTCCCACTGTGGAGAACCATCCAGATTCTCCCTGTTCCAGCCTCCTTTGCAGCTTGGGGTGAGCCTGTGCCCAGGGATGGGCAGTGAAATGTAAGAGGAAGTCTACAGGAACTTCTGGGAAAGCTGATGCTCTTCCAACAAAAGAGACGGACATGGGTACCAGCTTCTTCCTGCCTTGATTGGCGATGTGATCCCCGGAGCCACAGCAGCCCTCTCGCTACAAAGAGAAAAAGGCCAAGAGAATCTCAAAGACATTTACCTTATCATCATCTGACCAAGCCAATGCCTGCAACCTTCCTCCTGCAGAACCCTTGTAAATAAAAATAAAGCTCTCTTTGTTTAAGCCATTGTTGGCCAGTCTCTATTATTTGCAGACGAACATTCCTGACACAGAAAGCCAGCCCTGCTGCCCAGAACTACCTGAGGCTGTCCTGCAAATTCATCTTCCTCTTCCCATCAGAAACCTGTTGGGTCAAGACCCCCAGCAGCAGTACCTGGGACCTGCCCTTCTACACCTTCTCCCTGTGGCCTAATGGCACCTAGCATCTGGACACCACGAATTCACACATCATTCAGTAAGTATCTGTTGAGTGCCTGCTCTATGCCAGGAAGCATGTCGTGTGCTGGGGGTCAGTGGAAATGAAACGTGGAACACTGGGGTGGCCTCCAAACTGGTCTCCTTGTTTCTGACTCTGCCCGTACATACAGTCTGTTCTCAACAGAGCGGCCAAATGACCCTGTTAAAAATCCAAGACAGATCTTATCCTTCCTCTGCAGAGCCCTCCACTGGCTCCCAGTAGAGTCCTTCCTGTGACAGAGAAGGTCCCAGGTCCACTCCCTCTTCACCTGTGACCTGTTTCCCCCTGCCCTCCCCCTCGCTCACGCAGCTCTCCAGCCTGGACTCCTCACACCCCCCAAGCACACCCCACCTCAGTGCTTTTCCACCTGCTATTCCCTGGCCAGGAGTGCCCTTCCCTCAGGGAGCCACACAGCCTGCTCTTGCTAAACAAGGCCCTCCTTGGTCACCCCATCTGAAACCTCAACATCCACACATACCCTCTACCCTCCTTCCCTGCCTTGTCTTTCCTCCTTACCATTTGTCACCATCTAACATATATTTCACTTGCTGATCGTGTGTCTCTCCTAACAATAATGTCAGCACCATGAGGACAGAGACTTTTGTCTGTCTTGTTCACTGCTGATTCCCAAATAGTCTTCCCTCCTCCTCCTCCTTGGCCAGCAAGTGGCTGGGCTCAGGTAAACCTGGCAAAGTGGGCCCAGGGACCAGAATCACAGGCCATCCCACTTCCAGCTTTGAGAAAAGGCAACAGGGCCAAATAGGGCTTAGGGCACTCAGCAGGTGCTCCATAAATGTTGGTTGAATCTTTGAGAAACCGGTTCTTCCCTCTCCCCGGCCTCTTCCCAGGGCCACCCCCTCCCAGCCCCAGCCCCCGCCCCCGCCTGCTTCCTGCTCCACAGCTTTGACCCTGCCCAGAGATGTCAGCGTGGTCCCAAAGCTTTCCTTTGGTCAGGACATCTGGGCCCTCTGGCATTTGTGCCTGCAGGACCCACATGGAGCTGGAGACCTTGGAGAAGGAGGAGCCCCGATGTCAGGCCTGCCCAAATGGAGGCCAAGAGCAGCAAGCCTTGTTCTCATGGAGGCCACATTCCCTCCTGGGTTTGGGTTTGGGTTTGGAGGGCACCCTCTCCAAGGGTGCTCCAGCACCCAATACAAAGCCCAGAGGGAGGGGGGACAAAGGGACCTCCCTCCCTCCCTGTTCTGCAGTGTGTACTCCTGGGGCCTCGCCAAACTCAATATTACACTAATTCCTGGGCTGTGAGGGCAGGGTCCCTGTCTGATGCTGCTCACCCTTACCAGTCCCAACCCAGGGCTCTGAACATAGTAGGTGTTCAAGAAGGTTGTGAATGGGTATCAGTAAAGTTCACTGCATTTATGGAAGGCCAGCAATGCCACCACCATGACAAGTCAGTATCGTCATCACCCATTGCTGATGAAGAAACCAAGGCTCAGGAAAATTTAAATAACGGGACCTGAGAGCAGTCACCGAGCAATGCCTGGGGAGGTGAGGTTCACACCGAGCCAGCTGTCTGCACAGTCTGCCTTTTCCTGTGAAAGCGGGGTCTGGCTCTTAGAAGCTCATAGGAGGCCCCTGTGCCATCCTGACCTTTGGCCACGAGATTTGAGAACCAGTTGCACCTTCTGTGTGTGATTTGTCCATCTCAATTTAAGGGATTCGACCTCCACCTATAAAAACAGACTCAGGCCAACTAGACCGAGATGAATCCTGGGGTGAGGACCGTCTGCACACTGTCATGGCCCCACCCCTAATGTCACTCTCAACCCCCAAAGCTGCAGACTCTGGGTACAGCCAACAGGTCCGAATTTACCATTGTGTGCCACTCCTGCTCCCTTGCAGGACTGACCCTACAGCCGAGCGGTGCCTAAACGATTTGATGTGTCTGCCCCCAAAGACCCAACACCCCACCCCTTCCTCCCACCCAGGACCTTGCCTGAAGGTGCCCCTTTTTCTGGCTTCAGGAGAACAGAGCCTCACCCTCCGGGTATGAGCTGCCCACATCTCAGCCTGTGGCAGTTATTTGAGTTGAGGATGGCTGGCGCTCACCCAGAGAGGACAGGGGGCTGGGCTTGTTTTCCAAGGCCGGCCCTCTCAGTACCTGTGCCCATCTGCTTCCCAGAAAGGACTTGCAGAGACAAGCAGAATTGCCCAGTCAGGGGCCCCAGCAACTCTCCTGGGCAACAGCCAAGCCAGTGGGGCTCCCCCCCGCCCCTCCAAGGAAAGGCTTCCCATGGGACCAGGACACCTAACTCTCCCTTTTGGGTGTCTGACCTAACTGCTCCTTCCCCCTGCAAGGCCAGGGTCAGGCTTGCCCTGGGAGGGAGCTGATTCTGGACCCAGGCCTGGAGTCCAACCCCAGCTCAGCCAGTCAGTATGTGTCACAAGCCGGGCAACTTGCTGGACCCCATTTTCTGGAACTGTGATGCAGATAACGATCTCTGTGTTGATTGAACATCGAGTGTCTTGCTGGGGACTGAGCTGAATATATGAATCCTCTCATTTTCTCCCCCAGGACTGTCATTACCTCCATTTTACAGGGAAAGATCCAGCGTTTAGAGAGGACAGCCCCTGCCCAAAGGCACACAGGCAGCAGGTGGCGGGAGCCAGGGGAGCGCAGGCCGCCTGACCGCCGCACATTTATCCTGGCAGCGTTGCCAGTGGAGGCTGTAGGAGGATGTTTTGCAAAGCGCCCACACATAAGCTTTCCAATCTGTTCCCAGAAGCATCTGCCAGTGCTCAGGCCCAGCAGCCTTCCTCCTCGTCCCTCCTTCCTCCTTCCCAGCCAGCAGGTGGCCTGGCCCACACCAAGCTTGTGGAGTGGACCCCAGGGACCAGGCTCCCAGCTCCATCCCCTCACAGCTTTGACAAAAGGCAGTGGCCAAATGGGGCACAGGGATCCACATGCCTGCCCTTTGCCCAAGAAGTCCGGGAAGGCACAGGATGGAGAGGCACGTGCATCGAGCCCCTCCATGTGTCTGGCAGGTCCTGGAACCTGAGTGACTGGAGTGCCTAGCCCAGGGCCTGGCACATTTCAAGGGGTGGCAGTTCCTTCTCCCTCTTTCTGTCTCCCCTTTAAGGACATCTTGACAGGTGGCACAAGCTGTCAGATTGGGGGCGGTGGAGGGTGCAGCTCTGCCACTCGCCAGATGGGTGACCTTGGACAAGCTGCTTAACATCTCTGAGCTTCTTGTGTTGCGTGAGGTTCTGATAGTACCAGCACCACTGGTTGTCGGGAGGACTGAATCAACAAACAGAATGTTTGGCAAGAGCCAGACGCACGGCCAGCGCTCAATACAATTATCATCTTCCCTGTCCTCAGTGGTTCCACTCTGTCATATCTGCCAGGACCTGACCCCTCCAAGCCCCGTTTCCACTTGGTTATTTCTCTTAGTCCCGACACTCACTTGACAGCCATCCCTTTCTCGTGGCTGGTCGCCCCAGACCCTCTGCCCTTCTCTCGGTCCCATACTTTCTCACATCCCATCCCTTCTCCATCCCCATACTATCCACTCGTTTTGCTGCCATTTTAAAATGACTCCTAGGAATTTCTTGTCTGCTTTAATCCACTGAGGGCCTCTCCAAACCCCAGGAAGCCAAGAGCACCTGCATGGCCGGCATCCCCGTGGCTTCCTGGGCCGGCCCTCCTCGGCTCCCTGGGCTGCATCCTGGCCCCTTTCCCTGTGACTAGTTCTGGTCGGAGGAATGAGAGAGGAAGGAGAATGAGGGTCCCTTCTGGGCTGGGGCAATGAGAAGCCCCCGGGGGACCTTCCATCTCTCTCTCCCCCAGCAGCACGTGCAGGAGCTTTCAGTTCAGGTGAAAGAGCCACAAAGTCAGAGCAGCCTGCTCGCTCAGGCCCCACGCGAGGGCAGCTGTCCTGGACTGTTGGCATAGCAGCCGCAGACGAGGCATGAGAAAGAAGCAAACCTGTGCTTCGCCTTTCAGGTCCGGGGTGGTGACCGCAGCACAGGCTGCCGTGCTGCCCAACACTCGACCCACACCAAGGCGACTGAGGTCTGCGGCGTTCCTGTCGTGAAAAGGAATAGTGTTCCAAGGGATGTTTTGAACAAGTAAATGATATGGATGCTAATTTAACTCAAAACGTAATTTATTCCAATAAAATCATTGAAACACTGATCGGAACAAATGGGTGAAAATGGACACAGATGTGGTCCTCTGAGTTGGGAAGATGGATTGATAATGTCCATATTAATCTAGGGACATTGTCATCTTTACTATATTTTAAATCCTCAGGAGAGACCTGAGACTTTGACAATAAACTGTACTAATCAAGACTCTTTTGGCCCTGACCGGTTTGGCTCAGTGGATAGAGCGTCGGCCTGCGGACTGAAGGGTCCCAGGTTCGATTCCGGTCAAGGGCATGTACCTTGGTTGCGGGCACGTCCCCAGTAGGGAGTGTACAGGAGGCAGCTGATCGATGTTTCTCTCTCGTCGATGTTTCTAACTCTCTATCCCTCTCCTTTCCTCTCTGTAAAAAATCAATAAAAATATATTTTTTTTAAAAAAGACTCTTTTGGCGAGTAAAAGAAATCCAACTCAAACTGAATTTAAGAAGAAAAGAAAATTGATATTTCAAAGTATAAAGTCAAGCCTCAGGTATGGCTGGATCCAGGGACTCAAGGCATCAAAGTATAAAGTCAAGCCCCAGGTATGGCTGGATCCAGGGACTCAAGGCATCAAGCTCTCGTTCTCTCTCTCTCTCTCTCTCTCTCTCTCTCTCTCTGTCTCTCTGTCTCTCTCTCTCTCTCTCTCTCTCTCTGTCTCAGGCAAGCTCTCTCCATGTTGGGGGTGAGATGACTGACTCTTGCTAGCCGCTGACCCTCCTCCAACTAAGCAAGCACAGCACAAAGTGTCTGTCCCAATTAGGAACCATTTGGGGGAGTGGGTGGTCAGAGAGGAAGGTTTCTGATTGGTCCATCTTGAATTGTGTGTTCATTCCGGAACCAATCACTTTTGACCAGGGAGATAAGATACTGTGCTTGATCATGACTGGGCCATATGCCCACCTGGCTGTCCCCAGAGCATATGGGTTCTTCACAAGAAATGAGGATTTTCTTACCAAAATGAGGGGAAGGGTGGCTGAGCAGGCAAAATCAATAGATGTTCACTTCAGAAATTCATCTTGAAAAATAAGCAAGCAGGGAGGCCAAAGGGGGAAATTGAAGAAATTACACACATACACAGAAATATATTGGGTGTCCCCCAAAATTGTATACACAGACTTTGTGGGGTTTTTTTGTTTGTTTGTTTTATTTTATTTTATTTTTTTTAATTGTTTGAAGTATTACAAATAGTAGTACATATGTCTCTTTTTTTTCCCCCATTGACCTCCCCCCAGCCTCCCCTTCCCCCCAGTACATGCCTTTACCTGCCCCCCCCCCCCGCCAGTGTCTTTTATCCATTGGTTATGCTTATATGCATGCGTACAAGTCCTTCAGTTGATCTCTTACAGCCCGCCCCCCTCAAAACCTCCTCTGCCTTCCCACTGTAGTTTGACAGTCTGTTTAATGCTTCTTTGCTTCTGTATCTATTTTTTCCCCTTTTCTTTCCTTTAAAAAATCTTGCCTCTGCAGACTAGAAATAAACATATATTAACAAAAAATGTTTGAGTCCCAATTTCAATGTCCAACAGTTCTGAGTCCCCGTTTCAATGTCAAACAGTTCCTTATGTGTAATTATATCTGGATGGTGGGCACATGGTGGCAATGCAGGTCCGACCCTCGCTGGTTTGGTCCTAGGCAAGCTGCTGCGTCGCACAGCTTCTGACTGCTGGCGTGGCAAGGTGTCGTCAGCGTCTCCCATCTCTGGACTGTTTCTCCTCTTGTCTTCATGGTTGGAGCAGACCTGTCAATTCCTCTCTGTGGCAGGAATCCACATGGTCTTGGAGTTGTTTTCTGAAAATATACAAACATATTCTCGACCAAAAGTTAATAAAGGAATCTTTCCTATATAATTGATTTGGGATCCTTTTTATTTTTGCCCAAACGATTTTCCTTTGTCTTATTTAGACACCATGTGTGGTTTTCCTGGGTGTCTTGCTCTTAGCATTACAAATAAAAATTAATTTTGTAAAGTAAAAATTTTCTAGATGTAATTTACTTATAGGGTATTTTTCCTTACATGATATTACCCTACTATCCCCCCTTTTTTGATTAATGGAGGCTTTTGTAAATTTTATAATGCAGTCTTGATAACTTTAAATTTTAATTTTTTGCACAAAAATATGACTGCTTTAGTTTCATTGCATGTTCTGGTATTTTACCATGAGATGAACTACCAATAGAAATTTTAGTTAACACTTTAGGAACAGCTTTTTGTCCAGAACAATTAAATTTTCTTGAATATTCACTTATTTAAATTAGCCTATTTAATTTAATCTGAAAACTTGACTATTATTTTACTGTCAAATTTAATACTCTACCAACAATCTTAGTTTACCCTGTAAATATTAGTGGAAAGGGTTATTTGCATTCTTAAGTAGGCCCTGAGCATTCCTGGTGCTAGGCTGGATTTAGATATAGGGCAGCTGCTGTCAGCCAAGTCTCTGTCTGTTACCTGGGTCCCAATCTGAGCTGGGCCAAGTCACACTGTCTGTCACCTGTATACACACACTTTGAATAATTATAATGCAGTGTTTATTAAAATAGATTTCCTTTTCAAAATTGAGCTATCAGCTGTTAAAGTGTGTATACATTTTTGGGACACCCTATATATATATGTATATAAATGATGGGCTCAACTCTACCAAATTTCACATTTCAAACATAACAAAAGGATAATTATAACATCATATGATATCAAACTAAGGCAGAAATAATGAACCACTGACACAGAATTGATATTTCCAAAATAGAATCAAGCAAATATAAGAAGTTAATATATGAGGTGCTAAGAATAACACAACACTCCTCAATATTTATTTATTCATTCAGCAAATGAATCTGTTCTACAATAATAATAAATGTCTCTGTAAGAGAATAATGATACCAAAGGGATAATTTAGACCCACACCTTATACATACACAGAACACAATGCAAATGAAAATTAAATATTTTTAAATTATAAAAACAAGAACCTAAAATAGCATTTTAACCATATCCATGTGGAGTTAAACTTCTGTCGGCAAAACAGGATGCATTTGAATAAAGAAAAAGAAAAACGTTATGTACACAAGGCATGAAAAAGCAAATAAAGGAACATTGAGAGCCTGGCCTCCAAACAAATTCAAATGGAAGCACATTCTAAAGAAACACCTGACCAGCACCCTTCAAAGCGCCAAGGTTATAAAAGACTATGACTGAGGAACTGACCAATTAGAGAGACGGGACAATTACATGCAATTGGGATCCTGGGCTGGATGCTGACCCACAAAAAAGACATTACTGGGAAAACTGGCAAAACCCAATGTGCAGTACGTGGCTAACTCAGCAGGATTTCAAACCCCGCACATTCCCAAGAAAAGGCTGGCCTTTGGCAGCTCCTGGGAGATGAGCTCTAAGCTCGTGGCATAGCGTTTCTGAAGAGTGTTTCTGTCTGTGTGGGACCGTGGGCCATGCCCAGCGGTTTACACTAACAGTGTGATTCACATAGGACTGTGGGCCATGTGGGGAGATTTACACTAACAGTGTAATTCACATAGGACTGTGGGCCATGTGGGGAGATTTACACTAACAGTGTGATTCACGTAGGGTCATGGGCCATGTGGGGAGATTTACACTAACAGTGTGATTCACGTAGGGTCGTGGGCCATGTGGGGAGATTTACACTAACAGTGTGGTTCACGTAGGGCCGTGGGCCATGTGGGGAGATTTACACTAACAGTGTGATTCACGTAGGGTCATGGGCCATGTGGGGAGATTTACACTAACAGTGTGGTTCACGTAGGGCCGTGGGCCATGTGGGGAGATTTACACTAACAGTGTGGTTCACGTAGGGCCGTGGGCCATGTGGGGAGATTTACACTAACAGTGTAATTCACATAGGACTGTGGGCCATGTGGGAAGATTTACACTAACAGTGTGATTCACGTAGGACCGTGGGCCATGTGGGGAGATTTACACTAACAGTGTGATTCACGTAGGGTCATGGGCCATGTGGGGAGATTTACACTAACAGTGTGGTTCACGTGGGGCCGTGGGCCATGCGGGGAGATGTACGCTATCAATGTGATTCACGTAGGGCCGTGGGCCATGCCCAGTGGTTTACACTATCAATGTGGTTCACGTGGGGCCGTGGGCCATGCAGGGAGATTTACACTAACAGTGTGATTCACGTAGGGCCGGGAGCCATCCCGGGAAATTTACATTAACAATGCGATTCACGTGGAGCCGTGGGTCATGCTGGGAGATTTACACTAACAATGCGGTTCACATGGGGCCACGCAGTATCAGTTTGGCCTCTGTGGGGGCTGGAGCAGTAACTGAGGTCAGCCGCACCAGCATGCCAGGCCTCTGTGACCCAGGCCTGACCACTCTGGACGCCAAGGCGCTGTCCCACAGAGAAGGAAATGCTGTCCACACAACTCCACGGGCGAGGACAGCGGGAGGTCATCCTGGTCTCTCCTGAAGCTGCTGAGGGGCCTGGCCACCACTACGAAAGGCAGCCATCACGGAGGAGCTCTGTGGCAGGACTCAGCGTCAAGACCAGATTCCTTTCTCATTCTACCACAGGGCAAGGGCTCGGAGCTCAGGAAGCAGGTCTCAAGCGTCTAATCCAGACTGCGTGACTTCCCCAGAGAGGGGCACCTGTGGTGAGATGACAGGAAAGAGGAGCTGGACAGGGAAGTGGGAGGGGCTGGGGAAGCGGGAAGCGGGAGCCGGGGGAGGGGGCCAGAGGCTTCCCGTGGAAACAAGTTCTAAATTCCTTGGGAGTGGCTGTGAGTAGCCTGTCTAGGTTTTCCTGCTCGGCCCTCCTGTGACTATCGGTCTCCCAGCAGCCCCCAATCCCAGCCGGGAAGCTTCCCCAGGGCCGAGGACTAATTAGTTTAGTTTAGTTTAGTTTAGTTTAGTTTAGTTTAGTTTAGTTTTGCTTCTGCGGTAAATACCCCAGTGCATTGTGGGCACTCAAAGATATGTATTGATAAGGAAACAAATCAATGCATCCTGTACAACCTAGAGACTCACGCCTCTGCCCATAAATACCTCACCAGCAGACCGCCCCAGAATCAGAAATCCCACCATTAAACATCACTCTTGGGGTTTAAGAAATGTGTTTTATGGGGAACCAGGAAAGCCGTAATAATCTCAAATTACAAATGCGTGGGGCTTTACAGCTTACCAAGAGCTTTCCTGTGTAGCCTGTACGTTATAGACAAGGGAAGGGAAGCCTGGGAGGAGGGGAGGAACTGTCACAACTCGGAATTCGAACCCAGGTCTCTGGGCTCCGGGCGGGGGCCGTGGGGTTCTTTATGAGGAGTGCGGTGTGTGCACTCTCCCGGGAGCAGGCTCTGGGAGGCTGGGCCAGGGAGGAGGGAGAGGAAGAGGAAGACAGAGGCTCCGCCGCTGGCACTCACTGAGCTGCCTGGCCAGCTTCATGCCCAGCTATCTATCCTGCTTCCTCGGCCACGGCAGCCCCACGCTGGGCACAGTGCAGTCACAGCCGCGGGAGGGGGGAGACGGGGCAGGAGAGAGCACACAGGGAGCTCAGCTGGGGAGAGCCAGCAGCTGAGGCCGCCAGACAGTGCCGCCCCTCAGGGGAGGAGAAAGGGGCTGGGCTGCTCACCGGAAGCCTAGGCCTGCCACAGCTGGGGAGGCCAGGCCCGCAGTGCAGACACGGGACAGAGGTGAGTCGGATCCCGGGCTGAGGGACAGGGGGGACTGGGAGACGCCTGCCAACTGGACCAATGAAGTAGTGACCTTCCCCGCGGCTCCCAGTGACTATGCGCACTGCTTTCTTTAACTGACACTTACCTACTAGACTCACCTCCGGGCCAGGCCCTGTGCTAGGGCTGGAGCGACAGCATGAAGGTGACAGAGATCCTTGCCCTCTTGGACTTTACTTTTTAGGAGGGGAGACAGCAATAAGCAGAAACTGAATAAATGAGTTAATTATCTTGTGTGACAGGACACCTCGCAAAAGAAAAAGCAGAGCAGAGGGAGGGAGACTGGGAGCCGGGGCAGGGGTGACTGATCAAACTTGAAAGACCCATGGCCTGGGCAATAGGGTAGTGAAGACCTGGGGGGTGGATAGGGCTGGGAGAAGGGGGTGGATAGGGCTGGGAGAAATATATATTAAATATAAATATATATTTAAAAAGACTTGAGCCCTGGCTGACTTGGCTCAGTGGATAGAGCGTCAGCCTGCGGACTGAAGGGTCCTGGGTTCAATTTTGGCCAAGGGCACATGCCTGGGTTGCGGGCTCGATCCCCAGTAGGGGACGTGCAGGAGGCAGCCAATCAATGATTCTCTCTCATCATTGATGTTTCTCTCTCTCCTTCTCCCTTCCTCTCTGAAATCAACAAAGAAATATATTTTTTTTAAAAAAAAAAAGGACTTGAAAGAGGTAATTAGGGAGCCAAGGACTTCTAGGGGAGAGTGTGCAGGAAGATGACCCAGTGGGGCGAGCCTGGGGCTGAGGGGTGGGGTGATTGCTCGCTCCAGGAGGCAGCGAGGAGGTGGAGCAGGAAGAGAGGAGCCAGCTAGGTAGCCCTGCAGGGATCCAGAGGGCCTGTGACTGTGCCAGGCCCCTGGTCAGCGCCCACAGGGCGTATGGGTTTGGCAGCCTGCATACGAGTCCCATTTGTGCGAGGCCTTCCCGTGTCTCCTCCCTCCCTGAGGCTCCTGAACTCTGTGAAGCAGTCATGATGCCAGTAGAGTGTCTGCAGGGTCGTGATGAAAAAGAAAGGGGATCGAAGTGGTGGCTGACTGCGGAAAGTCTTGACGTCGCCTGTGAGGGAGGCTCCTGGGAAAGTCCTGGGCACTCACGGCCGGGGGAGGCAAATTGGAGCACATAAGGGTCCTGAAGGGGTGCTCGGTCTCCCAGGGGGTGCCACCAGGAAGGCTGCTTAGAGGAGGGGTCCCTGGAGGCGGGGACTGAGTAGGAGCACCAGGGGACAGAGCAGAGGCAAAGTGGGAGGAAGGGAGACCGTGGGCTCCATTCCACAAGCGGAGGGTCAGGAGCAAATTCCAGGAAGAGCCCATCCAGGCAGCGGGGAGAACAGACAAGAGCCCCTGAGGCCCTGAGGGGTGAGGGTGCTGGTGGCCATAGGACGGAAGGAGTTGAGGAATTTGAGAGGCCCGGGAAGGCCGAGGGTTTGCTATGGAGGATGCAGGACCCACCATGGCTACGAGGGACACACAGGGCCTCCAGGAAGAACACTTCACAGGCCAGGAGCCAGCTTCCTCCCCTCAGCTCCACAGCATTCTCCAGGCTCACAGACATGGGCAAGCGAACCCGAACGGGAGACTGAGGGGACCCGGTAGCTGGGACCACAGGTTCCCCCAGGGGGCCCCATGGTGGGGCTGGAGCATGGACAGAGCACGTGCTTTGTGACCAGACCCCATCCAACCCCTGGCCACCTCCAGCTATGCAGCTAAAGGCCACGCACAATCCCGCCAAGATCAGTTTCTTCCTGACCCTCACTGACTTTTCGCGAGGACCTCCCCAGGCGATGCTTGTCACACAGGCTGCAGTGGCAGCAGGAGCTTCGTGGTCAGATCCTGCCCAGATCTTGGCTAACAGGTACTGACCTTCCCTTCTTGAGCAATCCCTGTTTACAATACCTGGACAAGGCCTTGGCCACAGCTGATGTCCCAGGGCGGAGCGTGGGGTTGAGGGGCACTAGGCGGCCCCTGGCTGGCACTCAGCCCTGGCACTCCTCCTGCACACAGGTTCTCAGCACACCTTGGCTCAGAGCAGCCAGGCCAGGCGTACAGCTGCCCCCTCTTACCCAAGAGGGAACTGTACCATGACCCCTGTGGATGCCTAAAACTGCTGATAGTGCTAAACCCTGTACATACCTGTGATCAAGCATAATGTATAAATTAGGCACAGTAAGAGATTAACAGCAGCCTTAGCCAGTGTGGCTCGGTGGATAGAGCGCCGGCCTGTGGAATGAAAGGGCCCCGGTTCGATTCTGGTCAAGGGCACATGCCTCGGTTGCAGGCTCAACCCCTTGCCCTGGTCGGGGCAAATGCAAGAGGCAACCAGTCAATGTGTCTCTCTCACATTGATGTTTCTCTCTGTGTGTCTCTCCCCCTCCCTTCTACTCTCTCTAAAAAAAAAGGAAAAATATCCTCAGGTGAGGGTTAACCACAATAGAAAGAATAAAGATTGACATTCCTTATTTTTAAAAAGAGATTAACAGTAATAACTAATAATAAAATAGAACAATTATAACAATACTGGTATACTGTAATAAAAGTTATATAGATGTGGTTTCTCAAAATATCTTACTGCACCCACCTTTTCACGTAAAGGACGCACTTCTGGCTTCACGTCTCTCGCTCTGGGCGTGTTACTAAGTAAGGGTGACTTAACACAAGCTCTGTGACACCGTGATGATTGACCTGATAACTGAGAGCTACTAAGTGACAAAGGGACAGTGATGGATGCAAAAGGATGATTCACGTTTGGGGTAGGATGGAGCTGAATTCGAGGGGGTTTTATCATGCTACACAGAATGCTGCACAATTTAAAACTTGTGAGTTGTTTATTTCTGGAATTTAACCATTTTGGACTGCGCTCGACCACGGATCGCCAAAACGATGAAAAGCAAAACCTTAGCTAAGGGACTGCTGTATCTCTCCTCAGACAGCAGGCAGATCTGGGCTAGGATGGGCAGCCCAGCGCGAGTGTCGATGGGTGATGCCTGGAGCTGGCAGGTGCACCCTGACATGGAGAGCGAGAGGCGCCAGCCATCCTTCAACGTGGAAAGGCTCACCAACATCCTCGACGGAGGTGCCGAGAACACTGCGCTCCGGAGGAAAGTGGGTAAGAGGAGGCGGGGTTGGGGTGTCTGCTGTGTGCCCATAAGCTGTTCTCAGAAGAAGAGTCTCTCAGTGGCACTTCCACCTTCAAATGACAAAGTTTGCTCTCAAAATGCGACTGCTGCGGACTCCCTTCAGACTCTAGGGCATCGTTATGATGCCAGCAGCCCCTGAGCCCATCTGACAGACCGAAGGAAGAGTCCTCACAGCAGGGGACCTGGATACTGGTCCTTATTCTGCCTCTGCATAGCTTTGTAACTTTGGGCAAGTCACCTGCCCAGCTCTGGGCCTCAGCCATCGCAGCTGTCAAGTGACAGTGACTTTTTTAAAAAATATATTTTATTGATTTTTTTACAGAGAGGAAGGGAGAGGGAGAGAGAGTGAGAAACGTCGATGAGAGAGAAACATCAATCAGCTGCCTCCTGCACACCCCCTACTGGGGATGTGCCCGCAACCAACGTACATACCCTTGACCGGAATTGAACCTGGGACCCTTGAGTCCGCAGGCTGACGCCCTATCCACTGAGCCAAACCGGTTAGGGCAGTGGTCAGCAAACTCATTAATCAACAGAGCCAAATATCAACAGTACAGATTGAAATTTCTTTTGAGAGTCAAATTTTTTAAACTTCTTCTAACGCCACTTCTTCAAAATAGACTCGCCCAGGCCGTGGTATTTCATGGAAGAGCCACACTCAAGGGGCCAAAGAGCCGCATGTGGCTCGCGAGCCGCAGTTTGCTGACCACTGGGTTAGGGCATGACAGTAACGTTTGACTTCCTTCCCACGGCCAGAGGCAAGTGGGTGGAAAGCTGTGGAGATGCCAGGAACCTCACTCGGGTCCCTAAGCCACTGTTGTCTATTCCTGGCAGAGAGCATCATCCACAGTGACCCAGAGTTTAGCCTGAAGGATAATTATTTCATGAGCCAGAATGAGCGTTACGAAGCCGGCGTTAAGAAGAAATTCCACCTCCAGATGATAGCACAGCGCCTGGGCTGGTCGGAACACGGTCGTGAATTACGTTATGCTTTCAGGTGCTCACTCCACGGGCAGCCCCAGCAGAGAGGGATTCACCTGGGATCACCCAGAGCCCCAGCCCAGGAACTAGTTTCCCCAACAACAGCAGTTCTTCTTGGGGAAGCAGGACGCGAGGTGCCCCTTCCCTCCTGCACCTGCTCAGGTGAGGGCCCCTGGGCCCCTTTCTCAACCACAGTGTCTCTCCCTCCACAGAGCCGTCACTGGAGACCTGGCCTTAGGTTTACACCACATCTTCTCAAAATCCCTCCAGAGCCTGGGCTCAGAGGAGCAGATTGCCAAGTGGGCCCCACTCTGCAACCAGTTCCGGATCATCGCCACATATGCCCAGACAGAACTGGGACACGGTGAGCCAGGGCTGCTGCGTGTAGGGCACAGTGCCAGGGCCCGTTCACAGCTCAGTCGTCATAGATGTGTAGACTGAAGAGGAAAGTGAGCTTTGTGATCAGATCCTGCCCAAATCTTACAGCAGATGGCAGGCAAGGGTCTGGGAAAGGGGGTGGTGCCCTCTTCTAATTGATACAAACAATGTCTGAGCTCACGGTGTGGCAAGCCGTTCTTCCCAGAAATGTCAGCAACCATCCTTGTCATGGGCTGGCCGCGTGTCCCCCACACAGCCCGGGGGGGGGGGGGGGGGAAGGAAAGCAATGCCTGTAAGCACAGCTGGGAGGTACCCCCAGTCGTACTGGTCTGGTGGCTGGACACTGCTCCGCAAGTGAGATTCCCACCCTGGCCCGAGTCTAACTCCCCTCCTTGATTCCCAGGGACGTATCTTCAGGGACTAGAGACGGAAGCCACCTACGATGCAGACACCCAGGAGTTTGTGATGCACAGCCCCACGTTAACTGCCACCAAGTGGTGGCCGGGTGACCGTGAGTACCCATCCATCGCCCAGCCCCATCTGTCCCCAAGGAGAACGAAGCTGGATGGCGAAAGATCACTAACCTTGATGCCCATCCGACCTCATATTGATTCCCTGCTCTAGGCTAGTGGCCTTGGGCAAGTCAGTTCACCTCTTGGAGCCTCAGGTTCTTACTCTGTAAAATGGGGGCGGGGAGTTGAAGAATTTCATCCGTGAGTGGCTGAGAGACCCCAAGGACACTTGGAAGTAACTAGAGAATTCAACCCAACCTTTGGGGGCTGAGGCTAAAGCCCCTCCCACAGGCACACACGTGTGCATGCACAGAACACACACTGGGTTTAGTCCCAGCAATCCCAGGGCCTCTCATCTCCCAAAGCTTGCCGCCAGGGAGTGCACACGCTGGGATTAACAGCCCTCAGTGTCCCTGCTCCAGACCCACCACCAGCGCCAATCAGGCCACGGCACCTCCTATGGCCGCCAGGTGGCGTCCGCGCTTCCCTGAGGCTCCGTGATGGGCCCCAAGAAGCGGTCTCCCCAAGGCCCTCTGCCTCCTGTTGGAGAAAACACTTCCAGGGACACATCCGTGGCAGCTGGGGACCCATTAGTGAACGCTTATACGGAAAAATACATACACAACGAATTGAGGAGTTCAACTAAAGCAGAGAGAGAAACACGGAGACGTGAGAGACTAGCAGAGAGGGAGACAAGAGAGAGGCTAGAGAAATCAGAGGGACATAGGGACATGAAAGCAATGAGAGAGAGAAAGAGAGAGAGGGGAAGAGGAGAGAGGAGATGAAGATGGAGAGACAGAGTAAGAAAGACTGCTGTCACAACTGCAGAGAAAAGTAACTAGCCTTTGAAATCAGAGTTCAAATCCCAGCTCTGCCTTCTCCAGGCCAATAACCTTGAGGGGTCACTCAGCTCTATTTGACTCAGTTTCCTTCTCCGGAAAATGGGACTCATCACCTGCCCTATCAGAACTGGAAAGCGCCAGCATAGGGTCTGGCACCACCCGGATTTTGATTAATGATAATTAACTATATTTATTATAATTAGGTTGATGGCAGAGTCATTTTTTTAAATTTTTTTTATTGATTTCAGAGAGGAAGGGAGAGGGAGAGATGGAAACATCAATGATGAGAGAGAATTGATTGGCTGCCCCTCTGCACGCCCCCTACTGGGGACTGAGCCTGCAACCAGGACATGTGCCTTTACCGGGAATTGAACCATGACCTCCTGGTTCATAGGTCGACACTCAAACCACTGAGCAACACCAGCTGAGCCAGAGTCATTTATTAGTAGGTTTTTGAGGACAGAAAAAAACAAAAGGCTTGTTCACAGTGCCTTTAGCGGTCCCCCCTCTCTGTGATCAGTGACTTTACAAAGGTGCCCATCAGCCCAGTGGGAACAGCGGTGAGCACACGTCCCTGTGCCTCTGGCCTATGCTCTTGCCGTGCATCCTCACACACATACCCCTGTCTCCTTGACCCCAAAGAAAATGACTCAAGGGCATACCCTTCAGTCAGAAGACTGTCGTAGAACCAAATTTTAATAGATGCCAAGCTTCCCCAGATTGCTCCATTTGGTCTGTTTTCATTAAAATCATTAGCCTTTGTCAGGGTTTGACTTTGGAAGAGGAAGAACCCAAAGGCTATGGGTAGCTTGGTCCCCTCGATGTCTCCATCAGCCTCCTTGAGCCTCCCTGCCCCCTGGGGGTCCTGCCTACATAATTGTAGGGTGCTTGCTACACAAACCTCACATTTCCACACAAGCCCCTATACCTCCAGCCACCAAGTGGCTCTCCAACCCAGTGTATTCTAGAATCAGACACACATGAAAGCTCTTTGCATGGTTCCAGTCACTTCCAACAAGTCGGGGCCCTGTGAGTTGAGGGGAACCCTGAATGAGCATCCCTTTGTGTCCTGCATGCTACCTCCTCTCTGCCTAGTCCCCCCTAAGCCCGTGGTTGGCAAACTGCGGCTCGCGAGCCACATGCAGCTCTTTGGCCCCTTGGGTGTGGCTCTTCCACGAAATACCACGGCCTGGGCAAGTCTATTTTGAAGAAGTGGCATTAGAAGTTTAAGTTTAAAAAATTTGGTTCTCAAAAGAAATTTCAGTCGTTGTACTGTTGATATTTGGCTCTGCTGACTAATGAGTTTGCCGACCACTGCCCTAAGCCTACCCAGTCCTCAAGCTTCTGAGCCTGCTGTTCCCTCTGCCTTCACACCCTTCCCCGTGTGACTCCACTGGAAAATGCCCCTCGCCCTCAGGGCTCCTTGTGGTCCCCCCTGTCCCACATTCTTGGAGGCAGATCAAACCAACCCCCATCCAGCCTCAAAAAGTGCCCTGCCCTTCCCCGTGCCACCCCACTGGCCCTCCTAATGCATTACAGACTGGCTCACATCCAGGTCCCTGGTGGGGAGGGTTAGCCTGTGCTCTGTACACCAGCCTCACACACCCGGGATCACACTTGGCCTCTCATCTCTCTACCCTCAGTGGGACGATCAGCTACCCACGCCCTGGTCCTAGCCCAGCTGATCTGCTCGGGAGCCCGGCAGGGCATGCATGCCTTCATTGTGCCCATCCGGAGCCTCCAGGACCACACCCTACTGCCAGGTAAGCCATGCTGCTTCCTCCAGGACCCCAGCCAAAAGGAGACCCCCTACCAGCACTCCCTGCCTGAGACTTCAGAAGTCCCTGGGAAAAGCCAGGTTCAGTCACTCAAGGGCAGGGAAGTGTCTAGTTGGACAGACCTGATGCTAACTAGCTGGATGATTTAGAGATGCAGCATCTGTCTGACTCCAGCTTGGTCACCTGCAAAACAGGTGTAACAACCCAGTGCATAGGCTGCTGTGAGGCTCAGGAGCTGGGGTGTGTGTTTGTATGTGTGTGTGTGTGGTTCCTGGCACAGAGCAAGCATCAATGGATCCATCTCCTCCTAGGAGTCACTGCTGGAGATATCGGGCCCAAGATGGACTTTGAGTACACGGACAATGGCTTCCTGCAACTGGACCACGTGCGGATCCCCAGGGAAAACATGCTGAATCGCTTTGCACAGGTAGAGGCCTGGGGAGTCTGCAGGCATGCACTGCCTGGAGAGGGGATGGTGGTCCCCCGCAGGCAGCTGCTGGCTCTGGGCCTCCTCCATAGAGCTGAGTTTGGGGCATTTCTCCCCCAGAGAGGCACTGGTGTCTCACAGACCTGGGTAAAACCCAGGCTTAGGAGCTGTGTGATTTGGGACAAGTCTCTTGGCCTCTCTGAGCCTCAGAGTTCTCGTGGGTAAATGCTCACCTCATTAGATGGCAGATGGGTGGCAAGGCTATCTGAAGAGAAGAGGGATGGGGCAGAGGAGGACATGCATATGTACCTACAGTGAGGCCTGGACAAACCAATTGCTGAACAGACACCAGCCAAGTGCTGGAGCAAGTTCTAGAGGTCCACTTTTGGCCAGGCATTACCTTTAGCTATGGCCTCTGGGAAGGCCCAGGGTGTCCCAGGAGAGGAGCTGTGAACCAGGGCACTTGAGGCAATGGCTGTTCAGCCACAAGCAGAGATGTTTCACTTCTAACAAGCAGCGTAGTCACATGAGCACATTTGGGCTGATGGCGGGCTATGTCTGCTCTGGGTAAGTGGTTCAAGGACTGTGGTGTCCACAGGGCATGGAGGACCCCGGTTCTGGGTGTAGGCAGGCTGGGAGCCTTGGCTCAGACCCAGCTCCTGTCCTTGGTCTACCAGGTCCTGCCAGATGGCACCTACATCAAGCTCGGAACAGCACAGAGCAACTACCTCTCCATGGTGGTGGTGCGGGTGAGCCTGCTGTTGGACGAGATCAACCCGCTGCTGGAGAAGGCTTGCGTCATCGCCATCCGCTACTCAGTCATCCGCCGCCAATCCCGGCTCCGGCCCAGGCAAGGGGCGCCCAGAAGTTGACCATGCATGCAGGCAGGGCAACTCGGTCCCACGGTGCCCTAGCAAGGTCCCCTCTGCCCGAGCACGTGCTGAGAGCAGGCACTACCCCTCAACACACACACATCCACCTGGGCCTGGCCCATCTGGCCACATCTGCGGGGTCTCTACCTGTTCCCCTAACTCCACTCATCAGCTGGCCCGGCCTGTGTCTGTCGGTGTCTGGCCTCATCGGGCCGTGTGAGCGTCTGTCTGTCTGTCTGTCTGAGTCCAACTAGGTCCTGCACAGCCGTGTCTGGTCAGCCGGTTGCCAGCTGCAGGTGACTGGCTCCTGAGTTGGTTCTGTCAGGGGGTGAGTAATCATGTCTGGCAAAGCCCAACGGCCACATCAGACTCCACAGGCTGAAGTGGGTTCTGTCTGGTTGTGAATGTCAACTTCTGACTGTGTGGCCTGTCCAAGCTTGGATACGTTTTGTTGTATGTGGATGTCTGTGCTAGGCTGACAACTTCCTCCACTCCATGCACCAAATAGCAAAGGCTGAGTGTGCCCTCTGTTTTAACGTGTACCCAAGTGCACAGGCATGCACACACACATGCACACACACACACACACACAGTTGCTAGATTCAGCAAATAAAAATACAGATCTATAGTTAAATTTTAATTTCAGGTAAATCAATTTTTAGAATAAATATGTCCCAAATGAACACTCCCAGAATGTAGCAAGTGCAGCCTGGGCATGTGGTGCCCCAGGTTGAGCACAGGAAGAGAGGCTACAGCTGGGCACAGGGCAGAACCGGGCACAGGGCAGAGCCAGGTCTAAGGCAGAGCCAGGCCTAGGGCAGAGCCAGGCCTAGGGCAGAGCCTAGCACAGAGGGCAGAGCTGGGCACAGAAGAACTAACTGAATTTGTGGTGCTGAGGGACAAGCTTCGCCCCGGCAGTTCTTGTCCCCACCCGGCTAAGTCCTCTGCCCGCTCTGGGTCTGCTTTCCCACTTGTAGAGACTGGACCTTGGAGCAGCCAGTCTGAGAGTCTGATGGTGTCTCATGCAATGGGCTCAAGGGTCCAGGAGTCCAGTGCAAAATGGACTGCAGGTCGGATGTCCGGTAGGCCTGTGGGCCACCTGTCAGTGATGGGAGCTAGGCTAGCTGTCCCACCTCTTGGTCCCTCACTCCCTCATCTATAAGCAGGCATGACAGGAAGTGTCTTTCAGGGTGGTGCTGAGGATGAAATGCAGTCAGTATGTCCAGCCCTTGGCCCTGGGTCCTTTCCTCTGGCAAACCCAAAGCTCCCTCGCCAGCCTGGGCCTCCATGCTGGGCTGAAGGTGTCTGCTCTGGAGAACAGAGGCGCTGGACGGGCTGCCGTGATGTTCTGGCCAGAGCCCGGTTATCTAGTTGCAGAATGTCCTGAGGGTGGTTATAATAGTGCATCCATCCCAGCTGAGGGGCTGTGCCTAGAGAAGAGACTCCAGGTTTCCCCCCATCAGCCGTGGGAGGCTTCTCACTGCCACGCCTTTCACTCCACAAACAGCTGCAGCAGGAACAGCCCACACGCTGGCCTCTGTCTCGGGCCCCAAGGACGCAGCAATGGACAAGGCAGGCGCAGTCCCTCCCTTGCGACTCCATCGGGCCGAGTTCACGGCCTCAGAGCTAGTGATTTTGTGCAACGCTTTTCCCAGCGCCCAGCAAGTGCAGCTGGGTCATGAAAGGTCAAGGTTCAAATCATCAGGAGTACAGGGCCACAGCCCTCACCCCAAATCCTTGGGACCACCTGTGTTAGAATGCAGACCTTCCCAGATTTTAGCAGGATGTGCTGTCATTTTGTAAACCTCGCCCACAAGAGACAGCACCCATAACCCATAAGCAAATGTCCGTCTTTCTGCAGTGACATGAGTGGTTATTCATGTTAGGTGGAATTTTAAAAGGGTATTACTAGCCTCGTGTCATTTCGGGTCAAGTTTTATAGTGATGTAAAAATGCCCTTTTTAAGGCTTTGTGGCTGTGGGGGCTACAGGAAGGTGAATGTAACTCCTACAGTCTTCTAACCCTCCCACGTTTCTTGCCCCCAGTGACCCGGAGGCCAAAATCCTGGACTACCAGACGCAGCAGCACAAGCTCTTTCCCCAGCTGGCCATGGCCTACGCATTCCACTTCCTGGGGACCAGCCTCCAGGAATTCTTCCAAGAGTCCTACAGCGCCATTCTGGACAGAGACTTCAGCCTGCTGCCTGAGGTACCTGCTGTCTGCTGGTGGGCAGAGCCAGGAGGGGGCTGAAACGGCTCCGCCTGCCCTCCCTCCCAGGGGCCCTTGCACTCCAGCATCCCATCACACCCAGGGGGAACTGCATCCCGACAAGGAAATCCACCCCAGATAGCCCCCACAAAAGCTCAAAGAGTGTTAGAGGAAATAATCACACCTAGTATACAGAACACATGCACAATCCCTGATGCACATTTAAACCCCAAAAGCTCTGAAAAGCAAGAGAGTTGACAACTCATTTGGTGGCACAGTTTGACCCAAACTGGGCAGATTTACCCCTTGAGGGTGATATGCTTTGCAGTAGAAACATTAATGTGTGTGATCACTAAGGCTGCCCGGACTCCTCGTAGGGGTTTTATTTATAATCAACCTTAAATGGCTGCTTTACCTTTCTAAAATTCAAAATATTGTTCTGATTCTAAGACATCTGGCCCCCAGGGTGTCGGATAAAGGGCTGTGGACTCGCATGTACTGTGAGCTCAGCCTGTGCTGGCCTGTGCTTTATGAGCATTTATAAGCATCATTGACCCTTCCTTACCTGCCCAGCAGGCACCGTTCATGCCCCGTTTACAGGTGAGGAAAGTGAAGTGCAGGCAGGTTACGGGACACAAACTTCCTCCAAGGACTTGAAAGTCTATAGATGGTTAGGAGTTTTTTGTTTTGTTTTTTATTGTCTAAAGTTTTACATATGTCTCCTTTTTCCCCAATTGACCCCACACACACACCCAGCCATTCCCACCCCAGGCAAGTCCCCACCGCCCCAGTGTCTGTGTCCATTGGTTATGTTAATATGCATGCATACAAGTCCTTTGGTTGCTCTCTAACCACCCCTCTCCACCTCCCCTGCCATTTGTCTCTGGATCTATTCTTGTTCATCAAATTATGTTGATCATTATATCCCACATATGAGTGAGATCATGTGATATTTATCTTTCTCCGACTGGCTTATTTCGCTTAGCATAATGCTCTCCAGTTACATCGATGCTGTTGCAAATGGTAAAAGTTCCTTCTTTTTTATAGCGGCACAGTATTCCATTGTGTAGATGTACCACAGTTTTTTAATCCAGTCATCTGCTGATGGGCACTTAAGCTGTTTCCAAATCTTAGCTATTGTAAATTGTGCTGCTATGAACATAGGGGTGCATATATCCTTTCTGATTGGTGTTTCTGGTTTCTTAGGATATATTCCTAGAAGTGAGATTACTGGGTCAAATGGGAGTTCCATTTTTAACTTTTTAAGGAAACTTCATACTGTCTTCCACAGTGGCTGCACCAGTCTGCATTCCCACCAGCAGTGCAGGAGGGTTCCTTTTTCTCCTCATCCTCGCCAGCACTTGTTGTTTGTTGATTTGTTGATGATAGCCATTCTGACAGGTGTGAGATGGTGTCTCGTTGTTTTGATTTGCATCTCTCTGATTAGTAACTTCAAGCATGTTTTTGTATGTCTCTTGGCTTTCTGTATGTCTTCTTTCGAAAAGGGTCTATTTAGATCCTTTGCCCATTTTTGATTGGATCATTTGTCTTCCTTTTGTTCAGTTGTACGAGTTCTCTGTAAATTTTGGAGATTAAACCCTTATCGGAAATATCGTTGGCAAATATGTTCTCCCATACAGTGGGCTTTCTTGTTGTTTTGTTGATGATTTCTTTTGCTGTGCAGAAGCTTTTTATTTTGATGTAGTCCCATTTGTTTATTTTCTCCTTAGTCTCCATTGCTCTAAGAGCTGTGTCTGTAAAGATATTGCTACAAGATATGTCTGCTATTTTACTGCCTATGGAGTCTTGTAGGATTTTTATAGTTTCCTGTCTTACATTTAAGTCCTTTAGCCATTTTGAGTTTGTTTTTTTGTGGATGGTGTAAGTTGGTGATCTAGTTTCATTTTTTTGTATGTATCTGACCAAATTTCCCAGCACCATTTATTGAAGAGACTGTCTTGACTCCATTGTATGCTCTTGCTTACTTTATCAAATATTAATTGAGCATAATGGCTTGGGTCGATTTCTGGGTTCTCTGTTCTGTTCCATTGGTTTATATGTCTGTCCTTTTGCCAGTACCAGGCAGTTTTGAGAACTGTGGTAATATAGCTTGGTAATATAGCTTGATATCTGGTATTGTGATCCCTCTTTCTCAGGATTGCTGTGGCTAGTTGGGGTCTTTTTTTATTCCAGATGAATTTTTGTAGAATTTGTTCTAGATCTTTGAAATATGCTGTTGTTATTTTTATGGGGATTGCATTGAATCTGTAATTGCTTTGGGTAGTATGGACATATTAATGATGTTGATTCTAACAATCCATGAGCATGGTATGTTCTTCCATTTGTTTGTCTTCCTCTATCTCTTTTTTCAATGCCCTGTAGTCTTCTGAGTACAGGTCTTTTATGTCCTTCTTTAACTTTATTCCTAGGTATCTTAATATTTTTGGTGCAATGGTAAATGGGATTTTTGTTGTTGTTGTTGTTGTTTCTCTTTCTGTGAGTTCATTATTGGTGTATAAAAAGGCCATAGATTTCTGGGTGTTAATTTTGTATCCTGCTATATTGCCTAATTCATTTATTAGGTATAGTAGTTTTTTTGATGGCGTCTTTGGGGTTTTCTATGTGTAGTATCGTCATCTGTGAATAGGACAGTTTTACTTCTTCTTTTCCAATTTGGATGCCTTTTATTTCTTCTTCTTGTCTGATCGCTATGGCTAGCACTTCCGGTACTATATTGATCAGGAGTGGTGAAAGTGGGCATCCCTATCTTGTTCCTGTTCTTAGGGGAAATAAGTTTAGTTTTTGCCCATTGAATATGATGTTGGTTATCAGTTTGTCATATAAGGCTTTTATTATGTTGAGGTATGATCCCTCTATTCCCATTTTGCTGAGAGTTTTTATCAAGAAAGGGTGTTGGATTTTGTCAAATGCTTTTTCTGCATCGATTGATATTGTTATGTGATTTTTGTCTCTCAATTTGTTTATGTGATATATCACATTTATTGATTTGCAGATATTGTACCATCCTTGCATCCCCAGAATAAATCCCACTTGGTCATGGTGTATAATCTTTCTAATGTAATGCTGAATCTGATTTGCTAGAATTTTGTTGAGGATTTTAGCATCTGTGTTCATCAGGGATATTGGCCTGTAGTTCTCTTTTTTTGTGGTGTCTTTATCTGGTTTTGGGATTAGGGTAATGCTGGCTTCATAGAAAGAGCTTGGAAGTGTGCCTTCCTCTTGAATTTTTTGGAATAGTCTGAGGAGGATAGGTTTTAGTTCTTCTTTGAGTGCTTGGTAAAACTCCCTATAAAGCCGACTGGACCAGGGCTTTTGTTTGCTGGAAGATTTTTTATCGCTGCTTCAATTTCTTCAGTAGTTATCGGCTTATTCAGGTTTTTTGATTCTTCCTGATTGAGTTTTGGGAGCTTGTATTTTTCTGAGAATATGTCCATTTTGTCTAGGTTGTCCATTTTGTTGGAATAGATTGTTCATAGTATTTTTTCATAATCATTTGTATTTTTGTGGGATTGGTTGTTACTTCACCTCTTTCTGATTTTATTTGGGTCCTTTCTCTTTGCTTCTTGGTGAGTCTGGCTAGAGGTTCATCAATCTTGTTTATCCTTTCAAAGAACCAGCTCTTGGTTTTGTTGATTTTTTTTTTTTTTGTCTCTATGTTATTTCTGCTCTGATCTTTATTATTTCCTTCCTTCTGCTTACTCTGGGCTTTTCTTGTTGCTTTCTTTCTAACTCTTTGTGTTGTTGGGTTAGATCAGTGGTCGGCAAACTCATTAGTCAACAGAGCCAAATATCAACAGTACAACGATTGAAATTTCTTTTGAGAGCTGAAAACCGACTTCTACGCACGGGCCATGAAGTTTCAATCGCACTGTACGTGCGCGCCCACATGTGGTATTTTGTGCAAGAGCCACACTCAAGGGGCCAAAGAGCCGCATGTGGCTCACGAACAGCAGTTTGCCGACCACTGGGTTAGATAATTTATTACCATTTTTTCTTGTTTTTTTTGAGGTAGGCCTGTAGAGCTATGAACTTCCCTCTCAAGACTGCTTTCACTGTGTCCCATAAATTTTGGATTGTTGTGTTTTCATTGTCGTTTGTTGCCATGATGCTTTTTATTTCCTCTTTGATCTCTTTGGCAACCCAGTCATTGTTTAATAGCATGCTATTTAGCCTCCAGGTGTTTGATTTTTTTTATTGTTTTTATTGTAGTTGATTTTTAATTTTATGCCATTGTGATCTGAGAAGATGCTTGATATGATTTCTATCTTCTTGAATTTGAAGAGACTTTACCTGTGTCCCAATATGTGATCTATCTTTGAAAATGACCCATGTGCACTTGAGAAGAATGTATATTCTGTGGCTTTGTGAAATGTTCTGAAGATGTCAATTAATTCCATCTGATCTAGTGAGTCATTTAGGATTGATGTTTCTTTGCTGATTTTTTGCTTAGAGGATTTATCCAGTGGTGTTAGTGGGGTATTAAAGTCCCTTCTAGCCGAAACCGGTTTGGCTCAGTGGAAAGAGCGTCGGCCTGCGGACTGAAGGGTCCCGGGTTCGATTCTGGTCAAGGGCATGTACCTTGGTTGCAGGCACATCTCCAGGGGGAGGTGTGCAGGAGGCAGCTGATCGGTGTTTCTCTCTCATCGATGTTTCTAGCTCTCTATCCCTCTCCCTTCCTCTCTGTAAAATATCAATAAAATATATTTTAAAAAAATGTATATTATAAAAATAAATAAATAAATAAATAAAAATAAAGTTCCTTCTATGACTGTATTGCTGTCAATCTCTCCCTTGATATCCTCCAGAAGTTTTTTTATGTATTTGGGTGCTCCTGTATTGGGTGCATATATGTTTACCAGAGTTATATCTTCTTGTTGAATTGCTCCCTTTAGTATTATGAAGTGGCCTTCCTTATCTTTTGTTATGGCCTTCACTTTGAGGTCTAATTTGTCAGATATAAGTAGTGCTACCCCAGTTTTCTTTTCATTTCCATTCGCCTGAAAAACCTTTTTCCATCCCTTCTCCATCAGTCTGAATTAGTCCTTTGTTCTGAGGTGGGTTTCCTGTAGACCCAGATATATGGGTCATGTTTTCTTATCCACTCAGCTACCCTATGTCTTTTGATTGGGGCATTTAATCCATTTACATTTAAAGTTATTATTGACAGGTACTTGTTTGTCGATATTTTTATTCTTTATGCCTGTGTTCCTTCTTCCCTTCCTATTTCTTCTTTTTACAGCAGACCCTTTAGCATTTCTTGCATTGCTGGTTTGGTGGTAATAAACTCTCTTAATCCTTTTTTGTCTGTGAAGCTCCTGATTTCACCCTCAACTTTGATTGATAGCCTTGCTGGGTACAGTATTCTTGGATTCAGACCCATGCTTTGCATGACTTTGTATATTTCATTCCATTCCCTTCTGGCCTGATGTGTTTCTGTTGAGAAATCAGTCAATAGTCTGATGGCAGATCCCTTGTAGGTAACTTTCTGTCTCTCTCTCTCTCTGGCAGCCTTTAAGATTCTTACTTTGTCTTTGGTGTTTGCCAATTTAATTATAATATGTCTTGGTGTCAGTCTTTTTGGGTTCATCTTGTTTGGGACTCTGTGAGCTTCTTGAATTTGTGTGAGTTTTTTCTTCCCAATATCAGGGAAGTTTTCTGTCATTACTTCTTCAAACAGGTTTTCTATTCCTTGCTCAGTTTCCTCTCCTTCTGGCACCCCTATTATACAGATGTTATTTCATTTCGTGTTGTCCCAAAGTTCCCTTAGGCTCTCCTCCTGTTTTTTAAGTTTTTTTCTTGATGCTGCTCTGCTTGGGTAGTTTTTCCTACCTTGTCTAGCTCACTGATGCGTTCCTTCGCTTCTTCTAGTTAGGAGTTTTAAGAACAAAAAACTCAAGCCAGGTCAGTGACTGGCAGCTTGTCCCATAACCCAGGACAGTGGTTCCTGGTGGACTTACTTCCTCACAGGCCAGCTGTCCAAGACCTCTGCTTGCCAGCAGAGCCCTAACTCCTGGAAGATGGGAGCCCCCTCCAGGAGGCACCCTGCCCCAAGACCCTGGCAACATGGAAGACTCTGGCCTGGACGGCTTTCCTCGTTTCTTGCTGTCCTTACTGCAATGCTGCCTCATTGTGTGCCTATGGGCGAGTCACATAACTTCTCTGAATCTCAGCCTTCTGGTTCATAGAGTTGTGAGCTGGGGAACAGTTCCCACCTCAGCACGCTTGGTGCGTGGGAAGCATGGGTGTTGACTGGAGGGCCCCCCTACACCACCTGACCCCTTTCCTGTTCTTGCAGCTTCACGCCCTGAGCTCTGGTCTAAAGGCCATGGTATCGGAGTTCTGCACCCAGGGGGCTGAGCTGTGTCGCAGGGCCTGTGGCGGACACGGCTACTCAAAGCTGAGCGGCCTGCCATCGCTGGTCAGCAGAGTAACAGCCTCCTGCACCTACGAGGGTGAGAACACCGTGCTCTACCTGCAGGTGGCCAGGTAAGGCCGCGGCTGCTCGGGTGGGAGCATCATCGGATGTCCATGCAGGCAGCAGACTTTGGGAAGTGCCATTTGGGGACTGTCCAGCTCCTACAATATGTCTCCAACCATCCACTCCCCCCGGACTCACCACAGCTCCCAGCCGGACCCTGTCCCCATCACCTGGACAACAGCATCAGTCTCCTCACTGATGCTTCCGCCCACTGCAGTGCGTCCCCACCGGCAGCCAGAGGCATCTTCTCAAAGCCCAGAGAAGATCGCATCTTTCCCTCGCTTAACAGTCTTTAATGGCTCCGCACTGTGGCCTCCAAGGTCTCCGACCGGGCCCCGCCCCCTCCATCCTGCCCTCGCAGCCTCCTGCCTCCACTCACTCTGCCAGCCACACATTTCTGCTTCACCGGGGGCCTTCCCCTAAATCTCTCTGCCCCCAGCTTATTGTACAGCTGGCTCCCTCTCATCCTCCCGGTCTGAGTCCTCCTGGCCCCTGCATCTCCCCCCTCCCCTCCCCTCCCCTCCCACACTGTCCTGTCTCCTTGGAGCAGTAATCACAGTCGGAAAGTGTCTCTGGGTCTGTGACCAGGAGCTCATCCCCAGGCTCAGCGCAGGCCCTGCACATGGCAGGTTCCACGTGCAGAGGCAGGAGGGAATGGCTGGGCCGGCCCCCTCCCTCTCTGGCTAGGGGGTCTCGGGCCTCCTGGCTGACAAGGCCTTTTCAGGGTCATCTAGTCCCAGATGACTAAACAGGGCAAGTACTTCTCTATACAGAAAGGGCTTACTGGCAAATATGCTATACAATATTTCTTGGAATTTTTAAGATGTAATATTTATTGGGGGTTTTTTCCAAATTACGAAGGGTACATCATGTATTAGAACTCTGTGCCTCACACTGTGCCAGGCAATTTGAGGCGAGTATCGCCATCCCCATCTAGACTCTGACACACTGAGGCCAGGGAGGTGACGTACCTGCTAAGGCGTCACCTCTGTCTCATGGAGCTGCAGGGAACCCAGGTGGTCTGAGCCCAGAGCTGTAAGCCCTGGATTATCACAAGGAAGAGGCTAAGAGTCACCTGTAATCTTCCCACTCAAGTTAGCATTCTTACATCTATCCTTTATTCAGCTAAGAAAAACGTAATTTCCAGTCACTGTGCAATTCATCACAAATCCCAGAACCATAAGATCCGAACCATCAGAAAGAATTGTTTGCTCAGATATCAAAAGGGTTTATGTTCAGGATCTGTCTGCCCAGCTCCACAGCTCCAGCCCGTTTCACTGTGAAACTGCAGCCTCGGTGCACACCTCCCTGAAGGCCTCCCAGCGGGCTGGCTGGGGGTCGGGGTCGGCAGTAACCATCAGGAAGGACTGGGCAAGAACCTGGGTGGCCCTGGTTCTCCCATAGGGGACATAAGAGTGCGTGTGTCTGGGAGAGAGGGGCGCTGGGCCTGTCCCACAGTGCTCCCCACCCTTTCCCCTGCCTCCATCCCCACCCACTAGGTTTCTGGTGAAGAGCTACCTGCAGGCTCAGGCATCCCCAGGCTCCAAGTCGAAGACGTCTCTCCCTCAGTCTGTTGCCTACCTGACCGCACCTGACCTGGCCAAGTGCCCAGCCCGGAGGACAGCAGACTTCCTTCACCCAGAGCTCTACACCAGGGCGTGGGCACATGTGGCAGTCAGGTGAGCCAGAGCTGAGAAATCAGCCACCCCACCTGGGGGCAGCTCCTTCCCACAGTAGGGCCTTTAGGATTGGATACGATTCCGAAAAGCCACCCCTTCCCCATCCTCCTCAGTCCTCTCAGCTCCTGCCACCATGGGCAGGGAGAAGGGGAAGTTCCACCCCTCCACCATGGACTACCATCCCTTCCCTATCCTGGTAGGGCTGGTAGAAGGTCATCACCTCTCTGGCCAGTGCAAGGGAATTTTAAAAATCTTCAGCTTCGTATTGATTTAAAGTACAAATAACATACCCATATGTAAATACTACAAATGTATCGGTATGTAAAAGGCAATATGCATATGTTCAAAATATCCCACAATCTAAAAATAATTTTCAAAAAGGTGACTATATCAAGGGATAGAATTAGTTTATTTCCAGGACCTAGTAGGCTCCGGGAACAAAGATAAGACCAAGGGCTCATCCATTCTGTCACTCAACAAATACTGTTACTGTCAGGCACCTACTGTGTGTCAGAAATGTCCAAACATACCAGGGGCTGGGAATAATGAGAGGTCCTGGCCAAGCACAGACACCATCATGAAAAGATGGAGCGATTTAACTACCTAAAAAGGAAACCTTCTTAACCCTTCCCCAACCAAAACACCAAAAACAACTGGAAACGTATTTTCAGTCAATAAAAAGAAGTATCCAACCTGTGGTCCCAGGGGTGTTAATAGTTATCTCAAGGTCACAGGCAACTTGGGACATTACTTATTCCACAAATATTTATTTAGTAAGTGCCTACAATGTGCCAGGCACTGTTCTTGGCACTAAAGACCTATTGACAAACTAGTCCCATAAGAAGCCCACACCTCACAGAGCTATCATTTCAGTTGGGGGAAGTGGGGAGGGCAAAATCAAGGTGCTCAGGGTAATTAAGGTAATTAAATGTCTTTATATTGCTTTTTGCTTGGAATTCAATGTGACATCTCCTTACTTATTCCCTGAAAAAGTAAAATAAATATTGCTTAATAAACAGTTTGCTTTGCCTACAAATGCTAAGGGTCATGAGATGAGCAGGGAACAGAAAATAGAAGAATAAAGGTTAAGCAAATGGCAAATGACCCTTTTAGTGGTTTGTTTGGAGGACAAGGGTTAGTGTTATTTTATTTTAAGGTCCCTTAGACAGAACTTGCAGCAGCCAGGTGACTTGCAGGCCTCATTAGCCTTTAGAGAAAAGCATTCTCCTTGCTCGGCCACAGGGAATCAACAGAATGGCCTGCAAACACGGGATGGAGTCTGCTTACAGCTCTGAGGTTATGAACAGCTCCATTTTGTGCTGTGTGACCCTGGACCGGTTAGTTAGGCTCTCCTGGGACTCAGTTTTCCCCACCGACTGGGAATGCCTGCCCTTGGAAAAGTTGAAGAGGTCATGTATATCAAGCGTTTAGCTTTGTAACACATAGTGGTTAAAACTGGGGCTTATTTCTACTTCTGAGGGGCTGAGCACCATCCGTCTCTTTCCCATGCAGTCATGCTGAACTTCTTGTCTTTGGCCTTAGGCTCATAAAGGACTCAGCCCATCACCTGCAGACACGGCTGCAATCCGGGGCTGACGAGCACGAGGCATGGAACCAGACCACCGTCATACACCTCCAGGCGGCCAAGGTGAGCTGTGGTCCGCTGAAGCAGAAAGGCTTGCCTGCTGGGAAGACCTGCGCTCTGCCCCTATTCCCCAGCCCTGCCAGCGGCTGTCCTCATTCCACTTCCAAAACTTCAGTCCCAGGTATTTTAATTAGAGGACTTAACTCCAGAGCAATCTTGCTGGCAGCTCTTAGGGAAAACGTAATGAGGCAGTGTTATTGGATTTGCTTCAGATTGTTCAAATATTTCCTCCCAGATAGAAAAGCAGGTCAAGCCTCCCCATTAGTCCTGCAGGCAAGCCTTAGAAGTCTGGTTGAATTTCCACTATGTTTTGGGTTTGTGCATAATTCAGTCAGCCAGCTAATATTTGAGCACCCACTGAACAGTGGGCATCAGGCTGGGTCCTGGGGGCTCAGCAGTGTCCTATCGCAGCAGCAATCCAGGAAGTGCTGTGATGGGGAGATGCAGGCTGACAGGATCCGGGGCAGGTGCGTCTTTACCACCCTGTGGAGTCCAAAAGGCTTCCCAGAGGAGGTATATAGGCTGAGACTTCAAGGATGAGCTGAAATCAGCCAGGCAGAAGGTAGAGGCTGTGGCTTTGGAGAGGAAGGTTTCCGGGCAGAGGGAACAGCAGGTGCAAGAGGAGGAGGCAAGAAAAGGTGTGGTGATTGGGAGGAATGCAAATTCTCCCCAAGGAGGAGCGAAAGGAATAAGACTGAAATGAGAGGGAGAAAGGGGGGATGAGGACAGACAGGTAGGGCCTGGGACCTTCTGTGCCACTGTGAGAAGTCTAGGCTGTTTTCATTGCAATGGGAAGACTGCAGAGTTTATATGGAGGGGGAGTGAACTGATCAGTTTCATTCTAGAAGGATCGTTCAGGCTACAGGGGGAGGGATGGACTGCAGGCTAGAGGCCAGTTAGAAGCAGGTAGTAGCAGTCTGGGTGAGGGCTGAGGGTGGCCCTGACCATGAACTTGGCAGAGGGCATGGAGAGAAGTGGCTAGATGAGAGAGATCGAGGGGATAAAAGAAAAAAAAAAAAAATGAGCTCCAGCGTAGGCAGCTAGAAAATCAAAGGAATCATTTCAATCATCAGCCATCAGGCCCAAAAACGGCAGCCTTAAAACAGGAGAGCTCTGGAGGAGTTTGCAGGGGCCATCACAAGGCAGGCTGGTCGGGCAGGCTGGACATGAGCGCCACCTGGTGACCACCACCTCCATCACTGGCAGGTGCGGTATTAACGCTGCCGCCCTGGGTTCTGCTCAACGTGCTAAATGTCCTACCTACACAGAGGAGGGTGAGCCCAGGCTGTGCTCTCGCCAGCCTACCATAAAAATCACAGCCGTCCGTTTTCCAAACCTATGTCCTGCCTTCAACGGACCGGCACTGTGTGCCAGGGTTACCTCATTTCATGCACACAACCCTGGGAGGGGGAGCAGCATGATCTCTGTTCCACGGATGTGGACAGAGAACTCGGGGACGTTAGTCCCAGAGGTAAGGAAATGGCTAGTTAAGATGCTTTCCTTTTCCTTTCCTCCAGGGACGCAAGCCATGCCCCCAGGGAGCCGCTGCCCAGGGCTTCCTGGGAGGTTTTGCCCAGTATCCGAAGTCATAATGGACAGGGAAGTCTGCACTTTCTGGGCTTTGTAGTTTGGGAGGCCATCAAGCTCCCAAGAGCGTGCCATCTGGAAACCTAAGTGTGCAGGTAGAGAGGAAGAGCAACAGGAGAGGAGCAGGGAACAGTGGCAGAAGGGTGGACACGAAGGAGCAGAGTATGTGACCTCAGGCAGTCCTTCCCTCTCCGGGCTCTCACTCTCCTGTCTGTATAACCCGGGGGCACGTTAGAGCCCTTGAGGCCTGATGGGCTCTGATCCTATCATTCAGCCCTGCCCAGGAGAGAGGTCGTCCCCAGGAACCTGGGGCAAATGCTGGCACTCAGTCTCTGGTGGCTTTGGCAACACAGGGCAGCAGGTAAGGCAGAGACTAGCCCTACCGGGATTGGCTCAGTGGATAGAGCATTGGCCTGCAGACGGAAGGGTCCTGGGTTCGATTCTGGTCAAGGGCACGTACCTCAGTTGCAGTCTTCTCCCCGGTCTGGCCCCTGGTCAGGGCTCGTGCAGGAGGCAACCAATTGATGTATTTCTCTCACTTCGATATTTCTCTCTCCCACTCTCTCTCTAAAAATCAATGGAAAAATATCCTAGGGTGAGGAATAAAAAAAAAAAAAAGCACAGACTACATGGGACGTGAAGTACAGCATAGGGAGTGTAGTCAGTAATATTGTAATAACTATTCGTGGTGTCCAATGGGTACTAGACTTACCGGGGTGATCACTTCGTAAGGTATATACATGTCTGATCACTATGTTGTACACCTGAAACTAATATATGTCAGCTGTAACTGGAAAACAAATTAACTTTATTGTATATAATGAGTACAGACTCTTAACACATTAAGCGCCCAGTCACCAGTGACTGACACTATACTTTCCGTCTGGAAGACAAAACAAGCTGGGTGCTTAACGTGTTAACTGGGAGGTGAATTCTCTGGTTTGGATCTCGTTGCTACCACTTACCAGCCATGTGACCTTGGGCAAGCAACATACCTCTCCATGCCTCACTCTCCTCATTTGCATAATGGAGCTGATAATAGTACCTACCTTGGAAGATTATTATGAAGATTAGATGAGTTAATGCATGGAAAATTTAGAGAAGTACCTAGTGTATAGATACCTCCACTCCACTCCCAAATTAGCCAGGAGGCAAGATTTAAATCAACCTACAGCAAAGTTAACGAAGTTCACTGTGTTCAGAGCACGATGCCAAGGCAGCTCAGCCTCCCCCGAAGCGTGGAGGCCACCTTCTCTCCCTGGCCCTCCTCCTGCTTCCCCAGGGAGGCTCTCGGGCAGCTCTTCATCACTCCTTCCTCAACCCCGGGCCCTGAGAACTTCAGGACATGGCACTCAGAACAGGGAAGCAGGCTTAGGTGAAAAGGTAAGTCTGCAGTTTTGCCAAACTGGGTCCAGTTTGAGCAGCAAGGGCTGTGGGACCCGGCAGCCGGCTCCTCTTCCACATCCAAATGTTGCAAACCCAGCAAGGCTGAGAGCACAGGTCCAGGTGGTAAATGAGTGTCATTAGCACCCCTGTGAGGCCTCTCTGGGGAAGGCAGATTCTTTCCACGTGAAAAACCTGCTCAGATCTCTGGCCTATTGAAGACTTTAGTGGCTGCCTGACCCCCACAGAATTAAATCCCCACCTGTCATTCACAGCCCTTTATCACCTGAGGGCCTCTCATTGCATTCCACTCCAGTGCTCAGTCGGGTTAAATTGCTGCCTCCTGAAAGGATGGCCCATTCCTTTTCCCTGTGGGTAAACACCTTTGAACCCTTAAGCCACTCTAAGCCTGCTACTGTCACTCCAGGTAATCCATATGCAAATAAACATTTGAGACCTGTTTTATTTATTTAAATATGTTTTTATTGACTTCAGAGGGAGGGAGAGATAAAAACATTGAAACATAGGATTGGCTGCCTCCTGCATGCCCCCTTCTGGGGGATCGAGCCCACAACCCAGGCATGTGCCCTGACTGGAATCAAACCCATTGGCATGAGACTGACGCTCAACCAACTGAGCCACATGGGCCGGGCGTGCTCTTCTTTCTGCTCCTTCCCCATGGAACTCATACATCCTACCAGGTAAAATCAGTTGTGCATCTGTCTTGGGGAGAGTAGGGCAGGGACACCAACCAGTCCGAAAGGATTGCAGGGAAAGCAGAGTCCCAAGAGGCTCCTGCTGGGCCAGGCAGTAATGCTTTAGTTGCTGGGCTGTGGAGAAGGGGGGGTGCCCGAGAAGGAGCCTGGCTGGCAGAGGGGGCTCTCACCTGGTTGAGGTCAGTGGTCACTTACCAACTGGTTATTTTAACTACTGACAGAGCCAGACTGCTGCATAAGGCCTAAATCAGCGGTCGCCAACCTTTCAGACCACCAGTTGGCGACCGCTGGGCTAAATTACAGCACTGCTTACCTCAAGGAGTTTACTCTCTAGCTGGGATAAATTTCATGTACATACTGAACCCCTCCTTTCTCACCCACTGCTTTGAACATGCAGACAATAAATACTGTTTTCTTGAGACAAGTGGTGTCCTCCACTGTCCCCAGGCCAGCCTCCAATTCTCTTGTACTTTCTACTTTCAAACCTACTTGAAATTGCCCCAAGCAACCTGGCTGGTGTGGCCCAGTGGCTGAGTGTCGACCTATGAACCAGGAGATCACGGTTTGATTCCCCTCAGGGCACATGCCCAGTTTACAGCCTGGGTCCCCAGTGTGGGGCGTGCAAGAGGCAGTCAATCCATGATTCTCTCTCTCCCTTCTTCTCTGAAATCAATAAAAATATATTTGAAAAAAAAAAAAAATTGCCCCAAGCAAAATGAGAAAACTAAGGGCCCAGTTCCTGAGCCCACCAGCCCCCAACATACGCCGGTCACCCACACACTATCAGAAGGGCTCAGGAAGACCCACAGTGAGCCGGGAGAAAGGCAGCTGCTTGTCAGCCTGCTGGGAAACGCTGCAGCAGGCTCATTTCCAGGAGGGCATCTGGAGCCAGAAACCAGAAACGGAGGCTAATGCACCTTTGTGTCTTTGCAGGCGCACTGCTACTACGTCACTGTGAAGAGTTTTGCAGAAGCTCTGCAGAGACTCGACAAGGAACCAGCCATTCAGCAGGCACTCCAGCGCCTCTGTGACCTCTTTGCTTTGCATGGCATCCTGTCTACCTCGGGCGACTTTCTCCATGACGGCTTCCTGTCTGGTGCCCAAGTAGACATGATGAGAACAGCCTACCTGGACCTGCTCTTCCTCATCCGGTGAGTGGCTGGCCATCAAACCGTAGTAGTCCTCAGAAAATATCCCTTCACCCTTTGTTCACGTCAAACTCCAAAATTTTCAGCTCCAAAACCTTCTTAAACCCCCGGGGGTCTGACAAAGTGGCCACAGCCCTGGAGAGGTTTACACCCGAGCATCATCACACCAACAGAAAGCATTATGGATTAATTAAAAACAAATAAAAATTCCTAAGAATCTTTATCTAGCTATCTCAATTGAACTCTTCACCACTATCAAGGAAATAGGAATAGTATCTAAGTAATTTGAGTAAAATGAAGCCTATTACATATGAATAATATGTATTAATGATAATGAGTCCTAGTCATAGCTAATATTTAAGGAGCACTTACGTGTGCCAGGCACTAGGCCAAAAGCTTTTACATACATCACTTCATTGAAGCGGATACTATTACTCTCCCCACTTTACTGGGGAGGAAATCCAGGCTTAGTAGAGTTAAGTACTTTGCCCAAGGTCACATCATTAGCCAGAGGAGGAGCCAGGTACAGTCTGGGGCCTGTCTGACCCGGGAGTGTGTGCTCTTAACCCATTACACACTAGTAGTTTTATTGCTAGCTTTACCCAGTGGCCAGAAAAGTTTCTATTGAACGAGTACAAAAAACGTTTTACAAAGTCTCATACTTTAAAAAGATATTAGCTTGTAAGAACATGTAATAAATAACTTCAAAATGCAATGGGTATTTAATTTTAAGGCATGCCTTTAGCATTTATGTAAAACACTGTGTAATATGAAAACACGAGGATGCTCGTGATCCGCCCGCAATGTGTTAAGTTGTATGTTAAGGTTGGGCTCTTCTTTATTTCAAATCCTATATCCTTGTCTTTGTTCAATGTGCTTAAGCAAACTCTAAGTTGACTAAACTTATTTTAATCCTTCCTTAGCTTCAAGAGAAAATTTTTTTAAAACCTAGTAATTCATATATGCATTTGCAAAACAATAACACAAATAGTTTTTAAATGCAACATTAATGCAGTGGAGTTTAGGGTTATGACATACTGATGCAATGATTTAAAACCATATCAAAACCGCGCTGGCTGGGTAGTTCAGTTGGTTAGAGCATTGTCCTGATACATCAAAGTTGTGGGTTTGATCCCTGGTCAGGGTACATACAAGGAACAACCAATGAATGCATAAATAAGGGAAACAACAAATCGATGGCCCGGCCAGCATAGCTCAGTAGTTGAGCGTCAATCTATGAACCAGGAGGTCATGGTTCAATTCCTGGTCAGGGCGCAAGCCCGGAATGCAGGCTCGATCTCGAGTGTGGGATGTGCAGGAGGCATCCAATCAATGATTCTCTCTCATCATTGATATTTCTATCTCTCCCTCCCTCTCTGAAATCAATAAAAATATGTTTTAAAAAAATACAAATTAGTCACCACTGTTCATAACATGAAAAATGGGCTAACTTGAGAACACAACCTTTTTTGAGAACATATGATGCCTGTGGTACTGGGGGGAGATGGGGTTATACACACGGGTGTGTGACTTTTACCCCTAGAACCTCCAAGAGTTCACATTATCAACAAGACTAAGAGAATTTAAAAAAAGATTTTTGAAATTAAAAATATATATATATATATTCATAATGGAGGTTAAAAGAAAAAACTAGACCAAATTATTTTATTTCTAATAATATGCAATATGTTGCATACCATTTATTATACCTCCACATAAGCACCTCACAGATAGTTGGTGGTTGGTGGTTAGTAAATGTTCAATTAAACCATCAAAAATATATTTGACATAATTATTCCTCAGGTATTAACCTTTTCCTAATATTTGGGAATCCAGTGATAGAAACCATTAATAGCATAATTGAGTACTGCATTGTTTAAGCCCAAGTATATCTAACTTTTTAAAAGCTTGGCATTTTAAAAGCACATGACGACAATAATGTTCTAGCCCTGATAGTGATGATGAAACACAGAAGATCACCTTAACACCTCATAAGCATGATTTTTATCAGCAACAGCATTTCTAAGTGCTTGACTTGACTCTAGAAATGTACAATGCAAGACAAAACAGCCCGGATGCAAACAGACAATTAATGCAGGCATCAAGCCCACAAATTGATTTACTCACATCATGGTTCCTAAGTAATATTCCTACTACGGCAGGATAATTAGGTATGTAACAGATTCCATGCTTTTAACAGTTCCATGTCACAATTCCCAGCCTTGACTATTCAGTATCACCCTCAGATTTCTGAGATGACAAATGAAGGATGGCACATTATTCTAAGCGACACTAAAAACCAGCTCTCTGTGTAATGGTAGTTAACTGACCCAAATAGTTTTTATTTGAGTGATCATAAAATCTCAGTTGGGGAACTTCCAGGTAAAGACGGCAGATTGAACTTATGCATTTACTTTGTTCCCTCCTGAAGCCTCACTAAAACATGAGCAAATGGGTTAAAAATTTTAAAAAGGCATAAACCCACAAAGAAAAAGAACACTTAGAGGAGAAGAAACATGAGAATTGGAAGTTGAACAAACAGTGACTTAGCAGACCTGAGAAAAGTGAATCATTCCCTACAAGTGGGAAAAGCAACCAAGTTACACCCAAGAACTCGGAGAACTGGAGGACCGTGTGCCTCTGGCAGTGGGGGTAAAGTTGGCTGATAGGATGGGTTGAAAGTCTATTTCAGAAAGAGCCGAGTCCCCAGTTCCCCTCCTCCTCCGTGAGCAGTTTTAAGGCTTTGTTTGGCCCCACCCTGGCACAAGGTAAACAGCTGGAGGTGAGGCTGCCCTACAGAACACAGGGGCTTCATGTAAACGTTTATAGGCCAAGTGCTGATGAGCCCCCTCCCAAGGTTCCCAGAGTGGGCAGCCAGGCTAGTTCCCTGCAGGAAGATGGTAACATGATCCTCCTCTGGAGAATCTGACCAGCCCAGGGTCCCCCAATTCACCCCACACTAACAAGCACAACTAGACTTCTAATCAGCTAGTTCATGCCCCGCTCTTAGCTATGACCAGACACTCAGGGATCACCAGACACCTGAGGAAAGCCCCTTACCAAAGCAAGCAATAATGAGGCAACTTGAGAGACAAGAGAATCTTCAGGGAGGAGAAAACGTTTTTTAAAAGATCAGTAATTTTAAAAAAGAGAGATTTATAAAATAATAAAAATGATACTGTAATAACTATGATGATGTCAGATGGTACTAGACTTAACAGGGTGATCACTTCATATGTTAAATGTCTAATCACTACATTGTACACATGAAACATAATATTGTATGTCAACTGTAATTTTAAAAATAATTATATAAAAACAAAACATATTAATGTCAAAAAAAGATCAGTGATATCTTCAAAGAGTTAAGAGGAGATATTGTGACCATAAAATAAGAATTTCATTTCTTAAGTAACAAAACAAAAAACAAGAGCTCTATGAAATTAAAAAATGAGATTGGAAATGAAAAACTCAATGAAGGATTGAAAGATAAAATTGCAGAAATCTCAGAAAGCAAAGACAAAAATAGAAGAGGAAAAAAATAAAAGTAGTAAGAGGCCTGATCCTAACTGTCCATCATCTGAAAAAAAGGTTGAGAAGAAGACAGAGAAAACAGAAGGGAGCAGATCATTAATAAAATGCTTAAAGAAGATACTCAATTGAGGGATTTGAGTTTCAGATTGAAAAGGGTACAAATGCTTACAGCCTAGAGGAGAGGAGACAAACACAGACATAAAATATAAATCAAAGACACAGTGTGCAGAATAGTGATAAATGCTACCAAGAAAAGGACAGCAGGAAAAGGGGCTAGCAGTCGTGGGGGGGAGGGGGGGAAGAGCCTATAATTGTAAATAGGTCAAAGGCCACCCAGGGAGGGTGACGTTTGAGGAATAATCTGAAGGGGGCAGGTGAGAGGAGCCATGTGGTTGGCTGGGAAAAGAGCATTCCAAGCAGAGAGTAAGTAGAAATGGTGGAGGCCAGAGCGTGCTTGGCACATCCATCCAGAGAACAGGGGCTGGAGGGGCGTGACTGAGGCAGAGAATGAGAGCAGAGGTGGGAAAGTTAAGGGTGTACTGAGAGGGGCAAGAGAGGGGGTGTGGATCACTGCAAAGACTTAAGACTCTGGCTTTTACTTAAGTGTGAGAACGGGAGGGTTTTGAGCATAGCACAGAGCAAAGGATCACTCCAGCGGCCAGATTAAGAACTGAGTGGGGATGGGGGACAAGGGTACAAAGCAGGGAGACTGGTTAGGAGGCTGCTGCAATAATCCAGGTGAGAGATGGTAGTGGACTGGACCAGGGTGATAGCTGTGGAGGTGGTGGGACGCAGAGTTGAAATTTATTTTGAAGATAAAACAGGACTTGCTGACAGGTTAGATATGGGGTGGAATAGGCAGAGAGGAGTTCAGGTTTTTGGCCAGGACAGAGTTGCCATTTACCATAAATGGGAAAGATTATAGGAGGGCAGGTTTGGGCAGGTTAGACAGGAGAAAGTTAGAAGTTCAGGATTTGGTTTTGAACACGTTAGAAATCAAGTAAAACGTTAGTAAGCAGGCAAGTGAGACTAGAGAGAGAAATGTGGATGTCACTGGCCTATGGCTGGTATCTAAAGCATGAGAAGGATGGTATCACAGGATGAGAGTATGAAGGGAAGAAGCCCAAACACTGAGTCCTGGGCCCCACCAAAGATGATGCTGGGGTGACCCTGACCAGAGATACGTCAGTGGGGTGGTGCGAGTGGGAACCTGTACGGATCTAGTCCAAGAGAACAGCAAAAATGAGTGGAAAGGCCAGGCATAAGAGAGCAGAGCACTTTAAGAAATGTCATAAAGAGGGGCCAAGATATGGGGTAGAGGATGGTGCCGAGAGGAGTCAAAGGCTTACTTTTAAGATGGGAGAACTGGTAGCATGTTTGTATACTGAGGGAAATGATCCAGTAGTGAGGGGAGTGTGGGTGCTGTAGGGGAAAGGCAGGAGAATTTCTGGAACACTGTTCCCTAGTAGACAAGGACGGACTGGCCTCAGGAGGGAGCCTGGGCAGTTGACCTGTACTATGTAGAGAAAAGCACTGTATGGATAAATGCATGGGTGGAAATGTTCTTACCACTTTTATTTTACCAGTGGAATAGGAAGCAAAGTGATTTAGGTAAAAGAGATGGGGAAGTGGAGAATGTATATTTGAGGAAAGAAAACAAAGTGTGAAACATCACCTAAGAGAATAAAAGAGTAAATGAATTAGAGCAATGTAATAGGATTTTTGGGCAACCATAAGGACCCCCATGAACCCTATGACCACAGTCAGCATTGGTTTTTCCAGCCATAGCTACAAAGGCGGTGGCACAAAGTCTGTGGAAAATTAAAGATAACCAGGAATGGGGTTTTGCCAAACAAGTATGGCAAGGCAAGAAAAATTGTTGAATATATTTTTGAGGAGGTAACATAACAAGCCACGAAATTTCAGTGGGATAAGGAGAAAAGTGAGACCACAAGAGGGATGAGGGACCTACTGGTAGGTGCCAGTGGGGTCACAGAATTATAAACAGCCCTACATGAAATCACCTCATGATGATGATATCGGGTCATCCAGAAAGAATTAAAATAGGTCCAGTATCCCAGTCACTTCAAATGCTTTTTGAAACAAGAGTTAGGGAAGAGTTTAAACAAATAATCGCATATTATGTTTTACATCCTTTGCTACAAAGGTAGGAAAGCGTGTGAATATTTTTTAAAAACTATTTCATTCAGTAGGATTAAAATAAAACAGTTTGTGGCTTGAAAGGGAAAAAGGAAGATAGAAGTCAGAATACTAAAGGGAGTAAGCTAGGAAGACAGGACCAGAGAAGGAAACATGGCTGAGATCACGGAGAAGCTGCAGATGCTAATGATGAGTCCTGGTGTCTGATCGTGGCAAAGATGACAGAGGGAGGCTGTAGAATGAGGTCAATGGAGCAGGAGATTCGAAGAACTGAGGAGCTGAGCTTTAGAAGAACATCTATATAGACAGTGAAATCACTAAGAATTAACGACAGCAGTGTGGGAGAGAGGACAGTGAGCCTGGAGGTAGGTCACTGCAACAGGGAGATGTGGTGGGGACCTGGCTCAGCTGTGAACAGGATATATAAAGACATAATAATATATAGGATACATACAGTCATACTACTTTAAACACTGAGTATTAGTCTGGCCAAAATCGTAGCAATATTGAGAGGCAGGAAGGTAAAGAGGAGAAAGCATAGGTTGGGGTGTGGGGATAATGGGTAGGGGTCAGAAGAAGGGTGCTAAAAATAAATCCTCATCTGTCGTAATGGAGAGTCAACAGATAATGTCTACAAGTAAACCAGAAAGAAACAGAAATATAAACAAGTAACGTAGAGACATTCAGGTTAAAACCAAAAATATCACTTAAAAGACTGAAATTGATTGCTCTGGGTGGGAATGGGGGTTGTTTAGGAAATGGAGGTGAGAGAGCAGGATATTCTCATTTTCAATATCCTCAAAGAACTATCTGATTCTTTATGCTGTGCATATATAATTGATCAAATATAAAAACTTTGAAAAAAATTAAAGCTGACTTATTCGAAGGTGAATAATGATGCAACCTCTAATTAGGTGGTGTTGTTCACCATTCCAGAATAATCAGATTCATGAGCAGTCTAAAATACTCACAAACTCTTATTTTTTTCTCTCAGGAAGGATGCCATCTCGTTAACAGATGCTTTCGACTTTACGGATCAGTGTTTAAATTCAGCACTTGGCTGTTACGATGGAAATGTCTATGAACGCCTGTTCTACTGGGCTCAGAAGTCACCGACCAATACTCAGGTAGTTGAGTAGAACACATAAATTATGGAAGAGAGCAGAGAACAAGCAGTGAATGCACCTCCAATGTTTTCCCATTTAAATTGATTCCCGTTAGGTTAGAAATCGCTTGCCATAGCATGTCTGTTTAAAATATTTTGAGACTACACAAAAGAAACCAGGAGCAGGGATGTGGCCTGGCAGGAACTCTGAGTCTGGACTGTAATCAGCAAAATGCACTGCTCAGAATTTGATAAAGGGAATTAGGAGGAGGACCCAAGCTCTAAATCATGGCTTGACACACCCAAGGGCATACACACATAAGGGCAAGCTGGCTTTTAAGTAACAAAAATAAGTCACACCCCACCTTGTTTTCAGCCTCTTAACTCTGTTCTGTGTTGATAAAAGTGGGTATTCAGAGGTGATAGGAAGCTGGGATGGGCGGGGTTGGGGGGCGGATCTCTCAGACCTGACTGCCTGCTAGATGTACCTCCTTCCTCTTCACTTTAAGGAGCACAATCCCAGAAACACAGAAAACTGCTGCACTGCCATCAGTAGCCAGGAAGCCATACAAATGACAACTGCAAGGGTTATGGAGAAGATTCCCAGCAGTCAGTCCTAGGAGAGAACACTAGAGCCCTAAGTCACAAGCAGAAGAGGGGCCAGGCTGTGAGCCTCACTGGGAAAAGTTTCAAATGCCAATGAGCACCATTAACTGGAGTAAAGAAATAAACCCTGTACTTAGAATTTGAGAGACCAACATTTAATAGCAGATTTGATATAGATTTTATAAAAGCAAAGACAGTCTCTACGTACACAACAGATTATTTTAAGTTCTATCATGCGAACATGATATTCAGATGAAGCCTTCTTACTCCTTTACCTCTTAGGTCAAATTTCAGAAAAGGTGTCTTAACACCTCATCAGATTGGCAACTCTCAGGCTTTCGTTCACACTTACCAGTGTCAGACTTGCTCTTAACAGAATGCATCCTGTCATCCCTCATAGCTCGATTTAACGTGATCATCTCAAGTTATAACGCAACCATTACCCCCCAAATGGTTGTCAGAGAGAAGGCCGATCCATTTTGGTCCTTCTCTGACTCTAGCAAGGCATCCTTTTACTTCAACGAGGAAATAAAACAACCTACTACAGAAGGTGTGATACAGTCACTGCCTAGTACAGTTAACTATGCTAGTGTTTTACTTTTTCTAATGCTTTCAGGGGTCCTCAAACTACGGCCCTCGGGCCACATGTGGCTCGCCGAGGACATTGATCCGGCCCGCCGGGTGCTGCTGCCTGTCCTGCTTAGCAGCCGACTCATCCCGGGCCCGCAGTGCGCATAGGAATTTGTTCATAGTTTTTTTTTAAAACCATAGTCCGGCCCTCCAACGGTCTGAGGGACAGTGAACTGGCCCCCTTTTAAAAAGTTTGAGGACCCCTAGATCTACTTACGGATATTTAAATCCCAGCATAAACCTACAGCAGTCCTCCCGCTCCAGAAGAGCTTCTGTGGTCTCAGCATAAATGCATGCCCTCTGGTGCTCCAGGGGAAAGCCTACCCCACCGTGACACCTGTCAGGAGATGGTGACATAACCTCGCTCAAACCTGTTTTACTAGCAACAAGGAAACATGCCAGTTCTCCTGACTCATCTTCACTAAAGCATGTAGGAGGCCTTATTATTTCTGAAAGAATTTAATCTGGATATTATCTGAGGGCAGGCCTATCTAAATGAGGGGCATGACCAACCCACAGCATCAACAGATTTGATAAGCCCGGCTGGCGTAGCTCAGTGGTTGAGAAACAATTTTGAACCAGGAGGTCAAGGTTCGATTCCCAGCCAGGGCGTGTGCCCAGGTTGTGGGCCTGATCCCCAGTAGGGGCGGGGGTGTGCAAGAGGGAGCCAATCAATGATTCTCATCATTGATGATTCTCTCTCTCTCTCTCCCGCTCTGAAATAAAAATATATTTAAAAAACGATGTCCTTAAAAAAAAGTTGATGCACTTCATCCCATTCACTTTTCCCTTTTCTGTCACCTGCCACCTCACTGTGAACAAGTATGTAGGCTTCACCTTCCTAACTCCAGGATCTATCACAGAGTAGACACTTTGCATTTATGGAACAATTAACGTGGTTTTATGACCTACAGTGAGATAAAGGAACCTGCTGCATCCACAGTGCTGCAGAGACTGTTGCCATCCTAGCTTCACTTATGTTGCTAAAAAGGTGACAGGTACAGCAAGCAATTTAGGAACCGAGATTATAAATGACCTTGGAAAACAGTTTCCAATTCAGCCGTGGGCAAACTACGGCCCGCGGGCCGGATCCAGCCCGTTCAGCTGTTCTATCCGGCCCGCGGAGCCGAAAGAGCGGAGGGTTCTCTTGCTCTCCCCTCCGCTCCTTTACTTTGAATTTATATTAGTTCACACAAACACTCCATCCATGCTTTTGTTCCGGCCCTGCGGTCCAGTTTAAGAACCCATTGTGGCCCTCGAGTCAAAAAGTTTGCCCACCCCGTTCCAATTAGTTAAAATGATACTCAGTTGACTGCTAATATATAGCCACATCATCTTACATTTCTGGCTCCTCTAGAGAGCAGCAAAATGGCACTTTTAAGGTGTAATTTTTTAATCTGCTGTAGATAATTTTGAAACTACGAGAAGAGGCGGTTTTCATTGGCACTAGCAGAAAAAGGTTCACTACGGGTATTTCAAATAAATTAACACAACAGCTACGTTAAAACAAACCTTGCAGACAAATGAGAATATATTTCACTGACATTTTCTATCAAAAGAAAGGTACTATGCTAAGTTAAGTGTCTTAGAGCCCTAAGCTAGTCTCTCTTCCGTCTGGGCGGGTGGGTGTTGCGCTTTGTGCGGAGACTGTGTGATCTGCTCTCCGAGGTTTATTTGAGCCGGGATGTCTAGTTTTTTGGCTTTTTTTCCTGATCTGGCCATTTCAAGCCAGCCTTTCCAAAGTGAGCAGCAAAAGGCTGCTGCCCCTCCCCACATGAATTCATATCAGTGATTCCCTACAGATGCAAGCAGTGGAGGAAACATTGGGAATAATTTCGAAACAAGAATCCTATTTCCCCCCCAATTCTTCTATTGTAAAAGTCTGCCCAAGTAGTTGCTAGATGCCTTAAACACACCTACTGATTAATTCAATCATTCAACATATTTACTGAACATATGCTATATGCCAGAAACTGTTCTAGGTACTAAGGATACAGCAGAGATCAAGAGTCATCCAAGGAGCTTAGAGTGTAACCTAGACAGGCAAAAAAGACACAAGTAAATGTTACATGGATGAGAAGAGAGCTGTGAAGGAACAAATCAAAACATCAGAAAATAATAGGGATAACCCATTGTGACGTATTATATTGCTTACCTGATTCCACATTCCGATTCTTTTATGGTTAATGTTCCATTTCAAAGAGCCTCAAAGAGTTGAGCCTTTTATTTGTGTTAAATTCCAAAAGCAAATGATAACTGTGTTTTTTAATTGGCCACCTGCATCCACAATTTAAAATCTGCTGGAGAAAATGAAGGATGCCCTTTGGAAAAAAATGTTTCTCCATATGTTCACACAAAATGAATTTTAAAAATAATTTTTAAAATTAATCTTACATAATGTTAATTCTGAAACAAAAAAAACCTTAATTTGAAAAGTTATTAATCCTGGCAGAAATATTCTGTATTACTAATGCACTTCTTTCTACAACAGGGGAACCCTGCCTACCAGAAATATCTAAGACCACTATTACAAAGTTGGAGATCCAAGCTATGAAATAATCAACAGCATTCAAGAAGCACCACTATGTGATAATGGTAGTATGGCAAATACGGCATTAGAACTTTAAAGTACATATGTGTATGTATTTTTTAAACAGAGTCATTATCTTCCAGAGAGACAGTCTGAAGTGCATGAAACATCTGTGATTTACTTCAAAATCCATGAGAGGAAAAAAAGGAGAGAGAACAGTTGTGAATGTTGGTCAATGTGTACACTGCTGTTTAAACAATTCTCTCTTCTAAATATGTTTGGCATTTCCTACAATAAAACACAATAGTACTATACAATTGTAGCATCTATTTTGTTAAGTTCCAGGGTTTTGTTTTTGATCTAGCAAAAGCCAATAGACTCATTAGTTATCATTTGTGCCTATAGCTCATATTTATCAGAGGGTTTCAACTTTAAAAGGACACACACATGCACACACACAATCCTTCTCCAAAAGTGCCTATACTTGTTGTAAGCTAAATAAAATGTACAGCCCTAAGACTGCAACTAAGTATCAATTTTGAAAAATCAACCTTTCAACAGAAAATTAAAATTTATAAAAGACATAATCGTCTCAAATATACTCAAGCTACATTTTCAGTCGTCTAAGCAAACACTCAAAATTAAATGCCCAAATTAAATTGCAAAATCTCTCAGCTGGCTATTTTTCCTAATTTACCCATATAAGTAATCATTTTGTTGTTAATAATTAATAAATCTGTGAAAATTTACCAAAAGCAAACTTATCTCCAGTAAACTGAACAAAGAAGAGACCTCAAAAGTTTTTAACCTTTAAAGCCTTGGAAGGCCAAATATTATTCCCATTTCCATAACCTGTTTTCAAACCAAATCATTTTTTCTCATGTTCACCTCAGCTAACTTAACAACACACGAGTGGCTCGATTGGTTTTGTCTTGGGTAACCACTAAGCAATCTGAAGTCGGAGACAATTTTCTAAAAAGATAACTTCATACTAGTACATTTACTGAAACCACAGCAACCTGTCCATAACATTAAGGAATTTTAGCTTGAAGATAGTGAAAATGGGGTAATTATAGGTTTCTGAATGTTGGTAATTTGTCAAATCTTAAGGTAAATTTTCAGAGACATGGGCAAACACGGATGAAGGTGTTTTCATCCTCCTTTCAGAGGCAGATCTCAGAGGAGAAAAGGAGTGGCCTGCCCTAAAACACACAACTTAGAACTTTCCTCCCACAGACAGGGAAGGCATTACACACTTCCTTTTAGAAGGTGTTCCAACAAAGTAGGAAGTCTCACTCACTGTAGTTAACATAAACCTTCCTGCGAGTAACTTCCAAGAAACAGAATCAAATGAACTATGCAAAATAAAGACTATTGAGAAACAAATACACATACCTGTTCCAGATCCTTCGTTCACTGCAGTTTATTTCCTCTCTTCAGAAACAGATTTAACTTGAATAATAAAATAATCTGTGGGTTACCAGATACGGTCAAAACCTCAGTTCTGGAACACCTCCCATCTCGAATAATTGGGTTCTCGACCAAGTTGTTTACAAAATATCTGGGCTGTCGAATAAAACTTTGGTTCCAACCCAACAACCCTTTCATGCTGATTACCTGTATGATCAGTCATGCGTCTCTCAGGCGACAAACAAAGGAGAGAATGCATGAGTGTGGGTCAGTTTATGGCAAAAACTCAAGTTAACATCTCAGGAAATTGTGCTGTGAAGAGTCTCATGTGTTTTTGCTTATTTACATTATTTCTAATGGGGAAAAATGATTTGTTTTTCAAACAAACTGCTTCCCGAATAGCCTTCCGGAATGAACTAAGTTTGAGAACCGAGGTCCCCCTGTATAAGAGAATAAAGTGGCTGAAGAGTCAGTATGTTCCGAGACTCAACACAAAGCTCGGATAAGGGTCATGTTCAGATATAACAAATGGTAGCTTATTGAAGAAAAATTTTTAATCTTCAACATAATTCCTACTTGATAAAATCTGTCAAATTGTATGTTCACTGTTCAAATTGTACTTCCATCTATCCCTGCTTAATAACACAGCAGAGTTCTATAAACTGCCTCCGAAGGTACCGCTGAGTCCTCTTGAGTCAAATACAAGTGTGCTTTGGCAGTGCAGTGTATGTTGGTACATAAAACAAACAATGCATACTTTAGAGACAAGAAATACCATTTTCCCCTTAAGTAACAATAGTCAATAAATATAAACCTAATTTTTCTATTTCATTTTTTATTAGTTTTTTTTTCTGGTAGACAGTACACTTGGGAATTATACTGCACCAGGCATAAGAAGTAAGATTTCTACCACAGGGACATTTTGTATTCAGAATCCAATATAAATATTTCTAGTCAGACATTTCCATGGCTACAGATATTTGGTTGCTTGATTTATATGCATAGAAAGAAACAGTTGTCATAACTGTAAAAAGCAGTACTTAACAAGTACTTTTAAATGATTGGAACAGTTTTCTTTTAATATTACAATACTGCTTATTGGTTTGGAAACTAGGTCACCCTACATGATGTTTTGATTTTTGTCAAAAGCATCAGGAGTACTCACTCTGTTTATTCTTTCATTCCTATATTTTTGAGCCTCTAGTTGAGTTAGGGACCATTTAATCAGAAATCATTTTAGCACTGTAATAAAAAAAAAAGCTCTGTTAAGGGTTGATTATATACCATAATAATTTTCAGACTTCTTTTTATAAAAAAGTTATCTGGAGGCTCTGAACAGGCACATGCATACTCAGGGTGAAGGGAATAAACATAGAGGAATCCACTAAAGCACAAAACTTCCTTCTGCTCCTCAATGCCTTCAAATAAATACAAAAAAAAAAAAACACTTTTTAAATCCCACCAAAAAAAATCAGTCCCTTCCATCTCCTGGAGAGTCAGTGTCCAGGAACTCCCCCGGGATGGAGATCAATCGTCTGTCTTCCGGGCCAGCCTACAGAAAGTCCAGTTGTGCTCCACTGTGTTCTCATTGGCCCGCTCACTCATGTGATGCACCCGGGTGTTGCGGATCGTGAAGCCCTGTTTTGTGATATATTCCATCAGGTGGACCCGAAGAGACACTTCCTGGTGATAATCACAGGGCCCAAAGGTGAAGGAGACCTGGCAGTCTCTGGTGTCCATCATGTGCTTATTCCACTTGGTAAAATAGTTTGAGATTCCTTCTAATAAGGAATGGACCTTGGTGGTGATGGTTAACTGGGTAATGATGACAGCTACTGGATTGGAGTACTTAGAAAGCTTCCGAGTACTTGATAATTCCACAACTTCTTCAAAAGTATCCATAGGATACAAAGGCTTCGGGTCATTGAGACACTGAATCAAGGGCTCAATCTGATAAAAGTCTGCTTCTTTTCGAAGCAGATCAAACTCCTTAAAATCCAGGGGTAAGGTCAACTCTGAAGTTCTTAAGAAGTTGAGGACATATCTGAAAAGAGGTCCATCTCGATCAATGAAGTAATTGCCTTGAGGGTCTCGAGCTGTGGGGAAGTCCCCCCCAAACATAGCTCCAAGCATGGAATCCGGGTATCGGGTCAATGTGGTGAGAGACGTTGTGTACAAGTGTCCACCTACATTTAACGTGACTGGGTCAGTCATCTGAAATTTTGTAAAAAATTATTAGTCACCTGAAGTTTTTAAAATCCTAACTTTGACAAATTAAGAAAAATGGTAACAAGCAAAGCAAAAGATTCCTTCAGGCTATAAGTATTTAGCAATCCTGTTATGCAAAACAGCTTTACTTTCAGTGATTACCCACCTAGATGCAGGGATCTAACATAGGCTTTCAATAGGGGATAACTCTATTTCTTCTAAGAAACAAGGGCATCACTTCCAAAGCCATTTAATTTCAGCCCCAGTATCTAAAGAGAAGTTTCGTGAGAGTATATTAGGGAAAGACAAAGGCCAAACTAAAATAAACTAAGTTTCTTTCTGCTTTAAAAAAGAGACTTGTTCTGGCTGGTGTGGCTCAGTTGAGTGTCATCTCTGCACAGAGAGGTCACTGGTTAGATTCCTGGTCAGGCCATATGCCCAGGTTTCAGGCTCACTTCCCAGTAGGGGGCGTGAAGGAGGCGGTGTTTGTTGTTTCTCTCTCCCTCTCCCTTACTCTCTAAAAAAGTCAAAAAACATTTTTAAAAAGTAAGTCATTTTTCTTAACTCAATTTGAAATAAAATAGGCCAAAAAATGATTTGATAATGAAAAGAATCTACTTTCGATATTTCTTCTGTTTTCTCTTCTCTCAAAAGGGGGTGGGGAATCATGAAATTTTTTTAAAAGATAAAATTTGTGCAGACCTAATCTTACTTTTTCATGGCAATAACAGTGCCAAATACTAAGTTAAAATACACAGTTTGATCAACACAATCTCATATACCCAAAAGCTAACAGCAACTTTCAAATTTCAAAATCTGATAGTGTATTCACTTTTGTAACATTAATGTTGTAACCTGCTCTTAGTTTTGAAAAGCAAACTTCTCTAAATAATACATACCTTCAGTTTTAGAAATCATATTAAGAAAAACTATAAAGAGACTGACAGACTTCAGGTACTAGACAAGTAAAATATTTCTTACCGAAGTAAAAGGAAAATAGGAAGATATGCACACACAAGGAAAGTACAAGTGGGAAAAGTGGCACCTTCTCAATGGTTAACCTCCCTAACCACAAGGAAATGTGCTCTGTACCAGCGGTTGGCAACCGGTGGTCCGCGGACCACGGTGGTCCGTGAGGTCTGAAAGGTTGGTGACCGCTGCTCTGTACTATTCCCCACTGGACCCTTTTCATAGTCACTGTTCTATGAAGGAAGAGTATTAACGGCAATAAACTTTTAAAGACCAGAAGTCATGATCTCTCTCAAATAAAGTTACTCTGAAGTCTATGTTGAGTTTGCTTTCTTTTTTTTCTTTAAATAAATTTTTATTGATTTTTTACAGAGAGGAAGGGAGAAGGATAGAGTTAGAAACATCAATGGGAGAGAAACATCGATCAGCTGCCTCCTGCACACCTCCCACTGGGGATGTGCCCACAACCAAGGTACATGCCCTTGACTGGAATCGAACCCAGGACCTTTCAGTCTGCAGGCCGATGCTCCATCCACTGAGCCAAACCAGTTAGGGCGAGTTTGCTTTCATAAAAACATCAAACACCCCAAAACACATCTAAATTAATTAAGGGGAGTTACACCAACAATTTTCATTATTACAAGATGTATGATACCTAAGAATACATAAGGGGGGAAAGACATCCTATATAACATCCTATATAATAAAAGGCTAATATGCAAATTGTCCCCTCAACCGGAGTTCGACCAGGAGTTCAACTGGGAGTTTGATGTGGCCCCTCCCCCTGGCCGGCTCCACCCCCAATCGCCCCCCCACCCCGATTAGGGTGAGCCGGCCAGACCCCACCCGTGCACAAATTCGTGCACCAGGCGTCTAGTACAAAAATAATTTGACAGTCTTCAAAACACATCTGCAAAAGCATCTCACCATATAGCCCCAGTCTCCATTATCCATCTGCTCCAGCGCTGCGTCTGGGGAGCCCAGGTTCCAGGGAAACCTGGGGAGGAGAAAAAGACAAGACAGCACATGTAACCATGAAAACAGAGAGGAAAGATTTTCCCACTTCACAGAGCAGGCGGGAACATGAGAAAACTACTCATCTTTGCTCAATTAAAACCTGCTATAGGGCAAAGATCTAGGGAAGCATTCCTCTAGAGCAGCAATTTTCAATCAGGGTGCTACAAGAATTTTTAAAATATGCAATACCACCCTGGCTGGTTGCTCAGTGGTTAGAGAGTCAGTCTTTGGACCAAAGGGTTGCAGGTTCAATTCCCAGTCAAGGGCATGTACCTGGGTTGCAGGTTCGATCCCCAGCCCTGGTCAGGGCACATGTGGGAGGCAACCAATTGATGTCTCTCTCTCTCTCTCCCCCCCCCCCACCCCCTTCCCTGCCACTCTAAAAAAAAGAAAATCAATGGGGAAAATTATCCTTGGGTAAGGATTAACAAATATATATGCAATACCTGACTCTTTAGTCAGGGGCACTGACCTCTTTTCCTTTAGACTGCCAAATTAAAAAATGACAACAACCAATACAATAGCCATCCAGTATGAATGAATCAAAATTATACCTATTTTGTCTGGCCGGTGTTGCTCAGTCGTTGAGCCTCGACCAATGAACCAAGAGATACAGTTCGATTCCTATGAACCAGGGGGTCACAGTTTGCTTTCTGGTCAGAGCACATGCCCAGTTACCAGCTCAATCCCCAGTAAGGGGCATGCAGCCAATTGATGATTCTCTCTCATCACTGATGTTTCTCTCTCCCTTTCCCTTTCTAAAATCAATAAAAATATTTATTTTTAAATTATACCTATTTTTTTTTGTCAGATCTGCACAAAATATAATATACAGTGGAATCTCGGTTCTCTAACTTAGTGGTTGGCAAACTGCGGCTCGCAAGCCACATGCGGCTCGCAAGCCGCAGTTTGCCACTCTGTTGACTAATGAGTTTGCCGACCACTGGGATAGGGGCTTAATCACAAGGAACAACAACAGCCTGTAATTATTGGAATCGAGAGTCTAGGTCAATGGTCGGCAAACTCATTAGTCAACAGAGCGGCAAACCGCGGCTCACGAGCCGCAATATGCTGACCACTGCTCTAACTTAATTTGTTCCCTAAGGTTGTTCGAGGAGTAATTTGTTGGAAAACTAAATCATTTTTTCCCCATTAGAAATAATGTAAATCGGGGACAAACCAAGATGGCGGCATAGGTAAACACCTAAACTGCTGCCTCGTACAACAATTTCAAAACTACAACTAAAAGACAAAACGGACATCATCCAGAACCACAGGAAGGCTGGCTGAGTGGAAATTCTACAACTAGAAGGAAAGAGAAAAGCACATTGAGACTCAGAGGAACGGCGGAAGACAGAGGTACCGAGGTGTGCGCGCTGAGAGGACTGGCAACTGAGTGCGTGGCTGGCTTTCTCAAGCGGGAGGGAGACAAAAGCTCCTGACTGCTCTGAACTCGTTCCGAGCGAGACTCTGGCAACCCAGACTCATTCGGGGAGAAACTGGACTGTCTGGCAGTGTGCGGAAATCGAGGACAGCTTTCTCTCAGAGATGCCTGCAGCGATTACCATGGGACACTGAGACACAGGGGTCTATTAGGGCAGGGCTGACGGGAAACCAATGCTGTCTGCTCCGCCCTGAGACTCTGCCCCATCCAAGCTGAGCACAGAGGCTTTTGCAAGTCTTGTTTCATAAGGGTGTCTCCAGCAAGAAGTCCTCCCAGTGTAGACACAGCTGATCCTCACAGCCAATTGGCCTGGAGGTCAATTCCTCCCATTGATACCAACAACAATCAAGGCTTAACTACAACAAGACTGTGCACACAGCCCACAAAGGGGTGCACCAAGAGTGTCCACCTCAGGTAACTGGGGAGACTGAGCCACTGGGCCCTATAAGACACCTAGCACACAAAGCCACTCTGTCAACTCAGGGAAGCAACCAAAATGCAGAGACAAAGAAACAGATCACAAATGAAAGAAATGGAGGAAAGCAAACGACTGGATATAGAGTTCAAAACCACGGTTATAAGGTTTTTCAAGAATTTTCTAGAAAAGGCCGACAAAGTTAGTGAGACCCTCAAGGATATGAAAAAGGACCAACTAGAAATTAAGCATACACTGACTGAAATAAAAAATATTATACAGAGATCTAACAGCAGACTAGAGGATCACAAGAATCAAGTCAAAGATTTGAAATACAAAGAAGCAAAAAACACTCAACCGGAAAAGCAAAAAGAAAAAAGAATCCAAAAATATGAAGATAGTGTAAGGAGCCTCTGGGACAACTTCAAGCATACCAACATCAGAATTATGGGGGTGCCAGAAGAGAGAGAGCAAGATCCTGAGAACCTATTTGAAGAAATAATGACTGAAAACTTCCCCCACCTGGTGAAAGAAATAGACTTACAAGTCCAGGAAGCGCACAGAACCCCAAACAAAAGGAATCCAAAGAGGACCACACCAAGACACATCATAATTAAAATGCCAAGAGCAAAGGACAAAGAGAGAATATTAAAAGCAGCAAGAGAAAAACAGTTAATTACCTACAAGGGAGCACCCATACGATTGTCAGCTGATTTCTCAACAGAAACTATGCAGGCCAGACGGGAGTGGCAAGAAATATTCCAAGTGATGAAGAACAAGAACCTACAATCAAGATTACTCTACCCAGCAAAGCTATCATTCAGATAAAGAGCTTCACAGATAAGAAAAAGCTAAAGGAGTTCATCACCACCAAACCAGTATTATATGAAATGCTGAAAGGTATTCTTTAAGAAGGGGAAGAAGAAGAAAAAGGTAAAGATAAAAATTATGAACAACAAATACATATCTATCAACAAGTGAATCTAAAAATCAAGTGAATAAAAAATCTGATGAACAGAATAAACTGGTGAATATAATAGAATCAGAGGCATAGAAAGGGAGTGGACTGACAATTCTTGAGGGGAAAGGGGTGTGGGGGGTGTGGGAGGAGACTGGACAAAAATCATACACCTATGGATGAGGACAGTGTGGGGGGGAGGGGCGGTAAGGGCAGAGGGTGGGGTGGGAACCGGGTGGAGGAGAGCTATGGGGGAAAAAAGAGGAACAATTGTAATAATCTGAACAATAAAGATTTATTAAATTTAAAAAAAAGAAATAATGTAAATTGAATTAATCCATTCCAGACCCCAAAAAGCAAAAAAACACAAAAATCTTCACAGCACAATTTCCTGGGATGTTAACAACACACAATTTAGTGGTCACCCGAGAGACATGTGACTGATCACACAGGTATCAGCATGGAAGGGTTTTTGGGTCAAGAACCAAAGTTGTTGTGTTTTTTTTAATATATATTTTTATTGATTTCAGAGAGGAAGGGAGAGGGAGAGAGAGATAGAAACATCAATGATGAGGCCTAACCAGTTTGGCTCAGTGGATAGAGCGTCAGCCTGCAGACTGAAAGGTCCCAGGTTCGATTCCAGTCAAGGGCATGTACTTTGGTTGTGGGCACATCCCCAGTAGGGGGCGTGCAGGAGGCAGCTGATTGATGTTTCTCATCGATATTTCCCTTCCTCTCTGTAAAAAATCAATAAAATATATTTAAAAAAGGAAAAAAAATCAATGATGAGAGAGAATCATTGATTGGCTGCCTCCTGCATGCCCCCTACTGGGGATTGTCCACAACCCAGGCATGTGCCCTGACTGGGAATCGAACCTGGGACCCTTCAGTCCGCAGGCTGATGCTCTATCCACTGAGCCAAACCAGATAGGGCAAGAACCAAAGTTTTACATTAACAACTTCATCAAGAACTGAATTGTTTGAGATGGGAGACATTCGAGAACCGAGATTTGATCTATAATATTTGGTGTTCCACAGAATTTTAGTAATTAGTTTATGTGTGCCATGAGATGAAAAAGGTTGAAAATTGCTGCTTTAGAGCATTCTATGGGCGCTCTATTCTTCCCACAACATGCACCTAATCTCTACAGAGAAAGAATTATCCTATACTCAGTGAACAAGGAAGAGCCTAGGAAGTAAATTAGTCATTCAAATTCTTCCTATCTTCTCTGAAAATTCAATTTTTAGAATTTCTATGGAAGAACATTATGATTAACTCTACAACCTTATCCCTGTACAAACCTATCATGATCCTTACCAAAAAGGCTGTTTAAGAGAAAGGTGGGGGGGACCTCTTTTTCATCAGCATTTCAGCTATACAAACTAAACATCTCAGTAAAAGCATTAAAAAAAAACTTAGACCTCCAAGATACCAGTCTCACTTTGCAAGAGAAATACCATCAGAATGGTATTTCTTTCATAACATAAAAAACTAAGTATACTTTTAATACTGATACATTTCATTTATACAATAATCAAAACAAATAGAACATAATTTAAATGCCAAACCATTAAAGCAAATTTTGGGGCAAAAAGAACCTTACAAAGCGGTTTGAGTCACTCAGCTGGCACTTGGGAGAGTCAGCCTGAAGACAGTGATAAACACCAGATACTAATGATGCCAGTTTGAATTTACCTACAATTCCAAATCCACTTAAGCAAACAGTTTCCCAGCTACTGAACTGCTTCAGTCAGTACCCTCTCACACACATCATTCCCCAATCAACCAGCAAAGCAATTTCAAGAGCTCTGACAAGAGACAATAAGAAGCATGGACTTATCGGAAAAGCACTGGCTTCTTTATGTGGTCTTTAAACAGATTCACTTTTCCCACTTTTAGAGGAATCTGGCACACTATTCCCAGAACAGGCCTGGCTACAGAAGATCACAAAGGCTCTTTCTCAAAAGGTCAGTCAGGCATGTAGAGAACATTTGCATAGCACAGCATGGGCTGAAATCAGAGCCTGAAGCATCTATTTCTCCACCTCAAAAATTCTTCAAAGCAAACAAGCTAAAATGTGGGCCAGACAACGCAGCCAGTTTTTATTCTAATACCACACTCAGCAGTTGGATATAGATAGGCCTCCACATGCTATAGGGTGAGAAACAGAACAAATGTCAGATTCAGGGCTGTTTGTGACAAGCTTTCATTCCTGACTTGTTTCACAAACAGTATTTTGAAGTAAAGAGAACAAAAAAAAAACAAAAAAACAAAGACAAAAAAACCACAGGCTTTACCAATTTGTATTATTAGCATCTGATTCAGTTACTGATAAAACAGACAGGTAAGTAACAATTTAAAAGACCAGTCATCCAAAGGTTTTGTAAGATGCCCCTCTTTGGCATCTTCCCATCACCAAAAGCATTCATTCCTGACAGCCTCAAAAATAATTCAAACCACATTTACTGTAGGTCAGTAGACATTAGGTGCAATGTGGAAACAGGACACAGGAAAGTACAATCCCTGTCTTCAATCTATGAAGAAAGGCAACATGCAACACCTGAAGTACAGCACAGAATTCAAAGTGCTATGAACATATAGACTGCCAGAGGCCTTCTGGAAGAAAGAGCAAGAACAGTTCCAAATGGAAAAAATGGAGGACTTCTGGGAAGAACTCGCTCAGTAGACCTCTGCAGGAATAGCTGGACAACCTGAGAAGGGATTCTGGAATGAAGAAACATTTAAGTAAAAGGGGGAGGGGCCTTTCTCCCCCCCGCCCCCCCCCCCCCACACACACACACAACATTCCTGATACAGCAAGCAGTGCAGGAATTACTATCCCCATTTTATAGCCTCAAAATAGAAAAACAGCAGATAGGGATTTGCTCTAGGCCTCATAGCTGGAAAGAGCTGATTACGAGCTTGAGTTTTCTGACTCCTAGTTTAGATCTTTCCATGAATCCCTTCCTTGGGTAGAAACAGAAGGAAGAGAACCCAAAAAAGCAAGAAACTAAAAGGATTAACTTTAGACCTCCTTCAGCTATCTATTAACCTTAACCACCTTCTAAGGTTTTAGTTACAAATGTTAACAGTCACTCAGTTTAAGCGCACAGTCATAACGGGTTTGTAAAAATTCCCCTGAGGCAAACCATCAAGAACCTACTCCCTAGTGCAAGCCTGTCAAACTCAAAGGCTAACACGGGCCAAATACACAAGGTTTAAGTTTATGTGGGCCGCAAAAAAAAACAAAAGCTTCAATTTTCATAGAAATGTAGGTTTATTTCGATAGAGACATGAATACAAAAGGCTGAAATAAATGAGTAATCATTAATATAAAATAATAGAACATTTTAATAAAAACTAATATTTTTTCTTGAACATTAACTCACCAGACACTAAATAACTGCGCAAATTAATAAGCGTAAGGCAAATAAACCTATTTCTCTTGTTCTCCGAAAGTGAAATGTTTCCTGTCGTGCACACCAAACAAGTCAGTCCAAGACTAATGACATGGCAATTGGCTGCTAAAATATTTGATGCTAGCATTAGTGGAGAGAAATGGTGCGGCTGCGCTTAAGGCGAATGAGGGAGATGAATGCAACACGATTATTGTAATCAGTCTTTAGCGAACATTGTAGTTCATTATTAATAATTATGTATAACAAGATATTGTAAAAATTAAGTTACTAAATTTTTATTAAAACGTTTCTTACATACCGTTATATTGGCTGGGCCGCAAAAATATTCGTTGTGGGCCACGTGCGGCCCATGGGCTGCGAGTTTGACATGCTTGCCCTAGTGTGACTGAAGGCTGCTGTCCTATCTATAAGTGAAGTGAAGAACTCCAATACAGCAATGTCCAAATGGTTAGATGAGAAATGGGGACCAAGACAAGGAAACAAAGCAGACATCATCAGTGTTACAGCTGTTACACAAGGTCTGTCCACTACTAAACCTTTTCCCTTTTTTTAACTGTTAAATCAAAAAAAAAGATAACTTCTTAAACAATCATAAAAAGAAAATTAGATCCTGCCCCTGAATCTGCTCTACAGCAAATCCAAGGTTCTGTTCTGGTACAAAGATGTAATGCCCTCAAGCTTAATAATTTAGGAAAGCAATTATGGGAATCTTAAAAAGCAACCAAACACCTCCTTACACTTGTGTATATGATACATCAAAATAAAATAAAGTCACTTCCAATAACAATGACTAAACTATCCAAAAAATACCAAATTGTTCACTAAAGAGCTCTAAGGGGAAAATAATATTGCTTCAATTTTATCTTTACTCCTTACTTCTAAATATCCTCTGTGGAGATGCTTAGATATAGCAAGAAACAAACTAAACAAAGCTGGAAGATTCCTGGTCTTCCAATAGCTGGATAGTTGGCCTCTGAATTGATAACTATTAGGAACATCTGAGAAACAACGCAGATGAATGAAATAGAACATAACCCAAAAGAATTTCCAGAACAGCTTCCATCTCTTCTAAATCATTTCCCAGAGCTGCTAACAATTAGAAAATGATTTATTTTCTTTTCATCTTCTCTCCCTTCTGGCAGTCTCCAAGGGAGGGCTTTATGAGAAGCTAAATGACCACAAGATGGGCAGCAGAAGGAAGATCTTGAAATGGACATCAAACAGGCTTGTTTTACTTGATTAAAACAAAGAAAAACCTAATGTTTCAGAAAATTTGCCAGGAATGGAGATTATGAAGATAACAATGAAAAAAAATTTTCCTTTAAAGTGACCTGCCTTACTAACAGACTGTTTTAAACAACAGTAGATGCAACAAGCGCAATTATAAAGTTCAAAGAAAGGCTCCAGAACCTGTAAAATCAGTTCACCTGGAAAAATCTGACCTTTGGCCCAAATAAAATTCTTGTGGCAACAACTGGGTGACCATTCCCTAAAAATATAAAACAGTACTAAATATTCGCCCACGTTTAAGCTACAAACGTTAATTATGACTAATGTATAAATTCTGTTAGCAGATAATTAAGGAAAATGCTACAGAATTTATAAAAGCCTTAAGAGAACATGCTAAGAATTTTCTAAAGTAGCAAATCTGGAAAATGCACAATTAAACAATACCTTAAAAGAAAAACCCAAGAACCCCTGAAAGCCATTTTCCTCACTACTTCAGAATTGCAATTACAGGCTTCATGGTTATGCTGAACTAATGTAACTCAAAGATTCTGGGTCTATCACTTCAGGTACAGACTAAGAATTCTCTAGGGCAAAAGTTCTACTCCTATCTAACAACCTATAGATTGCAATACACACTGTCCTCCAAACTTGAATAATAAAAACCTATAGCTACAGCCTTTCCAAAGTTTCCAGGTAGCCCTTTTAAAATGCCTTTCGATTAAATCTTTGTGCCTGGCATTCAGAAGACTCAATAAATTCCATCTGTGCATACCTGCAAATTTAAATTACCTTTGTACTGAATTTCTCTGTTGTTGAAACGTGGGAGTTTGAAAGTGAAATACTTTTCATAGTAACGAGTCCAGCGACATCTAAAGGAGTCTTCTGGGTTAACATTTGCATACAGGCAGGCTATGTAGCCAGGTGCAAAGTAGAATGTGATTGTGATGTCAGGTTATCCTTAACCACACCACTAAAGGAATGGGTTGTTTTTTCCTAAAACCAATTCTTTCTTCTCTCTCTTCTCTCCAGGTGGCTAGAAGACTCTCTCAGGTGAAAACTGTCCTTAATACTAAAGAGCTGTCACAAATAATCACAAAATCATTAAATTCCTCTCACTCTCCCTGTTTCCACAGGCTGAAACAGGATAACAGCACCTTCCCCAAAAAAGTAATACCACTTAGGCACAATACAAAGGCAACAAGTGACCTACAGGGTAGCAGGTCAGGACTAGGGTTCTGAAGTCACATGCAGGCCAGTGCAGAGGAAAGAGAATGGGTGAAGATTGCATCCCAATTCTGCTCCAATTCTGCTATGAGACCCTGATTAAATCAGTCTTTATGCCCAGCTGCTCCTTTGCAGAGGAGAAAATAAGCAAGATCATGAATAGAAAACCATTTGTAAACTGGCAAGTGTTAAACAAATATGAAAATGCTAGTGGCAGTATAAACAAAATTTCTATGGTAAATTAAGAAACTTGAGAGTGTGAACACAAGTAATTTAGAGCACTGGCATGAAGACAGGGCAAATACTGAAGACCTCTTAATCCACTTCCAATCTCCCCAGACCCCCATCCCCGGAGCCCCAGAGGGGAGAACTACAGGTACAGGGGAGCATCCCGCTTTTACAGAGACCGCCAGACGTCTGAGCTCCTGACCACAGAGGGAACTTCTCAAAGCATGACTCAGGATTATCTCCAAGGTTAAGATGAATCAAATAAATATGCGTATTCCATCTTAAGTAGACTCCAAATATCACAATCTAAGACACACTGAGGGATTCATAGAAAGATCCACCCTAGGATTCCTTTTCGTAGTGATGCTTTGGGTTAAATGTGACTTATGAAAATTCAAATCACACAAACCTAAGGAATAGCATCTGTGACAGTCCTGACGGCTCAATCCTGACTAGATGGCATTACCCAAAATGAGTGTTAGTATGGACTGATGGTTCTCAACCAAAGATCAAGTTCCCTCTCCCCACCAACCCCGTGGGTAAAGATATTCCTTTTCCTAGATACACATGGTTCATTTGAAGACATCAGGCCTGTGCTCAACACTGAACCCTAGCTTCCCTCCTCTCCTCGAATCATGCGGGCGTTCGGCACTTGTGACAGCGAGAAGATGCACATGCCCAGGGGAAAAGGTAAGAGGCGCTCAGGCCGCCCCAAACATTCTTAGCCAAACCGGGTCACCCCGGTCTCTCTGCACCCACACCTCATCTACCACGAAGTCCTGAAGTTGGATTTATGAACTTGATCTAGAACTGCTACACTTGAACAGAAACTTGATAACTTCAGCAGAATATCCAAACAGGATCTGTTTCATTTCTCCCGTCCACCCCTGGGACGGCCTTTTCCAGCGCCGGCGCGGCAGGTGCTCAGGGCTCCCCACGGCCACGGCCAGCGCTCACCCCTGACATGGAGCGATACCCAGGGCTGACACACATCTGGGTATGAGAAGCTCAGCCGCAGTCAGTGTGTCTGGGGCAGAAACTCCCCGAGGCGGGGCTCAGAAGCCCTCCCGCAGGTTTTAAATTAGGGCAAACGGGGGTAAGAAGCAGCACCCCCCCCCCCCAAAGCAATCCTTTTCGAGCACCCCGAGGTGCCCGGCCGGGCGGCGCCCCGCGGTTGCCCCGAAGACCAAGTCCCCACCCCGCCCGCGGCCCCGGCGTGGGACGGGAGATGCTGGGGCCTGGGCGGGGGGAGCGCACCGGAGCCCGACCCGGGTACGCCGTCACCACGCGTCCCGCCGGGCGGGCCCGGAACCCCCGCCCGAGCCCGGCCGCTCGGCCGCGGGCAGCCCGCCGCGGGCCCGTGCCAGCCCCAGAGCGCGCCGCCCGGTTCCCGGGGTGCCCTCGGCGCGGCCCCGCCACCGCCGTTCTCTCAGCCGCGCTCGGCCGGCCGCTCCTCCCGGGCTCCTCCCGGTGCCCGGCGCCCCCAGCCTCAGGCCCCCAACCCCGGGCCCGTCCCCACTCACTGAAGGCGGCGGCGGCCGCGCCGGTAGACACCGGCGGCCGAGAGCACGAGCGCGAGGACGAGCGAGCCCGCGCCCGGCAGCGGCGGCGGCGGCGGAGGGACGACTGAGCCCGCGCCCGGAGTTGCGGCTCCAGCCGCGCGGCGCGGGAGGCGCCTCCCAGCAGAGCCGCGGCGCCACGAGAGCGGGCGCCCTCTTCCGGCGGCGCGTGCGGGAGGCCAGGGGCCGAAGCGAGGCACTTCCAAGGGCTCAGCCCGGCCGCAGTCAGGCCGGCTCCGCCGCAGCCCAGGCCCCGCCCCCAGGCCTCGCCCCGAAACCCGAGGCCCCGCCCAGATCCCGCCCCGACGTCCTGCCTCCGCCTCCAATTTGGCATCCGCACAGCCCTCCCGCAACCTTCACTGCGTGCGCCCTCGGACCTAGGGTCCCCACTAGTGTTCTGTTGTCTTCTCACGAACATGCATGGGGTCCCGACCATATGCCAGGCCTAGGGGGTACAGCGGCCAGGAAGATGGAGGGGGTCCTAAGTAGAGAAGAAAACAGACAAGACCCAAGGAAACAGCCAGTAGACAAAATCCTGACAAGTTTTGATGTTCGGAGGCGCATGATAAAAGGAATTAGATGGAGAATAAAGGGAGGGCTCTGCTTCAGATGCAATGGCCAAGAAAGACCTGGACACTCTGCTGGTGGCAGAGGACCTCCTGGCCTTGCCCTCCGTGGGGCAGGCGACTCTAATAAGGTCACCTGTCAGGCCTGGTGGGCAGGTAGGGAAGGGCTGCCAGGCCTGAAAGGACAACCTGGGCTGCCAGATAGGAAGAAGGGCAGAGCTGACTTCAGCAGAAAGGGAGGACCAGTGCAAAGGCTCTGAGGCCTAACGGAGCTGGTCTTACTGGAGTCTGGGCACCATATTGTCCTCTTTTCACCAGGAAGGAAGCCAAGACTGCAGATGGTGGGGAATGAGGTAAAAGTCTCAGACCTAATTTGTCTCCAAGAATAGGCTCCTTCAAAATCCCATTCGCTCCTGCAAACCAGATCTCTGTCTCCTTCCTGGGGGGACCGATGGTTTTGCCATTTCTTCTCCACCAGTATAACCTCCGGCCTTAGAAACTCGCCTGTTTCAGTCTGTATGTGTGTGAGCTGGCTCTGAGGTTTAACTTTTATCCAATGATTATCACAGTCAGATCTGATACTTGGTTTTTCTCTGAAAACTTAAATTGATAGGTCAAATAAATGACATATGCTTCATCAGCATAATTGGGTGCTATATTATCAAATTCAAAAAGACTAGGTGATTTGATAGAAACGTGAGAAAGTAAGCAGTACACAAAATGATATGCATGATAAATTCTAATTTTACTTTTACAAACATATACATAGACAAATATTCTGAAGGAAATGCAGCAAATCATTGATCATAGTTCTCTAGGTAGTAGCATGGGAATGTTAGTGACATTACTGAATGTTCTTCCAAATTTCCTATATTTTTTAGAATCAATATTGAATTTACAATCAGAAAAATATTTTTTAAATCAGAGTTTTGTTTTTGTTTTGTTTTTTAACATAAGAAGACAATACCAAAATTATTCAACACTCAAATCTCTAGGATTTGGTGCCACTGAAAAATCCAGACCTGCCCCTGGCTTATCGGGGTGTCCTTCGAAAAGTCATTTCCTCTCTCAGAGCTTCTATTTCCCCAACTAAAAACTGAGAGGAATGAACTTTGTCAGTGGTTTTCACAAAACTATTCTTACATAGCTCTTAAAGTTTTTATTGCTATTATAAATTATATTTTCAAATTTATGTTTTCTAGTGTATTGATTGATGGTTATTGAAATGTGGTTGGCTTTTAATTAATAATCTTGTATTTTGCAAACTTGAATTCTTTTTTTAGTTCTAAGTTTATAGGCTCTCTTGAATTTTCTGTGTAAGTAAACATAGAGTCTTCAAGTAGTGTCAGTTACAGCCTTGGGCAAACTATGGCCTGCGGGCCGGATCCGGCTGTTCTATCCGGTTCTCTTGCTCTCCCCTCCGCTCCTTTACTTTGAATTTATATTAGTTCACACTAACACTCCATCCATGCTTTTGTTCCGGCCCTCCAGTCCAGTTTAAGAACCCATTGTGGCCCTCGAGTCAAAAAGTTTGCCCACCCCTGGTTTAGTATCTTCTGCCTATTTTTATTTCCGTTTCCTTGTTTTACTCACTAACTAAAGTCTCTAGCACAATGTTGAATTGCAGTAATGATAGTGGACATTTCTGTCTTGTTCTTGACTGTTTCTAACATGTCACCATTGAATATGATGTTTGTTGTAGGTTTTTTACAGATATCTTTTATTGGTGTAAAAAAAAACACTATTCTGCTGTGTTATGAATGGGCGTTGAAATGTATCAAATGTGGGATTTTTCACTCTAATGTAATGTATTACAATCGTGGATTTTATTACAATAAACTATCCATGCATTCCTGGAATAAACTTACTTTGATACTGTATTATTTTTTCACTAGAGCAACTTCTGTAAGACTGAAGTTTCCTGTAATTTGGATTTCCTATAGATTTCTTCTATAAATCATCTTGGTTTAGGGCTTAGGGGTGGAAAGCATTTATACTGACACCCCAACCCACAACATTCAACCTGGCCTCCAGGCCCTCCTCTCCACCTACACAGCTCTTACGGGGATACCAGGAATCTTGTTGCTGAATCCAAAAGAACCTCCTCAGATCTCCCCTGCTCAGGCCTCCCTGGGTGATGTGTTGACCACACCCTCTGACAGACAGACTTTTCCGAGCCCTGCTCTACTCTTCCTCCTGCCTCTGTAGCACCTCCTCTCAGCCTCATAGACACGGTTCTCCTCTGTCGTTACCCACCCTTCATGTCCAGGCTCTGGTCAAGGCCATCATCTCCTCTCTGTCTCCTCCTCCCCGTGGACTGATTCAGCCACTTCCATGGATTCCATTATTGTCTCTAAGCCAAAAGGTTCCCAAACCCATACTTCCAGCCCAGGCCTCTCTCTCCTCAACTCCAGACCTACAGATGCATATTCTGTAGCCCCAACTATGTGCCAGGGACTGTGCTAAGTGCTTTTACCTTCTGGGTCAGTTCTCTGTCACCACATAATAAATTATCCCAACATTTAAGGACTTAAAACAACAAACATTTCTTATCCCATGGTTTCTGTGAGTCAAGAATTTGGAAGTAGATGAGGTAGGTAGCAGATCTTGCAGCCTAGATGTCACCTGTGGCTGCAGATATCTGAAGGCTTGGCTGGGGCAGGAAGATTCGCATCTAACCTCACTCCTGTAGTTTTCAGGAGGAGCAGTAGTTCCTCTTCACATGAGCCTCTCCTGACAACATGGCAGCTGGCATCGCCCAAAGCAAGTGATTTAACTGAGAACAGGAAACCACAAGGTCTTTTCTAACCTAGCCTTGAAAGGGACATACCTGGAGTCTTGTGGTCTCACAGGCCAGCCCTATTACAGTGTGGGGGTCACCACACAAGGCTGTGAATACCAGGAGGTGAGAATCAATGGGGTTACTGTATCTTGGAGGTTGCCCACCACACCCTCACCACAGCTCTGAGTGCAGGTTGCCCACATCATGCCAGGTACAGATCAAAAAACAGGCAAGGAGAGGTGAAGTCATTGCTCAAGGTGACACAGCCAAGTGTGAGAAGAGAGCTTTGACCATAGCTCTGCCCAGCTCCCCACATTTTTTCTGCCTTCACAGTCCATCCTCCAATGGTCCATCAGCAGCCTCCTCACCTTCAAAATGTGCAAGACTGAACCCTCTCGCCTACCACCCCCAAACCTCCCAGGCTTCCAGCTCAGCTCAGCAAATGATGCCACCGTCCTCCCATCTGTCCAGCCCAGAAGCTTTGAGTCATGACTGCTCCTCCCACCCCTCACTTCCTAGTGCCAGATACCCCAGCCCTGCCAAGTCTTCCTCCTCAGTGCAGCCTGGGTTTACCTCTCCTTCTCCCTCCATCTCCACCACCATCACACTGGGCCAAGCCACCCACTTGTCCATCCAGGACATCTGCAGTAGCTCCTCCCTGGCCTCCCTCATTCTCTCTGCCCCCACAGTGCCCATCTGCCCTCCTCTCTCCAGCATGAGTCACCTTTAAGAACATAAAGCTAGTGTGTCATTCTGCTTTAAACTCCTTCTAAGGCTCCTATTGAATTCAGGATCCAGCCCAAATTCCCTCCGGTGTGATCTGGCCCCTGTCCCCTCCCCTCTGTCCCTCCTCTCTCTCTGGGGCCCCAGCCCCTTTGGCCACATTTTAGTATCTGGGACCCACTGCAAATTATTTTTTCCACTTCAGGGCCTCTGCTATGCCGTTTCCTTAGCCTAAAATACTCTTCCCCAAGCTCTTGGCATGCCTGTCTCCCCATCTTCAGCATATTGTCACCTACTCAAGAGAGGCCTTTCCTGACCTCCCAGCCAGGCTGATGTCCTCAGCTATAAGTTCCACAGTGCCTGTCCTTCTCTCTCCTCACCTCACTGCTCCTCAGCTGAACTGTGAGCTTCCTGAGAGCAGAAGCTGTGTCTGTCTGTCTGGCCAACAACAGCACCCTAGAACTTCACAGTGAGCCTGGCACTTAACACACCATACCCAGCCATTGGATAATGTTCAGTTCCTTAAATGAAGCCTGGGATCCCTCCCCTCTGGGTCTTTGCACATGCTGTTCCTTCTACAGGGATGCCCTTCCTCCCTAACCCCCAGTTTACTCCGCTAATTCCTGTATATTCATCAGGAACTAGGGTCACCAGATTTAACAAATAAAAATACAGGACACTCAGTTCATTTTGAATTTCAGGTAAACAACAAATAATCTTTTTAATGTAAGTACGTCACAAATATTGCATTAAGTACAAGCGTCTGTATTTTACCTGGCAACCCTAGTAGGAACCAGCACCAGTCCTGCCTCCTCTAGGAGATCTCCCTGGCCTCCACCCTCACCTCCTGCTCACCCCCATCCCAGGCTCCCAAACCCCTCCCCTGCTTGCCCCTACTCATCATGAACGCTCGCTGTGTTTTGAAATTGTCCATTACCAACTAGAATGTGACCTCCTTGGCAGGAAACTGCGTCTCAGTCTTCGCCCAGAGTGTCTCTTCTCACCTGGGCCAACCTGGCACAGGAAATGGTCACTCAGGTTTACTGAGTAGAGAAATGAAAGAGCACCAAAGAGAAAAAGTAAACAAGATGGGGAAAGGAACTAGCAAATGAAACTTGGCCCAGAAAATGGGATGAATCTCTTGGCTGATTACCCACAGTGGGGAGCTCTCCTTCCCACCCCACCTCTACCCTCTGCCTAGTCTCTGTCAAATAGAGCCCCCACCCACCCACCCCACACACTCAGCCTCAGGAAGTCTTGCGATTGGTGAGCAGGAATGCAAAAAGAAGCAGTCTGTGTCCCTTTAAGGATTTTTCCAAAACAGCCTCTTAGGCATACAAATGGGAGTCCCTGTGGGGAGCAGGGAGGAAGTGTAAGCCTCAGCCATGGACTGGAGGCTGTGAGGATCCCCTGGGTAAGGAGGTGACCCCAAAGGTTGGGGGTGCAGCTCCACTGCTCAGAGAGCTGTAGAAGTTTAAGCACCTGGTGGCTGAACCTACACTCAGCCCCCCTGTGGCCATTCAATGGTCTCCCACAGCCCCTCCCAAGTTGGGGATGGTCCCTAGGGACCCCAGAAGGTGTGGGGCCCTAAAGCGGCTAACTGCATGGATTATCTGGACCCAAGATTTTGCTGAGCTCCTTCCAACTACCCCTCCTGGTGTATCTGAACAGCCAAGGACCTGGCCAGCGGAGAAACACACTTTCTCTGCCTCTATTGGTGGTGGGTTCTGTCTGCTGTGTGTGTGTGTGTGTGCGTGAGAGGGGGGGGGGGGACTCCCTTTCTCCCCGTCAGTCCCCTTTGGTCCTTGTGCCACTGGTTTCACCAAGCAGAGGTTCTCGTAAGCCTGATAAAAGACGTTCCTTAGCCTTTTACTCACTGGCTGCCCTGCCTGGGAAACACATTTCTAACCAGTCTCCCTGCTTCCTCTCCTGGGACCGGCCCAGCCCCTCTGCACACTCACCCCAGCCTCTGGCACATGCGGCCCTTGCAGGCAGCAGTTTCCAGTGCCTCCCCCACTTCCAGCCATGGAGGCGCTTTGGCGAGTTTGACGAGAGCATTTTTCCTTTTTATAAGGTTTCTAATTACCTATTATTTCTGATCTTCTCTTTAATCAGCTTCCAGGACTCTGCTGGGAGCTACAGAGCCAGGGGGAGGAATCTGGTTCTCACCAGTGTTGAGAGAGAGGCCCTGTGGTCGTCCTTGGATGGCATCATCCCCTTCACCATTATGACTGTAATTAGAGAGAATGGATCTGACCAGGAATCAGCAGCTCTGGCTTCTGCCTTTAGTCCCATGAGTGTCTCAGTGCCACATCTGAGAAGTCACAGGCCTTGAGAGTCCTCATATGTCAAAAGGGAGTAAAGCTGTGTGGCCGTAGCATGGCCAACTGGCACGAGGAGGCGAGACGGCTCCAGATCCTGCGTTCGCGTCCTCCCTGACAGCTCACGGCTCTAAATGCTTGGCAATATGCGTGCGTGTTAGTACTTGGTTGTCCTGCCCCATTCCGAATCCAAACCACTTTGTCTGCACGTGTTTGCAAGTTTATCAAGAGCCACATTCACCTGCAAAGACAGCACAGCTCCTGCCCTCCTGCCCTGTCCCTCCTAGACTGGGTCTCTCCAGGTTCAAGGCCACTCTTTCCAGCTGTCTTCTTGCCTGGATGCCCACCCCCTTCATCTACCCAGTGAGGGAGCACCCATGAACCACCCCACCTCCCAAATGCATCACTTTTGTCAAGGAGTTTGCAGAGCTCTGAAATATGGTTGCATCACCTTTAGTGAGCTCCTATGTTTAACACAAGGTATAAGTAACAATGTTTGTAAAGCTGCCATAGTACGGGATCTGTTAAGGTTCCGGGAGCTTCTGAAATAAAAGGTATGATTAAAAGACAGGAACGTTATTTTAAACCTATTATGATGTCCCTTGAGTTTTGTGATGATGGTGGGGGTTCAGCACCTTTGTGGTGAACAGCGGATCCATTGTTACCCAGAAAAAAAGAAGAAAAAAAAAAGGAGAGCATCATGCAGAGAAGTAACTATAGTAACCTTGTGAAGAGCCAGGATTCGGATTCAGAATTCTGTCACACGTGTCGTTTATTTCCAAGTCCCGAGACACAGCAGAGCACACTGGGTCAGACCCTAGCTGGCTCTCTGGCTCTGCCACTCACCAGCAAGGACACTCCCCTGCCTCTGCCTCAGTTTCCTCAACTGTCAAAAAGAATAAAACAACTCTGTGGCAGGGTTGTTGTGACAATGAAATGAAGCCATTAAAGTATGAAAAAAACTCTGATAATGCAGTGCCTGGCATGAAGGCAGCACACAATAAATTGGTAGCTCTTATTATAATAACTAATTGCTATACTGCTGATTTGAAAGATAAATATAGAATTGAAACTCTGGCAGACAGCAGGAGGACCATGCTGAGAGAGAGGGGACTTTTTGAGGCTGATGATTTGATTGTTCCACCAAGTCCTCTTAAAACATCCATTTATTTTCGTTGCAAGTTGAATATTGTCCACGAGTATCATTGCCATGAATAATTAAGGAACAATGGCGTCCACTGCCATTCTTACAGCACTTGTGTGATTAGCTAAATATATCTTCCCGTAACCCTTTCTGTATTGGCACACAAAACCTAACCCCCTAACATCACGAAACTATGTTTGGCAGGCTGATATAATTATACAAAATAATAAACGGGAAAGTAATACGTTTTTGCTCCTTGGGAAAAAATGGTGTCCCCATTGGCTGTTTTTTTCCTTTTGTAAATTTTGTTACTGGGTATAAGGTTCAATAGTGCACAAAGCATAAATGAATGGCTTGATGAATTTTCACAGAGTGGATATAACCTTATAGCCAACACCCAAGTCCTAAAAAAAGCATCATGAGGACTCCATAGCCCCTAATGTCCCTTCCTGGGTGATGGTTTCTTTTTCCTTTTCTTCTCCTCCTCCTCCTCCACCTCCTCCTTCTCCTCCTTCTTTGAGATGTAATTTATAGCCATAAAATATATCTATTTTAAATGTACAGTTTGATGAATTTCTCTAAATTCATATCACTACCATCCAGTTTTAAAATGCTTCCATCCTCCAAGAAGTTCCCTAGCCCTAACCAGTTTGGGTCAATGGATAGAGCATTGGCCTGTGGACTGAAGGGTCCCAGGTTTGATTCTGGTCAAGGGCATGTACCTCGGTTGCAGGCACAACCCCAGTGGGGTTGTGCAGGAGGCAGCTGATCAATGTTTCTCTCTCATCGATGTTTCTAACTCTCTATCCCTCTCCCTTTCTCTCTGTTAAAAAAATCAATAAAATATATTTTAAAAAAAAAGAAGAAGTTCCCTAGCTCAGAGATACATCCCAACTGGTTTAATTCCATCTCAGTGGTAGTCTAATTCCATTAGACTCGCGTATGCAACCCCGTTCTGCCCATTGGAATGTGAGGATATATCTGATAGAAGGTTTCTGAGGAAGGTTTCCTGGCTCCTAAGAAGAGGACATTGGAATAAAAGGCCCCTGTTCTACCTCTGGCTATTGCTGGGTCTAGACATGATGCATTTACCTGCTGCTCCAGTTAACCTGTGACCATGGGTTGATCTAGCCTCCTCCAGAGGAGGCTGAGAAAGAGCTGGGAAAGCTGGGTCCTTACACCACCAGTGGCTCAACCCTCACACCTTTGCATAATGTATTTTCTTATTTATGCCAGATTGGGTCAGCATTCTCTCTTCCTTGCAACTGAAACCATGCTACGGATACATCATCTTTAAGCTGCACTGGTAAACGTAAATTCTGAAATCCATCCAAAGGGGTGGCAACCTTCACTTAAAGAGTTTTCAGAAGGAGCTTAAGTTCAAAGTTCAAACTAATAGAATACTCTGATGATGTTGATTAACAGATCAGAAATAGACATTGAGTGCCTACTGTATACAATATCCCTGAGGTAGGTTTTCTCATTGCTCTCATTTTAAAAAAAATATATTTATTGATTTTTTTACAGAGAGGAAGGGAGAGGGAGAGAGAGTTAGAAACATTGATGAGAGAGAAACATTGATCAGCTGCCTCCCGCACACCTCCCACTGGGTATGTGCCCGCAACCAAGGTACATGCCCTTGACCGGAATCGAACCTGGGACCCTTGAGTCCTCAGGCTGACGCTCTATCCACTGAGCCAGACCGGCCAGGGCCTCATTGCTCTCATTTTATAAATATTTGTGGAGATTCAGAGGGGTATGTGGCCAGCCCAGGTCACACAAACAGCAAGTGTCAGAGTCAGGATTTAAAAGCCAAGTCTGACTGTCTTGCCCAAATCTTGCAGGACCTTGGTCGGCAAACTGCAGCTCACAAGCCACATGCGGCTCTTTGGCCCCTTGAGTGTGGCTCTTCCACAAAATACCGTGTGCAGGTGCACACGTACAGTGCGATTGAAACTTCGTGGCCCGTGCGCAGAAGTCAGTTTTCGGCTCTCAAAAGAAATTTCAATCGTTGTACTGTTGATATTTGGCTCTGTTGACTAACGAGTTTGCCGACCACTGTTGCAGGACATTCCATCCTGAATGGGAATGGCTGGGAGCTGGGCAGCCAAGAAAAGAAAAGAATTGAAGAGGTCTCAGTAGGCATTTTTTTAAAAGTACAATAGAAGGGTTTTTATTTTTTTAGAGAAGACAATCCCACCAGCAGCCTCTCACTTCTGCCACATCTGAACCAGACTCAAAAGTACTTGAAAATGCAAAATTGCTTGTGAGATGTACAATCAATCAGTCAACAAATATTTATTGAACTTATAATCTGGGCCTGGCAGCTAGAGTAACTGCAGGGTGCTGCTTTATTGTCCCACTGAGAGAAAGGCCAGACCTTAGTACAAACTCCAGAAAAACAGAATTTCACACAGGCTTAAGGTGTGGCTCTTTTTGTTTGTAAGCATCTGAAATGCAGTTGAACAATGCTTATGAATAAAGGTTTGGACTCTAGCTCTGGCCGGTGTGGCTCAGTTGACTGGGCATCATACAGTGCACGGGAAGGTTGCCAGTTGAAGGCTCAGTTCCTGGTCAGGGCAAATGCCTGTGTTGCAGGCTCCATCCTCAGTAGTGGGCAGGCAGAAGGCAGCCAATCCATGTTTCTCACATCGATGCTTCTCTCCCCGCCCACCCCCCTCTACCTTTCTCTCTCTCTCTAAAAAAAAAAAAAAAAAAAAAATCAATAAAAATTATTTTTTTAAAAAAAGAAAAAGATTTGGACTCTTGTGTCAGGAAGATGGAGATTCAAATCCTGGCTTCCCCACTCCTTGCTGTGTGACCTTGAGCAAGTCTCTTATCTCACTGAGCCTCAGTGTTCTGGTCTGTAGAATGGAAATAATTATAGTGCCTAGTTGAAAAGGCAGTGTGCTGATTGAATCAGACAGTGCCTTGTTCAGTACTCAATAGAACTGGAGAATATTACTTTTTATCACTTTATCATTCCTTTGGAAAAAATAGGTGCTTATGATCTCCCATGCATAAACACAGAGCTGGAGTTAAAGGGACCTGGCTGGGGACTGGATTATGTCAGAGGGTGTTAATCCACACTGTTGGTTCTTCCTGTATTTTCCTTTCTCCCTTCCTCCATTCAAGAAGGAAGCTGATTTGGGAATGCTATCTGTAGTCTAGAAACCTGTGGAAGGTGGTGCAATCAGCCACTGGGACAACCTCAGAAAGATTCCCAGGGCCCCATAATGGCAGGAAAGCAGCAGAGGACCCTGGAGCGAAGGGGTCACCTGGGCAGGGCCAACCATGGGATTGATGATCCAGAGCTAGAATCATCCCCTCTCTCACCCTGACTTTGCTTAACCCCCCAGATCTGTGTGATAGTCGGTGTGTGTGTGTGTGTGTGTGTGTGTGTGTGTGTGTGTTGCTGAGGAGCGGGAGTGTGTGCCCAGGTGCCATTAGAGGATTTAACCAGCTTAACAGGGCCAAGGCCTGTGCTCAGAGTGGAGTTTGGGAGAGAAAGCTTTATTTCTTGTCCTCCTGAGTCGTGGACTGAGACTCACACCGGCTATGACAAGAAGACTTCAAAGCTGCTTGTTCCTAGGAGACTGAGGTGGATACGGGATCACAGACTCCAGCAAGAAGAGAAGAGAAGGTAAACCTATAGTTGCCAGCCCAGGCCCATCACGGGAGGAGAGCAGGCCAGTGGCCATCGTCCAGAGGCCTTTGGTCTGGGCTTGGGCACAAACAGGGAAGCAAGTGAGGGAGAGGAGAAACAGATGAGCACACGCTACCACCATTCACAGCCGTTCCCACCCAGTTCTTAGTAAATCCAGAGACTGGTGTTTGCGGCTGGGGTTTAGCAATTAAAACTGTTACACCGCAACACCTTCCTGCTTTAAAGTGGTTAGGGCATGGCGCTTGTGAATGCGTGGATTTGACAGCGCAGCCTTCTGTGCAAACATCTGGCTCTCTGCCCCTCGGCGGGTGAGACGCCAGCTCAGGTTTCATTATTGGCCCCCGAAGCCTGCTGTGAAACCTCAGTTCTTTCTCAGAAGCAAATTGAACTACCAAATCTCTTTACATCAGTGCTGACAGCCTAAACCCAAGTTTATGAAGCTTCAGGCCAAGGAGGAGGCCCTCAGCTCCAGGGCTGCACCATGAGGTGAGCAGCTCTGCCTCCGATGAACCACAGCCCAGATTTCACTGTTTTCATCACCTTAACATTTACATTCTGAGAGCCTGGGGAAATGGATCCATGGGACACAGAACATTAACCTTTGCTATAGCAAGTCGTTGCTCTCTTCAAAAGCCCATCATGCTAGCCTGGAAAGGTCAAAATATGGGAGGAGCTGAGAGCAGTGAAATCCCAGGAAATCCTAGAGCTCCCAGGAAATCTAGGCACTGTAGCCACCATCTAAACCCACCCTCGTTTTATGCATGAATAAACTCAGGCTGAGGAGAAATGGGGAATTTTGCAAAGTCACATTGCTAGATGGTCCATGAACTGTGACTGGAGTCCACGTTACCCGACTGTGTCTGTTCATTCACTGTAATGAACAACTACTGGTTACTATTTAGAGACCTCTGTGGCTGTGTAGGTCATAGTGGGGAACAGGGCCCCAACCTCCCCTATGGAAGTGAGACAATCCTCAAACCCCTCTCCCTACTTCCTAGAAGCAGGGCTAAGCCAACAGGACGTTCCCATTCAGCCCGCCTGTAATATCTAACCTGCCCCTGGCCACCTTGATGGTGCTGCCCTAGGAACAGACTACTCTGACCAGAGCCAGGCATCCTAATGGTAAATTTACCAGGTGACCAGGTCACTCAGTGGCCAATCTGCATAATAAAGTTGAGGCCTTGTTTGAGTATGTTTGCATTCCTTCAACTGGCGTATTTTTTTTTTTTTTTGCCACATTTTTGGCATTTTTACAGATTAAAAAATTAATTTCCTCTAAGGGTTTTTTTCCTCCTGCTAAATTTTGCATTTCTGATTAAGTATTTATAAAATGTGTCACCTTTTATAAACAATGAAATTGATCTTATTGTGGGCATCTTTTGATAATATGTGAAGTTTGAAAGTGTAAGAGACTTTTTTGCAAGTTTGTATAAAGACTCTTCCTTCTGGCAGGCCCCTCAGCGATTCCTGGATCTGACTCTGGCTTCAACACGATTTGGACGGAACAGACTCAGGGATGCCCCTTCTTCCAGCCTCCAACCACCTTCCAACCTCTTTTCCAGTGGCCACCTTCGGAAGCATCTTAGACATCCGAGACCAGCCAACACTGCTTTTTGAGTTTAACTCCTTATTGCTGAGCAACCATGAGCTCCCCAACTCATCAGAATATTCCCCTGAGGTGGAGGCCACCATCAACCACCTAGCCAACCTGCATCTGCGGGCCTCCTACACCTACCTCTCTCTCTGGGTTTCTATTTGGACTGTAAGGATGTGGCTGTGGAGGGCATGGGCCACTTCTTTCTGGAGTTGGCTGAGGAGAAGCTCAAGGGCACCAAGTGTCTCTTAAAGATGCCAAACCAGCCCGGCAGCCACACCCTCTCCCAGGACACACAGAAGCCTTCCTGAGATGAGGGGGTGAAACTCAGGATGCCTCGGAAGTCGCCGTGGTCATGGAGAAGAACCTGAACCAGGCCTTGTGGCTCTGCGTGCCTGGGTTCTACCCGCTCAGTGACTTCCTGGATGAGCCGGTGAAACTCATCAAGAAGATGGGCGACCACCTGGCTCACCTCCGCAGGCTGCCAGCCCCCAGACTGGGCTGGGTGACTGTCTCTTCTAAAGGCTCACCCTCCAGCACGACTAGGAGCCTCTGGAGCCCAGAAGACTTTGAGGGGCTCCTGCACCCCCCCTGGTGTCTGGCTTCTGCCTGAGCCTCTCCCTGCCAACACCAGGCATCCTTTTAACCACCATGGAGCCCTCTCCCATGCCTTGGACCAAATGGAAATAATAAAGCTTTCTGCAGGAAAAAAAAAAAAAAAAAAGACTCTTTCTTCAAAGTTGTATTTTAATAGCAAGAAACACTTACTGAATTTGAAATTTTTGAGCACAAAATGGAGTGCCCTTGGTCAGCAATCGATCTGATTTTAGCAATGGGATGAGACCAGCACAGCTGACATTTAATGCTAATTACTGTCTGACTACAATGAATATACTAAACCAAATGTGTAATACTGTGTTCATATTCAAGTCCATAAACAAATATTGAGTTTGATTATAATAATAAAAGAAAATGTTTCTTAAAGGCCAACATGCCAGAGGCCGGGCTGGACACCTTACTTAGGTTTTCTCTTTTAATTACACTCCCTGAGGGGAGGGCCTCCTCCTTGCTCACTACTGTGTCCTCAGCTGGCCCACAGTACACACTCTATAACTGTCCACAAGGGCTGAATGGCCCCATTAGCTGGTACTGTTATTACCTATCACCTCAAATGTACAGGTGAGGAAATTGAGTCTCAGGAGTTACTTGTCCAAGGACATCAGGTAGGGCAGCATGTCCATGACCCTGGAGCCTGGAGTCCTAACACAGGGGAGTGTGACCTCACCCCTAATACTCTAACAACTATAACTGGGCTGTGGGCAGGGGCGGGTACATATTCAAAGCAATTTTAATGCTGCTTAGTGCTGGCAGCTTGGGCATGGGACCTTAAAGAGGTCCCTGGGAGAGAATGGTTCTGAAATGACTCTCTAAGTTCTCTAAATTACTATTATTGGGGGTAGAACAGTCCAGAAATAAGTCCAACCTTCATGGGGAAACCTGGTACGGAATACAACCTGGGTACACCCCAGTGGCCTAGGCAATGTGTTGTAGCTTTTCAACAAATCATTAGCTTGCTGATGAGGGAGAGAGTCATTCCGAAAACCTGAGACATAAGCATGGAAACTTGTAGGCCAGCAAACAGATTAGTCTTGACCTTTTTTTCCTTTATCTAATGTATATTAAATTTATTTTTCTCTAGACATTAAAATTGTCTCAGATTCTCATGTGCTCTTGGCCTAGTGCCATTGTGCTAACAGTAGCCAACGTTTTACATAAGAAGAAAACTGTGGTTGGAAATGTAAAATGGTACAGCACTCTGGAAAGCAATTTCTTTTAAAACTAAGCATACACTTATCCTACAACCCAGCAGTCACAGTCCTGGGCATTTATCCCAGAGAAATGAAAACTATGTCCACACAAAAAAACCTGTTCATACTTGTTCAAATAGCGGCTTTATTTGTAACAACCTAAACTGGAGACAACCAAAGTACCCTACAATAGGTGAATGATTAAACAAACTGTGGTACATGCGTATAATGGAACACTGTCCAACAATAAAAAGGAACAGCCTACTGATACCGGCAACAACTTGGCTGGATCTCAAGGGCATTATGCTAAGTGGAAAAAACCCATCTCATGCTGTATGATTCCACTTACATAATATTCTCTAAGTGACAAAATTATAGAGATGGAGAACTGGCTAGTGGTTGCCAGGGGTGGGGATGATGGGAGAAAGAGTGGGTCTGGCTATAACAGGGCATCAGGGAGAGATCTCTGTGGCGATGAACAGTTCAGTCTTTCTCAGTGGTGGTTACTCAGTTCTACACAGGTGATAAGACAGCACACACCTGCATTGTACCAATGTCATTTCCTGGTTTTTATATTATACTATAGCTCCCTGAGCTGTAACTATTGGGAGAAAGTGGATGAAGGCTACAAGGGGCCTCTCTGTCCTATCTTTGTAACTTCCCGTGAATATATAATTTTTCAAAATAGAAAGTTAGAAAAAAAAAGTTGTGGTTGAAAGCATTACCTGATTTCTCAAATTTCCCTTCATAACCATTCTGCAGAAATTCGAATAAGGTGGAAAGATGGATGTGCTTCTCATATGTGGAAAGCTTCTTTATTCCTTTTACAGCTTCTTAATATTCCATTTCATGGCTGGATCATGTGCATTTTTTAACCCAGACCCTTACCCAGGAATACTTAGGTTATTTTCCATTTTTTGCTATTATAAAGAGTTATTATAAATCCTATCTAATAAAGAGGGAATATGCTAATTGACCATCACTCCGTCACAAAGATGGCTTCACCCACAGCTGAGGCCAAGTTCCCATAAGGAGCCTTAACAAGCAATCTGCAGGGACCTGAGGCTACACCCTCTCCCACACCCCTGGGCTTGACAGGGGACCTCAGACTGTGCCCCTCACCCTGGCATCAGGCTGGGGGACCTCAGGCTGCACCCCCCGCCCCAGTGCCAAGCCAGGGGACCTCAGGCCATGCCCGCCGCCCGGCAGGGCTTGATGGGGGACCTCAAGATGCACTTCCCGTCCTGGTACTGGGCTAGGGCACCTCAGGCTGCTCCCCCGGCCCCAGCGCCAGGCCAGGGGACCTGAGGCTGTGCCCCCCTGCCTGGCTGGACTTGACAGGGGACCTCAAGCTGTGCCCCCCACCTAGCGGGGCTTGATGGAGGACCTCAAGGCACGCCCCCCATCCTGGTGCCGGGCCAGGGGACCTGAGGCTACGCACCCTGCCCGGCAGGGCTTGACAAGGGTAGGACTGGTCGGGTCTGGATCTAGCCCAATGTGTGTGGGGGGGGGGGGAGGTGCAGCCGGCCAGATCTGGGTCTCATGCGATTTTTTTTTTTTAAAATATATTTTATTGATTTTTTACAGAGAGGAAGGGAGAGGGATAGAGAGTTAGAAACATCGATGAGAGAGAAACATCCATCAGCTGCCTCCTGCACACTCCCTACCGGGTATGTGCCCGCAACCAAGGTACATGCCCTTGACCGGAATTGAACCTGGGACCCTTCAGTCCGCAGGCCAACGCTCTATCCACTGAGCCAAACCGGTTAGGGCTCTCATGCGATTTTGAGGTGCATGTGGGTGAGCGGGGACTTGACTCTGGGTCCCATGGTGAGCCCCAGACTCTGACAGGAGGAAGGTTTTCATATACATTTTACTAATTTTCTTTCATCTCTGACACTTCTATTATAGAGAAAGGGCAAATAGCAATATTAAATTATTTCCTCTAATTAATCCCCTTTTAATGTGCACAAATTTCGTGCACTGGGTCCCTAGTATTATTATAAATAGTTACCACGAATCACCTTATTTCACCCACTGCTTTACGGACTATGTTTGAAGTACAAATTGCTTCAAGTGGCAAAACTGGTTGTTGTTTTTTTAATATACTTTTATTGATTTCAGAGAGTAAGGGAGTGGGAGAGATAGAAACATCAATGATGAGAGTGAATCATTGATAGGCTGCCTCCTGCATGCCCCCTACTGGGGATCAAGCCCACAACCCCAGCATGTGCCCTGGACTGAAATCGAACCCATGACCCTTCAGTCCACAGGCCAATGCTCTATCCACTGAGCCAAACCAGTTAGGGTATAAAACTGGTTTCTTAACAACTATGCTATATTCTATACTTATGGTGTATATTAAGCAACATAGGAATTTTTTTCAAATCACCTCAATTTTGAAAATCGATATTTTATATACACATTTTTTATTTTTTATTTGTATTTTTATATACACATTCTTAATGCAAAAATGTTTTATTCTACTTCAAATTAGTGTACATGTTCAACATTAATAAAACAACTTTTCTATTTGATTAAACTAGTCATTTATCTATTGGTGTTAGCTTAAATATTTTTTAAAAACTTACACACTCATTATTATAATACGGTTCATTTTTACACAGATCCAGAGATAAGATAAAATGTAAAATCTTATCTCCTTAAATATAAGCACACACATATAGAATAAGCTTGGTGTTATTAATTCAGAAACATCTCCAACCCCCGTGTTATATAAGTGGGATCTAATGTATTAAACAAAATGTATTTACTTTAGTAAAAACACTTTTTATAAATCTAGCCAAGTAATCAGCATCAAAATGTTTGGGATGCTATGAAATGTCTCATGCCTAGAAATGGGGCGTTTTATTCTGCCTCTAAAAGTTCACGGTACAGCATGTGGGTGAATAGCCTTGGCTGCTGCGAGGCCAAAATGTGGGCTCTGAGTCTGAGTTTTGCAACCCACAAAAAATGTGGCTAAGGCCAAATGACATAAGTATTTGTACTTTGTAGTCCTCGTCCTGTTTCCCACCCCACCCCCGCCCCCACCTCTCCCTCCTCCACCCCTGAGTCACGTGGTGGCCGTCCTGTGCCTCTTGCAATTTGGTGCAGCCACTCAAGTGGAGCGAGCGCCCTCTAGGGGTCAGCTTCGGGAACAAAATCGTCAGGACACCAGGAAAAGGGGCTGTGGGGTTAACCTGGATGGCCTTTCCTAAACAGCTGCGCTTCTAAAGCTTCCATAAACTAAATTCTACTAATGCGGTATCAGAAATAACCTAATGGACCTAGCCGGTTTGGCCCAGTGGATAGAGCGTGGGCCTGCGGACTGAAGGGTACCCAGGTTGGATTCCGGTCAAGGGCACATGCTGGGTCGGGGGCTCGATCCCCAGTAGGGGGCATACAGAAGGCAGCCAATCAATGATTTTCATCGTTGATGTTTCTATCTCTCCCTCTCCCTTCCTCTCTCTAATCAGTAAAAATATTTTTTTTAAAGAAATAACCTAATGGATCCGATATGTGTGCATGCGTACACACCCATAAAATCTGAGTATCTCTGGAAGGAGAAACAGGAAACTAGTAAGGGTGCTTGCTTCCTGGGAGGAGTATGGCATAGGGAGATGGGGGTAGGAGAGAGACTCACTTCCCTCTCCCAAGTTTTTGTTATGAAAAACTTTCAAACATACAGAAAAGTTAAAAGAATGGTGCAATGAAGTCCCACCTATTCACCACAGAGATTAAGATTACACAACTGTTGTCATTGCCATATTTGCTTTATCTCTATATTAATTTGCCTGATTATTTTATTAGAGACCCACATTTCACAGTAAAATCTTTATACCACTTGAATGTTGTACTATGTATATATCATGTATCCAAATAAATTAATAATAATAATCACCTTTGAAAGGAATTGTGAGGGAGGATAAATGAGAGAGAATATAACACAGAGTACCTGTTCAATAAATGCTAACTATGGTCATTCTCAGGTTTCCCAGAATTTGCTTTTAGGTTCTACAGGCACCTCATTGCCTTTGATTTCAGCCTGAGGTAGGCAGCCCACACAGGACAGGGCTGTTTTTGGAGCTGCAGACAGGGCTCAGAAAGCTCAGTAACTCAGAGTCAGCCAGGTAACAAGACACCCCAGACAGGCCTGGCATCTGGGCCTTTTCCCAATCCAGCCTTCTTTCCACTTTTCCACAGCTCCCTCAGCATCTTAAAGCCTCCCAGCAGGCCCAGAGCAGGAGGAATAAGCACATCCAGCAGGAAAGTGGCGGGCCTCCAGACAACCCTGTAGAAGCAGGCCAATGAGCAGGGAAAGGCCTAGGTACTTAAAATCCTTCTGAGCTGCTCCAAGAAAACTGCTTCATGTTTACAAATATCCACCTTTTCCCACAGACTATCTTTTAATAACTTTCACTATTTTCTGATATCAGAAAATCTATAATAAAAGTGTAATATGCTAATTAGACCAGATGGCCGAACAGCAGAACCATCATCCAGACGACCTTCTGGACGACTATCCGGACAACCATCGAGGACCACGCTATGACACCTACTAGCAACAGGCCAGCCAAGGCGGGTGTGATGTGATTGGTCGGGGGTCCAGCCATCGCCCTGAAGAAGGAGGCCCAGGCCACCGGCCGGCAGGCTGTGGCAGGTGGGCAGGGCCTCCCTCTACGAGGGAAGCCCGGGTCCCGGGTGCCAGAGGAAAGCTGGTGCCAGCAGTGGGAGGGGGGACGGGAAGAAGGCCTACTCTTGCACCTGCACGAATTTCTTGCATCGGGCCTCTAGTAGAAATATAAAATATAATTCAGTGTTTAGTAAACACTAAATGGAAATACCAACTAGGTCTCTCTATATGTATTATATATCTAAGTCATAATTATACATATGTGATATACATATATTAGTATAATATATTCAGATGTTAACGTGTAATATATGTGTTACCAATAACAAATATAAAATATAATTCAGTCTGTAGTAAAAATCAAGTAGTTAGAATTCTATTCTTTCTATACATACAAATATATATAATGCATATCTTACATGTTATATACATTGTACATGCATATTATTACATATATGTTATGATACAGATTTTTTAAATTAATTTATTTAAAGACCTAGTTAACATCTCGAACTACTTGGTTTTTACCACATACTGAATTATATTTGGCCAGACTAACCCTTTTCCCAGCCAAGAGCCATAAGTACCATCTCTTAGTTTTCTAGGTAAACCAGTTGAGTCACCACTTACTCTGTTAACCACAACCATTGTTTCTCTGGGCCCTCAGGCCTTCCTCCCAACTGCCCATGAATCCAGATTTACTCCAGTCCTTGTGCAGAAAGAATGGGAAGACTCACCTGCCCCTTGAGTGCCCTGTTTTTTAGCTGTTCTGTATGTTGCCAGACACCAGTGAGAGCAGGTCCCATAAAGTCCTGTGTGCTTCTCCACTTCTAGGAGGCTGCTCCTCAGGGCCTGGCCCTGTTCAAGTGTGGCTCTTTCTAGAGGAGAAGAGGCCCCTTCTACAGGGCTGTGCTGGGCCTGGATGCATTAGTTCTGGGTGACAATTCACAGCCACAAAGAAAACCAGGGGAACCCCAACAACAACAATGGTTGGTATTTATTGAGCATTTACTGTGTAGCATGTACTGTGTAAAATACTTTAATTATATTATTGCATTCAATTTTATCATCTTAATCCCTCCACAAGGTAGGCATGTTCCCTGGCTTGAGTCCTGCCCTTCTGGTGAATTCCTCTTGAAAGACTTTAATTTATTATAAAAAATTAACATTTAGCTTTAGCCGGTTTGGCTCAGTGGATAGAGCATTGGCCTACGGACTGAAGGGTCCCAGGTTTGATTCTGGTCAAGGGCACATGCCTGGTTTGTGGGCTCCAACCCCAGTAGGGGGTGTATAGGAGGCAGCCTATCAATGATTCTCTCTCAACATTCAAGTTTCTATTTCTCTCTCCCTCTCTCTTCCTCTCTGAAATCAATAAAAAAAATTTTAATTAACATTTATATGCCACGATGTGGCAGACATATTCTAAGCAGTTTTACAAACATTAACTCATTTAACCCTCATAACAGTCCTATGAGGTAGGTACTATTATTATTCCAATTGCAAGAGATTAAATGTTTTGTTCCCCCAAAATCCCTATGTTGAAACCTAATCTCCAATGTGATGGTATTTGGAGGTGGGGCCTATTGTAGATGATTAGGTCATGAGGGCAGAGCCTTTATGAATGGGATTAGTGTCTATAAAGGAGCACCCAGAGAGCTCACCCTTCCCATCATCTGAGGACATTAAGAAGATGACTATCTGCCCTGGCAGGTGTGGCTCAGTTGGCTGAGCATTATCCCATGCACCAAAAGGTCAGCGCTCAGGGCACATGCCCAGGTTGTGGGCTCGATCCCCTGTAGGGAACATGTAGGAGGCAGCCGATCAATGGTTCTCTCTCATCAATGTTTCTCTCTCTCTCCCTTCACTCTCTAAAATCAATAAAAACATATATTTTTCTATAAAGACGACTATCTATGAACCAGGAAGCAAGCTCTCACCAGACAATGAATCTCTTGGCACCTTGATCTTGTACTTCCCAGACTCCAGAATTTTTTTTTAAATATATTTTATTGATTTTTTACAGAGAGGAAGGGAGAGGGATAGAGAGTTAGAAACATCGATGAGAGAGAAACATCGATCAGCTGCCTCCTGCACGCCCCCCCCACTGGGGATGTGCTCGCAACCAAGGTACATGCCCTTGACAGGAATCGAACCTGAGACCCTTCAGTCCGCAGGCCGACGCTCTATCCACTGAGCCAAACCGGTTGGGGCAGACTCCAGAATTTTAAGAAATAAGTTTCTGTTGTTTAGAAGCTACAATATTTTGTTTTAGCAACCGAGACTACGACACGCACTTAACAGATGAGAGAGCTGAGATATAGAAGCCACTTGTAGTACAGATCTCAAAGTAGAAACATGTACACATGAACTATATTGGCCAGAGTGTGAGGAAATTGGCACTTTCAAATACTGCTTGTGGGAAGGTCTGACAATACTGAACACAGTTTAAAATGCACAGTTACTTTAACCTTGAGATTCTTCCTCTAGAAATTATGCAGATGCATTTGCGTGAGTGTGCAAAGACATATGGGCAAGGCATTCCAATGCACCATGGTTGTAATAACAAAGACTAGAAGACTAGGGCATAATGTAATAGGAGTGAGGGAAATCTACTTACACTGACATGCAAACTCCTACAAAATGCATTCCTAATGAAAAAACAAAGCACGGGGCATTGTGCTTGTCTTAAAGGCTCACATTTAAGCTGAAGTACCAGGTTCCAATTTAGGGAAGATAGAGTAAACATAGTGCACCCTACCTATCACAATGACTGCAATTATATAGAAATCCTTTCAGAATGCATGGAGCAGCTCTCTAAGGATGCTGAGTTAGGGAAAGAAACCAGAATCCAAAGGTGCACCAAATTGGTGGGGACTTCACAATTTTTTCCTTCAGTATTGCCCAGTCTAAACTGAAAGGCATCTGCTCAAAACCCAGAAGGGTTCATCAGGTACAGACAGGAAGAGCTGCAAGAGTGTGCGCGCATGCGTGTGTGTGCGTGTGTGTGCGTGTGTGTGTGTGTGTGTGTGTGTGTGTGTGTGTGTGTGTTTGTGTTTGGGGGTGGGAGTACCCCATCTTGGTTTCTGTTTTTCTTTTCTCTGTTCTCCCCTGTCCCAGCCTGCAGGCAACACCTTGGTGTGTGGGTAGATGCTTAAAACTCTAGAGGAGCTGTGGTTCTAAGAGCCTGGAGAGAATCCCATTGCTTTGTTTCTCTTCCTGTCTTCCCTTGGTCCCAGATGCAGACACAGTGGTGGGAAGTGCACAGCAGAACAGGGAAACAAAAGACCACCCCTCCTCAAATTCACAGGTTTAAGTGCTAACCCTCAGTACGTCATAATGTGATAAGGTAGGGCCTTATAATTGGTAATTAAGGTAAAATAAGCCCAGCGGTGTAGCTCAGAGGTTGAGCATCAACCTACGAACCAGGAGATGGCGGTTCAATTCCCAGTCAGGGTACATGCCCTGGTTGCAGGTTTGATTCCCAATTGGGGGGTATGCAGGGGGCAGCCAATCAATGATTCTCTCTCATCATTGATGTTTCAATCTCTTTCTCTCCTTTCCCTTCTTCTTTGAAATCAATAAAAATATATTTTAAAACAAAAAGGTAAAATGAAGTAATTAGGCTGGGCCCTAGTCCAATATGACTGGTATCCTTATAAAAAGGAATTAAGTCCTAGCTAGTTTTGCTCAATGGATAGAGCATCAGCCTGCAGACTGAAGGGTCCCAGGTTCAATTCTGGTCAAGGGCACATGCCCCGGGTTATGGGCTCCATCCCCAGTAGGGGGGTGCAGGAGGCAGCCTATCAATAAGTCTCTCTCATTATTGATGTTTCTATCTCTTTCTCCCTCTCCCTTCCTCTCTGAAATCAATATCCTATCTAATAAAAGAGTAATATGCAAATTGACCATCACTCCAACACACAAGATGGCTGCCCCATGTGGTCAAAGATGGATGCCCCCATGTGGACACAAGATGGCCACCACAAGATGGCCGGCAGGGGAGGGCAGTTGTGGGCAATCAGGCCAGCAGGGGAGGGCAGTTGGGGGGGACCAGGCCTGAAGAGGAGGGCAGTTTTGGGGGAGCCAGGCCTGTAGCGGAGGGCGGTTGGGGGAGGGGGGGACCAGGCCTGCAGGGGAGGGCAGTTGGGGGCAACCAGGCCAGCAGGGGAGGGCAGTTGGGGGCGACCAGGCCTGCAGGGGAGGGCAGTTGGGGGGAGCCAGGCCTGTAGGGGAGGGCAGTTGCAGGGGGACCAGGCCTGCAGAGGAGGGCAGTTTGGGAGAGCCAAGCCTGTAGCGGAGGGCGGTTGGGGGAGGGGGGGACCAGGCCTGCAGGGGAGGGCAGTTTGGGAGAGCCAAGCCTGTAGCGGAGGGCGGTTGGGGGAGGGGGGGACCAGGCCTGCAGGGGAGGGCAGTTGGGGGCGACCAGGCCAGCAGGGGAGGGCAGTTAGGGGTGACCGGGCTAGCAGGGGAGGGCAGTTGGGATGACCAGGCCTGCAGGGGAGGGCAGCTGGGGGGGACCAGGCCTGCAAGGGAGACCAGGCCTGCAGAGGAGGGCAGTTGGGGGCAACCAGGCTGGCAGGTGAGGGCAGTTAGGGGTGACCTGGCCAGCAGGGGAGGGCAATTAGGGGCAACCAGGCTGGCAAGGGAGGGCAGCTAGGGGTGACCGAGACCAGCCATCAGGGGAGGACAGTTAGGGGCAATCAGGCTGGCAAGGGAGCAGTTAGGCATTGATCAGGCTGGCAGGGGAGTGGTTGGGGGTGATCAGGCTGGCAGGCAGAAATGGTTATGGGCAATCAGGCAGGCAGGCAGGCGAGTGGTTGGGAGCCAGCAGTCCTGGATTGTGAGAGGGATGTCTGACTGCCCACCGGGATCAGGCCTAAACGGGCAGTCGGACATCCCTCGAGGGATCCCAGATTGGAGAGGGTGCAGGCTGGGCTGAGGGACAACCCCCCTCCCTGTGCACGAGTTTCGTGCACCGGGCCTCTAAAATATATATATATATATATATATATATATATATATATATATATACACACACACACACACACACACACACACACACACACATATATGGGATTAAGACACAGACATGTACATGCACATAGGAGAGACTGTGTAATGACAGAGCAAGAAGGTAAGGAGGGAGGCCTAAGGAGAACCAACCCTGCATGCACCTTGATCTTGGATTTCCAACCTTCAGAAATGTGAAAAAATTAATTTCTGTTGTTTAAGCCACCAGTCTAGTATTTTGTTATGGCAGCCCTAGCAAACGAATACACCCACTTTCTGGCTGGAGAACTGGAAAGGGAGGCTCTCACATCACAAAGTATTGGGGAAATCAAAGACATGAGAAAGATCAAGATAGACATCCCAGAAACCTGTGCATAACCTCCTAAACTCACCCCAGAGGTTGCATGTGAAGATCAGACCCTAAACAGCACACCAAAGGCTTTACCAACTCAACTACACGGTAGTCACCACCCAGGTCCCTGACTGATCACTGGGTAGAGCACATGTGGGGCCGACCTGACTAGCACCGCAAATGCTTTCAAAATGAGCTCTTTGGAATCACAGCCCACACACAGCAGACAGCTTGAAACTTGCAGCCTGAGCCTAACCTTCTGGATTACCTGAGAAACTTTCAAATATCACACTCTCTAGTCATGCTGACAAAGAAATAAAAAGAAAAGACACAGGTTACTAATCTCAGGAATGAAAAGGGATATATCACTATAGACCCACAGGCTTTAACTTGAATCTTATGAACAAACCAACACATATAAATTTGGAACTTAGGTGAAATGGATCTATTCCTTGAAAAATACAAACAACCACAATTCTCCCAAGAAAAGATAACTTGAATAATTCTACATTTATTAAAGAAATGGAATTTGGAGTTAAAAGGTCCCTGAAAAACAAATCTTCAGATGGTTTCAGTTATAAATTCTACCAAATATTTAAAGAGAAAATAAAACCAATTCTACACAATCTTTTTCAGAAAACAGAAGAGGTAGGAACACTTCCCAACTCATTTTGAGACTAACATTATCCTGAAACCAAACCCAGATAATACAAGAAAACTATAGACCATTATATTTCATAAACATAGACATAAATCTCAACAAAATACAAAATATTAGAAAAGCAAATCCCTTAGAAATATATATTTTATAAATATAAATCAATATAAATATAAATCTTATATAATAGAGAGCTAATATGCAAATGGTCATCACACCCTCACGCCCTTGTGCCAGAACTGCTCAGACACTCAACACTGGGGAGAGAGGAATGGGGACCAGCCAGGCAAAATGAGCTTGCAAGAGAGGAATGGGGACCAGCCAGGCTGCGGCCCAGGAGAGAGACAAGCTTCCCACCCCGCAGTCCTGGGTGCCTGTAGTTGAGGCCCAGGCAAAGCCACCTGCCCACGGTCCTCTGCAGCTGCCGCCAGCCAGAGGGAGGGAAGCCCGGGTCCTGGGTGCCTGCGACCGGCTGGAGGAGGGAATCCTGGGTCCCAGGTGCAGGGTGAGGCGTAGGTGGTTAGGGGCGATCAGGCAGGCAGGTAAGCGGTTAGGAGCCAGCGGTCCCAGGTTGCGAGAGGCAGTCGGACATCCCCTGAGGGGTCCCGGATTAGAGAGGGTGCAGGCCGGGCTGAGGGGCCCTCCCCCCAAGTTCACGAATTTTTGTGCACCGCCCCCCCTCCTTCTCTCTCTCTCTATAGAGGCCCGGTGCACAAAATTTCATGAACTTGGGGGGGGGTGGTAAATGTATACTAGAGGCCCAGTGCACGAAAATTCATGAACTTGGGGGGGGGGGTCCCCTCAGCCCAGCCTGTGCCATCTCACAGTCCTGGAGCCCCGCAATCTATTGCCCCACAAAGGGAGGCCCCGCCCACCCCCCACAGTGCAGCTGGCCAGGTAGCCTGGGCTTCCCTCTTTGGGGGTGATCCATTGCGGAGCAACCCCTGCCCCACCCCCCCCCTGATCGATTGCCCTGCCAGCCAGTGGCCTGAGCCTCCCTCTGTGAGGCTATCATAGGGTGATAGTGGGGGGACCCCCCGGATCAATCGCATTGCAACTGCCTTGGCTGGCCTGGCGCCAGTGCGTGTCATAGTGCAGTCATCTAGATGATTGTTCTGCTGTTCAGCCATTCAGTCGATTTGCATATTATGCTTTTATTATTATAGGTATATATCAACATGACCAAATATGTTTTTTTCTAAGAATGCAACATTCAATATGGAAAAATCAATCAATGTAATCCACACTGTTAAGAAACTAAAGAAAAATCAAATGATCATATAAATTGATGGAAGAAGCATTTGACAAAATTCAGTGGCCAGCCATGATAAAAGAACCGAGCAAAGTAGGAACAGAGGAAACTTCTTAGCCTAAATAAAGATATCTACAAAAAAATTAAAAGACACATCACGCTTACTGGTGAAAAATTGAATGCTTTCTCTCTAAGATGGTGAACAAGGCAGCTATGTCCATTTTCATCACTCCCATTCAATACTGGTACTAAAAGGCCAGTACTACGGCATGAAAAAGCAGCAAACGACATACATATGTAAAAAGAAGTAGAATTATCTCCTTCACAAACAACACAATTATCTATGTAGACAATCCCATGGTATCTACAAAAAAGCTCCTAGAAGTAATAAATGAGTTTAGCAAGGTTTCAGGACATAATGTCAACTACTGAAAACCAACTGTATTTCTATATCCTGCCAGTTAACAATTAGAAACTGACATTTTAAGAATACCATTCACAATAGCCTAAAAAGGACATAAATACCTAAGTATACATCTATTAAAATATGTGCAAGATCTGCATGCTGAAAACTGCAAAAGGCCAATGAAGAAATCAAAGGAAACCAGAGTAAATGGAGAGACATACTGGGCTTATGGGCTGTAAGACTCAATATTAGTCACGATACCAGTTCTTCCCCAAATGTTCTACATCTTCAATACTATACCAATCAAAATTCTATCAAGATTTTTTTTCTGTAAAGGCAGATAAGCTGATTGTAAAACAATTTGGAAAAGAAGAGTAATGTTGGAGGACACACATTACTTGACTTTAAAAAGTATTATACAGCTATACAGAAGGGATAAACACACAGATCAATGGAACAAAATGGAGTAAAAAAAAAAACCAGACCCATTCAAAACAGCCCATTGATTTTTGCACAAAGGTACAAAGGCAATTCAATGGAGGAAAGATGGTTTTCACAAAATAATGTTGGCACAATTGGACATCAATATGCAAAATAACCCTGCATCTAAACCTCACACCTTATACAAAAATCAACTGAAAATTGACCATAGATCTAAATGTAAAACTATAAAACTTTAGAAGAAAAAATCGAAGAAAAACTTTGCAATCTGGTGTTAGCCAGATTGGATGTAACACAAAAATATGATCCATAAAAGAAAAATCTCATAACTTGAATTTCATAAAAATTTAAACTCTTTTCTCTGCAAAAGATACTCTTAAGAGAATGAAAAGAGCCCTGGCTGGTTTGGCTCAGTGGATAGAACGTCAGCCTGCGGACTGCAGGGTCCCAGGTTCAATTCCAGTCAAGGGCATGTACCTAGGTTGCGGGCACATCCCCAGCTGATCGATGTTTCTCTCTCATCAATGTTTCTAACTCTCTATCCCTCTCCCTTCCTCTCTGTAAAAAATCAATAAAATATATTTTTTTAAAAAAGAGAATGAAAAGATATACCACAGACTAGAAGAAAATATTTGCAAATGATATATTCAACATGGGACTTATATCCAGAATATTTTCAGGGTAAGGCAAAAGTAGGCTTACAGTTATTCATATGCAAATACAGTAATGAATAAATAATAATACAAGAATAAACTGTTTCATGTACTCACAACTGTAAACCTACTCCTTCCCCACCCTGTATATAACTCAACTTTTTTTTTTTTTTTTTTTTTTTTTTTTTTTTAAATATATATTTTATTGATATTTCACAGAGAGGAAGGGAGAGGGATAGAGAGCCAGAAACATCGATGAGAGAGAAACATCGATCAGCTGCCTCCTGCACACCTCCCACTGAGGATGTGCCCGCAACCAAGGTACATGCCCTTGACCGGAATCGAACCCGGGACCTTTCAGTCCGCAGGCCGACGCTCTATCCACTGAGCCAAACCGGTCTCGGCATAACTCAACTTTAAGAAAACAAAATCCGTCCTAGCTGGTTTGGCTCAGTGGCTAGAGCGTCAGCCTGCGAACTGAAAGGTCCCAGGTTCGATTCCAGTCAAGGGCACATGCCTGGGTTGCAGGCTCGATCCCTGGTGGGGGACTTTCAGGAGGCAGCCGATCCATGATTCTCTCTCATCATGGATGTTTCTATCTCTCTCTTCCTCTCTGAAATCAATAAAAATATATTTAAAGAAAAAGAAAACAAAAATCCAATAAAAAATGGGCATATATGAATGGCCAATAGCACATAAAGAGATGCTCAACATAATTGGCCATTAGGGAAATGCAAATCAAAACCATGATGAGCTATCACTATACACCTATTAGAAAGGCAAAACAAACAAACAAACAAATGGTAACACCAAGTGTTGGTGAGGATATGGAGCAACTGGAACTCTCATACATTGTTTGAACCCTCATACAAAAAGGTAAGACCACTCTAGAAAATAGTTTGAAGGTTTCCTAAAAGTTCAATATTACACTTACCTTATGACCCAGCAATAGCAATCCCACACCACAGAGAAATGAAAATGTATGTTCACACAATATTCTGCACAAAAAATTTTATGCCCTGGTCAAATAGCTCAGTTGGTTAAAGTATTGTCCTGATATGTCAAAGTTGCAGGTTCGATCCCCGGTCAAGGCACATACAAGAATCAACCAAGGAATGCATAAATAAGTCGAAAAACAAATCGATGTGTTTTTGTTTTTTTTTCCTCTTTCTCCCTTCCTCTCTCTCTCAGATATATATATATGCTCAATTCTTCATCACCAAATACTAGAATCAACTTAAATGGCCTTCAATAAGAAATTGGACAAACTCTGGTACATGAATATGACAGAACACTTACTACTCAACAATAAAAAAAGAATGAACTAACAAAACATTAATAACCTGGATGAATCTCAAAGGCATTATATTGAATGAAATAAGCCAGTCTCAAAGACGTATATACTGTATGATATTATTTATTTAACATTCTGGAAAAGGCAACAGAGACACAGATTAGTGGCTGTCTGGGATTCTGAGGGGAGGGATAGCTTCACAAGAACAGCAGGAGGACTTTGGGAGTCATTGGACCATTGTGTATCCTAATTGTGATCATTACCCAAATCTATAGCAGCTTCAAAACTCAAAGAGCTCACAATTTTTCTGTATGCTCCTTCAAAAACAATATTGAAAAGCTCACATTCGTGTAAAGAAAATACAGACATATATGCTTATATACAAACTAGAGGCCCGGTGCATGAAATTAGTGCACTGGCAGGGGGTGGGGTGGGGTGGGGTGTCTCTCAGTCCAGCCTACACCCTCTCTGATCTGGGACATCCCTCTTACAATCCAGGACTGCTGGCTCCCAACTGCTCGCCTGCCAGCCTGATCACCCCCAACTGCCCTCCCCTGCTGGCCCGATTGCCCCCAACTGCCCTCCCCTGCCAGCCTGGTTGCCCTAAACTGCCCTCCCCTCAAGGCCAGGTAGCCCCTAACTGCCCTCCCCTGCAGGCCCAGTTCCCCCAACCCCCCTCTCCTGCTGGCCTGATTGCCCACAACTGCCCTCCCCTGCAGACCATCTTGTGGTGGCCATCTTGTGGCCACATGGGGGCGGCCATCTTTGACCACATGAGGGCAGCCATCTTGTGCAATGGAGTGATGATAATTTGCATATTACTCTTTTATTAGATAGGATAGCCCTTCTCTGTTAATACACAGAGGAAATGAGTCACAGTGGCTGCCATGGCAGGGGGAAGGAGGAGAACTGAGGATCAGGGATAGAAAGGGAGATTACCTTATACTTCTCTGTACTACTTGAATTTTTCCCCCTACAATTAGATGAATTTCCTATTCAAAAACATTTTTAAAAGTAAAAATGAGATCTATACTAATAAAAGGGTAATATGCTAATTAGACTGGGAGACCTTCCAGGAGACCTTCCAGGCGTTCTTCTGGACAAAGCCATGGTGGCGGGGCCAAGGTAGAGGCGTTAGAGGCCAAGAAAGGATGGCAGCTGTGGGTGATCAGGCTAGGATGGGACAGCAGTAGTGGGAGATCAGGCTGGTGGGGGGCGGGGCCGTTGGGGGTAAGCAGACCAACAGGGGGGCCAGTTGGGGGCGAGCAGTGGGGGTCAGTTGGAGGTGGTCAGGACAGTGGGGGGGGGGCAGTTTGGAGTGAGCAGGCCAGCAGGGGGGGCAGTTGGGGGCAAGCACACTGGCATGGGGGGCAGTTGGGGGTGATCAGGCTGGCGGGGGGGGGACATTTGGGGGCGAGCAGGCCAGTGGCAGGGGGCAGTTGGGGGCAAGCAGGCAGCAGGCAGAGTGGTTAGGCGCAATCAGGCAGGCAGGTAGGCAGGTGAGCGGTTAGAAGCCAGCAGTCCCGGATTGCGAGAGGGATGTCCGACTGCCAGTTTAGGCCCGATCCCTATAAACCGGCAGTAGGACATCCTTCAAGGGGTCCTAGATTGGAGAGGGTGCAGGCCGGGCTGAGGGGCCCCTCCACCCCCCACCCCCCGTGCACAAATTTTGTGAATCGGGCCACTAGTTAAAACATAAGCACATATGAATATATTGGAAAGAAATATGCAAAAATTATGAGATACTTTGCTAATGAGCAGGATATACCTTTTGGGGAAACGAGCAAGTTTTGAAGATGGTGGTGGTGGTTGAATAACAATGTGAATATATTTAATGAGACTAAGCTGTATATTTAAAAATGGTTAAAATGGCCCTGGCTGGTGTGGCTCAGTTGGTTGGAGCATCCTCCAGTACATCAAAAGGATGTGAGTTCAAATCCAGATCAGAGCACATACCTAGACTGTGGTCAATCCATAAGGGTGTGTAGGGGAAGTAACTGATTGATATTTCTCTCTCACATTGATGTTTCTCTCCCTCTCTCTTCCTCTCTCTCTCAAATCAGTAAGCATAACCTCCGGTGAGGATTAAAATAAAATGGTTAAGCCTTGGTCAATGTGGCTCAGTTGGTTGGAGTGTCATCCTGTGCACCACAGTTCCTGGTTCAATTCCCGGTCCGGACACTTACCCAGGTGTGGGTATGGAAGGCAGCTGATCAATGTTTCTCTTTGACATTGATATTTGTTTTTCTCTCTGCCTTTCCCTTCCACTCTCTCTAAAAAAAATCAATAAAAACATATTTTTTAAAAGGATGCTTATAAATATAATTAAGTAACATGCAAAAATATTTTTAAATGGTAAAATTTATATTATGTATATTATACCACTATAAAAAACAATCTAATTAGATGTTAACAAAAGACTTGAACAGACACTTCACCAAAGATGGATGGCAAGTAAGCACATGAAAAGATGTTCAAGATCATTACCCATTACAGAAATGCAAATTAAAGTCATGAGGAATACCATTACATATCTATTAGAATGGCTATAATAAAATAAAAATTAATATCAGATGCTAGCAAGGATGTAGAACAAGTGGATGTTTCATACATTGTTGGAAATAATGTAAAATGGTACAGCCACTCTGGAAAAAGTCGGGCAATTTTTTAAAAGTTAAACATATACTTACCAGACAGCCATACTACTGGGTACATAAGTGAAGAAATGAAAACTTATGTTCAAACAAAAACCTGTAAACCAATGTTCATAACAGCTTTATTGGTAATAGATAAAACTGGATACAAACCAAATGTCCTTCAATGGCTGGACAAACTGATTATAACTATCATACAACTATCCTATCTAATAAAAGAGTAATATGCAAATTGACCATCACTCCAACATACAAGATGGCTGCCCCCACGTGGTCAAAGATGGTTGCCTCCATGTGGACACAAGATGGCCACCACAAGATGGCCAGCAGGGGAGGGCAGTTGGGAGGGACCAGGCCTGCAGGGGAGGGCAGTTGCGGGTGATCAGGCCAGCAGGGGAAGGCAGTTGGGAGGGACCAGGCCTGCAAGGAAGGGCAGTTGGGGGCGATCAAGTCTACAGGGGAGGACAGTTAGGGGTGACCAGGCCGGCAGAGGAGGGAAGTTGGGGGCAACCAGGGCTGCAGGGAAGGGGAGTTGGAGGGGACCCAGGCCTGTCAGGGAGAGCAGTTGGGGGAGACCAGGCCTGCAGGGGAGGGCAGTTAGGGGCAATCAGGCTGGCAGGGGAGCAGTTAGGCATCAATCAGGCTGGCAGGGGAGTGGTTGGGGGTGATCAGGCTGGCAGGCAAAAGCGGTTAGGGGCAATCAGGAAGGCAGGCAGGCAAGCAGTTGGGAGCCAGCAGTCCTAGATTGTGAGAGGGATGTCCGACTGCCCGTTTAGGCCCGATCCCAGTAGTATCGGGCCTAAACGGGCAGTCGGACATCCCTCGAGGGGTCCCAGATTGGAGAGGATGCAGACTGGGCTGAGGGACACCCCCCCACCCCTACACGAATTTCGTACACTGGGCCTCTAGTTCACAATAAAAAGGAATGAAATGTTGATACAATTTGAATGGATCTCAAGGGCAATCATTTATCAAAGAATTACATAGTGTATGATCCCATGTAAAGAACATTCTTGAAATAACAAATTATAGTGCTTGAGAACAGATCAGTGGTTGCCAGGAGTTGGGGGCGGGGGAGGGGATGTGACTATGAGGTAGCATGAGAGCTTCTTTGTGGTGATGGGACAATTCTGTATTCTGATTGTGGTGGTTACGTGAATCAGTACATGTGGTAAAATCCTATAGTGACACACACACAAAAGAATGTATATAAAATTGGTGAAAGCTGAATAAAGTCTATCTCTACTTAATACTATTGTGCAAATGTCGATTTGGGAGTTTTGATAATGTGCTATGGTTATATATTATCATTGGACAAAGCTTGGTGAACTTGACTATTTTTGCAATTTTTTTGTGAGGCTTAAAGTCTTTCAAAAGACCCTAGCTGGTTTGGCTCAGCAGATAGAGCGTCAGCCTTCGGACTAAAGGGTCTTGGATTCGATTCTGGTCAAGGGCACATGCCCAGATTGTGGGCTCCATCCCCAGTAGGGGGCATGCAGGAGGCAGCCGATCCATGATTCTCTCTCATCATTGAAGTTTCTATCTCTTCCTCTCTGAAATCAATAAAAATTTTAAAAAAATAACATTTACATGCCACTATGACGTATTCTAAGCAGTTTTACAAACATTAACTCATTTAACCCTCATAACAGTCCTATGAGGTAGGTACTATTATTATCCCAATTGCAAGAGATTAAATGTTTTGTTCCCCCAAAATCCCTATGTTGAAACCTAATCTCCAATGTGATGGTATTTGGAGGTGGGGCCTATTGTAGATGATTAGGTCATGAGGGCAGAGCCTTTATGAATGGGATTAGTATCTATAAAGGAGCACCCAGAGAGCTCACCCTTCCCATCATCTGAGGACATTAAGAAGATGACTATCTGCCCTGGCAGGTGTGGCTCAGTTGGCTGAGCATTATCCCATGCACCAAAAGGTCAGCGCTCAGGGCACATGCCCAGGTTGTGGGCTCAATCCCCAGTGGGGAGTATGCAGGAGGCAGCCGATCAATGATTCTCTCTCATCATTGATGTTTCTATCTCCCTTCCTCTCTGAAATCAATAAAAAAAATATTTTTTAGAAAAAGAGTAAACTATTGATACACTTAAAAATATGATGAACTTCAAAAACATTTTGCTGAGCTAAAGAAGACAAAGACAAAAGAGTGCACATCCCGAAGTTCCCTTATTTTAAGGTCTAAAACAGGCAAACTAAAATATGAGGAGGGAAATCAGATCTGTGGTTGCCTGTGTGGTGATGTGTGTAGGATGACTGGGAGGAACATGAGGGAACTTTCTGGGTAGTGGAAATGAGCATTTTACTGTGTTTAAGTTACATCTAAAAAGCTGGGGGCAGCCGAAACCGGTTTGGCTCAGTGGATAGAGCGTCAGCCTGCGGACTGAAGGGTCCCAGGTTCCATTCCGGTCAAGGGCATGTACCTTGGTTGCGGGCACATCCCCAGTAGGGGGCGTGCAGGAGGCAGCTGATCGATGTTTCTCTCTCATTGATGTTTCTAACTCTCTCTCCCTCTCCCTTCCTCTCTGTAAAAAAATCAATAAAATATATTAAAAATAAAAAAAAATAAATAAAAAGCTGGGGGCAGGAGACAAAAAGCCCTCTTTAATAAACCTTGCTTGCAATGACACACACACACACACACACACACACACACACACACACACACACGGTCAAACCCATAGAGATTGAAAATTTGGGTAAAGTACTACCTGACAATCTAAAGTGATTTGAGGACAAATGTTCCTAAAACTTTGGAAAGCTTTCTGAGAGGGAAGTGCCCCAGTTGGCCAATTTACACTTTCCAATCCCTTTATGTAAAATCTACAGCATATAAATGTAGACTGGTTTGATAAAGAGTATGGGTTAAGCCCTAGCTGGTTTGGCTCAGTGGATGGAGCGTCGGCCTGCGAACTGAAGGGTCCCGGGTTCGATTCTGGTCAAGGGCATGTACCTTGGTTGCGGGCACATCCCCAGTGGGGGGTGTGCAGGAGGCAGCTGGTCGATGTTTCTCTCTCATTGATGTTTCTAACTCGCTATCCCTCTCCCTTCCTTTCTGTAAAAAATCAATAAAATATATTTTTAAAATGTCTTTAAAAAAGAAAAAAGATTATGGGTTAAAAATTCATCACTTAAAATTTTTTTTAATTGATTTCAGAGATGAAGGGAGAGATAGAAACATCAATGATGAGAGAGAATCATTGATGGCTGCCTCCTGCATGTCCCCCACTGGGGATCGAGCCCGTAAAACCAGGCATGTGCCTTGACTGGAATCAAACAGTGACCTCTTGGTTCATAGGTTGATGCTCAACCACTGAGGCACGCCAGCTAGACAAAAATTCAGCACTTTTATCTTTTGTGCCTTTAAACAGAAAAATTGTGCCTGGCTTTTCCAAACTGGCCATTTACAGAGTTTGAAAGGAAAGCAGCTGAAATGTCCACAATTGTTATCTCAAAAGAAAATTCTCAGCTGAGGCCAACCAAGTCCTGAGGAGTTGCACTGCCTCAAGTCAGCTGGCCAGACTAGCTGGAGGCTCCGCTTTTTGGGGTCTCTATGTAAATATGGCCCGAACTACAGTCCTTTGTCTAGACCACAGTCCAGATTTTGGCATCTCTTTGGGTCCTTGTTCCTTCACCTGAGGTCTCCCTTTCCTTTGTAATTCTAATCCTGAAACATCTCAGTGCTGACACATTTTCATTCTAAGCAGAACTCAGGAATCCCTGAGGACTAACATCTCAAATTCAGGGGTTTCTCCGGGATGCTGAGGCTGTCTGGGAAGTGCTGGGGCCTCCTGCTAATGATGGAAGGGTCTTGGAAGGTCTTGACTCCACACCTTAGAGTACATCTTTCATTTTACAGATGATGAAGCAGAGGCCCCGAGATTAAAGGCCATCTCTATCCCTGACTGGTTTGGCTCAGTGGATAGAGCGTGACTGCAGACTGAAGGGTCCCGGTTCCGTCAAGAGCATGTACCTTGGTTGGGGGTACATCCCCAGTAGGGGGTGTGCAGGAGGCAGCTGATCCATGTTTCTAACTCTCTATCCCTCTCCCTTCCTCTCTGTAAAAAATCAATAAAATAAAAAATATATATATATATATATATTAAAAGGCCATCTTTATGCAGCTGTCCCCAAATTTGTATCTCTAGCCCTGCCTAGCCTCTAGCTCTAGGCGCCTACATCCAGCCGGGGTATGGCCCAGTCGGTTGAAAATGGACTCTTCCTACCAGCTCCCAGCCGCCCCCTCCCTCAGCTATCCAATCACACACACAAAACCTAAATCTTCAACTCTCCCCCTTCCCTCACAGCAATCCTATTTATTCTAGTCGCCAACAGATCTCAAACCTGTCCCCTGCCCCCCTCTTCATCCCCGACTGCCCCTAACCCAGCTTCTCTGCTGTTTCTGCCCTCGCTTCCTCCCCTTTCTCACTCAGCAACCAGACACTCCTGTGATCTAGTCACTCCCTGCAGCCCCAGGTTAAACCCAGACTCCCAGGAGGTGGCGGGGAGGAGTGGAGACCAAGGGAATCCCCAGTGGTCCCACTTACTCCCAAGGGCGAGAGGGAGAGGAGTGGGAGGGAGCTCCCAGAGGCGACCCGCGCCCGGCGCCGGGCCCTGGAAGACCCTCTCTAAAGGCAGGTTGCTGAGAACCTCCTCACAGGCAGGACCCCGACTTCTGCTGTAGGAAGCAGTGAAAAAAGCCCACTCGTCCGAGTCAGTCCCAAATCCAAATCCCGCTCATCCTACGCAGCCCAGCCGGCTCACTTCTACTACCTCTGTAACTTTCTAAATAAACTTTTTCTGATCATTTGAACAATACAAAACAAATCCTGGCTCACGTAGCCAATCTCCGCTTCAGTTTACCATCTGTGAAAGGGAGACAATAAGGGTTCCTGTGAGCATTCAATGAGCTCTAAAGCTAACCACAGCGCACAGTAGGCGTTTAATGTGTCAATGAAAGCTCTTGATCGCATTCTAACGAACCAACACACTGCGCAGGCCGACTGCACTCGCGCATAAGGTGGAAGTTGCCTGCCACTAGTGTGCAAGCGCTACTTGTGCCCAAAGGATTTCAGTGCCCGCAGAAGATGGCCTGGGTCGTAAGGTCCCTCCAGCCTCGAGTTAAGCCCTGAGGCTGACTTCTGGTCCCCCCACTTCAAGCCACACCACCCAGGAACGTGCCCTCGGCCCTCGGCCCGCGGCCCGCAGCCTGCATACCAGCTGCCGCCGGCTCTCAGAAATAATATGGATCGGAGTCGACCCCAGGAAGAGCCGCAGGACCACCCCGCGAGGAAGGGGCGGGGCACGCCGGCGCCGCGCTCTGCCATTGGTCCGCGCCAGCGGGAGGCGGGACCCTATACAACGTCGCAGCCCCGCTGTGTTGTCTGTCATTCGGCGGCGGCTAGAGGACACGGTTAAGATGGCGGTAGTGTCTGCGCTGGTGCGGAGACCCCTGGAGCAGGTAGGCGGCAGCGGCGGGCCCGATCACCTCGCGCGGTCCCTGTCTACCCCTCTGAGCGTCCTTTTTCTCTCCCCGCCAGGTCTCGGGGCTGCTGAGGAGGCGCTTCCACCGGACGGCGCCGGCGGCGCTGCAGGTAACGCCGGGACACCACAGGGGCCCTCCTCCCAGGTGGAGGCCGGGGTCGCGCCTGCGCGGTGGTGGGTGGGCGCTGAGGGCAGAGGCGGCGGCGGCGGCCTGGGAGCCGCGTTCTGCCGGGGACTCACGCCGCGTCTGCTGCGGCCCAGCGCCTAGGCCCAGCGCCGAGTCCGGCATGCTTCCCCTCGATGGGCGATCCATCCGAGGGCACTAGACTTGACGCTTTTCCCCTGAGCACCCCTCCGCCTTTATTTTTATTGTGGTAAAATATACGGAACAAAACTAAGTGTTTTAAAGTGCGTATTCAGCGGCAGGAAGACCCTTCACCGTGTTTGGCAGCCATCACCACCGTTAGCTAAACACCAACGCCCCTTCTCCCCTCAGCCCCCGCTAACCTCTACTGCACCTTCCGTCTCTACTCTAAGTACGCCCTGGACGTGGAGTCATGCAATAGTTGTCCTGTTATATCTGGCTTATTTCACTTCGCATAATGTTGTAGCATGTGTCACAATTTCATTCGTTTTAAAGGCGGAATGCTATTCCATTGTACGTATACACCACATTTTGTTTAATCATCTGTTGATGGACATTTGGGTTGTTTCCACCTTTTGGGTTTATAAATAATGCTGCTATGAACATTGTGCAAGAAGCTGAGTCTCTGCTTTCAGTTCTTTTGGGGATATATGGAGAAGGGGAATTGTTGGATCATATGTCAACTCTATGTTCGACTTTTTGAGGACACCCCTCTTTTTTTACTAGAGGATTTTACCAACCAACCTATATAGTAAAATAACTCCTAGATCCGGAAGGCAAAGTGTTTGGCAGTGCCTGGCACCTAGCAAGTGCTCAATATGTAGAATTATTTGGGCTTCCTTAACAGTTATCTTAAGTGTGGAGTAAAACAACCCAGGATACGTTCTGCTTACGAAGTTTCGCCTATGAACTGGCCCGGCCAGCAGGCAGATCTCTTAAGCCCTGTGCCTATCAAGCAGAAGTGTTCAGTAAACTTCTCATTAACACACCCAATCAAAGACTAGTTACATGTGATGGAAATATTGCTTTTAGAATTGACCTTTTAAAGAGAAGCCTGATCTAGAAATCATTTTATATTATATACTGTGGGCAGCCTAGGTATTATAAAGGGGGAGAACCTCAATAGTACCCTAAAAAATCCTGTAGCTTATCGACTTTTCCCATACCTGTGACAGGTGACAGTTCGTGATGCTATAAATCAAGGTATGGACGAGGAGCTGGAAAGAGATGAGAAGGTCTTTCTGCTTGGGGAAGAAGTTGCCCAGTATGATGGGGCTTACAAGGTAACCAAGATATGTGACCAAAAATGGAGGTGATTGCCCTGGCCAGTTTGGCTCAGTGGATAGAGTGTCAGCCTGTGGACTGAAGGGTCCCAAATTCAATTCTGGTAAAGGGCACATGCCTGGGTCGCGGGCTCAATCCCCACTAGGGGGCGTGCAGGATACAGCCGATCCATGATTCTCTCTCATCAATGATGTTTCTATCCCCCTCCCTCTCCCTTCCTCTCTGAAATCAATAAAAATATATTTTTTTAAAAAAATGGAGGTGATTATCAGTTTCCAGGTACACTTTATAAAGTCATGGGGTCAATGCTTAATTTTAGGTTAGTCGAGGCCTATGGAAGAAATATGGCGATAAGAGGATTATAGACACACCCATATCTGAGGTAAGCCTGCCATCAGGAAGCTGACTGTTAAAGTGTACACTGTTATCATTTTTATGGGTTTTCACATGTTTGTGTTTTATTTTGTAGATGGGCTTTGCTGGAATTGCCGTAGGTGCAGCTATGGTATGAATCTTTATGAATCTCATCCAAAGTGATTTTTGACATGACCTTTTGAAAACTATTTGAATGTTGGGGGAGCAGAGTGGTTGCTTGCCCCTCTTCATTGCTGTTTTAAGACTTTTTAACATCTATGTTTTTGATTTGACAGGCTGGGTTGCGGCCCATTTGTGAATTTATGACCTTCAATTTCTCTATGCAAGCCATTGACCAGGTTATAAACTCAGCTGCCAAGACCTACTACATGTCGGGGGGCCTTCAGTGTGTGCCCATTGTCTTCAGGGGGCCCAATGGAGCCTCAGCAGGCGTAGCTGCCCAACACTCACAGTGCTTTGCTGCCTGGTATGGACACTGCCCGGGCTTGAAGGTGGTCAGCCCCTGGAATGCAGAGGATGCTAAAGGACTTATTAAATCAGCCATCCGGGATAACAATCCAGGTCAGCAGAGCAACCTTGGGTCTCTTTTGAACATTAAAGAACTAAAATGAAATCTTTGCATGGGAGGCACCAATAAAAGCTTCTTGTTAGTCTTAGACATACATAAAATGTTAATGATTTACAGATATAGTGAAGAAAGTAAAAAATGTTTTTTCTTATTTCTGACTACATGGGGGCCAGTTAGGTAAAGGAGACATTTACTCTGTACTTACAACACTGGTTTAACCTCATAGATAGAATTAGGATTGAGCAGACTACGAAAGTCAATACCTAAACCATCCTCAGGGGAATGGGACACGGTAGACACAGGCTTCCTAATGAGCACAGTGAAGCTTCACAGCATGAATGGTAGCGGTGCTCTCCCTCTTGGGGGCATGCTACCTTTCTCCCGCTTAGGCGCGCATCTCCTGAGCTCTATGGGTCCCACAAGACTTGCACCCAGAGGAACAATGGGCAGCAGCAGTGTGTCCCCAGCTAACCACCTGAACCTGTCTCCAAGGCCCCCTTTTCTCTGACTTTCCCATGAGCCAAAGCAGCCCCACCCAAAGCAGCCTCTTGCTTCTGTTCTCAGCCCTTGTTTCACTGTCCCCAGCTTTAATAAACACACTCAGAAAAGGAAGTGTGTGTACCTATTTAGTCACATAGTTAATTTTGTTTAAATATTTGTATTTTGCAGTGGTGATGCTAGAAAATGAATTGATGTATGGAGTTGCTTTTGAATTTCCCCCAGAAGCTCAGTCAAAAGATTTTCTGATTCCTATTGGAAAAGCCAAAATAGAACGGCAAGGTAAGAAAATTTAGTATACATTTAAACATTATTTGTAATCTAGCCCCTCTGTTTGTGTTACTCAAATTCACTCTAGATTGTGTTGCCCTTTACTTTGACTAGGGAAGTATAAGATGAGTTCAAGATAAGAATGTGTCCTGCCCCAATTGCTCATACACTTGTTTTTCTAAATCTTAATCCAGTAGATTTGTATTTCATTTCTAGGAAGGTTGCCACATGCCTCATATTACTAGAATGAAGCTGAGTTAAAGATTTTATAAATGAACTTAGTTTCAACCTGACTTCTCATCTGTGACCACTTTGTTTCAGGGTCACATATAACTGTGGTTGCCCATTCAAGGCCTGTGGGACACTGCTTAGAAGCTGCAACGGTGCTATCTAAAGAGGGAATTGAATGTGAGGTGAGTGGACATTCACTTGTTCTTAAAGAATTAGAAAGATTCCCTTTAAATTTAAGACCCAGAAATAGGAGTTTGAGTTCCGTAACAGGTTAACTAGATGTGTAAAATCTTGCTTTGTCACTCAGTTCTGTCTCTGCTTAACTCTGGGAACCTGCTTTTCATATACAAAGTTTTTTTTACCACCTAGGTTCTGGATCTTTTAGAATAGTCCTGCTTTTTGAAGTTAAGATCCATCCTTGGAACTGGAGGTTGTGACGAGGGGAAACATAGAAGTCAATGAGTCTAACCCTTTTATAACCGGCACCTAGCACTTGTTATACTTGGGCAAGTTATGTACTCTAAATCTCAAAAGATTGGAGTGACAGGAGCTTAGAACAGCTGAGAGCCCTGGCTGGTGTGGCTCCGTTGGTTGGGTGTTTCCCATGCACCTAAAGGTCAGGGCATGCCTGGCCAGTGCGGCTCACTGGTAGAGCATCAACTGAGCACCAAAGGGTCATGGGTTCAGTTCTTGGTCATTTACCTGGGTTGCAGGGTCATTCCTTGGCCCAGACAGGGTGCATGTGGGAGGCAATCAGTCAATGTGTCTCTGTCACATCAATGTTTCCCTCCCTCCCTCCTTCCTTCTCCCTTCTTTCCCTTCTTCTCTTTGTAAAAATCAAAAAAAAAAAAAAAAAAAAAAAAACTTTATAGAAAGAAAGAAAACAGCTGAGGGAGAGCTGGCTTCAGAGAACAGAGAGTGGGGATAGTCTGTCATCAGGGTGGTTGTGAGAATTACACTTAATTTAAGGGACAGGGAGAGAGAAACATCCCTTGGCTGCCTCCTGCACACCCCCTCCTGGGGATCAAGCCCACAACCCGGGCATGTGCCCTGACCAGGAATCGAACTGTGACCTTGACCTCATGGTTCCAATTGGCCAACTGAGCCACACAGGCGGGCAGTTATTACTTTGATGAGAAGGAAGTTAAAGCCAAGGGAGGATAAGTGAATTCTGTAAGTTAACAACAGCTGCTGTAGCAGAGATAAAGATTTTTGTTTTAATTAAATTTTCCCTCTTACATCTTGTTTATGAATAGGCAGATTAGATTTTCCTAGACCCAAAGATGAATAGGAAACCTAAAGTAGTATTATGGGGATAAGACTATATTTTGACACAGTGGCTCTCTAAAGCTTATCTCTTACTTTATCTGTTTAGGTGATAAATCTACGAACCATCAGACCAATGGACATTGAAACAATAGAAGCCAGTGTCATGAAGACCAATCACCTCATAACTGTGGAAGGAGGCTGGCCACAGTTTGGAGTAGGAGCTGAAATTTGTGCCAGGATCATGGAAGGTATTTCAGAAAAACTAGTTTTAATAGTCATAATTTAAACACTGTGTACCTGGATACTGCATAGAGATTAAAAGCTAGGAGAGGCCAAATGACTTGAACCTCCAATTTGTCAACGTGGCATTTTTTCTTTGGGTAAAAGTTTTAAAAAGCAAAACCAGAAACAATCCCCAGAATTAGCATTCCTTTAGATTCTTGTCTTTCGGTGGCGGTGGCCACACCTTTTGTGCCAAAGTGTTGGTGTTTAGCTGGCTTTTCTTGGCTCTCTGTTACTCCTCCTCCTCTCCTAGGCCCTGCATTCAATTTCCTGGATGCTCCTGCAGTTCGTGTCACCGGTGCTGATGTCCCTATGCCTTATGCAAAGATTCTAGAAGACAACTCTGTACCTCAGGTTAAAGACATCATATTTGCAATAAAGAAAACATTGAACATCTAGTTTGGACTTTAATATCAAGTCATTGGCATTTATTTAAAATACTTGCTGACACTACCTGATTGAAGGGTAAGATCTTACAAGTCATTAATGTTTTTGTACTGGGAAGAATGTGCTTGTAAGTGGAAAACTCCATTCTTACTGCCCTAGACTCCATGCCTGTTTTTTGTCTGTTACAATTGCTATTTCTTCAGATAAGACTAATGTAAAATTTTACCCTCTCACTGGGAGGACAAAGTATGAATGGCAGAGTCCTGATGAAAGATATATATATATATATACATATATATATAAAAAGACAATTTGTATGTAAAGAAAAAAAGCATATGATCTACATTTACTGTTAAAGATTGTTTTGATAAGGAATAAAGGAATTCCTAACTATGACTAATTGTATTTTTATATTCTTAAAAATAAATGTGGGGTGAAAGTTTTAAAATTCTATTAAGAAATGTGTCATCTAAGATCATTAATCTCCTAGCCCACATCACTCATTCATGCCTATTCTAATAGGGTTCCCTTAAAAACATTTTTTGGGGGTTAATCCTGACCTGAGGATATTTTTTCTATTGATTTTGGACAGAGTGATAGACGGAAGTGGGGTTGGGAGAGACAGAAACATCGATGTGAGAGCCACATCAATTGATTGCTTCCCACACCTGCCCTTAACAGGGTGGGGAACCTGCCACCTCGGTACACACCCTTGACTGGAAATCAAACCCACGGCAAAAAACGGACCTGCTATATATTGCCTTCTTCAGAAGTTAAATGGAAAAGACAGGTTTAAATTAGTTATAAAAGCATACAAATGGTGCCTAACTTAAACAGCAAGACAGGATTGCTAGCTCTTACTAATAGGGAAAATATGCCCTAGCTGGTTTGGCCTGCGGACTAAAAGGTCCCAGGTTTGATTCTAGTCAGGGCACGTGCTTGGGTTGTGGGCTTGATCCTCAGTTGGAGGCGTGCAGGAGGCAGCCAATCAATGATGTTTTTATCTCTCCCTCTCCCTCTCCCTAAAATCAATTAAAAAAATATATTTTTTAAAAAAGGGAAAATATGACACAAAAGAAATAAACCCATTTTCTTGACATGGTTTATTTTAATAAAAAATACAGCTGAACATATTTATCACAGATTACATGAAACTATAGACAATGACATTCTCTCTGCATAGTAACCAACACTGATGTGTGTACTTTAAGTTTTAAATGGATTACTTATAATCCTTTAAAGTGCCATTTATTTAAGGATTAAGCAAATTATAGGATAAAGGGTCTAATAAATGAGTAACATTTAAAGATGATGTATTTGAATAAACCTTTCCAAAGTCAGAATTCTATAAATTCCAAATTCGCTTATGTTGTAACAATAATTCCCCACAAAACACAAACTTAATTGCTCAGGAGTAAGATCCTCTAACAGGCAAGAGCATTTCCTGATGGTAACAGTTTTGTCTGTTCAGTACGTTCTAACTATAAGGAACTATGAGTCTAGAGTAGTTGCTTTAGCAGCCCCAAGTTCTATATCCACAATGGTATTCCCATTAGAGAATAATACACATCTTCCCCATCCTATTTGAGGGGAAAATTAAGATATCAGTTGCTTCTCTGACTCAGTTGCTTTGGGCTACTGTGTTAATGTCTAAGATGAAATTAAGGTAGCAGGTATTGGAGTTACGATCTAAGAAATAACCAGAAAATGCTTTAGAGAAATAAATGTAGGAACGTTTCTAGGAGCTGCCTGACGACAGGAAGGATTGCAACACAAAGGCCATTCACTGCTGCGACTGAATATTGTCATTGTTTTTGTCTGTTTCTGTTGGTAGAAATATTGATTCTGATATGCTGTGCTCCCAAAAGATGCCCATTAGAGGATGAACAACTCCTTTAAAATAGTAATAAAGGAGCAAAATCTCTTAAGGCAGCAATGCCAGCCTGATTTCATCATCTACTTGAATATTTCCTCTTGAAAAGCCCCTTACATGAGCATCTGCAAAACAGAATGTGGCTGTACTGGCTCAGCAGTTCTTCATCCAGGAAGAGGGTATTTTAGTGGTTGGAGGTGTGTAGAAAAAAAAAACAACTTTCCCCTCCAAGTGTAAACACGAAACTTTAGCCGATCTTAGGAGCACTATGATCACAGGTTTCGGCTTTCCTCAGAGTTCCTTTTTGGAAATTCTGGATGGAGCTGAGTAAGGCCCCTCGGCTCATGCCATTCACAGCCTGGGGCTGCGGCTGTGTGGCTACCTCTGTGCTCGAAGGAGGCAAAGGAGCTGCTGGTGGTGGAGGCGGAGGTGGAGGAGGTGGAGGTAATGTGGAAATCCCTGTAGAAAAAAAAAAAAAAGGACAGTCAGCATCACCTCCAAACCCCCTGCATGCATGCTACCACTCAGTCCTGGGCAGAACAGACTTGAGTGAGACTGTAAGTGTTTTCCCTCAGAGGGGCAAGATGCCCAGTACTGCATGATTTTTAAAATACTGAACAAGAAAGCTAGAAGCATCAAAGGGGAATTTCAATCAAAGGTTGCCATTTCTCCCAAATAACAGTCATGTGAGAAAAAGACTATCACAGATTACATGAAACTATATATAGTGACATTCTCTCAGGATAGATGAGACTCTAACTCCATTTCCAAATTTTAGTAATGATCCCCAAAGAAAAGTTCCATCAGCTACATTAGCCAGGCCCACTGACTCCTGAGCTAGCAAAGATAGACATCTGGCCCTAGCTGGTTTGGCTCAGTGGATAGAGTGTTAGCCTGTGGACTGAAGGTCCTGTGTTTGATTCCAGGCAAGGGCACATGCCCAGGTTGTGGGCTCAGTCCCCAGCAGGGGGTGTGCAGGAGGGAGCTGATTGATAGTTCTCTCTCATCATTAATGTTTCTATCTCTCTCTCCCTCGCCCTTCCTCTCTGAAATCAATAAAAATATAAAATAAAATAAATAAACATATGCTCAGGTGAGGATTTAAAAAAGAAGATAGAATCTGTATGCAGAACTGGGCTACCTGAATATCTATATAAAAGCTCAGTGACCAGAACAGCGGAACAACCAGAACGACCAGAACAACCTGTGGCTATGATGCACACTGCAGCAGCCAACCAGCCTGATCGGGGCTCTGATAGGCCCCCCCACCTCAGCTGTCCTGGCCCCTGATTGGCTCCCCTCCCGGCCCCAATTGGGGGCGGGGTGGGCCAGCCCACTGCCCGCAGCTGCTCCCCCTGGCTAGTCCTGCCCCTGACTGCCCCCCCCATGGATCAGGGGAGGGGCCAGCTGGCCCACCGCCCGTGGCCCCTGCCCCCCACCAGCCCAGCCTGATGGGCGCCCATCGGGGTGGGCCAGCTGGATCCCACCCGTGCATGAATTCGTGCACTAGGCCTCTAGTCAATTAATAATGGGTGAACAGTTCTTTAGATGTGCTTCAACACACACAATATTTGAAGGATGTGATTTAATATAAAATGACAAACCACTCAGTATTCTTGGCAAGACACCAGTGCCTGCAGGGTTTTGGGTTCCCCAGGGGTATCTATCTCGAATAATTATTTCCTATTAGGATGCGTTAAAGAAATATAAAAAGCTAATAACCGTTGCAATGCAAAGTAGAGGGCAAAGAGCTCTCTCTTCCCAGCAATGGGATTCTCGAGGAGGAGTCTTCCTCAAGCTCCCTTCTTTCCACTGTGGCCCAACCCAGGAACAGACACAACTGCACTAACCCTACATCTTCGCTAAAGCATCAGGAGAGACTGGAATGTCGAGCTCTGCTCTGGTGGGCAAGGAGAAGGGAGCTGCACAGGTGTTTCAAACTTCCCTTAGCTTCCAGGCACACAAACATTTGGCACTTGAATGTTACAGTTCTGACTGACCAAAGAACTGCTCTCCCAGGACAAAATAAAGACTGAGTACAGAAAAAGCCCTGCCTCAAGGGACCTGCCTGTGCCACAGAGTTTATTGCCCCATTTCCTGGGAACTGTACAGCTCTCAGTGACTCCACCCACCTGTTTCCAGCCTTACCCTCTACTCCGTCCAAGGGCTACACAATTCTGCCAGGTGGTTCCCCCCTAAACTGCTACCGGGCTGTGGGGTTAACAGGTAAACATACCAATCACCCCGTGCACTTATATGGATGAATGGTTCAGGATTGCCAATAAAACACTTAGGTAAGTACATGACAGGCAATGGTTAAAATCTTGTATTTCACAGAAAACCACTTACCTTTCTTTATATCTTTACCCAAACCTAAGGCAGCTGAAATTAAAAGAATCACACAGATACACACACTCATGCTCTGCAGTCTTGGAATTCTCAAATGATGATATAGCAATACAAATAAACATTAAACAGACAAATGAACAAAATGTGGTTTCTATTGGTTCTATACAATAACAACTAATGAATGAAATTCGATTATGTCAGGTGGAGTGTGGAAAATGTCCCTGGCTTTATGTTACAGGGTTACAAAGATAAAAAGGACTTTAAACCTAAAATAAGTGTTGGGGTATGTGATATAAGCATTCCTCTGAAGGGCGTTTCAGATAGTGACCAGTGAAAAACCAGGAGGAAGGGAGACTGCGCCTCTGAAAGCTCTTGGAACTGAACTGCAGCACAGAGCCTGGAGGACTCAGCAGCACCAATGCCCCACCCACCCCGCTTCCATGCAATGACCAGAAAAGGGCAGCAGAATCTGGACTTGACATCCAGGGCCCAACATGTATGGGTGAGCACTGGCGCTTCTGCCTTCCAGCTTTGTGCGTTGAACCTGGCAGAAGAGTCCCTGTGGGTCACAGATGAGACAGGCTCTGCACTGCAACAGCACTAGTGTCCTCACGACATGGAACTGGCCATCCAGAGAGGATACCCCTCCGGCCCAGGATCCTGGGAGGCTAGAAATGGGCTGCAGTGGCTGGACGTGGGCATGGGCTGCCGCCTAGACAAAACTGCTTGGTCTTCACAAGGAACCAGTCCTTGATTGACTTTGACCTCATTACCAGGAGCTCAAAATTCAAAATGCAAATTCACTACCACAGGGTTTGGGAGTTGGGGGTGGTGTTCGTAAATGAATCTTCATTTCCAAGTAAAGGCTGAGATTGTTACCACTTTCAGTGAATTTCTTGGAATATGTAGGTGGTATAAATAAATACACTGTCCAAAGTGCCACAGGGCAACCTGTGTCTGTAATGCAAATGGGAAGCTGAGGGCTGTAAAGGAGAGGCTGCTCATCCCGGGCATAGAGCAAGGTCCCAAGGTCACCCTGATGTCTGCCCACAGAGGGCCGGACCAATCGCAAAGGGCCTGATGCCCCATGACGTCCACTTTTCCTCGCTGGGCCTGCGACACCTAGGGCAGATACTGATGTGTATGATCAGGACAAGGGAACCCAACTCGCCAGCTCAGAGCACTCGGGGAGGGGAGAGGAGGACCAGGCGTCAGAAGGTCAACAGTGGAGGAGGCAAGGACACAGACTTTGGGACTCACAGTCTGACTCTAGGCCCATCAGCTTTTTTTTTTTTGCCTTTTCTATAGTCCACAAGCTTCCTTTAAAGGTTCACTGGGGCTTCAGCTACAACACATTGGTAACAAAGGAGGGAGGGGGGAATGGTAACAAGGGCCAAATTCAGAGTTGGCTCTTTGGCCTATGACAAACGTGAGAATAACACCTACTTCCTGAGCGCCCCCATTCCTCAAATGTGAATGAGCTCCTCCCAACAAAAGGCTTCCACAGCCCTTATCCCCAGGCCATAGACAAAACCGGACAGCTTCCCTGTTAGATTGCTAACTAATTCACACAGCTTTGAGAAATAATGTTCTGCAACAACCCAGGATGAGGGATGCTCCAGACAGCTTTCTACAATTATAACCCAGTCAGTCCCAAACTCTGTCTCACTTTGTCTTAGACAAAAACCTCAAGAGTCAACTACTCTACCCTCCCCGGAATCCTCTCCACCAAACCAAATGGGTACTTGGCAATCCAACTGAGGCCCTAGAACAGGCCACTGACTGCTGCAACAAGAGCGTAGGTTAGAACATCCTTGCCAGCCTTGTGGGTCCCCTTTCCTTGGGCCAATTTAGCAATCTACAGGTGTCTGTAAGTCCGTGTTCCTTTGTGGTCCACACACAGAGATGGGGAGGACACACGGCCACCAGACCTGCCAACTATCCTGGAGGGAATGGAGAGCAATGACCCCAGGAAGCAGGCAGCCCCAGCTCTTGGGATCTGCCTTCACCTTTTGTCTCAGACAGAGGAGGAGGCTGCACTCAAGTCCCAACTCAAGAATTATTAAGAATATGTGAAAAAGAACTGTTTTTTCCCTGTCATCAGTCACAAAGCCAATAAGATGTCTCTCCATAACCAAGAACTCAACTGCCAGCACCCTTTCCCCTTCATCAGAGTAACAAGGAACCAACATTTTTACAGGGACAGGACTCTGAGAGCCTAGTTTCCAAAATTAAAATATACCAAAATACCACACAGGTGATTTGTAGGTTTTAGAGCTGTATTTTAAAACTAAAATCAGAGTGAAAATGAAGATTTTGAAGGTCATGATGGAAATGAAATGAAGGTAGATGAAGTCACTTGGGTGCATTTTAAAGATGCTGTATTTCATTTAATGTTCAGTTAAGGAAATGGCTCAAGTCTCCTTCCCCATTTGTTCATCACTTCAGAGACTAGATGTACTGGGTCCCATTTCACATTCAGAAACAGCATCTTTAAAGTGAGAGGAATCAGTATAGTTTACTTTACCGAAAACTCACGTTCAAAAGGGCGCATGCTCTACTGAAAACAGCAAAGAGAGAGAGAGAAAGAGAGAGAGAGAGAGAGAGAGAGAGAGAGGACACAGTCATTATTCAGATTTTAGTGTCATTTAATCAAATAGTAAGAGATAGCAAAATATTAGTCTGAATCACATGCTGGTTATTCTCACTGCCAAACTAGGAGACACGTAAGTTAAGCACGAAATGCACTGGTTTGTACACAATTGTGACCCTTTTAGAACATGGCAAATACACTACGGTAACCAATGAGTCGCTTTCTTCCTCGTGGTCTTTTTCTTTTTTGGAGCCAGTTAGTTGCTATTTTTACTTATTGACAAGCACAACGCTCACTTCAGAAGACCATGAAGGTGTTTCCTTCCCTGAAAAGTGGAATGAGTACTAGGAGTATCCTTCTTTCTCTTACTAAATAAGAGGGGAGAAAAACTAGAACTCATCACTTTTTCTAAGCAAATGTTCTATAATTTAAAATGGAGACATGGTCGGCTGGTGTTGCTCAGTGGTTGAATATCAACCTATGTACCAGGACACCGGATCAATTCCCAATCAGGGCACATGCCCGGGTTGCTGGCTCAATCCTCAGTAGGGGACATTCAGGAGGCAGCCGATCAATGATTTTCTGTCATCATTTATGTTTCTATCTCTCTCTCTCTCTTGCCCATCCTCTCTGAAATCATAAGAATATATATATTTTTAATTTTTTAAAAAAGAAGCCCGCCGAAACCGGTTTGGCTCAGTGGATAGAGCGTCGGCCTGCGGACTGAAGGGTCCCGGGTTCGATTCCGGTCAAGGGCATGTACCTTGGTTGCAGGCACATCCCCAGTGGGAGGTGTGCAGGAGGCAGCTGATCGATGTTTCTCTCTCATCGATGTTTCTAACTCTCTATCCCTCTCCCTTCCTCTCTGTAGAATATCAATAAAATATATTTAAAAAAAAAAAAAAAAAAAAAGAAGCCCTAGCCAGTTTGGCTCAGTGGATAGAGCATTGGCCTGCAGACTGAAGGGTGCCGGTTCAATTCTGGTCAAGGGCATGTACCTAGGTTGCAGGCTCCGGGCTCTGGTCGGGGGTGTGAGGGAGGCAACCAATGGATGTGTCTCTCTCACATCGGTGTTTCTCTCTGTCTCTCCCTCTCCTTCCCACTCTCTCTAGAATCAATGGAAAAAATATCTTTGGGTGAGGATAAACTAATTAATTAATTAATTAATAAGATGGAGACATCTTTTCAGAGTTGGGAAGAGCAAGGGTGCAGGGCAGGGCAGGTGGAGTGCCTGGGCAGGAGCTGGTGGCCCCTCCCCTGAAGGCTGCTGGGGCGGGAGGCTGAACTGGGCAGTGTGTGGCATTAGCTTACTTAAGGTTATAAAACCACTATAAAAGAACACACAAACCAAGGCCAGCGTCTTCCTGTCTAGATTGCAAGTGAAATGTAAGAGAGAACACTTTCCCTGACAGTGAATTCCAGAGTCCCCACTGAACCAACCTGCCTGCTGCCCAGAGGAAGTGAGGCCCCTGTGAGGCAGGTCACATGGTGCAGCAGGGAGGGTGCTGGGGACACTGCCCAGCCCCAGCTCCAGCCCCACGCCCATCCCCACCAGCAGAGGGCTTTGGGGAGCAGCCCCATACTTGGGCATGGAAGGCGCTGGGGAGGGCAGGAGAGCAGCACTGCAGGGCAGGCCTGTTCATCCCCAAGATGGTGACTGCTCTGGGCTGGGTAGGTTTTAATAAACATTCCAATGGCTTGAGACACTGATTTTGAACCTAAAGTGGGTTTCAGACTTCGATCTGGCTACGCAAATTCTGGAAACTCCAACATTCTCAATAACTTCATCTCTTTTTGTGTGCCTCATTTATTCTTAACCCTCCGTCCTATTACTCAAGTCCTCAGTCACTGGGGGCCCATAGGCTCTGTTCTCCCTCCTCCAGCTCCTGTCCAGACAGGAAACTTCCTCTCTCCAGTCATTCTTACAGACTGGGTTTCTACAAACTGTCAGCTCTCTCTCTTCAAAATTATTGCTTAAAATTATAGACTGTGCAAGCAAGAAGAGCTAGAATTCTCTTGCAGGACATCCATAGCTTATACTTGATAGATTTTACCGCTTTTAAAGCCTTGTCCTCTACATTATCTACCTAATAAAGACCAGGAAATCTTTTCAAAGACAGATTTGAAGAATGCAAATTACTTGTCCAAGGTCACAGCTGCAAGGTGGTGGAGCCACAAACCAGGCCCGGGATTTGACTCTACTTTCAGGGTTCTTCTCCCACCAACTACGCACAGTGCTTACCCCCAGGCCATGGGGTAAGTGAGCAAAGACAGAGCTGTTTTAATCCTGGCTCTAGCATCCCCCACTTGTGTGACCTTGGTCAAAGTCCTTTAACCCCACTAAGCCTCAGTTTCTTTATCTGTAAAATGGAGCACCAGAAAAATCCATTCTCCTTGGATAGGAAGGTATTCATGGGGATCAAATGAAACAATGACTACACATCACTTAGAACAGTACCTATCACAAAATAAGTGCTCAAAATGTGTTAAATATGACTATAAACAACAAGAATCTAGGTCCTCCTGCTTACTTAGCTTTCCCTAAATATTCTTTTGCAAACCTGTTTTTTAAAAAAATAAAGACAATATTTTGCAAAAGCTGCCTGCTCCCAAAGGGAGGGTGGAAGGGAATATTGATGTGTGTAAACTGGGATCTTCTAAATCAGCAGTCGCCAACCAGTGGTCCGTGGACAACTGGTGGTCCGTGAGGTCCGAAAGATTGGCGACCGCTGGTCTAAACCACTCGCCTCCATGAATTCAGAGTGTAAACACTAGTTGGTGACATTTACCATGAACTGAGTTAGGATAAGAAATTTTGAAGTTCTTGAAAGAGTGACCTTCTAGAGGCAGGAAACATAACCTTTAGCAGAAAACAAAATGCTAGGAATGTTCTCACTGAAAAAGAGGTTAGAGAATTGCACCACACCTGAGGGAAGTGCCAGCAGATGGAGGGAAAAGATATTTCTCCTGTCAAGTGGGTGAGGACCTCAAGAGGAGGCCCCAGGGCAGGGAGGTACAACACAGCGGGCGAGGCCCCAGTCCTTATACAAATGCTGGAAAGGGCTCCTGACAGTACCTCTTCACTCACAAACATGTCACCTCTGCCCCACCCTACAAGTAACTGAGCTGAGGACCACCCTCAACTCCTGTTAGGGGCAGAAACAGAATATTGGAGAATGGCTCTTAGTTCTAAGAAATAAGAGATATTAATCATGCTCTGTTAACCTGGATTGTTCGGTTCCGATTAGAGAAAGTACATTCTAACCTGGCTGGGAGTCATCTTTGCCCCTGGGAGTCAACCTTGGAATGTGCATTCAAGAACTGCCTATTATCATGGAAAGATTGACAACCTTGTTGCCCAAACAATGGAGTCCTACCCCAGCCTCCTACTTCCCAATTCCTGTGATCCCTACTTCCCCATGTAATCCTCGTCCTACCCTATACTAGTATAAGCGGCTGGCTTACGGAGGGCAGGAGAGCAGATTTTTGTGGATGACCTGCTGCTCTCCCATATTGCCGGCAGTATTGGAATAAACACTCATATATGATTCAACTCTGTCTCTGCTTAATTGGCTCAAGTAGTGACAGGCAGACCGGACCCATTGGTTGTCCGGGTTCACTACCATGAATGTGCTTAACATGCACTCTTTCAGGAAAAAAGGCAATGCTGTGACAATGAACTTGCCCAAGTTGAGCTATTGCTGCACAAGCTGTCAAAGGCAGGGTTCACAGTAGCTGTACAGGGAGCCTGACTAGAAGGAACTGGGAGACATGTCCTGTCACTCCCACCCTTTTGTCTCTTACAGAGGAGGTAAGGAAACCCAGACACGAAAGTGACTCATTCAAGGTCTCCTGGTAACTCCGTATGCAGAGGGCTTACTGTGCGCAGGCCCTGTCCTAACCTCATCCTCACTGGATCCTCGGAATAACCTGACGAGGCAGGCACTGCTACTATCCTCACTTACAAGTGGGAAACCTGAAACACAGGGAGGTTAGTGTCTTGTCCACGTCCCAGAACTAGAAAAGAGGTGGCTCTCAAGTTCAGGTTCCTGGCCCAAGTGTAATTCCCAAGAGCTCCCACACTAAGTTGTCACCTTTAACAGGGAATTCTTTTTTAATACTAGCCCTTGAAAATGAAGAATTTTCCTTCATTTCTTGAGAAAATCGCATTTCATCCGAAAGTTGAAAGACACTCTCCTTGATTTAGTTAGACCAGTGGTCGGCAAACTGCGGTCTGCCGCTCTGTTGACTAATGAGTTTGCCGACCACTGAGTTAGACCATAAGCTTGGCCTAGAAACAGAGACATAAATTGGAGTAAATGATTCCAGCAAAAAGATGGGCAGCATGCAGAGAGGCAGCGAGAAAGTTGAGCCCAGTGAGAAGCCCGTCTCCAGCCCTGGGAGGAAGGACCCCTCTCAGCAGGGGCTGAGGAGCCAGAAGTTGCCACCCTGGCTGACAGTGTGTTCTCACCCAGCAGAGGCCTTGAAGGCAGAGCAAGTCCAAGCAAACCCACCCACAGGGTTTGCCGTACATCTCCCACGGCACAGTACACGAGAGCTGCCACCCCAAGCCTCGCACACAACAGAAGCTCGGGATGTTGCTGTTGGTGAACTAGTTCTTCAGGTGGATTCTCTAAGAAGGGACCTATTGGGAGAAAAAAATGACCATGGCTGGGCCCCGGAGAATGCATTTGCTTGCATTGTGTCTATCATTTTGGGGCTTCCAACAGCTGCTGGAAATGTGACTCCAGCTGGGGCCCTGCCTGTCTGCTTACCTCTGTAACCCAGGGCCAAGCACAGTGCCTGACATACTGCAGGCTCTCCATAAATGCCTCTAGAGTAATTGAATGAATAAACTCACTGTGGGTGCCCCATAGAGAGCCTCAGATGGTAGGTTGATAGTCAAGGGCTAGCTATCATTTTTGTGATCTGCATTACAATAAATGCCCAGCAGAGGTCAGAGTAGAGTCTTTGGGGGCCATCAACAAAATATTAAAGAAGATAAAGGGAAGGAGGAGGCAATGTTTGCTGGGAATGTCTCATGTCTGCCAGGCCTTGTGCCTGGGGCCTCACTTGTGTTTTCCCTCTGAATGCTCAGGACTCCCCTTCAAGATAGATATTATCAAATCTGTGGGGAGATCTATCTTGAAGTGAAGCCCCCCAACTGCTCCCACTCTCCTCAGTTTTTCCAACATCAACTCTAATTACAAGATTCTTCTTTTCCTTCTCCTCTCATTCTAAACATTACCCCCTCTCGTGCAAACCTGCTATGTAGGAGATGGTTCCCTTCAAACCACAGGTAAATGAGAGGATTAACAGCAACAAAAATCCAAATAGACTGAATTCCCCAAGACATTTAAACATGAGAACCAGCACTAACTTCCCAGGACCACACCCAGTGCACGCGCGAGTGCTCTGCCCTCTAAACAGGCACCGCCTTTGTTAAAGGGGGGCTCAGGAGCCTCACTATCCATTCTCCGCACTGTCCTTACTACGCCTTGTGGTGTGAAAGGCACATCCTGTCTACGAGAAAGTGGCTCAACATGATCTGGGCAGAAAATCTCCAGAAATTTCTGACCCGCCTACACAGGTCACCTCTACAAAAGAAAGAGTCTATTTCCTGTCTTGATCAATATTTGGGGGCTTTCTTATGAAAATCTGCTGACAAAGTCAGACGGGGGAAAGAACATCATCCCCACGAGCCGGGTACTTTGCTACTCAAATAGGTGCTGGCTCCAGCACGCTCGGGCAGCGAGCTGCCAGCCACCATCCTCTGCCAGCCAGGACGACACCCTCGGCCAGACGTGAGCTGCTCCAACCAGTCCCCCTACCCGTGCTCGCCATTTTCAGGAAGGTCAGAGAGAAGCATGGGAGAGCTCTCGAGCAGTGCTGTGCGTGGCAGCTCCCGGGTGCCGCCTTAAACCTACTGCATATGCTGGTGTCAGCTCACACATCAACCCCAGCCAACGACCCCCTTCAGGCAGCTGCAGCCGCTCCCCGCACACGGCAAGCTGAGGGGCAGACAGCTCCTCTGGCATCTAGAACATCTGGCTCATTTAAGAACAAACGAGATACTGGGACTCCAGTGTGTTTTTATGGGGCTTATAAAATGATGAGGAGAGAGATAGTAGTTCAAAACGAAAGCAGAGCTAGCATTATGAGGCCACACCACAGAATTAGAGACTTCTATAAATATTCCTGAGATGACATTTTTCTACATTTTCCCAACAAAACTCGTAGTATCTGATTTAATTCACAGGTGACACGAAGGCTAGCCCCAGACCACCCGGATGACCAAGTTATCAGGAACCCAGAACAGCGGCGGCTATTCCCCTCCCACACCTGGGCGTCTCCCCAGTTTTGCTCTGTGACAAAACCCACATAATGGCTGGGTTCCCTGAGGAGAGCGCTGGGGAAGGACAGGGCCCGGGCGGCGCTGCAACTGCTGTGTTCAGCCACGTGTACCCAGAGCCTGTGCCCAGAGGAGCTCTAATCTGAGGAGCCCTGCAGGCGGCTTTTCGGCAGAGAGAGAGCAGCCTGGGGTAGAGGGTGGCTAGTGATCCCGAAACCAACCACTGCATTCCCAGGAGACCAGAGTCTGTAAATGCAGACCCTCTGCTCTCCCAATGACACTGCTAACGTGCACTCCCCCGGTTCTCTGGAGAGACCACCGGCACTACCCTGAAAGGCTTGGGCGCAGGTGAGAAGAGACAGCTGGGCCCTGTGGGGGGAGAGCAGGAGGGAGCAGGCTACTTTGTCTCCATCACTAACCTGCTGTAGAGGGTGGAGTCGGCGAGGACGGAGATGTGAGAGGTGAGCTGGCCCCAGATCCTGCTAAGAGAAAACACAGAAACGCGTGTGGGGACTAAAGAAAGACAACTGGAATGTGGCCCGAGTTGGGCGCCACCACTGTCGGAGAATCTGCCCGGGGCTTAGTGGGCGCCTTGTGCCTAAAGTTGAGGAGGGACAAAGAATTCAGGGCCTGGACCTGGGCCCACAGGCTCCCACGCCAGCACAGGGCTAGGTTAGGGCTGCGCTGCTCCCCACAGCTTGCTCATTTGGAACCAACTCTGCAAAGCCACCAGCTATGCATTTGGCTGCAGCCCCTCTTCCTGACCCAAGCCCCTTCCCTGGTAACGGATGACAAACGACAGTGCCTCAGCAGTCAGGGCCAGAGAGGTGCGGGCAGTCTAAGGAGGGGAGAGAGCCCACAGCATCTACCCAGCAATGCTGTGTACAAGCTCCATTTCATCTGCAGGTACATTCCGTTAGGTAGGGGCAGCCTATTCAGTGTGTGGATTTCCTGGTCTTTTCTTACCCAAAATTCAATGAATACCCTTATTTACATTAAAACAATGTGCATATGCCCCTATGTTGCATGCATTTTCTGTACCCAGTCACCCCTGCTGTATTTCAAATATTCTCACATTCTCAGCATCTCCCCAGTGCTCAGCAACCCCCAGAATACACCCTGCGGGCCTCACATGGAAGTAGCCCAATGAGCAGACAGAGGTTCCCACATGAGCCGCCTCCCCCACACAGAGGGGTTAACCACAGCTGGGGGAGGGCTGTGATCATGCCCGAGAAACCGCTAGCTGATCTGGGGAAGCCTGCACCATCCCCTCACCCGCTACCCACAGGACATGCTGACATGGCATGGGCACTGGGCACAAGGAGAAATGTCCCACCGCACACCCTTCTTTCCACTATTTCCACTTTTCTCTCACCACCCTACAAACTGAGGCGTTTCACTGGAAAAGGAGGTAAAGCTCAGCCCACCCTGTTTCCTACTGCTTGGCAGTGCCAACCCAGATGGCAATGGGGAGAAGACTGAACTTGTGGTTCCCGTGGGATGTGGAGAAGATCTGCCCATTTCCATCAACTGCTGTTTGCTCTCCTAAACTCCCGAGGGCACGGCTGCCTTGGAGCCCCCGGGATCCCATCTGCTGCATCTGGCACAGGGCCTTGCAGGCAGGCAGTTGCCTCAGGAAGGTGGAAAACACAGTCAGGCTTTCTCTGCTTTGTAAGAAATTGGCTGCTGCACAGACGGACCACCAGTCAGACATGCTGGTTGGAGACATGGGTCCTAGGGACGATAGGGACTGGCCATGTCCATCCCATCCACCATGGAGAAAATAGACCTCCAACTATGGAATTAGTCACAGGCCACAACGTCCTCCAGCCCCTCTCCCCTCTCAGCCTCCACACAAGTGCAGCCTGCCTGGGTCCTCACTGGGTCCTCCAGGGCCTGGCCTCCCTCTTTCTCCTTCCTTCTAGCCTCCCTACCCCACCCCACCCCCACCCGCCGCCCTTTTCTGGCCTGGACTCCGCAGGCAGTGGTGTCAGCTGATTCTCACCTTCTTTGTGGAGTCCACTCTTCCCCCAACTCTTCTAATTCCCAGCTCCGCCCACACCACCTGCATTCTCTGGCTGGGGCTAGTCTGCCTGTGTGCCACCTCCCCCCCCCCCCCCCCCCCCCCGCAGAGGCCCTCCTCCCTGGCTTGCCGGAGAAGACCCAGGAAGGCATGAACTGTGAACACTCTCAATTTCCTCCCTTCCTTCCACCTTTAAATGCCTCTACCTTTTCACCTGCCCCTCCTGGCTCCTGGCTCCAGGAAGAGATGGATAGGCTTCCTCCAAGGCTGAGACTGATGGCTGGGCTCTTGATGCTGAGTCCTGGGCCTTTTAGGCCTTTCACCCCATTACTCTCTCTCTTGCATGTTAAGTTTCTCTCTCTCTGCTAGGCCCTCCTCCTGCCTTAAAGCATATGCAGCTAGCCCTGCTGGTGGCTTGGCTGGTCAGAGCATCGGTTTGATTCCTAAGAAGGGCACATACTTAGGTTGCGGGTTCAACCCACAGTCAGGGCACATAAGGGAGGCAACTGATTGATGTTTCTCTCTCACATCGATGTTTCTGTCTCTCTCTAAAATCAATAAAACAAAGAAAAAAAACATATTCTTGGGTGAGGATTTTTTTAAAAAGTATATGAAGCTATTTCTGAGCCTAAAGCAACCTCCCCGTTCCCTTGGCCTTCCAGGGCTAAGCTCAAGCTGATTTATGGATAGGAGAACTGGAAGGTCTCAAGGGATCATCAATTTGGCCCTAATTTCCAGAGATGGGGACATTGAGGCCCAAAGTCTGTGGGGGTGGGAGAGGGGCAGCCAGGAGTGGCGGGGATGACTGCCAGCTCAGGACAGTGCTCTCTCACCGCCTGGGGCGGGCCCTTCTGGAATGATGCTTTCTGCCATCCCACACACTATGGAGCCCGCCTTTAGTGAAGAGGCTGCTGACCCAGTGACCTCTGAGGTCCCTTCCAGCATTTGAGTTCTGTGAGCCATGATGCTGCCACATCCTTCATTAGGGACAGAATGCTTTTGTTTTCTTCATTTGTCACCACACTCTGGCTACCAGAACCCAAGACCACCCAACCAACTACAGACCCTTGGTCCTGGCCTTTGGGTGCTGGTTCCTCTACAATCTATAACCAGTTACCTGAATTATTGGAGTTGCTATATTTTGCTGAATGATCTTCACTATTTTCAATAGCAGATCGTTTTGACTTCTTTAAAAGTAAAAAGAGAAAGGGGGGGGAAAAGCAAAGAGTAAACACACTGAAGCTGAGAGTTATGATAAAAATATTTTCTAGGCACGCAGTTCAACTATCCACACACAAGGTCATATTCGGCCTTGTAACTTAATACCGAGGAGAAGTCACAAGCCAAAACCAAAGGGGAAAATAACCACAACCCTGCTGACTATCATCTCGGGCCAATCACTGCCCCCAGGTACATTCGGCCATCATCAGCCCAGCAAGCCAGGAAACGTATGGCCCATTTCTTTCCTGATGTTATGTCGCTCCTTTTTAAAGCTGCGAACCAGTCACCTGCACCTAGTTTTGGCCTTCAAGGAGATATAGCACAAAATCTGCCCTGAACTAAATGTGCACTGTTAGCCTAGAGCAGTGGTCGGCAAACTCATTAGTCAACAGAGCCAAATATCAACAGTACAACGATTGAAATTTCTTTTGAGAGCCAAATTTTTTAAACTTAAACCTCTTCTAACGCCACTTCTTCAAAATAGACTCGCCCAGGCCGTGGTATTTTGTGGAAGAGCCACACTCAAGGGGCCAAAGAGCCGCATGTGGCTCGCGAGCCGCAATTTGCCGACCACTGGCCTAGAACTTTCTTCAGGTGGAACCAGAACCTTCTCCACACAGAGACCGCAGGCTTACCTTTCGAGCTAAAATCTTCCTCTTCTTTCTTTCTTCTTCAGATCCATGGTGCGACTGAGCTCTTGTCAGTCTTCGATGCTGGTGAATCTAAAAGAGAACGCAATTCGCCACAAATGTAAGCGTATCCGACACCAACGGAAACCTACCATGTTTTGCCAAATCGAATTGTCTGGATGAAAAGTCTTCCCCTGCTCCAAGGTCTGGTCTGGATGCCTGGGAGAAGGGTATGCCTAGGGGTGAAGACCTTCCTCACTTCCCTCAGTTCCTCCCCGCCTCTCTCACACAGAAGATGAGTGTGGTCCCCAGCACCTCTGAGCACGGACCAGGCATGCCCACCATGACCCAGCCTGTCCCAATCATAAAGGATGACCATCCTTTATGGATCTGCTTATTTCCCAACAGGCTGAGCTCCTCAAGGAAGGACAGTGAAGGATTCAGTTGCCTCACAGCACTGAGCCTGGAGCCTGGTTCAGAGCAAGTATGCAAGAAATGCTTGTGACATGAACAATCAGTTAAAAGTAATCACTGGTCCTGGCTGGGTTGATCAGTGGTTAGAACACCAACCCACGGACCGAAGGGTTGTGGATACGATTCAAGGGCATGTGCCTGGGTTGTGGGTTCAATCCCTGACCCTGGTCTGGGCACGAACAGGAGGCAACCCATCAATGTGTCTCTCACGTTGATGTTTCTCTCTCTCTTCTCTCTCAACCCCTATCCCTTTCACTCTCTCTAAAAAGCAATGGAAAAAATATCCTCACTCCTCAGGGGTAAGTATTACCAAAAAAAAAAGAGTGAATCACCAGGAATTCCAGGCAGAGGGTGACAATACTTACAGATCAAAGAGCAATGAGGAACTATGCGAGATTTACCTGTTTCTGTTCTTCAATTAGTCTCTTTTCTATACATTCTTTGGCAATTCTCAAAGCCTCTTTTAACTTTGTGGGGATCTGAAAGAGAAAGTAGATAATTTATTGAGGAAAACGGCTGGAGATTCTCCCAAATCCTGGTTTTAGAGAAGGAACGATTGGTTATCAAGAGGGAGGGCATCTGGAATGAAATCAGTTACAAGTTGTCCACTTGAATCCTGTCCTGGCCACTTCTGGTATCCCCCACACACTCAGCTCATTAGCATTTCTTATCAATAAATAAAACATGAACACAAAAACAGATACGATGTATGCTTCAAGTATTTCACTAATCCTCAAGGGACCCTACATTACCAAAACAATCTTAAAAAGAAGATAAAAATTGAAGGCCTGACACTTCCTGATTTCACAACATATTTCAAAGTTACAGGAAACAAAACAGTGTGATACTGGCATAAAAAAAGACATACAGACAATGGAACAGAACAGAGAGCCTAAAAATAAACCCTCATGCATCTGATCAAATGATCTTTGACAAGGGTGCCCAAAGCACACAATGGGGAAAGGACAGTTTTTGCAATAAATGATGCTGGGAAAATTGGATATCTACAAGGAAAAGAATGAACCCTACACCACATACAAAAATTAACTCAAAGTTGGATTGAAGACCTAAAACTATAAAACTCCAAGAAGAAAGCATAAAGGAAAGGCTTCATGATACTGGATTTGGCAATGATTTCTTGGAGAGGACACCGAAAGCTCAGGCAACAAAAGCTAAAATAGACAAATGGGACCACATCGAACTTAAAACTCCTGCACATCAAAGGAAACAATGAGAGTGAAAAGGCAACCTAGGGATGGGAGGAAATGATTGGAAATCATATATCTGATAAGGGATTGATATCCAGAATATATAAAGAACTCCTATAACTAAACAACAGAAACATAAGCAAATTTAAAATACGGACTTGTCACAAAAAATTGATTATACCACAATAAAGCTGAAAAAAAAAAAAAGGACAGAAAATCAAAGGAAAAAAAAAATGGGCAAAGGGCCTGAATAGATATTTCTCCAAAGAAAAGACACATGTGGCCAACAAGCACGTGAAAAGATGATCAACATCTCTAATAATTAGAGAAATGCAAATCAAAACCACAATGAGATATCACCTCACTCACATTAAAATCATCACTATTAAAAAACCAGAAAACAACAAGTGTTGGTGAGGATGTGGAAAAACTGGAACCCTGGTGCACCAATGGTGGGAATGTAAAATGGTCCAGCTGCTATGGGAAATAGTATGGAAATTGCTCAAAATAAATCTAAAAATAGAAGTTGTATATGACCCAGAAACTTCTAGGTATATATCCAAAGGGATTGAAAACATGATCGAAGCAAACACCATGTTCATTGCAGCATTATTCACAACAGCCAAGAGGTGGGATGCCCATCAACAGATAAGTGGATTAACAAAATGTGGTATATAATAGTACACATAAGGGAATATTACTCAGCTCAAAAAAAGAAATCCTGTCACATGCTATAATATGAATAAAATTTAATAACATTATGCTGAGTAAAATAAGCCAGTCACACAAATACTTTATGATTCCACTTTATGAGATACTTAGAGTTGTCAAAATCTTGGAAGCCAACAGTAGAACTGTGTTTGCCAAGGCTGGGGGAGGAGGGATGGGCAGCTGTCAGTCAATTAGTCTAGAGGTTGAGTTTGCAAGAAAAAAAAGCTCTAGAGTTCCATTCAACACAACAATGTGAGTACTACTTAAAAACGGCTAAGAGGATAAATTTTACATTTTATCATGATTAAAAATAAAAATGTATAAAACTTATTGGAACAAATTCAAATAATTATAATATTTTATTACTTCAGAGGGATTTTCTCTGTTAAAGATTTACTTTCTGGATTTCACAAGATTAACCTTTTCCTGCTGAAAGATACTCTTTACAGCCCGGGAAGCTTCTGAGCCTCTCATTTTCTAATTTATTAGTTTTCAAACCATGAGAGCTCAGGCCTGGAAAACAGACACCCAGGTCATGCTTTTTTTTTTTTTTTTTAATATATTTTATTGATTTTAGAGAGGAAGAGAGAGAGATAGAAATATCATTGATGAGAGAGAATCATTGATTGGCTGCCTCCTGTACGACCCCGACTGGGGATCGAGCCCGCAACCCAGGCATGTGCCCTTGGCCGGAATCGAACCTGGGACCCCTCAGTCTGCAGGCTGACGCTCTATCCACTGAGCCAAATCAGCTAGGGCCCAGGTCATGCTTTTTATCTCTATTATTCTTTAAAAAATATAAACTTAAAACAAGTTTTAAGTAGGTAACACAGTCATGTGGTTCACAAGTCAAAACTATAAAAGGGTGTATACACAGTAAAGTCTCCCACCTAGTTCCCCTCCTTGGAGGCAACCAACCAATGTCAGCGTTTCTTGTGTATCTTTCCAGAGGAAATGCACTGCAGGAAATTAATGCTGGCTTTTAAAATCACACTGTCTCTGGCCAGAGACTCTCCGGCTTAGGGGAAGAGCGAGGTCTGATGTAATCTTTGGGCTGGACCATCAGAGTTGAGTGAGAGCAGTTATTCACAAGGCTGAATACATTTTCTGAGGAGATTCAATAAAGAGATACATTTATGTTTTTATTCCCTACTTCAGATCTAAAGAAGCTATTATTGTCAGAACTCCTCTAACTGGTAAAAAAAAAAAAAAGACAGAAAAGTGTCTGGCACCTATATAATCTTCTGAGCCCACCTTGTTTTGGTTTTTTTCTTTTTTTCTAAATTTAATTTCATCATAAGAGTATTACATATTCTTGGGGACTATAAAGAGGAAAAGAGAATTCCCCTTCATTCTACTACCTAAAACGATACTAACAGTGAGCACTGCGGACGGCCAGGCCCTAAATTGGGTGTTCACGTAGATGGTCTCAGTTGCCCAATGACAGTAAATGGCATTACCCATCAGCCCCACACAATGAGTAAATGCAGACCCAAAGGTGGCTCTCAAATGGGGGTGATTTTGTCCCCTCCCCTTTCTAGGGGACATCTGACAGGCATGTTTTTATCCTTACCCAAGGATATGTTTATTGATTTTAGAGAGAGGGAGGGAGGGAGGCAAGGAAGGAGAGAGGGAGAGACAGACATTGATCAGTTGCCTCCTATATGTGCCTCGACTGGGGATCAAACCCGCAACCTAGATATGTGCCCTGACCAGGAATCTAACCCGAAACCTTTGGTGTAGGGGATGACGCTCCCACCAACTGAGCCACCTGGCCAAGGCTGGAGGCATTTTTGATAGTCACAGTGTGTGGGGTGCAGGGGGAGTACTACTCACATCTAGTGGTTGCAGGATAGGTATGGTGCTTAATATCCTACAATGCACAGGACAGCCCCCTATAACAAAGAACTACCTGGCCAAATATGTCAAATGCCGTGGCTGAGAAACCCTTCTTAGATAAACGGCTGTTATTTAAAAAGCAAAGTAAGGCATCAACCTGGTGCTTGGGGTTCCAAAGCCCCTCCATGCTCCACATCACACACACCACTTCCCAGGACACCTCCTTCAGGCTGACAGCATTTTTTATACGCTGTATTTATACCCTTCCCCCACTTGGCCCAAATAATAATCATTTTCCATGCTACTGCGATGTCTTGGTAAATTTTACTTTCATTACATAAAAATACGTTATCAACTAGATGCAGTATGAATTATTAAATTATTCTCTAATTATAGGACATTTAGATTGTTTTCCAATTTTCTTTATTGCAAGTACTAGACCTTCTCTTTTTTAATTAAAAAGTGCTCACTTTCAAAGTTAATTTGTGTCATAAACCAAAGCATGATATGATTTGCTTTACCTTAAACTGTGGTTTTTCAGAAGTGGTTAGTAAAACATCACTGAATAATCTGTAAGGAGAAGGAAAACACAAAAACAAAATCTTTCTTAAAACAGGTGCACCCTCTGAAGATGATCAAAGCAGAAACAGACATCTGTAGCCACAAAGTCCCACATCCCCCAGGCCTGGCCCAACCCACCATTTCATGTTTATAACACACTCAAAACGTTCACGGGCACCCAGCGAGGCCGTAGGAAAACCCCACTCGTTTCCAGGGCACTGGGTCAGCTGCGTACAGGAGGTTAACCCTTTCATGCTGTACAGTAAATTAATATACACTTAATATATGCAGTAGATATTTCCAGATAAAATAACTGTCCCCCTCCTTTTTCTAGTCCCAGAGGAGGATAAAATTTATTCTAGAACTCATTAACATAAAAACATGCAAGAAAGTAGAAAGGAATTGCTCTGATTAGAATCTAACGAGAAAATAATTTTCTTTTAAGAAAAGTAGTGTTTCTTGCTCTCTTAAAAAGAAATAGCAGCTTTTAGAGCAGATCTACTCTCTCTTCAAAAGTATGTATTAAAAACTACAGCCTGAGGAATTCTGAACTGTTTTGGCTAAAACAGGTCGGAGAGTGGAAGTTGTGTGGGCAGCACCCGGAGGTCTGTGAGGGAGGCTTTCCTTGACCAGTTCCCCTTTACCATCAGGAACCATGTGGCACGGAGAGATGGCAGGCTAACCTTTCCCCACAGGGCCCTGGTCCGTTTATTCCCAGACAACACATCTGAACTGGACACAGTGCACACCTCCCCAAGTGCCATTCTCAAGGCTGAAGGCCACAGGGCAGAAAGACGTAAGTAAGGGAATACTATTTGACTCACTTTAGAACTGAGGACTGGGAGGAAATACAAGCCCAAGTAAATGAACATGGTTACAGGCTGTCTCCAACTACAAATGCATTCTGTCCTGAAAGCCCGTGAGAACTGCTTTGCTTCCCTAACTGGATCTACTTCCCCATGTTCACACCATTATTAACGGTGGCTGTCACAGCCACGGGACAGGGACTCGGGCTGCTGTTCCTCACGGCGTCCCCAGGGCCTAGCACAGTGCCTGGGCTCTAGCAGACCCTCTATAACAATGGTTCTCAACCTTCCTAATGCCGCGACCCTTTAATACAGTTCCTCATGTTGTGGTGACCCCCGATGGTCTTAGGAGACCCTGCTAGCGGTTCTCAACCTCTGGGTCGGGACCCACAGGTTGAGAACCGCTGCTGTAGAGCCTAAGACCATCGGAAAACACAGATATTTACATTACGATTCATAACAGTAGCAAAATTACAGTTATGAAGTAGCAACGAAAATAATTTTATGGTTGGGGGTCACCACAACATGAGGAACTGTATTAAAGGGTCGCGGCATTAGAAAGGTTGAGAACCACTGCTCTATAAGAACCTGAACTTCCCGATACCCTCGGGACTCCGCTGTGTGCACCTCTCACTGTCCCCTGCCTATTTCCCATTATTGCTTCCTCAGCACATTTGATCCTTTTACAACAAGCTGGTGCAGACCAAGCACTGGGCGTATCACATGGCATGTGATGCTCATAAAATAGAAGCTGAATCAATATTAACCACAATTAACATTTAATAAGCACTTATTAAGTGCCAGGCACAGTACTGGGAATCCTCTCATTAAACCCTCCAACAACCCTGTGAGTGGGGACTATTATTATCCCCATTGTACAGATGAGGAAACTGAGCTTCCAGAGGTTAGGGAACTTGACCAAGGTCACCCAAGTAGAAGTGGTGAGGCTGGGTCCACCCCCAGGTGCGTCTAATCTCAAACAAACCCTTCTTTTTTTTTTTCTTTTTTTTGAGAGAGCGACTTTGTTTATTAAAGCTGGGGACGGTGAATCAAGGAAGGGCTTAGGGTAGATGCAACAGATGTGACACACCGTTCTTCACCCCCGCTGCCTCTCCATGAAGGGACAGAAAATGTACCTAAAGGAAAGGCCCGAAGCACTATTTCAACCACCCTAACTACCTATTCACACCCCACGTAAGAGGGAATGTCCTCTGAGCGGTACGCCCTGGCACAGTGCCTGGTCCATGTCAGATGTTTAGTAAACGTCACCCAGTGAGAAAATGAACAGACGAGTAAACGGGCAGCCGGAAACACACGCCCTCCTCACAGAGGGCTGACCCCAAGGCCAGTGGCTCGTGAACAAGCCATAGCTTGGGCCCAGCGGTGCCCGAAACAGGCTCCTGAAGGACAGCCGCGTGAGAGGGCCCTCCAGGCGGGGGCTGCCACCCGGACACACACAAAATGCTAACATCGACAGGGAGAGACACGCAAACGAGGCTGTCCAAGGAGAGCAGTCAGCCTGAGGGAGCACACAGGCCACAAGGAAAGGTCGTGACAGCATGCTGCAAGGACTGTCAGCAAGGACCACAACTGCGTCTTTGCTAGGGCACCAGGCACTTGGGTTAGTGGTCGGTGTTCACCCAGTCATGCACATAACCAAGGCGTGCGATTCACTTACGGCATCTGTAAGAGCCGGGAGACGGTAGGCATGCCGTTTTTACAGGCTTCACAAGACAGCGTAGACTCCAACACGGCCACTTGAAATGAACAGATACACACTTTAGTTCCACAGAACACGCTGGCAAATCACCGGGTGATGAAAAGTTTGACATCGCTTTGCAACAACTGTCTGCAGGCTGATCGGGACAGCGTCATAACTCTCCTCGCAGACAGATGGGGGACGTGTGGAGGGGATACTGGCAGCGCTGGCTGCCGATGACTCAAACTAAGCGGTTTAGAAACCACACACCGACAGAGAGCCAAATATACTTCAAAGACAATGGGAGGAAGGATTCACGATATCATTCCTAAAACTGCTCTCTGAAAAGAGAAGTAAACACTAAACAGAAGAATTCTGAGCTCGAAAGACATTTTGCCGGTTGTCTGCTTTTAATCAAAACCAGCACGCAAAATGCCAATTGTTGATGCCTCATCACCCAACACCTTGGCTGACATAAACAAGCAGCCAGATTTTCCTACTCAGGTCCCTGTTCAGTTTCAGCTGTGCAAACTCAACACACAGCAGTCTCAGCGCCTGTTCTCATGATTCAAGAGTCTTGAACCAACTCACTTAACACAAAACTAGCAGTTGGTGGAGGGCTGACTTGCACACCTCGAGGCTCCATAGTCCAGGAGCTACCCTGCCCTGCCCTCTGTGCTCCAGCAGTGAGTTCTGAGCGGGCTGTGGAGGGGATGAGAGGATGCCTGGTGAGTCTTTATCGGCTCCTCCATCCCTCCTTCCTAACGCTGCCTCTGCTGGTCCCCAGCTCTCCTCAGTCCCTCAAGTAATGCTGAGAGAGCTCCTGAATTCAACTGCCAGTGTCTGCTTTCCTGTCTACCTTTCCTAGCTCTGGGCCTGCTAGGCTCCCATTGCCCAGGTAGCTGCCCATGGTCCCCCTGTTCCTGGCGGGTACACTCCAGCCCTGGTCTGACTCCTGACACCTGCCCGAACTCTCAAGAATGGCTTCAAATGGCCTAATCCTGGCTTCTGTTTCCAGATCAGACTTAGTCTGGCCACATGCTCCTGCTATAAAGAGTCTAATGCCCGTTACAAAAATTCCCCTGACTCAGAGAGCCTGACAAAGGGACAAGCCATCTGAAATTTCAGTGAAAAGCATGTAAGTGACTCGGAACTGGTTTGCTTCCAAATTGGATAAGAATTTCTGGCTGTGGAGCATGACAACTTCCTTTGGGTCTTTCCTGGACTCTGGAAAAGGGGTGAGTCGCTCTGCAGACGACCAGGGCCCAGAAGACCCCCCCACCCCAAACCCTATACTGACCCACAGCCATAGACGGGGCCGGAGGGAAGGAGTCTACAGGCACCGCGTCCGGAGGCCGTCCGTAGGTCATTTCATACAGTAAGTGGCCAAAGCAGTGGACGTCCACACTCTCCAACGTCTGTGGAAGGAAAGAGAGAGCGGCATGTCCCTGTTCCGTTTGGCTTTGTGAGTCCCAGTGCCCTGCCCACGGCTCCCCCTGAGAAACACGGCCTGGGATGACCCCGCTCCTGGTGGGTAGTGAAGACGCAACTCACAAGGTGTTGGTCCCTCCCTCCATGGTCTTCCAGTCAGGGATCCTATGCCCCTCCTTGTCCCATCTACTGCGTCAGCTCAGCCCCTTGGAGATACAGTGACGCTCTGTGGGGGAAACAGGCCACAGGAATGGCCCACCCCAGCTGCACCTTTCACCGCTTCATGCATTTTCCTTACATGGGCAGGTCAAGGGGCCTGGCCACAGGGATAATTTATACCTCAAAGCCCCTGCTGTTTCATTACTTTCAGCAACTTACATTGATTTTCCTGAATTGTGAGAAGTAAGATCGGTAGAAGGAGGGAAGGCCCAATAAGGAATTCTCAAGGTCCAGCAGCCGGCAAGTGTCTCCATCCAGCATCACATTGGAGGCGTGAAGATGCCCGTAAGGGAATCCCTTGTCATGTAGAAACTTGAGCACCTTTTAAAAAATATGTATAGGTTACATTTCCCCCCAACTCATTCAGATATAAGATAGGTTAAGCTTTGCTTTTTAAGTCAATATATTCTGAAACAAAATCTGACCCATCACTGGGAAGATTCCTAAAGAAAACTGCCCCCTCATCTACTCCTCTAGAAGAAGCTGCTGCTGAGTGCTTTCCAGCTGTGAGACGCAATGCCAAGCTCCCTCGCTTCCAGAGAACAGAGAAGCAGCTGCGTCTGTCTGGGGTTAGTAGCTTTCTGACAAAGGCTTCTATTTAAGCACTTTCTCATCCCAACAGGCCAAGCCCCCTTCAGGGCAGAGTCTGGACCCTCCTCCTGGAGGAGTAAAGCTAGTAAGTCAGTGCTCCAGCGAGTTGTTCAGGGAAAGGGGCTGAACTGGAAGCATCTCTGGTCCAATCTCACCTTAGAATACACTTGGCTGCTCATTAACAGAAACACATGACAGACTCTCACAAAATGAAGCAATCTTCTCAGCTGCCACTCAATAAACAGAGGCTCCCCTAGTAGTAAAAGTGCCCAGGACGGTCCATGAGAAACGAAAAAAGCATTACAACTTCTCTATTTGTTTTGTTTCTAATCTCATTCTTAACGTACAATGTACAAAGTATGTTAAGAGTAGTACATGAGTATAACAGTTAAATATATGCAACACTAGGGGGTTATGCTTAAATTGTATTTGCTGATAGGGCTGCACAATCAAAGAGCCTGGAGAACACTGCTCTGATGTGATGTGGGAAAGGCTTTTCATGCTAATTGCACTTCTGTAAGGGAGCCACATGGTTTTATATATATATATATAACAAAATCAAGAATCTTGGCACAGCTCAGCCAGCGTGACTCACTGGTTGAGTGTCAACCTATGAACCAGGAGGTAGTTTCAATTACCGATCCGGGCACATGCCAGGGATGCGGGCCCCAGTAGGGGGCGTGTAGGGGGCAACCAATCTATGATACTCTCTCATCATTGATGTTTCTATCTGTCTCTTCCTCTCTCTCTCTCTGATATCAATAAAAACATTTTTTAAAAAATCTTGGCACACAGATAAAGATCAACCAAAATAACACAAAAGTTGGTGCCCACATAGTTAAAGTCTTAAAAGTCAGACATGATTCCAGCAGCGAAGCTTTTTGGAAATTTATAGCTCTATATTAGTCTTTGTCCCAAATGTTTGCTTTTTTGGGATAAAATATGGCAATGTCATCAATTTATAAACAATCAGACAACTTGAACTATTTTGGAAATTGCTTAAAAACTTTCCATGCCCGACCCGAGTGGCTCAGTGGTTAAGCATCCATCCATGAACCAAGAGGTCAGGGCACATGCCTGGGGTTTCAGGTTTGATCCTCAATGGGGGGCGTGCAAGAGGCAGCCGATCGATGATGTTTCTCTCTCATCAATGTTTCAATCTCTCTCATTTCCTCTTTCTAAAAAAATCAATGAAAAATATTTTTTAAAGAATACTGGAATGCTGGGTGAAATTCCAATGCAACTTAAAAATTAAACACCTCTTACCTCTAATATTTGCCGCCCATATGTTTTTATTTGCTGGAGTTCGAGGCCTTGAATCTTCTTAGGGTTGCAGTACTTTTTTAGGAAGGGGTCTTTTGGTTTTGACTTTGGAGAAAAACAAAGAGCACATAAGAGAGCAGCAGCAGAAAGGTCATCTGCTCACAGGCTCCCCCACAGGCAGGGCTCAGCAGAGGTGCCAGAGTGCAGGAGGTGGGTTTTAAAGCACAACAGTCCGTGCAGCTGGTAGAAAGAGGCTGACCTGGGTCTCGTCCCCTCTCTAGTCCAGTGAAGATGTGCCTGTCTTGGCCTTAGCTGACCCCAAAGTCTTATATACTGTTAGTATGTCTCACTATTATTTAAAAAAATTTTTCCCCAACTTTGAGATAGTTTGGTATTGCTTTGTTAAATGAAAGACACAACTTTAAAATTAATCCATGCAATGGATATAATCATTAAACCTTCCCTCATGTGGAAAAAGGAATGCTTTTTAACCAAACTGGATAATTCTTATTACTAGAATCAAAATAAATTCCAAATAAATTTAAAATAACACCCTCAGCTCCTGAACCTCAGGGATAGAGCATCCATAACAGGTTCTAAAGGGACTTGAAAACTTCTTTCTGACCATGAACTTGTACCACAAGTACCTTGTAGATCAGGTCCTTCAGAGTGCCTTTTTCATTAAACATCCTAATAAGCAATGCTGAGGACTCGTTAGCTGTGGCAAAGGTGACCCGATAGATGTAAGGGTGCTGCCAAAACAAAAAAGGAAGTCACATTTATTTGCATCAGCATGTAGGTCCTTTTACACCAGGATCTGGTTATGCAGAGTCTAAGACCATCTTGGTGTTTCACTGCATACAAATGTGAGGATATTCCCCAAACACATGGCATTCCCAGTTATCAGATGAGCAACCCGTACATCATCCTTTATATGGGAGAAGGAACATAAACAGTAAGGATGAAAGGAAGTGGGTAACTGATGTGACAAGCTTCACAGAGAAGGCATCTGCTTGATACATATATTCTCCTAGTTCAAGCGAAAGTGTGATGGAAAGTCTGAGTTTCTGGAGTAGTGATTTTATTATCCTGCTGTATAAATTGGTAAAGAATACAGCCAAATCCTAGAACAGTCACGTGGGGACAAGATAAATGTGTCCTCATTCACAGCTTTACCAACATTCCACACTGCTGCACAGTGCCCAGCCAGGGGGCATGACAGCAGAAAACACGCAGAAGCAGCATTTTGGGGAACTTGGTCATTTCCCAAAGCAGCTACATGAATTTTCCTGTCCTTCTCCTGAAATACGCCATGCGATGACTCACAGTGTCCTCTTGAGATGGGGACTGACGTCAACCAAGTGGGGTGGGGAGTAAGACAAATTATTAATGACTGAAAGTATTCATATGTGCTGAAATTTTGGTTACATGAACCAGCTGGCTCCAGACAGGTGTTACAATGTCCATTAGCTCAAAAAAAGTACCATGAAAATTTAAATGCAAGGGAGCTGAGCTATGCAAAGATTTGGGGATCAGGGGTCCAGTGGGTTGAGGGGTGAAAGGGTATGCCCAAGAAAATATGGTAATTGATTATGAAGTTTCTCTTGACCATCGCATAAAAATGGTTTCTGGTGACATTTTAATAGCTTTACTGAATTATAATTCACATAGCATCCCAATTCTTCTATTTAAAGTGTACAGTTCAATAGTTTTCAGTATATTCAGAGTTGTGCAACTATCACACAATCTAATTTTAGAACATTTCCTCACCCCAAAAAGAAACCCAAGGGATAAATAAAAACCCTTGATCACTACAGATTTTAATAAAAAAAGGGACAATGCCCGGCCAGCATGGCTCAGTGGTTGAACATCGACCTATGAACCAGGAGGTGACGGTTCAATTCCAGGTCAGGGCACATACCCAGAGTGTGGGCTCCATCCCCAGTAGGGGGTGTGCAGGAGGCAGCTGATCAATGATTCTCTCTCATCACTGATGTTTCCATCTCTCTCTCCTTCTCCCTCCCTCTCAGAAATCAATAAAAATATATTTTAAAAAGGAGGGGGGGGGACAAGAGGAAGCTCTTCCTTACAATACAATGCCAACTAATAAATATAAGAGGAATAATAGGGTTAGAAAATTTCAATGAATGCGAAAATTAGTGGGCTTGATAAAGAACGGGATTTTTTTAAAAAAATATATTTTATTGATTTTTTACAGAGAGGAAGAGAGAGGGATAGAGAGTTAGAAACATTAATGAGATAGAAACATTGATCAGCTGCCTCCTGCACACTCCCTACTGGGTATGTGCCCGCAACCAAGGTACATGCTCTTGACCGGAATCGAACCTGGGACCCTTGAGTCCGCAGGCTGATGCTCTATCTACTGAGCCAAACTGGTTAGGGAAGTGGTCGGCAAACTGTGGCTTGCAAGCCACATGCGGCTCTTTGGCCCCTTGAGTGTGGCTCTTCCACAAAATACCATGTGCAGGCGCGCACGTACAGTGCGATTGAAACTTCGTGACCCATGCGCAGAAGTCGGTTTTCGGATCTCAAAAGAAATTTCAATTGTTGTACTTGATATTTGACTCTGTTGACTAATGAGTTTGCCAACCACTGGGTTAGGGCAAGAACTGGATATTTATAGTTTCAAAATATCTCCCTATAATTACTTATTAATTCTAGTTATTTATCTTAAGAAAATAATTAAGGATGGATACAAACATTCAGCTAAAATTGTTCACTATGGGTTTTTTTTTAAGAGGAAAAAACTGGAGGTGATCCAAATATCTAGATTCACTGAGTAAACTGAGGTATAGCCAATGCTAATTCTATGCAGCCAGTAATAATGATATTATGCTATATTTTTTTATAATAAAAGATGTTCAAGGTACACTATTAACAAAAAAATCAGGTTTTAAATATGTATAGAATATATATATATGTGTGTATGTGTATGTATATATATATATATATATATATATATATATATATATATATATTCTAGAAAAGTAACATATATTTCTGGTTAGTTGAAAATAGGGGTGAGTTTCCTTTTTCTTTTTTTGCTTATCTGTGTTTTCTGACTTTTCTGCAATTAATAGGTATCACTTGTCTGCACTACCTTCTTTTTAAAAAGCATATCCATTAAAAGAAATTTAGAATTGAATGCTGCCAGCCTGTGTCACACAATTAATCAAACTCAAAGACCACAGCATTTTTCTTGGCTTCACATCACACCTCATTAACAGCTTGGTTTTGCTAGCTTGACAAGACACTCTATCTTCAAAAACAAACTTGCCAACAGATTGGACAGGTCAGCGTCACTGCTCAGGCCATGACTGACTTCCCACATCCTCGTGCAGACAACAGATAAAGAACATCAACACTAACTCAACTTCCTGGTCAGGTCAGTCTTTTCCTGAAGACATCCTGCATCTGTTCTGAAATATATTGATGTGGTTCTTTCCATCGAATGCCTTGGATTAGAATTGTGTATTAGCCTAAATAACGCCAGGTATTCCTAAACACCACCTGGTTAGCCTGTGAGAATAGTAACTCAGCCAGCAAAAGGGTTATTTTGCCTTTCCCTCATGCAGCTTACCTAAACCCACATTAGTTCTGTTTTCTCAGGCTAGAACAGACCTTTTCATTCCATTGATATAAACATCTTCACCAACAACAAAGTGGCTAGTTCCTATTCTGATATTTGCTTAAAATTCACTCTACATTTAAATTACCACATTTCATGGGTCGTGTATTACAAATGCCACTTAAGTGGCCCCCAATCAACGGGACTGGCCGTAGGTGTTCTATGGAACAACTTCAGTCTGAACTGAAATCCAGTACAACTCTCCATTCTTTCGAGTATGTCCAGCTCCTTCTGCCCACAGAAAACACTGTGAATATGTCATCAGCACCAAGAATAGAAGGACTTATACTCACCAAACAGGAAGGCAGAAGTTTGATTAGACACTGAAAATCTTTATCTGACAGATACTTGTCAGGGCCAAGGTCAGCCTAAAAACGGAAAGAAATGTCAAGGTGCTGCCTTTAGTCATAAAAAAAAGAAAAATTCCTATGTCTTTCTCTCTTTTTGTTTGTCCAAATATATGAATGTTAACCAAAGATGAAAACCACCTAAGTCTTGCTGCCTCAAGGCCTTTCTGGAGAGAATACACACTTATAAAAAGCAGAACTTACTTGTAATCTTATTGAATGCCATTAACCACATGTATCACCAGAACTCCCAAAGTGAGAGATAACCAAGTAATGCCCAAGTACTTCCTTTAAAACAAACTGCAGACCCCAAATGGGTTCCAGAAAACTATTCCTCTTTCTTTCCAAATGTTTACTAGTTGATCAAATATAATCACATCCAAATAAGGAAATGTATAAGCAAAGTGACTTAAAATGACACTCCTTTGATGTGGGACGGATGAGGCCATTATAACATCACTCAGGAGCACAAAATAATTCCATAATCCTCTTGTCAATATCTGCTTTCATGAACCCATCTAAGATCCCTGAAATGAGGCTGACACAAAAAACCAGCTTACCCAGCTTAACACTAGCCATTCCTTTGGCTGATTTTTAATCTTCATCAAGAAATATTTCTTCCTTATCCTCCAACCTGCCATAAAAGCAGAAATGTGTTTATAGCTACATAACTGTTGCACCAATTGATGCATTCCATTGACTGAGTAATTAACAAAAATTAAGCTTCGCAATATTATCCATAGCTTATATAGGCACAAATAAAACAACCATTTGGTAATGTTGACATGGTAAAGACTACACTAAAAAAAAAAGCAAAGAAATTATTCACAGAAACAGGAAAACAGCACTTCAGTTTAGATTTAGTGGAAAAGAAAGATGAGGAATGAGTGATTAAACCGCGCTGAAGATATGTTACTTCCATCAAAATCCTCAGAGCTTGAACCAAGGTTCACTAAGTAGTAAAAGTTAAGGACTGCATCCTCAGGCAATAGGGAGGCAAAAAGAAAAAGAAATCACCTGCATTTAAGAGCTCTCTTGGAATACATACAGGGAAGCGTGACAAAGAACCCAGTACTGGATCTGTCTTTTTTAACAGAATGGGCATGCCAGTTTCTCACCTATGTCTTTCAATGGTTCCACTACCTCCCACTTTGGTTCGGATCGGAAGAACATGGAAACCTGTTGTAAGGCAATCTCTGCAAAGACATTTTAGAAACTCATTAGTGAAACATATCAGGAAAGTACCACATGCTTAAGATATCCTAACAAATGAAAGTCTTATAGTCTATGAACTTAAAAAACTTAATTACACACACAAACACACACAGACAAACACAGACTAAATGCAATGTGGGATTCTAGACTGGATCTGGAACAGAAAAAGGACATCAGTGGGAAAATTAGTGAAATCTGAATAAAATCTGTAGTCACAAAGTACCACATTTCCTAGTTTTGGAAAGCGTGCCATGGTTATGTAAGATGTGACATCGGGAGAAATTGGTAGGGTTACACAGAAACTCTCTGTACTATCACTGCGATTCTTCTGTAAATCTACAATTCTTTCAAAGTAAAAGGTTTATTAAAGAAAAAAAGAGTATGTAAACTAGCTGGTATAAGCCAAGAATTCAATATATGAACCAGGCCCCAAACCAAGCACAAAATTCAAAATGTGTTCTAAGGTCAGCCTGGAAGAGTATTCAGTATTGCTCCAAGTGATATTTATCCCATTTCCATTCCTCATGGAATTATAGCTTTCACCAACAAAGAAGCGATTAGCCTTAAATATACCCTGGAAATAAAAGCCAGCATTTTAGAAAGTCGTCTGTGTACAGCAACAACACAGTCCTATTGTGGGAAGTGATGGTCTGCCTGTTTACTGGAAAAAGTCCATTCCTTTTGTGTTCGTTTATCATGAGAATGTTTCCTCCTTTTAAGAAGACAATGAGAAGAGAAAGTTCTCTGAATTTCACCATATTAAGAAATTATCAGGATAACTGTTCCTTGGTAGTTCCTACAAAAAGCAGTATCTGTAGTTTGCTATTTTCTCCTCAATGCAGTGAGTAAATGAGCCACTCCTGATCCCTGAAAGCAAACAAATCCAGCAGATTCATTGTGGATTGCACCTATGCCTCGCATTAATTACAGCCCAGGCAGACTGGCGAGGAGTGGGGATTGGCAGAAAGGCTCTCCACGTGTCAAAATTACCTAGGCTGGGTTCCCCTGCCGAGAGCTGGGCACACATTATCATTTGAATGAACTTTACAGTACATTCTGAGTTAAGAAGTTCAGGGAAGAAAACCCACTAGCTATTTGTTTACTGACTCAATATGTAAAGTGTCAGTCCATCCACAAAGAAGAAGAGTGAGGACCAAATACAAAGCTGACTCCATTTACCTTAGTACTAACTATTCCATGTGATAATAAACCATTTGGAGGGGCTGGGTTGACAGAAGCATATACGTTTTCAGTATCAACACTGGGAACTCTGGACCTCCTCCATCATTAGTGTGGATACAATATGTTTTTAATTTAATTTACAAAATAATGTGAATGTAAACAAACTTAAAAGGAATTTCTTTTAAGTAAAAATCATTCATATCAACTTTGAGAGAGATCATCCTATATAATAAAAGCCTAATATGCTAAGTGTCCTGTTGTCCAGTCAGCCAACCAACCAATCAAAGTGTAATATGCTAATGATATGCCAAGGCAGCTCAACTGCTCGCTATGACGTGCACTGACCACCAGGGAGCAGATGCTCCGACCAGTAGGTTAGCTTGCTGCTGGGGTCTGGCCGTTTGGGGCTCAGCGAGATGGGCTGGACATGCCCTGGAGCCCTCCTGCAGTCCCTCCTTGGCTGGCCAACCTCCCACATCCCTCCCCAGCCCCGATCGTGCACCAGTGGGGTCCCTGGGCCTGGCCTGTGCCCTCTCGCAATCTGGGACCCCTCGGACGATGCAGGAGAGCTGCTTTTGGCCTGATCCCGCTCAACACAGGAACTGCCCCCTGGTGGTCAATGCGCTCCCACAGGGGGAGCACCGCTCAGCCAGAAGCCGGGCTCACGACTGGTGAGCACAGAGGCAGTGGTGGTAGCCTCTCCCACCTCCACGGCAGTCGGACATCCCCCGAGGGCTCCCAGACTGAGAGAGGGCACAGGCCAGGCTGAGGGACCCCCAACCCCCAAGTGCACGAATTTCACGCACCAGGCCTCTAGTGAAAAATAACTTTCTAAATGCGGTACCATGTCATTCTAAGAGACTGTGAAGGACAGTCTGTTCAAAACCAACAGTGACTCATTAGTCAAGAATATTTACTGTATGTCACTGTGCAGTGTACAGTGTTTTAGAAATGGGGTAATAGCTGTGAACAAATGGAATGTGCTAGCTTTGTTACTGGTAAGTTGAGGACTAGGAAATAGCTTTTATTCCTTAGGGATCAGGGAATTGTAGGGAGGACATTTCCTTTCCACTAAACTATGACTTACTGTCAAGTAAATTACATGACTTCTATGCTCCCAATTTTAATCCCTCACCCCAGACTCAGCAACACACTTCAATCCTAAGAATTGATTCCTCAGCTTAGAAGCCTTCATTGGCAGCTCATCTCCTTACCAAGTCAAGACCAAGCTTCTTAACCCAGCGCACAACCTGGCTCTGGCTCTGTCTCCCACACAGAGGTGCCTCCCACTCTTCACGCTGAGAGCTGCCTCCCTCAGCCCCTGCAGACTGGCTAGGCCCCACCCTCAGCATTTTCCATTCTTGCTCATCTATCCTTTGAGGCTCAGCCCAAATTTGCTGCCCCCTTAGCCAGAAGCCCGCCCTCCCTCCCTCCCGGCACACTCCCAGTGCTGCATCTGTCCCTCTCCTTTGGGATTCACTCACAGACTGCCCTGTATTAGGGCCACTCTCTTCTACCAGACCAGAAACGTCGGCAGGAAGGGTACACCTTAGTCTGGGTAAAGCCATATGGAAATGCCCCTCTCCCCTGGAGCTCTGCTCCTGCCTCTGGACCTGGCTGACTTCAGCTCACCCCTCAGATCTCCCTGTAGGTATCAGCTCTTCTGGAAAGCCTTCCTCCATCTTCAGATCTAGATCATCCACAACCCACCTGGACCCTGGTCGGGGCTCATGCAGGAGCCAACCAATCAATGTGCTTCTCACACATTGATATTTCTCTGTCTTTCCCTCTCTCTTCCACTCTCTCTAAAAATCAATGGAAAAATATCCTCAAGTAAGGATTTAAAAAAACAATAATAAATAAATAAATCATCTGCAATCCTACTCCCTCTCCAACACCCCCTCCAAGGTGCTACCCCCTATTTACACTGCCATAGTCCTCTCCCTGCAGGGAGTGGGGATGGGGTGGGAGAGAGACTATTCCTTCCTTGTCACTGTATTCCTCTTCCTAGCATCTGGCACACAGTAGGAGTTCAATAAATGTTTCATGCTGCGAGAACTAAGGGTTCCAAACATGTTCAATGGGTGTGGATGCTCTCTCCTCTTAGAACATGAAATCCATGAGAAGGATGACATCTGGCTTCTATTTCTTTAGCACTAATAGACACGGGGCGGCGGGGGTGGGGGTTTGCAGGCTCAGTAAATGCAGATAAACACTCCCCAGAGAGAAACGCTGAGCAAAGCCTTCAAGTCCATCCTGTGCTTCCCAGAGAGCTCAGACTTCTCAGCTCGGAAGGTACCGGCTGCCCCCACTGTGTGCAGCCTTTAGCTCCCAGATCCCAGCCCCATGGGATGACTACAGGGAACAAACACTGTCGCCCCCGCCCCCACGTCCTGCAGCTGGGCTCCAGGTCCCTAATCTACAGGAAGTGGTGTTGCAGAGGCCTGCACATCCAACACCTTCTCCAACTCATCCTGCCTTGTTCTGAATGTAACCCCCACCCCCAACCTCTCCTTCCCTCCTTTTATCCTGGAGCCCACCACTATCAAGCTACTGAGGGATTCCTGGGGCTTTAAGACCAGAGGGAGCTTCAACACTCCTCAGTTGCTATCCCCTCCCCCAACTCTTGTTTTATAGGCCTGGACCCTGAAGCCAGAGAGGAAATGCTGCTGACCACCAAGCTGGGACTAGGATCCAGGCCTCCTGGTTTCTGGTCCAACTGACTTCTGTGTGGACATTAAACCCCCCATACTCTGAGGGAGTCTGAGGTTTGAGTGGGAAGATGGCTACAGTGCAGTGAGGCTTTTACATGACAGAAGTGCCTTGTGAATCAAATAAGGGGGGCTCTGTGTGTGTGTGTGTGTGTGTGTGTGTGTGTCCACACAAACCCCTCATGACCGGGAGATACTTGTTTCCCCTGTGCAATAGCTGGTCCTCAATTAGACTCTCTAATTCAAATGAACACCTCACAAACCCCCACAGAGGGTGATGAGCCGCATTGGGTTGGGGGAAGCCTGGACAAGTCCGCCAGGCTTGCTGGGGAATGGCTCAGAGGAGGAGGCTGGGGCGCCTGGGCACCCCGTTCCTGAGACTACTGGTGAGTCAACCCAAAAACAAGACAAGTTCGGACAGTTCACTTAAAGGGAGAAATAAATCAGCATTTCTCTGAAAACAGCCACTAGCTGCTACTGCTCCATCACAGGGATGTGTTCTCTCATCATGGCAGCTCGTTGAGTATTTGGGTTCTGAGGGAGTCTCTAGTGGCCTTCTTGTCCCCCTGCTTTGGACTCCTGACTGTGCACCTTGCTGAGGGGGCAGAGGGAGGGGGGGCAAGGTCAAGGACACTGGCAGCACGAAAGAGGTACCCTAGAAGGAGATATAGGGATCACACCACCTTCCAGGTCTGAGCAGTGTTTTATTTATTTTTATATATTTGTATTGATTTCAGGGATGAAGGGAGAGGGAGAGAGATAGAAACATCAATAATGAGAGAGAGTCCTGGATCGGCTGGTTCTTATATGGCCCCTACTGGGATTGAGCCCGCAACCCAGGCATGTGTCCTTGACCAGAATGGAACCTGGGACCCTTCAGTCTGCAGGTCGATGCTCTATCCACTGAGCCAAACTGGCTAGGCTGAGCAGCATTTTAATCGGAAAACACTCAAACACTGTACTCATACAGTTGTGCAAATGTGCCATCCTAGGCAAGGCCTTCCCTCTCGGGGCCTCTCATCTAGAAAATGAGAGGGTAGGTCTTGATGTGGCTGCTTAAGATCCCTTCCAGCTCTGACTCCAGGTGACTCAATGTACTTCGGATACAAGTTCCCAGAGAGCAGGGTGAGTGTATTCCTCGAGCCTGTTCCCCCAGCACCCAGCCCTGCCCCCAGCAGCCGCACAGGCCTAGCGGAGGCCAGGCTTGGAATGCACAGCATCATCGCGTGTGCACTGCACCTTGATGTGGCCCTCAGAACACTAGCAGGAAACAAGGTGGACAAACGGATGATCAGGGCTGGGTTGGGGCTGATTGGATAACTGTCAGATGGCCCACCCTCTGACAGTTTGGGGAACAACTGAGGTGCAGCACAGAGGAATGAGAGCCATGAGCGATGCTACTGTGAGGGATTCGAGCTGTGTCCTGTGATGCTTCTCTTGCGTGATCCAAAAATCAGCGGGGCGTGAATGGAAGCCTCGTTAACAACTCCATGTCCAACCTGCAAGCTGTAGTAAACGTGAATTTAAAATAAACTTTCCTCCATTTCTGTGTGTTCTGAAAAGGCATTTTTCTTACTCCTACCTCTTTTAGAAGATAGCAGGCACATTCTAGGGTGAAGCTCCTCAAACTTCAATGCGCATGCAATCGCCTGGGGACCTTGTAAAACTCAGATCCTGATTAGCAGCAGGTCTGGGATGGGGCCTAAATTCTGCCTTTAGACAAGCTCTCAGTAACGTTAGTGCTGCTCATCACAAGGCCACACTGTGAGTAGTAAGGCCCAAGGGCTGTGATTTTCAAACTCAGCTGCACAGTGGAATCTCTTAGGGAGATTTAAAAACCACAAGCCAGCCCTGGCTGGGGAGCTCAGCTGGTTAGAGCATCGTCCTAATATGCTAAGGTTGCAGGTTTGATCCCTAGGCAGGCACAAACAAGAATCAACCAATGAATGCATAAATAAGTGGAACAACAAACTAATGTGTGTGTTTCTCTCTCTCTCCCCACTCTCCCCCTTCCTATTTTTCTCTAAAATCGATTAAAAACAACAACAAAACCAGAAGCTGCCCTGCAGAGTGCAGTTGGGCATCAGGATTCTGTAAAGCTCCCCAAATGGTTCTGTTATGCAGAAAAGTTTGGTGCCTGACAAAGAGGCCTCTACTTCCCTCTCTCTGAAACAGGAATCGAAGTGCCTCCCTCGAATTGCTTCAAAAGTAATGTTTGAGCACCCAAAAACTAGTGTGTAAACAATCTATTAATAACACCAGGGTTGCACTTAGAAAGACTCTAAGCATGATTTAGCTCTAACAAGTCATCTGAATTCTAATCATTAGCTCAGTTCTACAATGGTTTCCATTGGTCTCTTCAAGGCCACACCAGAGTGAATTCAATATTTAATCACCCATTCGGCGGACACCAGGCTTAGGTTAGTGATGTCAGCTTTGTGTGGAATCAAGACCCTTTCCACCTCGGTCCCCTGGCTGCCGCCTGGTCCAGGGGAACTATCTCCTCTTTATGCTCTGCACTGAGTCAATCTTGGTGAAAGACTGGGAACACAGGGAGGACCCTTCAGAACTACTGTTTTGTTAAGTAATTCCGAGAAAAACCAGACACACTGTATAGCTATAAATACAAAAATGACGCCAAATACAAATCAATTGATTACTGTATAGATTACCATGGCTTCTTTACTCTCTATTCTGTCAGGGAAGTTAACAGAAACAAGACTGTAAGGACACAGACACAATAACTTCTCGTCCAGATTTTTCTTTGCAGACATTACAAACATGTTAGAAGTAATTATCTTCTTTCTATACATTTCAGTAAATTACAATCAGGCAAGAATCAGTAAATGAATAATGCCGTATAACAAATATACACATCCTCCCCTTTGGAAATAAGAGTTTCTCCCACATGTTTTATCTCTAGCAAAGCACAGATCCCTCTGCTTACCAGTGTAGTTTGCGGAATAGTTGTTTGGATCTAAAAATTTCTTTACCAGCTCACAATTAGACAAGATGTGATTTGTGGTGATAACGTTGAGATAGTTCTGGAGACCTTTCTGCCTCTCAGCTATGAATTCACGATCCATGTTACCAATCAATTTCTTGGGAGGAAGAGGTAGACTTAGGCCTGCAATCTTAAATTAAGAAAAAAAGATTATACTCAGGTCATTCCCAAATAAGACATAATACCAGAATCCTGAGCCATTGTATTGCATTAAGTCTAAGACACCACAGATGTTAAGATGCATCCTAATTTTAGTGATATGAAAATGTGAAAAATCTATGCATCTTAGAATTCATAAAATATTGCATTAAGCATAGCAACTATAAAACTTGATTTTTTAAAAGTGTTTTTCCTTTTATCAACCTTACATATGAACGCAATTTCAAGAATCAAACAGTTCTTCTTGTATTATTATTCACAGTCTCATGACATCCTCCCCACCACCCTCAACACCAGATGACATATCCGTTCCCCAAACCCTGGAGTCAGCCATGTTCAAATCTTTCAGCCAATCTTTTGGCAGTGAGGAATGTTGAGATTGTTATATCTTCATTTTTAATTTTTAGGAATTATCTATAAGTTTCCTAGCATGGAAAATGAGGATTAAGTTCTTTCACTATCCTGACCTCACCCCCCACACACCCTGTCCCTAATCCTTCCAATATAGTTACAGCTCTACTGAGTGCAGTACTCATGTTTACATTAGGTAATGATATTCACAACAGAGCCCAAATGCCATGCCTACTAAGCTAACATGCTTCCTTTCTTTTTCTTGGTTTTCTATTCAACTTCGAACTCTCAGCTATGCCTTTTCTCAACACAATCACATACAGAGATGCATCGATTTCATGTTCCTGAGAAGTACCTTCCAGAACCCACCAACCTGCTTTGGGCAGGACTGACGGTCCCTATACCTCCTGCAGAGCTGGCTTCCTGGGCCCTCCCTTCACCACCATGCTGGAGGCGCATGCGCCTTCCTCCTGCTGATCCCATTTCCACAGTCACCCTTTTTCTTAAATATTCCCCTTATTTTTGGTGGAGATATCCTCTGTAGACTTCCCAAAAGGGGGACAAGTTTTTGAAAACTTGCGTGTCTAAATTTGTCTTTCCTCTACCCTCACACTTGATTGATAGCAAGTCTTGATATGGAATTCTAAGTTGAAAATATTTTTTCTTCATAATTTTTAAGCATTACTTTCTTCTCTTTTTTTAGAGAACAATTAAAGAATTATCCAGTTTGGTTAAAAAGCATTACTTTATTGATGCATAGAACAGACTGAAAGATCTCATAGAGGAGGGGGAGGAGAGGATGGGAAGAAATTAACCAAAGAACGTATATGCATACTGTTTATGCATAGCCCGTGGACATAGACAATAGTGTGATGAAGGCCTGGGGTGGGGCCAGGGCTGAGTGGAGAGGGACAAAGAGGGGGTAAGTGGGGTACATAGGTAATTCTGTCAATGATTAAGAAAAACTTTATTGTTGTCTGGTAGGTGAGAACATGGGCCTCTTCCCAAGCTCCAACGCCCCCTCCACCCTGTGGGAATACAGTGGAGGCCATCTATAAGAGTGCTGTGGGACGGACCCGGGGAGCCTGGCCAGCTCCTCGGTCAAGACATGGCCAAAGATAAACTGCTTCTATATATGAACCCAGACTGTCAACTACTGCAGAGAAGCAGCTAGGCTTTGATCTCACACAGCTTGCGTGCGAGTATGTGCCCCCCACACCCCCACCAATGCCCCGTGTGCTTTTGTTTCTGTACTCTGCATTGCCCGGTGCTGAGAAAGCCTGTGCTGCAGGAAACTTCACCGGCCAGCCAGCCACCACTGGTGCGCATGTAAGTCCTCATAAACCCATGTCTTTCACAGCCAGTCCTCTGGGTTATTTCTTTGGAATCGGCAAGCAGTGTGCTGAGGTCTGACCTCCTTGCATAACAACTGTCTTCTGGTTTCTGGTGCTGCTAAAGGTTCAAAATTTCAGAATCTGTTTTGTTTTTCCTTCTGTATAAGCTTTTAGGATCGTCTCTTTGACTTCAGTTTGTGAATTCCATGCGCCTTCATGTGGGCCTACCTTGATCTCTCTGCTCAGTACTCAGCCCTTTCATTCTAGAAACTAATACAGCTAATATTCTTACATTCTTTGGTGTTTTCTTGTATCACGAAAAGAAGTAATTACTTCTTCCCCTCCATGCCCTTTGCTTTCTTTTCTTGGAATTCCTGTTTTCCAATATTGGACCTCCTGGGCTAATCCTCTATTCTTCTCTTTTCTCTCCTATTTTCCACTTTTGTTAACCTTTTTTTTTCTCTTACTGAAAAAGTTTTCTGGGATATTTCCTTTATCTTTCAGCCCTTCTAAAGAGTTTTTATTTCTACTATTGTCATTTTTATTTTTAAGCACTCTTCTCTCCCTGTCCCCAAAAATTGTATCCTGAATGTAATACAATTTCTTATCTCTCTGAAATTATAAAAGAATGTTTCTGAAGTGCCTGAATGTTCTTCTTCTTCTTTTTAATATATATTTTTTATTGATTTCAGAGAAGAAAGGAGAGGGAGAGACAGATAGAAACATCAATGATGAGAATCATTGACCAGCTGCCTCCTGCAATGATTGGCTGCCTTTTGCACGCCCTCAACTGGGGGTCGAGCCCGCAACCTGGGCATGTGCCCTTGACCAGAATCGAACCCGGGACCCTTCAGTCCATAGGCCAACACTCTATCCACTGAGCCAAACTGGTTAGGGATGAAATGTTCCTCTTACTGCATATATTCTGCTTCCTTAAGGTTCTTTTTTTTTTTTCCTGTTTGATTTGGTTGTTATCTTTCATGTTGAAAGTGTCTGCTCATATTTAAGAGGGAGCACCCAAAGCTGACTAGAAGCTCTGGGTGAGGGGCTGGGCTGGTCTGCTGTGGGCTTTACTGTAGCACATGACCTTACTCAGCTGTTTCATTGAGAGAATGTGTGACCTTAGTGTTTAGTCTGAGTCTTTAGCTCTTTCCTCTTAGGCTGGGCAGACCCCTCAAAAGAATCTTCCAGTCTCCTGCCCAGAAGTGTAAGTGCCAGTATTCTGGGAGCCAAGAAGAAGAAGGCAGCTGGAGAGAGGAGGAGGGCTGGGTGCTGGGGTCCATGCACCTGTTTATTATGTAAATATTTTCAACTGTGCCTACATTCTCCAGTCCAAAAACTGCTCTGACCTCTCCTGGGAATAAACTTCCAGTTTTCTGCTGGAGGGAGGGCAGTTGTAAGTTGCTCAGATGGGGACGATTTGGGGACCTGACTGCTTCTTAAACATACTTTCAACTCCTGATTTTAGCTTGACCTTGGCCCACACCAGAGGCAGCACCTGTGGTGTCAATTGCTAAAACTTTTGGAGGTTCTGTGTGTAAATTGGACCCAGTGGGGTAATTCACCCCCCATGTCAGAATTCTGCCTTCCCAAACCTGATTAATTGGTTAGTTCTCATCTGCTGGATTTTCAGTTTCAAATGTTTTGTTGTAATTTTCTCCTCTCCTATTTGTCCTTGTGGGGTGTGTGTGTGTGTGTGTGTGTGTGTGTGTGTGTGTGTGAGAGAGAGAGAGAGAGAGAGAGAGAGAGAGACGAGCGCATGTCAGACCAATTTACTGTTTAAGAGTGGCTTTGGGAGAGGAGAAAAATGAATACAGGTGCTCAACATACTATCATTTTCCAGATCATTTAAAACTTTAAAGTCTATTTTTCGAACTTAAAAACAAAGCGTCAGATTAATACCTTAATTTAATGAGTAAAATCACTTGCAAAGAGTAGTGCTATTCTCACTTGTACTTAGATTAGGGCAGTGCAAGTGGCATGTGTACTGACTGAGGGAAAGGTCTAAAGAGAAGGCTGTCCTGAATTCAGACAAGGCTGTAATCTAAACCACCCTTGTGGGCAAACCTAACTTAGCCTGTTCCACCCTGTATTTTTCAAATAATAATGAAGACCTTGAACTTGATATTGGACAAGATGAAAAGGTTGCCTGACAATTCCAAATTGCCTATTTCTCCAACTAAGAAAGTACGGCAAGGCACATTTAGAGTGAATTTTGTACTATGGCGTAATTCACTGCCAGTAAGACACACATTGCAGGTTGTTTTCCTTATTCATACAATGAGGCATTACCTAAGAGCCGTTTCTTTAGTAGCAGAATAAAAATCACACTAATGAAGAAAGCACATCACTCAGCCGGTATACATCAAGCCAGTTACTTTATTATGTTTTCAGGAGCATCTGTATATATAAAAGGCTAGGAAGTGTCCCCTCTGGAGTTCGATCGCTCACTATGACGCTCACTATGACGTGCACTGACCACCAGGGGGTGGTGCGGAACAAAGGAATGCCCCAGCCAGCAGCCAGGAAAGGGAGGCCCAGCTGGCAGCCGGAAGGCCCCGATCAGTCCTGATTGCCGGCCAGGCCTAGGGACCCTACCCGTGCATGAATTTCGTGCACCAGGCCTCTACTTAAGTAATAGAGGGTAATCAAAGGTAATACATTAATGAAAACACAACTGATTTCTTTTTTTTAAGACTCTCTTATTAAGTTGCAGAATATAATCTGGTGTGTGTGTGTGTGTGTGCGCATGCACACACACTCACTCAGGACATTGATATATATGCTCAATAAATGTCTAAAACGACTCATACCACCTGCTTGAGAATGGCTACCTCTGGGAGTGGGTTGGTCAATTAATCTTTATTTCTATACTATGAAATTATTTCATTGCTCAACTATTACTTTTTTTCAATTAAAAAAAAGTTAAAGGAAACCCTTTTTGCTTATCAAGCTGATCAAATACACAGCAAAGATTTTTTAAAACCCCATTGACAGGTATCTGCACATTTGCCTGCACTGGGTACCTGACCAATAGTGTACCCAGGAGAATCCCACATCTCAGAATGGAGAGACACCTCATATCCGATTCAAACCAAAGTAGGGTTATTTTTCATTCATGGTGGGGATGTGAGAATGAATTTGATACTGTATCTATTTCAAACTTTGTGGCCTCCAAGCTTCTACTAATCTATTTTCTCAAGCTTCGTTTCACTTTAGGAAAATGTATTGATCTGCCCGGCATACCATCAGCTCTTCTAAATCATCGGGTAACAGAGTCCTTTGCCAGCAGCTGCGATCACAGTGTCCCTGCTGTGTCAGTCTGCTGGACACACTGGAGGTGTTTTCCTGCCCCACTGTAAGATCGCACAATAAATATTCCTAAAAGTACTGAAACTATGCAATGTGTGTGTGTCATTTTTCAATCTTGTCTTTTAAAAAAGATTAGCATTTAAGAGACTTATTTTCTCTTTCAGTTTTCTCCTAGAATTTCTAAAATGCTTTCCAATCTCAGCATGTAAAGTTTAGAATGCCACTGACTAATTAGAAGGGAGGGAGAGAGACACTAACACATTGGTGATAAAGTCACTAAGCCAGCGATTTCCTAGAAACCTCCTCATTGGTAGCTCAAAGCCCTGACCGCCCCCATCATCCCATTTTCCATCGCTTTCCTCTTTAACGTGCCCTGTGGATTCCTTCTTGAGTTCCTTGTATAAGGGAAAGGGAACAAGAAAGGCAGCAGAGAAGTCCCACAAATTTCCATTCATAACACCTGCAGAGTGACAATGCTAATGGGAGATGATTGCCAAAATGGGGTCTAAAACCCATAATCTGTCCCATGCTAGGCTAGTAGAAGCCTCTAAATTATATGATAAACTATATTATAGTTTCAAGAAAACTAGCTTTTGTCTGGAGGAAAAACCTTCAAACTCTGAATCTGTTAATCTCTCACTTCCGGTATCAGATCTTCAAAATCTATACACTGCTTTCATGTGCTACAGTAAAGCCCACAGCAGACAATATCCCCATAAATATTCTAGGGAGTTCTACACTCTCAACAGCTCTTCAGTTTGTCCCAATTTCCCTTTAGCGTATAAAGGAGAGTCTCTCCTATGTCAGCAATAGGCTGTAAAATTCAAGTAAAATTTTTGTGCTACAACAGACCTGAGAAGTCACCTGGTTCAACCTTCCAGTTCAGAGGGGGAAGTGAGGACCAGGAGAGGAAAGCAGCCTGAGATGGTGGAGGACAGAGCCTGGGTTCCTCCCCACGCCTGAGGGTTCCCTACCCAGTTCCTGTCATTGTAACTCCTGCTTTATTCTTGTTCCTTCTGGTATGCTGTCTTCCTAGATAACTAATTTTCCACCTTTTCCATCTCATGGCACACAAACTAATTACAAAAATTCTGCAGCACAACAAAAAACATATTTTTTGCTGATCTGCCAAAAAATAATAGGTATAATTTTGATTCATTCACATCAGACAGCTATTGTTGTGTTGGCTGTTGTCATTTTTTAATTTGACAAAGGGAAAAGAGGTCAGTGCCCTTCACTAAACAGTCAGGTATTGCATGTTTTAAAAATTCTTGCGGAGCCCTGGCTAGTGTGGCTCAGTTGGTTGAGCATCATCCATACACCAAAAGGTTGCTGGTGTGATTCCCAGTCAGGGCACATGCCCAGGTTGTGGGTTCGATCCCCTGTCAGGTTGCATGCAGGAGGCAATTGATGGATGTTTCTCTCTCACATAGATGTTTCTCTCTTTATCTCTCTCTTTCCCACTTCCTCTGCCTTCCTCTCTGAAATAAATAAAAATATATTTTAAATTCTTGTGGCCCACCAGTTGAAAATTGCTGCCCTAGATGATCACTAACTTGATATTGACTTTAAAATATGGTGGTGATTTTTCTTCACTATTACCACAAATATGCTCACTATATAAAGTGGGAAGTGCAGCTTTTTTCTGTGGTTTAGTGTGTGTGTGTGTGTGTTTTGGTTTTTTTTTAGCTTACATGTGCTTGTTTATAGAGAACTTTGAAAGTACAGAACAGTATAAAGAACCCAAAAAAAAACATAACCCATAATCCTACCACCTGGGCTCACCATGGTTAACATTTTGGCATATGTCCTTCCAATCTTTTTCTAAACATTTCATGTAATTAAATTCTACTGCATGTGTAATTTTACATCCTGCTTTTCTTTTCACTCAAGCATTTTTCCTATTGAACTTAAGACAACTCTGTGTGTATTATATTTCTCTCTCTTCAGCAGGAACTCATTATCTGTCAGAAGGGTAATCAGACACTGAAAATCATGGTCACAGTTTTAGTCTGTGGTTTTGGAATACTTTTGGTCTGTTTTATAGAGGCTGTTTTGAAAGTATTTTGTTGCCAAAAAGCTGTATGTACTTTCTTCTGTTTGTTTACTTGGATCCAGAAAAACCTCCCACTTGAAATGCTGTCTGGCCATATCCTGCCCAACACAAGCCAACATCAATACACATGAATATTTGCATTTAAAGTAAGAGGCACATAGAAAGTATCCATTTTAAAAGGGAAAATTACACTGAAGCAAAAAATAAAGTTCTATTATATTAAAAAGGCCATAATTAAATAGTCACAGACATTCAACCGTATATCTCCAAATAGGAGATAAAACAGTCTTCCCCACTCCCATTCTTAGGGGCTGGGCCAGGGCAATTTCAATTTGAGAAATATTTCTCCCACAACTCTTTCTCAGCCCTGGCTGAATAATACTGTACAAAGATGACTCCCCCTTCTTTAAAACTTGCTCATAAAGGTAAAAACACACAGTAGGCTCAATGTTAACCCTCAAATGCTCACCCCACCATGGGGCTGTCTAGAAGGGTTGGGAGACAATCCACAGCTGGAATGAACTGCACATTGGTTGGTGCCTTATCTACAGTGTCACTCCAGGCCCAGCTTTTGTCTTACAGCAAATAACATGCTATTAAAATCCATATAGGAAACCAACTAAACCCATCTACTAGGAGAATTCAATCTCTGCCAATATTCTATTTGGAGATTTAAATTGGTCATACTCTAATTAAAATTTAAAAAGATGACATGTGTCAAATGCATGGCAATAAGGCAATTACATAAAGACTTGCAAATACTCAGGCCAACTCTACCACAAGACAAACAAGACAGCCATACTTTTAGTGGTGTTATAAATAAATAATGTCCAAGTGTGGACGCTACACGTGCTTCAATATAGCCTTCTGATGGAAAGGAAGCATTATGCTCCCTCCCAGCCAGCAGTCCTATCCTTTCTGGACAGGACCAGAGGTCACTTGGACCAAGTGACGATGGCTAGCTCACCAAAGAAGGGAGCAGTCCTTCACCTCCCAGCTGAGCTGGTAAGAAGCCAAGCGCCCTGGCTCAGGTTTAAAGGGTTTTGTGTAACCAGTCAAATCTGAGCTATGACACAGCCCAATGGTGTTCAGTAACCCACGGCACTTGAAGACCAATCTGCCAGGAGAAGACAGGGTGGAAATGCCACTATTTCCCTTAGTACTGAAGCCCCTCTAGGGACCCTTCGGTCATTACCAGCACTGGCTGTGTCTCCAAAGACTTTGCAGCTCATCTCTCTCTCCATTATGGCCACCAAGTTAGGGACATTTACATCAGAGGGATTTAGAACTATGTATTTAAGAGGAAAAGTTACACCGAAAAAGTCTCTAGTTAGTACTGAACGTTGACCTGCAATGCTGACTATGCAGCCTGGTTTAGAGACAGAATCTGAGGGAGTTCCAGCTCCATCTAAGTGAACAACTCTAGCAATCCATGTAATGATGCCAGAGCTGAGAAAAGGAGATAACTCATATCCCATCGCTGTGGTAAAGGATGCAGTGTGGCCCAAAGGTACGCGGTTACAGGGTTGCTATTGTAAATCACGTTTGTTCCCAAAAGTTCATTTTTAGAGCCATACAACATCTGTTCCATGTGCCAGGGAAACCTGCTAATTTCTTGTTCCCGATAATGCCATTTCCAACTGGTTTCTAAGACATCTCAAGAAAGCAATGTGTGCCGAAACCAGTTTGGCTCAGTGAATAGAGCGTCGGCCTGAGGACTGAAGGGTCCCAGGTTCGATTCCGGTCAAGGGCACGTACCTTGGTTGCGGGCACATCCCCAGTGGGAGGTGTGCAGGAGGCAGCTGATTGATGTTTCTCTCTCATCGATGTTTCTAGCTCTCTATCCCTCTCCCTTCCTCTCTGTAAAATATCAATAAAATATATTTAAAAAAAAAAAAAAAGAAAGCAATGTGTGTCGTTAGTGTTTAAAAGACTTACCTGCAGGCTGTTGTTCAGCAAATCAAAATCACTGTATCTCCTAATAATCTGTAAGAGACAAGACAGTGGTGTTTTAATTCAGCAAAGACCATCTCTTTTCATTTTCCTATTTAGTATTTATTGGCATCCTAGAGCCTGGGCACTAGCACCAAGGTCCTTAACTTACAGGCCCAGAAAACAGGCCTAGCAGTGAGCCCGAGCCGGCTGGGCCATGGGATACTGCCACCAAACTCATAAGATGCCAACAGATAAGAGACAGCAAGTATCTTTTCAGGGCAAATCACCATTTAAATATCTTTCTTATTAACCAGGCACCTAGAAAGATGACTTCATGATTTATCAAAAAAAGAAAAAGTTTTACTGAACATAAAATCAAAATAAAGGAGGTGGACAGTTTTGAAGCCATTTCATCCTTGACTGGCTAAAACTTCCCCCAGTTAAGACCCCACCACGCTGGAGACTGGTCCACGCCTACAGGCAGTGAGCCCCGGCCCACACCTCTCCCAGATTCCCAGTCCCCCTGTTGGCAGACAGTCCAGCTTCCATTGTCTATACCTTCTTTCTTAGTTATGCCGATGCCATTGATTAGGCCAGTGATGTTCTTTTTTCATCTCATGGCACACATAAACTAATTATTAAATTTCTGCAGCACACCAAAAAATATATATTTTGCCGATCTGACAAAAAAAAAAGTATAATATTGATTCCTTCGCACCAGATGGCTATTGCTATATTGACTGTTGTCAGAAGTCAGTGCCCCTAAAATAATAATAATAATAATAATAAAAATATAAAATCAATAAAATAAAAATAAGTTAGTGCCCCTGACTAAATAGTCAGGTATTGCATGTTTTAAAAATTCTTGTGGCACACCGGTTGGAAATCGCTGAATTAGGCCATCACCAAATTCTACTAGCTCTTCAGGCTCTGGGAAAGGAATTATTTTACTGTTGAATAGTTTGACTTCAACCATTACTGATGATTCTCAAATGTTAACGTGCAGAAGAATTACCTGGAGGTCCCCTAGGACCCTACCACCCAGAATTTAATTCAGTAGGTCTAGGGAATCAAACCCGTGACCTTGGCGTATGGGACAACACTCAACCAGCTAAGCCACACTAGCCAGAGCCCAGGAGTGGAATTTTAAATCAATCAGTCTGGAATTGCCTGATCAACATTGGTGAGGTAATCTGCCTGATAAGACCCAGCCTTCCCCTAAGAAAAGGTGTCCTTGCCTGAAATAATCCATTCTTTTAACTTAGTCCCAGCCTCCTTCTGCCTATAAGAACCTCCTATTTCGTACAGCTCATTGGAGCACCTCTCTAGTTGCTAGATGGGATGCTGGCCAGTTCACGAACCACTTAATAAAGCCAATTAGGATTCGAATTTACTCTGTTGAATTGTGTTCTTTAACAGAGGTAAGAGTCAAGCTGGGCTGTGAAGGACAAGGTAAGATGGGAGATGGGAAGGTAATTATAATGATTAAAACAGGAAAGAAATGGCCTCCATACAGAATTCAGCCACCCTCTGCAAGTCAACTGGAAAGACTTCTAGATCTACGCAGGACGTTTTCTCTCAGAGCCACACCTATGAGGGAGCCAGCACTAGCAATTGGCAGTGGGTGAACTCAGGAGTCCATGAAATGCAGTGTCCAAACTGTATAATGTCTAGGGCACTGCCTCACCTGTCCACCTGGTGGACTGAACCCTAACTTCCCCACCCAAACCAAGGCTGCACAGGATGAGGTTTTAACTACTAGGAACAAAACAAGTAATTTGCATATCCTACTTAGGGTCTAGCCAGAGAACAAAGTCCTAGATACTCTCCATGGTAACATCATATACAAACTAAACCAAATAACTAACAATAGAAAAGCCTTTTATAATATACGTCTAAAAGCTAAAGATCCAGGGACGGGCTGGAGGGGTCACTGGGGGGAAAAGGGGACATATGTAATACTTTCAACAACAAAGACTCTTTTTTAAGCTAAAGATTTATATCTAAAGGAATAGGATTTATATTTATGTATGTCTCCATTTTTCCAGATTTTTAGATGCCACAAATAAGAATTTTGTTGAAAAGTTTAAAACGTTTTTCTAAAGACACACACACACACACACACACACACACAAATGCTTACCTGCCAGCTGTTTTCTACAGAAATTCCTCTTTGAACCCGAATGATATACTCCTAAAAAAAAAAAAAAAAAGAGCCTCATTTATAAGACACCCAAATCAGAAGATCAAAAATAAGTGAAAATATCAGATAGACTTCAAAGAAAATTACTAGAAACAGACAGGGACATTATGTAAAGATAAAAGGGTAATCTACTAGCAACACATGTCAATTTTAAATGTGTATGCACCAAACACCAGAGATGCAAAATATGTAAAGCAAAAACTAAGAGAAATGAAAGAAGAAACTGACAAATCCATGATTATAGTTGGAGATGTCAATACCCCTCTCTCAGCAATTGATAGAACTAAACAAAAGACTAGTAAAAATACAGAGGAACTCAACAATACCATCAACTGACAGCTGACTTAGCATTTTAGAACACACAATTCAACAATAGAATATACATTATTTTCAAGGGGATATACAGATGGCAAATAAACATGAAAATATGTTAAAGATTACTAGTTGTCAAGCAAATGCAAATTAAGACCACAATGAGATATCATTTTACACCTATCAGAATGGCTGAAACAAAAAAATAACAACACCAAATGCTGGCTAGGACATAGAGAAACTGGATCACTCACACACTGTCTATGGAAATGTAAATAGTACAGCCACTTTGAAACATAGTTTGGCAGTTTCCTAAAAAATTAAACATGCAATTATCATACCAACCCAGCAATTGCATCCCCAGGCATTTAGCCCAGCAAAACAAAAATTTATGTTCATATAAAACTTGTACATGAATGTTCATAGCAGCTTTATTTTAAGAGCTCAAAAGTAGAAACAAATCAAATGTCCTTTAACAGGTGAATGGTTAAACCTTGCTGCATCCAAAGCATGGAATACTACTCAGCAACAAAAAGAAATAAACTATTAATAATGCAACATCTTGATGAATCTCCAGAGAATTATGCTAAGTGAAAAAAGCCAATTCCAAAAGATCATAAGCTACATGGTCTCCAATTTGATTTTTCTTTCTACTTTACAATGGTGTGAAAGCAATAAGCATTCAGTAGAAACCCTACTTCAAACTATAAATTTCTATCTTTACCTGGGCTAGCAATATGCATGTGATACTTTCTCATGATGCTGGTCGGCGGCAGTGAGCTCCCAGTCAGCCCAGGATCACAGGGTAAATCACAGATACTCTATAGTATACTTACTGCATTGCCAGCGGTTTTTGAATATTGTGTTTGAGCATGTTTAAGGTAGGCTAGGCAAAGCTATGAGGTTACGTGTATTAGAGGCATTTTCAACTTCCAATATTTTCAACTTCAGATGGGTTTATTGGGATGTAACCTCATCATAAGTCTAGATGCATCTGTAGACCGGTTTGGCTCAGTGGATAGAGCATCAGCCTGCGGATTGAAGGGTCCCAGGTTCGATTCTGGTTAAGGGCATGTACCTTGGTTGTGGGCACATCCCCAGTAAGGGGTGAGCAGGAGGCAGCTGATCGATGTTTCTCTCTCATTGATGTTTCTAACTCTCTATCCCTCTCCCTTCCTCTCTGTAAAAAAAATCAATAAAATATTTTTAAAAAGATGCATCTGTATATGATTTTATTTATATAACATTCATGAAATGACAAAATTATAGGTATGGAGAACAGATCAGTGGTTGCCAAGAGTTAAGGCAATGGAGTAGTAGGTTACATGTGGGAGGGAAATGGGTGTGGCTATAGAAGTGCAACCACAAAAAAAGCTTCATTTCTTTAATATGACCTTTTGTTCTTTCTTCCCTTTTGATTCAAATTGGCCCCATCCAGCATCCTGACTCACCTGCCTCCTTCTCCCATGCATGTCCACTCCCTTAATCATTAAGCCCTCGGGACAATGAGGTTCTGCTCAGCATCAATAATCTTAGGAACAATGTCACGTGTCTACTGACCCCACAGACAGAGTCTTAGTCAAGCTAGCTATCACATGTAGGCCTCAGTTGTATTTCAGCTCCAGATCCAGAAAAGCAGAGTGAAATCAGATGACGTGACACCTTGGCTGACATCAGGACCAGATGCACTGACCAAGGAACCCCTGAACTCCTACCCTGGCACCCACCAATCAGTAGAGACCACGACCCTAACTCCCTTAGTCACCATGATTAATGATTTTTCCCCTATATAATTTATCTCCTGGAAGCCATCGGGAGCCAGGTCTTTGAGCATTAGCTTACCTGTAACTCTGGGTGTGGGCCACTTCCTAAAAATAACCCCTTACTTTCTCTGCTGCAAACTCCTGTTTGTGTCTTATTAGGCTTTGATGCAAGCAGGCAAATGCACTCCTTTAGGTAATAGAAGGGCAAAGTGAGGTGCCATGGTTTGAATGTTTATGTCCCCCAGATGTTATATGTTGAAACACTAACTGCCAAATATGATGGTATTAGGAGGTGGGGCCTTCGGGAGGTACTTACTAGTAGGCCATGAGAGTGAAATCCTCATAACGGCATTAGTGCCTTACCAAGAGGCTCCAGAGGGACCCCTTGCCCCTTCCACCGTGAGGACACTTTGAGCAGCTGCCAGCTGTGAACCAGGAAAAGGATCCTCACTACAAGGTGATTTAGGCTGGAACCTTGATCTTGGACTTCCAGCATCCAGACTGTGATAAATAAATTTCTGTTGTGTATAAGCAAGCCAGTTTATGGTACTATTATAGCAGCCTGAATAGACTAAGACACAGGGATGCTTGGATTGATGGTGAAGGAAACCAAAGTTTGCCACCCTACAATATGCCTCTTTTAGGATGTTGATTATTTTAAACTGGTTAATTTTAAGAACCAGAAGACAAGCTAGAAGCTCTGAAAAGCCAAGTAGAAGTAACCCTCTGTAAAGCATACTCACAATAGTAAGGGTGTTTCCCTCACTGTACAGCCTGCCTTCACTATCAATGTTGAAGGCATGGGCTTCAATCTATCACAATCTTGCCCTTGTATACTGAGTTTTCCTATAATCCTCCATAATTTATTCCCCCCCACCCTCAATATCTTCTTTTGTCTTTCACTGAAGGTGATATTTAAGGTGACGGCTTCTGTCATTTTGGCAAATTACTCCGTATTCCTGGAATCTCAGGAAGTATAGTTATTAAACTTAAAATTTTTTCTTGCTAATCTGTCTTATGTCAATTTATTAGGCCGGCCAAAAGAACCTTAGAGGGTACAGAAAAATATTTCCTCCTTAACAATGGAAATGGTCTGTATCTTGACTGTATTGATGTTAATGTCCTGGTTGTTATATTATCTTACAACTCCAGTTTCATAAGATAAACCATTGAAAGTAATTGGGTAATAGATATATGGGATCTCTCTGAATTGTTTCTTACAACTGCACATGAATACACAATTATCTCAAAAGGTTTAACCTTAGGTATTCAAAAATAGATGTGAAAGCAGTCAGAAGACTAAGATCCATGATTTTTAGTGTTGCAATTTTGCATTTTATATGCAGTTAGCTAGAAAAGTCCACGATTAAGAAAGCAAGTAAAGCGCGGCTGGTGTGGCTCAGTAGTTGAGTGTCGACCCAGGAACCAAGAGAATGCGGATTCGATTTCCCGTCAGGGCACATGCCCACGTTGCAGGCTCAATCCCCAGTAGGGGCATGCAGGAGACAGCCGATGGATGATTCTCTCTCATTGATGTTTCTATCTCTCTCTCGCCCTTTCCCTTCCTCTCTGAAATATATATATATGTGTGTGTGTGTGTGTGTGTGTGTGTGTGTGTGTGTGTGTGTGTGAAATCAAGTAAAAAGTTGGAATAGATATGCAGTGATGGCATTTTCCAAAGAGATCATATCTGGTGACCCCTCCAAAACCTGACTGATCATTAAAATTTCCTGTCCCTGGGGAGCAGGGAGAGGAGAGGGTGTTAAAAATACACATTCCCAGGCCTTGCATAAGACTTCTGAATCAGAATCTCTATATTAAAACCTAGGAATTAGAAGTTTTAAGAGCCTCTCCAGGTAATTCTTAAATAAGCAAGAAACACAGACCTAGTCCAGCCTTATGCTTATATGCACAGGAGTTTATGATGAAGGTGTGGTAGACAGACAGATATAAGCAGAACAAGGATGATGGGCCAGGATTGAAGGTCACCAGGGCAGAAAGCCCCAGATGCCTAGCAACGGGTATAACCCGGAAAACAAAACCTCACCCCAAGGGTAACCTTTCCTCCCCTAGCATATCGCTAGTCATGCAGTTCGGACCCTCCCCTGGCATGTTGCTCATTATGTGGGTTAGACCCCCTTAGAGGGGGAATAAACAAGAGGGCTGGAGAATGGTCCTTAAGCATGAAGCCCCCAGGACAATATGATTCTAACCCACAGCAAATACATCTAGGCCTCTGTTGTTTCCCCTTCTAGGCCCAGAAAACCAACAAACCAGACAAGCGGCACCATGGCTGACCTCAGGTCCAGCTGCATTGCCTAATGACCCTCTGTCCTGGTTCCAACCCATCAGTGGAGACCATGACCCTGAAAGGACACACCTGGAAAACTGATGAATATTCTATTGGGATCCTCCCATGAGACCTCAGATAAATACCCTCAAGATGGAGGACTCAGTGTGGCTCTCTGCATGGAGCTCTCTGAGCCTTTCCCCTATCCCTTCCCCAGGCACGTTTTCCTCGCATCTCTTTCTCCTAAGCTCCAAGGGCCCTTTTTTGCCTCTGTAACTTGTTTCCTGAGCCCATTCTACCCCTGTGACTTTCTATTTTTTGTTTGTTTGTTTTAATTTATCTTTATTGTTGAAAGTATTACAGATGTCCCCCTTTTCTCCCCATTGCCCCCCTCCACCCGGCTCCCACCCCCTCCCCAGACCTTCATTGCACTATTGTCTGTGTCCGTATGTATATAAGTTCTTTGGTTAATCACTTCCTGCTCTGTCCCCCACTTCTGTGATTTCTAAATGAATTTTTTCTTATAGGTTGAGCCTTGGCTCTTAATTCTTTCTTAGCCAGAACTCAAGTATCTAGTTTGCTGAACCAAGGTCTGGTCTGACTCCACTGGTCTAACACCTGGTGCCAGTTTTGCTGACAACAGAGGTATGGATTAATAATCATATAAAGAATGTTAACATTTTTCCCTCAAATGCTCAAAATTGTTTTAATATCAATGGATGGTATGATTTAGGCACTATTCATAGTCACTACTCAATAAATACTTATCAACAGAGTACTCAACAAATCCTTTTTACTGAATTCTAATTTAAGTACTTTATTTAGAAAATAAAGCCAAATAAGCAGGGTTATCCTGGTAAGTGGATTTAAAAATAGATCTTACTATGCAATCATTTCCATTCTGTTTATTTAGCAAAGGCTGGTAAAGTCCATATAAGCAGGCATTTCTGCCTCCCCCGGAACATGCTAAGGATGATACATTCAACAACATCCACTCAATTATGAGTGAAGTGACTATGAACCTGGCAACATGCTTAGTTGGTTTCATGTGGGGTTATAAAATAAGTATTTCAAAACTGATTTGTGTAGTGTGGCAAATCTCTTAAGCAATATGCTAATGCACTTATTTCTGAATAAAGCCAAAATGCTAAAAACATCTGACATTCTTATATTTTGGGATCAGTCCTTTAGCTTTGAAATTTTCTCAGAATTGTCTTACTGGCAAATTTTCTGGGCTTTTACATTCTGATAGTAGAGCTGAAATTAGCACATATAATTGAGTAATTCTAAGCAACTACCCATAGACACGTTTTTCTGATGTCTAAAGTTGGGGGGAAATGTTAATTCTCAAAAATCATTTGGAGCATCCATTGTTTCACTATGATCTACCAGAGAGGAAGTTTAAAGTTTGGACCTGTGTTTTACAAAGATGTTGCTGCCATTGCAAACATCAACTAGCACCTATCATGTTCCAATCCCTGTGCTTGGTTCATGCTGGGGATTCACTCCAAACAAGAAAGGTCTAGTCGACCATTGCTTCCCTGTGGACCTGGTAGACACACAGTTTAGATTTTTCTTTTAAACTTGGCTATAAAATGGCACACGATAATGTTTGGAAAAAGCCGTTGGCAGAAAGGAAGCAGTAGCTACAAGATAGGGCCTGGCTGGGTGCTGATGTTGGGCTGTAATATCCCAAAATGACACATTAACTAATGTTCTTGCCAAGACACTCTATGTTTAGGCCAGTGTTCTCCAAAAAGGGTGACTGTTCCCCCAGAGGACTTCTGGCAGTGTTTGGAGACATCTTTGATTGTCACAGGGAAGGGGAGGAGGTTGCTACTGGCATCTAGTAAACAGAGACCAGGAATGCTGCTAATACCTACAAAGCATAGGACAGCTCTACAGCAGAGGACTTCTGGCCTAAATGTCAATAGTGCAGAGGGTGAGAAACTCAGGGTCAGGAGCATTGAGAACACGGGTCATCCCAGTCCATGGAGGCTTGGGATGCGGGATGCTGGAGGGGGTCAGCCCACAGGTACTCTGCACACAAAAGCATTTGTAACATGTGCACAACCACTTAGAAGGTACACTCAGTTATCAGCGCCTCAAAGCACCACCCACTGTGTTCTCCTGTAAAGACACATTATGAATGAGGCTCCAGCCCTGGCCAGCTTTGCTCAGTGGATAGAGCATCAGCCCTGAAGGGTCCCAGGTTTGATTCGGGTTAAGGGCGAGTACTTCCGCGGCAGGCTCAATTCCCAGCCCCGTCAGGGTATGTGTGGGAGGCAGCCAATTGATGTCTCTCTCACATTGATGTTTCTCTCTCCCTGCCTCTCCCTCTTCCTTCCACTCTCTCTAAAAATCAATAGAAAAGTGTCCTCGGGTGAGGATTAACAAAAAAACAAACAAACAAAAAAAAAAGAATGAGGCACCAGCCCTGGCCAGCATTGCTCAGTGGTTAGAGCAGCCGTGGGCAAACTACGGCCCACGGGCCGGATCCGGCCTGTTCAGCTGTTCTACCCGGCCCACGGAGCCGAAAGAGCGGAGGGTTCTCTTGCTCTCCCCTCCGCTCCTTTACTTTGAATTTATATTAGTTCACACAAACACTCCATCCATGCTTTTGTTCCGGCCCTCCGGTCCAGTTTAAGAACCCATTGTGGCCCTCGAGTCAAAAAGTTTGCCCACCCCTGGGTTAGAGTGTCATGCACCAAAGGGTCTTGAGTTCAATTCTGGATCAAAGGCACATATCTGGGTTTCAGGTTCCATCCCAGCCAGATCAAGGCATGTGAAGGAGGCAACCCATCAATGTGTCTCTCTCACATCAATGTTTTTCTCTCTTTCTCTCTCTCACTCCCCCCCCCCATCCCTCCACCCCATCCCTCCTCCTGCCTCCTCCCACTCTCTAAAAATCAATGGGGAAAATATCCTCCGGTGAGGATTAACAACAACAGCAAAAAGAATGAGGCTCAGTGTAGTCCCCACCCTCCACCCATGCCATCTACCATGTGGTTACAGATACAGAAAGACAATAGGAAATAAGATACGGTGATGTTGTTCAGAAATAGTTTATTCCACTTCAGTGGAGCAAGTTCTTCCTTAACTATAAAACATTTAAATTATTTTAGTTTGTTTGATTCCACCATCCAGCCTGACCAAAAACCAAAAAACCCACAACACTTTCACCTCAAATCTGCAATGCTATAAACTAAAAAACATAGTATGGCTGTCTAACGCTTGCAACCAGGCTATAGTTCTCATTAACTCAGAGAGAAGAATGCCCTGGAGACCAGCAGAAACCCTACATTGGAAGCCTGGCCTCCACCTCCTGAGCTGGAGTCAGCAGCCAGAATCCTCCAGTGAATCATTCCCAGCTTCGCCACCCTCTGCTGTGGAACAGAGCCTGTGTGTGCAGAACACTGAGGCCCATCAGGCATAGAAGGGGGGGCTAAGAGCCCTGTAGGGCAGCCCTGAGTCACACAGGCCTATATCTGCCCCCAAACTGTGCCATCTGTTGCCACTTCCCCAAAGGGCCTTCTTCCTGCTCCTCCCCAGGACACCACACCCTTATCTTGGAGGGGCAGGGTGGCTGCTTGTCAAGCCCTAGCATGTGGGCATTTTGGCAAGTCAGTGTGATCTGGTGCTGAGTTCTTCAAACTGGAAAGGCACCAGGGCCATGTGATTTCTGACTTAAGTAAAAGAATTCATGGAAAGTGAGCACTGATTTTGTGCCAGGAATGTTACTAAGCTCCTTACTCATTAGTTCTCATTCAATTCTCACAGCTGCCTAGACGGCAGGCGATCTCAGCTCTCAGCTCAGCAAGAGAAGGTGAGCTCTCCAAGGTCACACAGCTTGGAAGCAGCTGACTGGGGACTGGAACCCAGCTTGCTGACTCTAAGACCATCCAACCTGCCAGTCATGGCTGGAACCCCGTGCCCATGAAAAATGGGGGTCCTCACTAGTCTGTGGAATTCAGGTGGTTCACCCCTAATGGTGTAGACCTATGGACTCTTAACCCAAGACCCTGGGGGTTGAGCTGTCATTGCCACACCATTGATTAATGCTCTCAACATAAGCCATTTTCCAAGTAAGCATCCTTATTGGCATTTTGTGTCTCCTAAGTTTCCAAAAAAGATATTTAAGATTTCACTACACAGTAGCTGGTATTTAAAGCTGCCTCAGTTTGGTAAGATTTTAGGAAAGTCATGGAAGAAAATTTATTTTGAATCTGTCTGGCTCCAAATTACTTTAGTGAGGCTACAAACACAGACCACTTTGAAAGAAATGTGTTAAAAGAACTAAAGCCAAAACTTAAGCAAACCTTTAAGCCAGCCTAACCCACGTAATTCTTCTCTAACCCACGTAATTTTCTCTCTTCCCTTTTGGCACAGCGATCAGATTTACCCTGAGACTCAAAGTACCGAAAGATGAGGAAGCTCTTCGGAGGTATGTTATACAGAACCTGTCAGTGTTCCCACATCTCTACCTCTAAAGCACAGGCTCCCAACTCACCTGCATTCTAGCACCACCAAGAGAACTTAAAAAAATTATTTTAATGTTTTTATTTTATTTTATTGCTTTATATATTTTTTTTATTGATTTCAGAGAGGAAGGGAGAGAGAGAGAGACACAAACATCCATGATGAGAGCGAATCTTGGATCGGCTGCCTCCTGCACGCCCCCTACTGGGGATTGAGCCTGAAACCCGGGCATGTGCCCTTGACTGGAATCGAACCCAAGACCCTTCAGTCCGCAGGCTGACACTCTATCCACTGAGCCAAGCCAGCTAGGGCTTATTGCTTTTCAGAGAGAGAAAGCGGAGGAGTGGAGAGAGAGAGAGAAAGAGAACCACTGATGTGAGAAACATCGACTGGTTGCCTCTAGGTATGTGCCCTAACTGGGAATTTAAACCACAACCTTTTGGTGTACTGGACAATGCACCAACCCACTGAGCAACCCAACCAGGCCTAGAGAATTTTTTAAAAGATACCTACTTACACTCTACTACCCGAGATTCTGATTTAACTTGCCTGGGCTGAGGCACAGGCATTAGTAGGTCTTAAAACTTCCCCAGGTGAGTCTACCGTGCTGCCAGGGGTGAGAATCATGGTTCTAAAACCTCTTAAATAGGAAGCAGCTTCACACTACAAAAATAAAAACCTTCTCAAGAGAGGAAGGAAACAAATGAATCAGCACCCACCAAACCTCAGTCTCCTGCAGCCCCCTACCCTCTGCTCTTCATGAGCACCCCGCTCTCCTGTCTTCTTGGGCATAGCGGGTACCTATCCCAAGCCCTTCAGGGCCCTGCAGTGGTGGCCTCCACAGACACCACTCACCATCTGTCAACGGCCCTTCAGGTGAGCCCGGAAGAGCCGTTACCCTCATTTACAGCTGGGGACATGAGTCTCTGAGAGGACGGGTGCCTTGATTAGAGAGTGCTAGTGCTAGATCTGGGCCAGGAGGGCAGGTCTGTCTCCAGTGCCCACTCACTAACTGTACCGCTCCTCTGGGTTCACTCCCAACCTGCTTCCTGCTCCAAAAGCCCTGCAAAGAGCCAAAACCGGTTTGGCTCAGTGGATAGAGCATCAGCCTGCGGACTGAAAGGCCCCAGGTTCGATTCCGGTCAAGGGCACGTACCTTAGTTGCGGGCACATCCCCAGTAGGGGGTGTGCAGGAGGCAGCTGATCAATGTTTCTCTCTCATCGATGTTTCTGACTCTCTATCCCTCTCCCTTCCTCTCTGTAAAATATCAATAAAATATATTTAAAAAAAAAAAAAAAAAAAAAAACAAAAGCCCTGCAAAGAATGCTGAGCACAAGTGACCTTGCTGGACCTCCAACACTATGCTACTCCCCTGCTCAGGAACCTTCCAGGGACCCCACTGGCCACAGGAGAAAACCCAAACTCCCTTGCCTAGCTGCCATGTTCTTCTACCACCTGACCCTTTCTACCACTAGACTATCCTCTTTCTTTGTACTTAAACCCTCCTCTACCCAGTCAGACTTTTTCTATCTAAACACTCTTAATGCCCTTGCTTTGCTGTTCTACCTATTCAAGACCTAGTTCAACCTTTTCAAGTCACTGCTATTTTTGCCCCAGGTCTGTCTGTTTAGGAATCTCTCCAACTGGATTAAGTTCTTCATGGGCTGGAATCACACATTTCTTTGTATTCCAAATAGCAACTAGCACAAGGTCAGGCCAATCGCAGAAGCATGACACTCATTGATGAATATTTGTTGACAGAAGGCTTGCACTGACAGATGGCTTGCACCTCTGGCAACGAGGGAGCATAATGCCCCTTTCCATGTGCGCCTCCATCCAGGTCAAATAGCACTCTCAAGAAAATCTCCAGTGATCGCCCAAGCCCTCAGACTAAATCAATATCCAAACCCACAGAGTCACCCAGCACAACTGCAGTGGCAGCATCACCCTGCAGGGGAGCAAGGTTTCTAAGGAAGTTCTCAGTTGCACGACTTGTGCTCAGCTCCCTGGCCACCTGCCTGGCTGCTTACGGTCCTTAATATCTCACTTAGAATTCATGATTACTCCTTGATCTGCTAAACATTCAGTATTTATCACTGTCTTATCTGCAGATTCTCAGTGCTGAAATGTACCTATGCTTAACTTTAATTGCTGTTCAGTCCAATAATGTGCAAAACCTGCCCCCCAAAACCAACGAAAACATTAAGGATATTAAAGGCATCCGAAGAATCACCATTATCTTGACCTACATTGTGGCAGGTGAGGGAAGCCAAGTGTATCTCCTTTTCAACTAAAATAAACTTCATTTGAAATCTAACTGTTGGGATCATAGAACCGTGTGCTTTAAGTTTATGCAAAACAAATTCTCCAGTTCCTAGTCTGTGTTCACAGAAGGGACAAGGAACACAGCACAAGCATGCTTTGATTCCTGCAGGGCGATGCAGGGCCCTATCCCCCATGGCTCAGTCTTCTCCCTTCTTCCGGCCTTTTGAAGTCAATGGTCTTCTCTGTGGGACAGGCTCCTGCCCTGCTGGGGGGCTAGTCTCCACACCAACTTCAAAGACAGTCCATGTTCCAGCGAGAGAAATACTGCAAAGCAGCATCACAAACTCTTTTGACCTCAGACATGACCACAGAATGGATACAGCACTTTAAAGAGCAGTTCCTGTAGCATTCTACAGTACAATGACCTTTAAATGACACCAAAGCAAATTACATAATTTGTAAGATGGGAACCCAGTATTCCATCTTACAACCAAGCAATAAAAGAAAAATCTTCAACCATATGAGGTTCAATTAAATAGTAATTAAAAATGAAATGTAATCTTCACTTGTTCAATAATCCCCCCATCCCTTGCGCCAACACCCTAAAAGTGTAGAAACAGACACAGTGAGCCACTCACCACATATGTGACTGCTAAAAAAGACAGCCAAACACACAAACTCCAATCTGGTTGGAAAGAATGATTTTTATGTGGGCTCTGGCAGCTCAGCTCCCCTTCCCCAGTGCCTTCAGCTGGCAGCAGCCCCAGTACCTGCCAGGACTGAAGTGCACCTCTCCTGGGGCCACCTCTCTACCCACCCCCATTTGCCACTGCCCCAAAGACAGGCCACCAGGAGCTTAAAGGAGGAGCTGGTCACTGTGTGCCCATCACCCACAATGTGCCCCCTTCCCATACCATCTCACAAGTCCCCAGGGGAAAGGGCACCAGCTTCCCATTCACAGAGACCTGACTGTTTATTCATCTACAAAATCCTACCTTCCCACAGGGTTGTGGAGACTATCGGATGAGATCGTGTATTTAGAGCATCTGGCACAAAGGCCAGCTCTGTAACTTCTCTGCTAAGAAATCAGCAAACACCAGATGTCTGCGGGGACTGCATCACGGCTTTAACCAGCAAGCACAGGAGACAGCAGCAGTGCTACGAGGAGCCGAGGAATAACAAAAAGCAGCCATTCTCTTTGAACATGGGAATCCATTTCATCAGTCTCTGATTTCTAACAGGGAGTGCCACTCCTCCAGCCTCTACTGTCCCAGCTTCTGCACCACTTTCAAAGTGGGCTCCTTAAAAAGCCTGTCCCTCAAATAACCTGGGCATCAACAACAGAGGAACTGTAAGTTACGTATGGTTTATCCATTTAGTGAAAGAATATGCAAGCCTTTAAGAAGGTGTTTTAAAAGAATTTTTTAGCCCTAACCGGTTTGGCTCAGTGGCTAGAGCATCAGCCTGCGGACTGAAAGGTCCCAGGTTCGATTCCGGTCAAGGGCATGTACCTTGGTTGCGGGCACATACACAGTAGGGAGTGTGCAGGAGGCAGCTGATCAATGTTTCTCTCTCATCGATGTTTCTAACTCTCTATCCCTCTCTCTTCTTCTCTGTAAAAAATCAGTAAAATATTTTTTTTAAATATATTTTATTGATTTTTTTACAGAGAGGAAGGAAGAGGGATAGAGAGTTAGAAACATCGATGAGAGAGAAACATCGATCAGCTGCCTCTTGCACACCTCCTACTGGGGATGTGCCCACAACCAAGTTACGTGCCCTTGACCGGAATCGAACCTGGGACCTTTCAGTCCGCAGGCCGACGCTCTATCCACTGAGCCAAACCGGTTTTGGCAGTAAAATATTTTTTAAAAAAATAAAAAAAAGAATTTTTTACTATATGGGGAAAGGTGTTATGCTATCATGTTAAATATAATAAAAAGGATAAAAAATTCTGTGATAACTTTGACAGGAAGAGGGAATTACATCAAATGGTAAGTTGTTGTCTCTGGAGATAAAAATTATGTGTTGCTTAAATTCTCTTAGCTAATTTTTCTATATTTTCCAGGATATCCTCAATGAGCATATATTATTTTTCTAACCAGGAAAAACAAGTTTTTAAAAAGTTCCTTGCTTTGCTACACATGTGATTTAAAACATGCTACTTTAGCTTGGCCACCATGACTCAGTAGTTGAGCATCAATCTATGAACCAGGAGGTCAACTGCTCGATTCCCAGTCAGGGCACATGCCTGGGATGCAGGCTTGGTCCCCAGAGAGGGACTTGCAGGAGGCAGCCAATCAATGATGCTCTCATAATTGATATTTCTATCTCTCCCTCTCCAAAATCAATAAAAAAAATATATATATTTTTAATATATTTTATTGATTTTTTACAGAGAGGAAGGGAGAGGGACAGAGAGTTAGAAACATCGATGAGAGAGAAACATCCATCAGCTGCCTCCTGCACACCCTCCACTGGGGATATGCCCGCAACCAAGGTACATGCCCTTGACCGGAATCGAACCTGGGACCCTTGAGTCTGCAGGCCGACACTCTATCCACTGAGCCAAACCGGTTAGGGCTAAAAATATTTTTAAAAAATAAAAATAAAGCACACTACTTTAACGTAAGGGTTTCTGAGTGATAAGGATTGAGATATCTGAGCTTGGTAAGAACAACGTGTATTATCAATGACAAATGCAAACGATCAGCTTTCTTCCTTTGGTGAGGGAACTGTTTAGTCATTTTCAGACTCATCAGCACTTTTACTGGGGAGACCAGGAAACCGGGAAATGAAAGTCAAGTAAATTAACCCTTCCACTGACATCAGGGGTGGTATACCACTTGGTGGGAGCCCTAGCTGGTTTGGCTCAGTGGATAAAGCGTTGGCCTGCGGATTGAAGGGTCCCAGGATCGATTCCGGTCAAGGGCACATGCCCAGGTTGCTGGCTTGATCCCCAGTAGGGGGTGTGCAGGAGGCAGCCAATCAATGATTCTCTTTCATCATTGATGTTTCTAGCTCTCTCTCCCTCTCCCTTCCTCTCTGAAATCAATAAAAATACATTAAAAAAATTTTGGTGGGAAAAAAGCTTGAAACTATTAGTTCAAGTCAAGCGAGGGGAGTCCCTACTGGTTTCAATAATTTATAGTACAACCAGTCACCATCACTAAGGATCACAGAGAATCTACACATAAATTTATTCTACACAAGCTAAAAATGTCAGTGTTCTCCTGAGACACTAGTTCCCATTCATAAGCAGCCATGTGACTGACTCTGTGCCATGCTGTCATGTATCCCCTCAGAGCTCACGGTATTATGGAGCACTTACTCTACGCCTTCAGCTTACTGCATCTCCTAGCAATGCTTGGAGGTGTCACTATCTCTCTTTTACAAGAACCCCAAGCCTCAGAGAGCGTAAATGCCTTAAACAAGTATACTGGCTAAGTGATGACAATGGACTTCACCATGGGCCTGTGTGGCCCAGGGCACAGCAGTTCCTACATTTTGCGGCCTTGGGCAGAATGCTTTCACATCATATACCCTCTCATCTTGATGAACAAAGGTAAGCTAAACAGGCAGAACCAGTCCATCAAGTCAGGAAGAAGCTGGAAAGAGTGAGGGGTGGATGCAGACAAGAACCCGGGGGGGGGGGGGGGGGGGGCGGGGGCGGGGGGGGGGGGTAATATGACCTAACATAGCTGTAAACTCTCAGAACCCTGCCTGGCTTAGTCTCCTGACTTCAACATCCCTGCACTCTGTAACCCTCCTCCTACCACATGTACACAGACTGCTGTCTGTAAACCTGGGCACAATGTGACCTGGCACTGCGGAGAAGCTGTTGCAAATAAGGAAACAATGCTCTCCTCACCATGTTAAATAAGCCACCGTGAACATTAGGCGGGTTCTGAAGCAGCAGAAAGGAGCATTTTTCTATGAATGTGCCTGAAGGAGACATCAGGGTTATGGAGTACTCAGCAATTCGAATGGCAGTTCATTCCAGTTGTGCCAAAATGGAACAGGCTCTTGGAGTAGGTTGTTTTGCTCCCACACTATGCTCCTGTTAAAATTTAACCACAGCTGCACAATAAGTGAGCCTCCTTCCTGTGTCTTACTGTTAAAAGCCATGGAGGCTCTGGTCCCAGTGGACGCAAAGCCCCACTGGGGGCAGGGCTAGCAGGTCCTCTCTAGCTCAGCCTCTCTTTATAGGTTCAGCGGGAAGGAAGGAATGACCTATGGCTGTGATGTCCAACATGGAAGCCACTATGAACATCTGGCTAGTACCACTAAGGGACTGAATTTTAAATTTTATTCACTTAAAGTAGTCTAGTGAGGACAGTACAGTTATAGCTACTTATTTGTAGATATAAACATAGATATTTTATAAAAACGTAAGCATATTAAACACTGTTATGATTTACTTTATTTCTACTTAAAATATCAAATGAATCTCTTTCCATACTAGTATTATTTTTCATGCCTATATCTGTGCTGTCCCATATAGGAGCCAAAAGCTATGGAATACTAGTCCAATTGAGATATGTTGTAATTGTAAAATATACATGATTTCAAACATTTTGTACAACATAGTGAACATAAAACATATTAATAATTTTTAGATTGACTACCTGTTGAAATGATAATATTTTGGACACAATAGGTTATATTATTTAAATTAATTTCACCTGTTTCTTTTTACTTTTTATTTTTATTTTTTTAAATTTAATAAATCTTTATTGTTCAGATTATTACAATTGTTTCTCCTTTTTCCCCCCATAGCTCCCCTCCACCCGGTTCCCAATCCACCCTCTGCCCTTACCTCCCCAGCACTGTCCTCATCCATAGGTATACAATTTTTGTCCAGTCTCTTCCTGCACCCCCCATACCCATTTCCCCCCGAGAATTATCAGTCCACTCCCTTTCTATGCCCCTGATTCTATTATATTCACCAGTTTATTCTGTTCATCAGATTTTTAATTCACTTGATTTTTAGGTTCACTTGTTGATAGATATGTATTTGTTGTTCATAATTTTTCTCTTTACTTTTTTCTTCTTCCTCTTCTTTAAGAATACCTTTCAGCATTTCATATAATACTGGTTTGGTGGTGATGAACTTCTTTAGCTTTTTCTTATCTGTGAAGCTCTTTATCTGCCCTTCAATTCTGAATGATAGCTTTACTGGGTAATCTTGGTTGTAAGTTTTTGCTATTCATCACTTTGAATATTTCTTGCCACTCCCGTCTGGCCTGCATAGTTTCTGTTGAGAAATCAGCTGACAATCGTATGGGTGCTCCCTTGTAGGTAATTAACTGTTTTTCTCTTGCTGCTTTTAATATTCTCTCTTTGTCTTTGCTCTTAGCATTTTAATTATGATGTGTCTTGGTGTGGTCCTCTTTGGATTCCTTTTGTTTGGGGTTCTGTGCGCTTCCTGGACTTGTAAGTCTATTTCTTTCACCAGGTGGGGGAAGTTTTCAGTCATTATTTCTTCAAATAGGTTCTCAGGATCTTGCTCTCTCTCTTCTGGCACCCCCATAATTCTGATGTTGGTATGCTTGAGGTTGTCCCAGAGGCTTCTTACACTATCTTCAACTTTTTGGATTCTTTTTTCTTTTTGTTTTTCCGGTTGAATGTTTTTTGCTTCTTTGTATTTCAAATTTTTTACTTGATTCTTGCGTTCCTCTAGTCTGCTGTTAGATCTCTGTATAATATTTTTTATTTCTGTCAGTGTATGTTTAATTTCTAGTTGGTCCTTTTTCATATCTTCGAGGGTCTCGCTAAATTTATCGGCCTTTTCTAGGATATTCTTCAACAACCTTATAGCCGTGGTTTTGAATTCTATATCCAATTGTTTGTTTTCCTCCATTTCTTTCATTTGTGATCTGTTTCTTTGCCTCTGCATTTTCGTTGCTTCCCTGAGTTGGTAGGGTAGCTTTGTGTGTTAGGTTTCCTATATGGCCCAGTGGCTCAGCCTCCCCAGTTACCTGAGGTGGACATTCTTGGTGCTCCCCTTTGTGGACTGTGTGTACAGCCTTGTTGTAGTTAAGTCTTGATTTTTGTTGGTATCACTGGGAGGAATTGACCTCCAGGCCAGTTGGCTGTGAGGATCAGCTGTGTCTACGCTGGGAGAAGTTCGGTGCTGGAGACAGCCTTATAGGATCAGACTTGCAAAATTGCAAAAGCCTCTGTGCTCAGCTTGGATGGGGCGGAGTCTCAGGGCGGAGCAGACAGTCTTGGCTTCCAGTCAGCCCTGCCCTTGCGCGCGCGCCTCCAGACCTCTGACTTCCGCGGCTCCCCTGAGTTTCCACCTGACAGTCCAGATTCCCCCCATTAGAGTGTGGGTCCCCAGGGGCTCACCCAGAACTGGGGTTCAGTGCAGTCGGAACTGGGGTTCAGTGCAGTCAGGAGCTTCTGACTCCCTTCCGCTAGGGAAAGCCTGCGGCAACCTCCGTATTCAGTCTTCTCTGCGAGCACTCACGCACGCACGCCTCTAGACACCTGCCCGCCGCGGCTCCCCTGAGTCTCCATGTGCCTTTCTCTCTACCTGACAGTCCAGACTCCCCCTGTATGAGCCTGGGTCCACGGGGTTTTGCCCGGAACTGAGGTTCAGTGCAGTCGGAACTGGGGTTCAGTGCGGTCGGGGGTTTCCTTCCCCCTCCCACCAGAGAAAGTCAGCCAGGCACTCAGCCGCCCTTCCTCTCTGCGCGTGTGTCTCCATACCTCAGCCCTTTGCCACTCCTCTGATTCTCCATGAGCTTTTCTTTTTCCTTCTAGTTGTAGAATTTCCACTCAGCCAGCCTTCCTGTGGTTCTGGATGATGTCCATTCCGTCTTTTAGTTGTAGTTTTGAAATTGTTGTGCGAGGCAGCAGTTTAGGTACTTACCTATGCCGCCATCTTGGTTTCTGTCTCTTTTTACTTTTTAAATGTGGCTACTAGAAAATTCTAAATTATATAAGTGATTTGCATTATGTTTCCACTGGACAGCGCTACCCTAATGCCTCCACTGTATGTAATGAATTAACTCCATTCCTATGCAGCCAGGACGGGAGAACTGAGAAAATGGTCACCCAAGTCAGCATCTGCTGGGTCAGTAACAGTTTAGAACACGATGGACAACTAGAGGTTCTGGAAGGTGTTTCAGGATTTATGTGTTAATGCCTATAAGGTTTCTATTTTATTTCTACTTAAAAAAAAATCCGTCAATAAAGTGAATTATTTAAATATTTTCCCACTTTGCCCTTAGCTGGTTTGGCTCAGTAGACATAGAGTTGGCCTGAGGACTGAAGGGTCCCGGGTTCAATTTTGGACAAGGGCACATATCTCAGTTGCAGGCTCAATCCCCAGCCCTGGTCAGATGCATGCAGGAAGCAACCAATCGATGTGTCTCTCCGAGTCCCTCCCTCTCCCTTCCACTCTCTCTCTTAAAAAAAAAAAAAAAAAAAAAAATCAATGGGAAAATGTCTTTGGGTGAGGATTAAGAAATATTCTCTCCCTTTATCTGAGACTAACAGCCTCAAGTATGAACTCAGGAAGTTTGGGAAGGGCCAGGGAGATCAAAAGAGCATGGTCATGATTCAGTTAGGTTTATCATGGTTTTGACCATCACGCAGCTTTTTAATTGACTTTGCTCTTTGTCATATATGATTTCATTTACACCCACAATGGACCATGACTAAAGGCAGGCTTAAGGAATGCCTAAAGCAGAACATGAGTTAGTGAGAAGTTAGAAATATGAGAAGTAGAATCATCGTCAAAGTGGTAATTCTGCAAATAGTCTGAAATGCTCTGTCAGTGCCTTAAGTTGTAGTCATCTTGTCACAATTCTTAATGTCTTTAATATTGCAAAAACCTGCCAAAACCGGTTTGGCTCAGTGGATAGAGCGTTGGCCTGCGGACTGAGGGGTCCCGGGTTCGATTCCGGTCAAGGGCATGTAATTTGGTTGTGGGCACATCCCCAGTGGGAGGTGTGCAGGAAGCAGCTGATCGATGTTTCTCTCTCATTGATGTTTCTAGCTCTCTATCCCTCTCCCTTCCTCTCTGTAAAATATCAATAAAATATATTTTAAAAAAAATATTGCAAAAACCTTATAATTCAGATCCCACACATTAATGTAAGTTTTAATAATGCCCGATCTGAATAAAATACTTTTTAGATTTAAAATAATTTCCCTCGGGGTGGGTAAAGAGAAACAGGGGGCCTGGCTGGTGTGGCTCAGAGGTTGAGCGTCAACCTATGAACCAGGAGGTCATGGTTCAGTTCCCGGTCAGGGCACATGTCTGGGCTGCAGGGCTTGGCCCCCAGTGGGGGGCATGCAGGAGGCGGCTGATCAATGATTCTCTCCCATCATTGAGGTTTCTCCCTCTCCCCTCCTCTCTGAAATCAATAAAAAATATATATTAAACCCTCCTACAAAGGTGTGTCTGTGGTTCCCTGTCTTTGGACATGTAAGAATTGGAGGCAAAGAAATGTGGACTTGGAGAAGTCTGGAGCCAGCTTGCTCCCTGCAGGCTCAAGATCAACAACCTCACATAGAAAAAAAGGAAAAACAAACAAACATATATGTCTTTCTTTCTTTTTAAAGAAAAGAAAAACAGCCAAAACCGGTTTGGCTCAGTGGATAGAGCGTCAGCCTGCGGACTGAAAGGTCCCAGGTTCGATTCCAGTCAAGGGCATGTAACTTGGTTGCAGGCACATCCCCAGTAGGAGGTGTGCAGGAGGCAGCTGATCGATGTTTCTCTCTCATCGATGTTTCTGACTATCTATCCCTCTTCCTTCCTCTCTGTAAAAAATCAATAAAATATATATTAAAAAAAAAAAAGAAAAACATATATGTCCTTTTGTTTTTTAAAGAAAAGAACAACAGGGTAATGGGGATTTAGAACATGTCCTCTGAAAGGCTGTTAAGCCTTTCCTAACTCCCTAAACCCAGGGGGTCCTGGGTGGACAGAGCTATTCCCACAGTGCCCTCACTGCTCCCAGGCAGACCAGCAGCACATTCAATACCCTCCATCACCTTTGGTTTAGGTGTCTGCCACCTCTGTAAGCTCCCTGTTTCATTCATCTTTTATTGTAACACACAGCACAGTGCCTGGCACACAGGACACTCTTCACAAGTGCTTGCTAATGTTCCCAGCACCTTAGAGGCTTTCTGACAGACACAGAGAAAACTGTCCAACCCCAGGGTACATACACGCCCACTTTGGGGAAAGGAAGTAGCTGGGCTATAGAGAACACCGTGCCTTTCCCAGGAAGCAGCATTCTGAAGGTGTCAGTCACTTCCCAGCCATTCCCTGTGTTCTGCTGGGTTAGTGGATGCTGCCAAGCTGGACCAATCCCTGGCCTGACACTAAAGGTCTAGTGTGAGCAGGCCCAATTCAGGCTTCATTTCCCTCTGTTTGGGCAAACAGGAAAGGGTGCATGCACGTATGTGCCTGCATACGTGTGCGTGCGTGCTAAAGTGCAATGAGTCCCTGCCCAGGAATCACTTGTCACCCGGCGGCGGGGGGGTAGGGGGTGGCTCAAAGGAAGGCCCTGGATTGAACACTGCTTTTCCTTTACACCTCTGCAGGTGGTTCTTAGATATTTTTACATACAGGATTCTGCCATACCAACACTCCATTCATCCCCTCTCTCCACCACCAGAAAAAAAGTCTCAACTGAATTAATGAGGAGAGAAATGACCTGTTTTTGATGAGCCATGTCAAAGAAATGTGAGCAGCCTTGTTTAGATCTCACAGACAGAGGTGCTGTGATAAGCAGGCGGAACCCTGGCTAGGGCTCAGGCACCCTGCTTCCCAGCACTCTAACAAGTCAGTTAGGCACGCACACGTATGCACTAGGCAAGCTGCAACCTATAGCAACTTTTCACACCAACAGACATAATTCATCTGCTGTTCTAAGTATAGGATTTTCATAAAGTAGGGTATCTGTGGTTGTGTACACATTAAAATGCACTTATCTCACCAACTAAAATAAGTAATTCTCCAAGTTTACAGTTCTTAATAATTTTCCCAACAGTGATCCAGAACCTAAGAGCAGGTTTTAGGTCAGTGAGGTTCTGAGAGCTTACAGAAACATGTGTATGAGTGTTCATAGAGAATTTGTCCCTCTGATAAGATCCTTAAAGGAGCAGATCTGAAGAGCTAAAGACCTTGTGCTTAGAATATATCCTGAGTTTAGCACCTTGCAATGTTATAAAACTTTCCAGGGTAAAGGTAAAAGGCTCAAGGTTCCTTTTCAGAGTAATAAAAATGTTATAAAATTGATTATGGTGATAAGATACAGAACTGTGAATATACTAAAAGCCATTGAGGTGTTTATCTTAAATGGGTAAAATGAGTAGTATGTGCATTACACAAAGCTGTTAAAAAAAAAAAAAAAAAAACTTTCCAGGAAGAAGTCCCCAAACTAACATGTTAATAAACAGAAGAGTACTCTCTTGGCCATCTTGATCATCTGAAGACAACAATGACAATGAAATTCCCTTTTGCTCTCAACTGCACCCCGTTAGTAAGTAAGCAGGAAGCAACACGACAGCTTGATCTTCAGCCAGAAGCAGCCAGACCTTCCACGAATTTGGTAGTCAGCAAGATCAGCTGGACACAAATGGTCAATCTGCACAAACTCTTCCCCTCCTGAAGTCCAAGTATTTACCCAGTAAGTGCGTGTCCCCGTGTCCCGTAGTCCTTAGTCAAAAGTGTCAAACTGAAAATGATGGGCCCCTGTTATCTCCTCTGAAAAGAAGTCACACCTTCATTTCCCCCTTCCAAGTGCATGTCATTCATGAAAGAAGTCACTGACAAGCACGACTCCCAGGGTCAGGGGAAAAACGATGAGAAAGCCTATTGCTCTCCCTCCCACAACATCCCGAACACGTAAGCACTTCTGAGTTCTAAAATAATGTTCGGGTCCAGGTCTCTCATTTTCAGGAGGCCAAAGGCTGGAACGTAAAGGAGCTTCATTTCTTTCTATTTTTAATATATTTTTATTGATTTCAGAGAGGAAGAGAGAGGGAGAGAGAGAGATAGAAAACATCAATGATGAGAGAGAATCATTAATTGGCTGCCTCCTGCACGCCCCACTTTGGGGATCGAGCCCAAAACGTGGGCATGTGCCCTGACCGGGAATCAAACCCCAACCCCCTGGTTCATAGGTCGAGGCTTAACCATTGAGCCATGCGGCCGGGCAAAAGAGCTTCATTTCACAGGAAGCCACCAGAAACCTCTAGCAGCCTGCAGTGGGTTTGTATTACTTGCTCCAAACGGCCTCATTTAGACCCTAAATCAAAATTCTGTAATTTGGACAATCTCAAGATCACAATCCATATGGAAGCTGTGTATACAGGGTGGCTGTTCCCATGATTCCCCTAGGGAGCAAAACATATAACTATCTTTCACATAAAATAAACTTCAGCCCCAGAATCCTACATCTCCTACTAGTAACTATAGCCAGCTTCTTATTTGTATTCCTATCACATGAAACCTTTCTGGTGTGATAACCCTCAAAAGACATGATATATGAAGATTAAGAATCACCAAGCCCTAAATCTGGCGCAAAAAAATTATATTCTTCAATAGGAAGAGATTACTTAAAATTTCTAAATGACCAGTCTCTAAAAGCTTCCAACTCAGTTTTCTGACTGCATCCTTCCCAGGTTTAAAGGACAAGTGAGGAAAATTACATAACCAAGGAGAAGATGATTGATTAGCTTGCCAGAAAAGAACTATTATTATTTTATTATAATGTATGGAAGTGCTACAAGTTAACTCCCATACTGTCTGCATCTGAACAAGATCACAATCCATATGGAAGCTGTGTACACTGGGTGGCTGTTTCCAAACATTTTAATTTTAAAAACAAACTACTTTTAAAGTATTCAGTATAAATTAGAATTCTAAAAAACTTCCAAATAGTATCCCAAAGGGAAGACCAGAAAGATTCTGGTACTGAGCACTGGATCGCCTTAAAATGTCAGGATCTAAGGACAATTGGCATCACATTTGAATAGGTATTGTGGACAAAAGGGGCCACATGCTAACCTGACAAGCTCAGGGAAGGTCTGCATGACAGTCTTACAAACTCAGAGACCTAAAGTAACCACAAAGGATGGTCTGAAATTAAACTTTAACTAAAAGCAGTTATGGTGGGCAGTTATGTCCTAGGCCAGTATCTTCACTGACAAGGTCAACCTTTACCTTATCTGAGCCTATCTGTCTCTTTGCATCTATGATATCATACCCTTGTGCCTGGGCGCCAGGACAGATACCACAGATTCCTTCATTATCATGTTAATTGTTCCTGCACCCACCTAAATATGTGGGTGCAGGAACATTTTACTTTTTATCCAATCCCAGGGGTTCCCCCCACCCCTCCCCCTCCGCTTTGCTTTCTCCTGCCTCTCTAGTCTATCACCAATGGATTTCATGTAACCTTTGATTGCAATGTATAAATATAGATGTAACCCTCCATTCTCTGGAGCATTATCTCAATACGTTGAGGTTCTGCTTCCTGGCATTTGTCGACAGTTTGGCTCAAATAAATTCACAAAAATTCTTTAACAGGTTTGAATGTTTTTAGGTTAACAGTATTCTGGTAATGTATGAATAAAATTTTAAACACTATTAAAAAAGGTCACTGACTAAGAAGCTGAAGCTCAATAAACCAAACCACAAGAGGAACTTCAAAACCATTGGTGTTGTGACAAATGAAGATCCTGGGTCACCTGCATACACTTTGTAAAATGGGAGACGAACAAAGCTCCGCAAAGCAGGAGCTGTCTAGTTCACCACCACGTCTCCCGCATGCGGCTGGCACGGACTCGGTAGCCACTCACTACATTTTTGTTAAATGAATGAGTATTGTGGAATAAACAAACGGTGCAGGAATGCAGTTTCTAAAGTCAAAGGTTCAAGGAGAGATCCATTTTCAGTAAAGATCTTAACATGTAATCTTATCTATTCCACAGATTTAGAATTTTTTCTGTTATGCCTTAAATATCACTAAAATTATCTTTTGTATCTCGAGAACAAAATGCACTGAACACAAAGAAAATAGGCCCCGATTCAGAGGAACCTTGGAGAAGAATACTTAAAAAGGAGAAAACTGAGACTGAGCTATCACACCACAGCATACTGACCAACAAAAATCGGATGTGCATCTTTGACAACAACCCTCCCCAAAACTGGCCGTGTCCTCTGGTTTCTATTTCAGCTAAGTAAGCATTTTTTCAGTCAACTGGCTTTAAAAGTTTTCCTTTTCATGTAACCAAGAACTTACAGATTTTCCTTGTCTTCTCTCTTAGTCCTCCCAGACTTTCCCACCATTTATCCAAATGGCTTCTTACCAGAATTCCTTCTGTTTGGAAAGTCCTTCCCTTTCCTCCCACCCCCTAAATGCTAAACACATCCTCTTTCTAATACTGTCCTTTCTGATTTTATAAAACCTTCATTTCCTTGCGGCAGAGGCCTGGTCTATTTTCTGACGCTAAATTCACTGTGTTCCATAACAGTAAAAATAAAATCATTCAAACCAGTCAGGCACAAAATCACCTACCAGCTTGCACCCTTTCTGCCAGTTGTTCACCCCAACATGCTTTTCTGGTGGTAACCATGCGTTCCCATCGTCCTTTTGGCAGCTCTACTTTTCATTTGTCAAAATCTTTCCCTCTCCAGTCCATAAAGCCTAAATCATATGTAACTTAAAACTTTCTGCTATAAATTCTTGTTTCTCAAGGCTAAACAACCTTGATAAACCAAAGGAACAATGGACAGAAATTAGATGACTTGCAATACTAACATCTTAATGTGTTTAACCCTTTGCACACATGTCACCAGGGAGTAAACAGACAGAAGGAAGGAATGCACTTTACAAATACTTCAGAAAGATTACTTCATTTGTTCATGGTAACAACCTCGAGAGGCGAGTAGGGTAGGCATTTATTAACCCATTTACAGTTGACAAAACGAAACATCAAAAAGGTTAAGTGCCCGGCCAGTGTGGCTCAGTGGTAGAGTGTCAACCTATGAACCAGGAGATCACAGTTCGATTCCCGGTCAGGACACATGCCCAGGTTGCAAGCTTGAACTCCAGTGCAGGGCGTGCAGGAAGCAGCTGATCAATGATTCTCTCTCATCAGGGATGTTTCTATCTCTTCCCCCGCTCCCTTCCTCTCTGTAATCAATAAATATATATATATATATATATATATATATATATATTTTTTTTTTTTTTTTTTTAAAAAAGGTTCTGACTCGACCAACCAATGTCACACGACTAGCAAGTGTCAGCCCAAACCCCTACCTACAAAGGTCTTGCCTCTTCCAACCCAAAGGCTGTCTACTATACACTCTCTGCATGTTTCTGTCCTATAGCCAAGAAGTGGCTTCCTAGAGACTCAGCATTTCAGAGAAGACGCCCCTCTGACTTCTGAGAGACCATCTCCCTTCGGCTAACAAGCCGGAAAGCCATCTTCAACCTTCCCCCAGAAAACAATGCCTTTTTCTCTTATATACCACCCTCAACAACTACTTTCCAAAATAATTCCCAACAGTTCCTGTTTTAAAGGGACTTACTCAGAAGGCACTAGTAGTTCAAAACACTTGCATCAGCATATGATTTTCTCAATAAAGTTCAGGGCTGATGCAACATTTCTCAGTCTCCAATTTTACAGCTAAAATGACAAGAACACAGAGGAATAAAAAAGTATGCAAGACAATGCTACATTTTTTTTTTTTTACTCCAACACATCTGCCTCTATGAGTCTCCTGTGAGTCACTGTCGTTTGTGTTCAGTCATCATTACAGGAACAGCCATTCTCTCTACCCTCAATTATTTTACTTTCTTCCTTAAAGAAAATCTCTGCAATAGAAAAGGAATTCCATTATGTCTTTACCACTTTGCTGAAGCACTGACCCCTTAACTTAGTGCCTCAGATACCGTGTTGTCCCAATTTTCATCACTACCATTTTACACAAACAGAAGGAGAGGCCAAGTGAGGTTGCAATTTATTTACTAATCATTCAACAAACACAAATGAAATCCTCAGATGCCAGGGACTGGGACCGAAAAAATAAAAAAGTATCCCTCTTCTCACAGCCTGGTAGGGCAGAAAACTAAAGAAGTAATTACAGGCACTCTCCCCTCTCTCCCCCCAAATCCCCCACAGAAGACAAGAACGGAGGTCTCCTCATCTAGCCAGTAACATCTTTTTGGTGCCGTGACTCAAAATTGTACAAACCGTGTATCTACATCACCACGTCTGTGTGAAAATGACGTCACTTCTGTAATTCCAGCCCATCCCTACTTTAGAAGAAACAACCAACAGCCTCTCTATTCCAGTCTCAAACCCCATTCCCTTGTCTCCCTTAGATCAGACACGAAGAGAGACTTCTATACCCTAACATATACCATTATCAGCAGGAAGCAATTACTGAAAACAGACCATCCTCCCTCATCAACCCTAAAAGATTCTAGGGGTGGAAGTCTCTGAGGGGGAAATGTTATAGAATAGTAAGAAGCTAGGAAAATTCCAGGACAAGTGGAATAGGGAAACTGAGACAGATAGTTAAACAGCTGTTTGTGTCCACCTAGGAAATTCTATCTTCCTTAAACCAAGAACACAAGAGTAAATGGTTTGCCCAACTGGTGCGGCTCAGCCTGGGGTTCAAGTCCCCCTCTTCTTCTCCCCCACCCCCCCTCTAAGGGACCCCATGAGATTTGCAACCAGGGGAGCAATTGGCAGCGGCAGCTTGTCCTGGACTAACCCCCTGAACCTGTCTCCAAGGCCCCTTTCCCCCACTTTCCTCTGACTTCCCAGTGAGCCAGGCAGCCCTGTCTAAGGCTCATCTGCTGCTACTTCTATGCCCTTCTTTGTTTCACTGTCCTAAGTATATTTTTTGCTGTGGTCAATAAATTCTTGCTTGCTTTTTTTTTAAAAAAAGATAAGTTATTATAGAATCAACTAGTCAACGTTAAGGTAGAGGTGAGCACATGGCTTGGGGCAGGCCATCATAGAATAATTCCTGGAAGAAGTGATCTGTGGGGAAAAAAAAAAAAAAAAAGAAGTGATCTGTGGGCATTTACATGCATCTCTTTCTTTATTCTCAGTACAAAATAAACTTAAAAGACTCAACTCCACTTCTTAAAAGGTTATACGATTTACTTGCCAACAGTCAAGTCAAAAATCTAATTTAATAGGAGAATTTATTCTTGGCCATGGCCGGGTAGCTAAGTTGGTTAGAGGGTGGTCCAGATATGCCACAGTTGCGGGTTTGATTGCCAGTTGGGCATATACAAGAATCAATCAATGAATACATATATAAGTAAAGCAACAAATCGATGTTTCTCTCCCTAAAATCAATCAACAAAATATTTAAAAACATTGAGAAAAAAAGAATTTATTCTTGACTCCCTACCCTAGATTTCAACCCTTAACTCACACTCCCTTAGCACAAATTATAGAGAGTTTAACAAATTCTGTCCTATACACTACCTTCTCAAAAGTCTGTAGAACAGGATTAAAGATATGCACAATGAAATAAAATGTACCTTAAAAAAATACGATCATTGCCCTAGCAGGTTTGGCTCAGTGGGTAGAGCGCCAGCCTGCGAACCATAGGGTCCTGGTTCAATCCAGTCAAGGGCGCGGACCTCAGCTGCAGGCTCCTCCCATGGTCCAGGCCCTGGTCTGGGCTTGTGTAGGAGGCAACCAATCCATGTGTTTCTCTCACATCCTTATTTCTTTCTGTCTTTCCCTCTCTCTCCCACTCTCTCTAAAATCAATGGGAAAATATCCTTGATTAACAACAACAAAAAAAAAAAACCCTGTAAACAACAAAAGTATTATATTAAAAAAAACACACAATCATTTTCCTAACTGGAAATGAACACTGAACAATCCAAGCTCTACAAAGCATAGCTGTCGGAAGAGGAAACTGAGGTTCAAAAGTCCCACTTTAATACAACAGAATCAAAGGTCTCTTTGAAGTCACCAGAACAGCTTGAATAAAAAGAAACAGAAGGCTATTGTGGGGCCTGCGCCTCCAGATGATGAACCCCAAACACACTGCATTGGTAAACAAACAAGCCTGTAAGCTGGAATCTGATTTGGTGACCTAACAAAACATTACAATTTAAGGAATCTCTCTCTTCCCATTCATTATTTCCCAAAGTCCCACTGGCTGGCAGCTCCTGTTTTCCTTCCTGGTTCTTGGGTTTATTACTTGTAAATTATAATGTATGGTGTGCTTTTCCAAAAAAAGTGCTGGCAAATGAAAACAACCATGGGTTTAAAGCCACATAAAAGACAGTATATGTAACAGAAATGAACTCTGCCTGTGTTTACTATGAGGACCTATTACTCCTTTATGCTACTCCAGTGGATTTTAAACTCAAATGAATGCTACCACTGCCCACTAAATAGCAGGTTAGCGCTGGGAAGGAGCACATTCAAACACCTGCCTCAGCAGGACCCCAGACTGCTCCCGCGGTTTCCCCGAGCCTGGGCCAAGGCCAAGCACCTGACCTGGCCAGGGCTGCAGACCCCAGGCGCTTCCGCCCCGCTGGCCCAGCGAGCAGCTCTGGAGTCCTATTTGCATTTGGCCCGGCACACCCTCATCCCACCACTCACATCCCAGCAGAAAGGAGGGAAACTCAGCGGCCCCAAAGAGAAGGCTGGAGACGGGCAGAAGCGGATGAGAGGGTCCTGAGTGGTCTGTTTACCCCACCGGCCCAAGGTGGGCCCGGGATCCCAACAGCACCCCCAATTCGGAGTCCCTCCGGGGCACCGCCGAGCCCCTCCCGCTCTCTGGCCCTGGGGGCTGCGATCTCCCCTTCCGGACCTCAGGGATCGCTCGGGCCCCAGACCCAAACCCAGAATCACCGCCACCCAAAGCCCTCCCGGCCGGGGCCGCCAACCCCTGCTCCGTCCCCGCCCGGGCTTCCCCGCCTCTCGGGGCCCGGGCCCGCCGGGTGGGCCGCGCACCGTGTGGGACTGCAGGCTCTGGCTCGCCTCGATGGCTGCTGTCAGCGGCACCGTGTCGTCCAGCAGCACCTTGCCGGCCGGCGGCTTCTCCATGAAGGCCATCCCGGGACGCCCGTCCGCCACCGCTTCGGGACCAGGGGCAGGAACCACAGGCGCAGACTCCCGCCTGCCCGGCTCCGCCGCCGCCGCCGCCGCTGTCAACACGCGCCGCCCCACGCGCCGCCGCCACCCGCCGGCCCGGCCCGCGGGGTCCTAACGCCGACCGTCCGCGCCGCCCCTGCTCTCAGCACTGGCCACACTTCGCGCCGCCGCCTCCTGCGGGGTCCTAGCGCCAAACGGCATCAATTGGTGTTGCCTGGACCCGCTATTCTCCAAGGTCCTTGCAGCCGCTCCGCACACTGGGTGGTACCCTTAGCCCTGGCCCTCTGGCCCGCGGACACTTCACCCTCCCTAAGCCATCACCTCCAGAGATCCTAAGATCCGAGGACATCACACAGTGTCCTCTGCCCTGTGATACAGGGACCCTCAGGCCCACAGATCCCCAAACCAAGCCGCTCACTGTTGGGTTTGACACATTATGCTCTCAGAAGCTGGACTGTCAGACTTGAAACATTTACAACTGGACCTTTCCCACCCAGGTCTTTCAGACCCAAGGACCCTAAGACCCAGAAAAAAAGGCCTTCAGGATGGGACCCTCAGTCTGCACCCTGTAGATCCAGAGATTTTCTAAAAACAAGTCTCTCCAAGTCAGGTTTTAAGGGCATGTTTGCACCTCACTCTTCAGACCCAAGAACCTAAGAGCTAAGAGCTAGGTCCTCAGAATTAGATCCCACGGTGGGAGCCCCTGGACTCCAGAACCCTTAGACCCAAGCTCTTTTGATTAACTGGGAACCTTAAAAACTGGGCACTGGTCCAGGGACTCCCAGCCTTTACCCTTGGTCCAGCTCTTATCTCAGTCCCCAGGCCTTCAACCCTGAGAACCCTCAAACAAGATCCCTCAGACTTGGGGTCCTCATGAAGAATCTCAAAGCCAGAGCCAGAGAACTTTGCGCCCAACTTCTTGGCCCCAAATTTGTCCTGCAGTCTGTCTGAACTCAAGGCCACAATACTGGCACTCCTTACCAGTGCCCCTACCCTAACCCTTTATTTCCTGCCCCCCTCCACACACACACACATAGAAATCCCACCCACCCTGCTCTGTCCTAGGGCAGCACCCCAGGATGATGCAGAGTTAGACTTGGAATTAGATGACCAGGATCTCCAGGGCTCTAGCATTTCCAGCTGTGTGACATTGAAGAAGTTACTCAACCTCTCTGAGCCAGCTCCCCATGTGTAAAATAGAAATAATACTTGTACGAAAAAGTTGATATGAAGAATGAAGTAGGAGGGGAAGGGGCTTGGCATATAATAAAAGCTCAATATTACTTTCTTCCTTCCCTTCAGTTCACATAATAGAGGGTTTCTAACTCTTAAATTTGTATACCCTAAATTTCTACATTTCAGACAAGAAAACAATGTTTCTTAGTAACACCACCACCACCAATACCCCAAAATTTGACATCACAGCAAAGGCCTAGTATCTAAAGGGTACTCTCTCCAGATCTCAAACTTAATGGGATTGTTGGGCAATCCTAAGTGGCTAAGGAGCCTTGACAGAGTGACGTAGGGGCCAAAACCCAATGGATAAAGATATGACGAGGAAAGCATGGAACTTCTTAACTCAGTCCTAAAATAATCAGAACTCTTCCTGCATCCCATTTTTGTCTGAGTGTATTTATTTATTTTTAATTTTTTTTTAAAAAAATGGTATCAGAGAGGAAGGGAGAGGGAAAGATAGAAACATCAATGATAGGAGAGAATCATTGGTTGGCTGCCTCTTGCACACCCCACACTGGGGATTGAGCCCGCAACCCAGTATATGCCCTGTCTGGGAATCGAACCACGACCTCCTGGTTCACAGGTCGAGCTCAACCACCGAGCCATGCTGGCCAGGCCCAGAGTGTTTAAAAGCATCAGTCTATTAAAACAAAATCTTACATCACTTAGAGAGGATTCAACTTGTAACTTTTATTTTTTAATGCAAATGGATTATTTCATTGCCAGAATCACACATACCCAAATTCTACTTTAATCAGTTCTCCAATCGTGCACTGGCCATGCCAAAGCTCTTCTTGCATCCTGTTGGTGGGAGTCTGAAATGCTCCAACCTTCCTGAAAGGCTCTTATTTATTCAACAATTATTTACTGAGTACTTACCAGGTAATAGGTCTGGTGCTGGGATTCAACAATATTTATCAAGGGTTTTGAAAATGTTCGCACTCAGTGATTCTATATCTAGGAGGGTACCCTAAGGAAATAATCAGAGATCAGTGGAAATATACAGCATGTGAGGATAAGTGTCTAACAAGAGGGAATTGGACAAATCATGGTTAATCATAAATGGAATATTTTTCAATGACTAAAAATAAGATTAAAAAACCAGATTATCAAAGAATACTTAATGAAGTTAAGAAGTGCTCTTTATATAATAGTAGGTGGAAAAAAACACCATTGATTCTTGAACAACACAGGTTTGAACTGTGCAGATCCACTTATCCCTGGTGTTTTTTTTTTCAATAAATATAGTCAGCCCCCAGTATCTCCAGTTTTGCATCCATAGATTGAACCAATTGTGGACCAAAAACAGTATTTTGATCCATGGTTGGGAATCTGCAGAGGCAGGGGGCTGACTATATGCTTTTTGCTATGCCTTTTTATATAAGGAACTTGGGCATCTGCAGATGTGGGTTTCCATGGAGTGGGTGGTGTCCTGGAACCAATCCGATACCAAGGGTTGACTATAGTTAAGTTCTGAGGTAGGTAAAAGTTATTTGTGGAATTTCAACTGCATGGGGGTAGGTGTCCCTAACCCCTGCATTGTTCAAGTGTCAACTGTATATGCATTTGTATGATACCAAGTTTTAAAAATATATATTATAGGAAAAACACCAAAAGAAAATACACCAAAATATTAACTTAGAGTTCCTAGGAAGTGAGATCATGATGCTTTCCATTTTTATGCTCTCCTGTTTTTCAAAATGTCTCTAATGGAGATAATTTACTTGTATGATTAGGGGAAAAAATAGTATCATACAATGAGTTGCAAAGGTCATAAAATAACAGCCTTATTTAGTCTTCCTCACTAGGAAAAGGAAACTGAAAGTGAGAAACCAGATATTGGATGGAATGAAACCAAAAACCAACTTTCAGTCTAGCCTTTCTCTTTCTCTGGAAATTCTTGCCTGAACTAAGCCCCTCAGAATAAATACTATGGTGAAGCTTATAATTTCATTTTCATCTTCCCAAATCAGTGCCTTGTCAGTGATCCTCTTAGGACCTTGAACTTAACTGGATCCCTAGATTCACTGGAGACCAGGCCGCAAACCCTACAACAGCCTCAACACCTGTTTGGCTTTTGAAGTGGCTCACACAGCAAGGGGGGAACCCTCCCCAGGTAGAGCTGAGCTTAATTAAATTAGCTTTCCTTCCAGTCTCAGTCTGAGCAAAGCTAATGCACTATGCAGGACCTTAGTTTTTGCCACATACACTACTACTCAGGGCTAGCCGGAAGAAACAAAAGATTTGTATTCTTGTATGTTGCCAAATGTTAGATGGCCCATAGGTTATCTAATAACTTGACGTTTGGCCAGATTGGCTGAAGATGAGTTTTAGTGAGGATGCTTTTAGACCTGGCAACTGCTCCACAAATCAAATCATAGAAGCTTGTGGAAAACTCAGTGCTTCCTAAGCAGCATCGCCTCCCAACTCAAAATGACTTTATTTCTTTAAATATTCAAACAGATAGCCAGACAGACAATCATAACATTGGTGCTTGGGTACTCCTCTCCTAGGAAGGAAAGACTTTGGAGCTGCCATTTATTTTCTCCTGGTGTTTTCATATGCCTGACCAACTAAAAACTTTATGATCTAGATAGAAAAATAAAATTCAACTCAAATTTGATCATTCTTATTTCTCTTATGTGTTGATATTGCCCATCACATTGCAGAGGAATATTCCCAAGGTTTCTAAGGTCATATGAACTACTAGAGCCCCGGTGCATGAAATTCATGCACAGGTAGAGTCCCTAGGCCTGGCCAGTGATCAGGGCCAATCAGATTCCCCCCTCCTCACCTCCCCACCTCCTCTTTCCCTCGCCACTGTGCTCGCCACAACCGTGCGGTTTCCCGCCCCTGCTCCCCCTCCCCCCCCCCCCCCCCCCCCCCCGCTCCCCCACCTCCTCCTTCCCTTGCTCCCTCAGCACCCCACTGCCACTGCTGGTTGCCTGCCATGTTCCGCACCACCCCCCTGGTGGTCAGCACACATCATAGCGAGTGATTGAACTCCCATTCTCCTGGTCAAACTCCTAAGGGGACACTATGCATATTAGCCTTTTATATATATAGATTATAGCTAAGGGGCATCTAGAAATTGACTATGGGACCAATTAATCCAGTTCTATTCATGAAATGTCAACATTAGTCTTAGGTTTTCCTGTGATTTGAACTTAAATTTCTTCTAGTTGATTTTGTTCCAACCTGAAGTTTCACTGAAGACATTGAGAATTCTTGTCTCTGCTGTTTTTGTAACCCAAATGAAGACAAGCCAAGAACAAAGGAAGTAAAACATCTGGGGCCTTGGAGATGTTCAAGTGCAGCCTAAGAGACATTCCACAGTGCTCCCATTCTGCTCAGACAGAGCCAGTTAATAAATTATGCCAACATATGAAGCATTCAGAGTGGCACAGCTGCTCAGAGTGACAGCCCTTGGTGGAGTATGTTTTAATATAAAAATTTAATAGATGTAATTTAATAGCAATTTTCTTTGGGAGTAAATTGCTCTGAATCATACTCTAAGAACATTAAAAAAAAAAAAGGCTAGTAATTTAGCACAAAATGAAAACCTGTAGTTACCTAAGAGGTACCAGCGTGCATTTAGCAATTTCTTGTTTTTCTAGATGAATATACAAGTCAAGTCCACAAGATGAATGGTGGCTGTGGTGAGGCTTTCTCCTCTGTTACTCAAGATTTGCTGCTCAGAAAAAGAAACGTGGCATTTTACCAATATGGAAATGTTTCTAATAGAATATAAAAATCTGTTAAGCAATTTTCCAGTACATTAGGCTGAAATTGCTTAAGATGAGTATATCTTCCTGTGACACTCAAACATTGCATAAATTGTAGTCTTATAATGCACCTATGTGGAAAGTACTAGTACACTTTGGCCTATTTTAGTCAGACATTTGTACTCACTTCCATGTGTGACCTCACACGGTCAAAGCCATCTCTGTTATCTGGAAGATTTCCCAATTTGAGGGTCACCCACACTTCCATTAGAAGTCATTCTTTCCAGCAGCTTACCCATACAGGATTCAAAATGAAAAAGCCAATGCGCTAGTTTTTCTTGTTGCCAGATTTAACATAACTGGTTTGAAAATCTTGGCTCTGAGTAAAAATAACAAATCATCATTTACAGAGAAGCATCCCTAACTTCTTGCCTACTCATCTATTCAACTTTTTACTGATTTATAGAGATCAAAGATCATGACCCCTAGGGAGCATTAAAAAGGAAATGAGCTTGAGAAAATACTTTTGAGTTATACAATATAAATCAGCTAACAGCCAGTCTGACACCCCTTCCCTTCCTGCCTTGCCCCCCCCCCCCAAATATTTGGCCTGCACTTAATTTTTCACCTTTAGAATAACTCTTTCAGTAAATCTGCTCTGGAGACAATTAATCACTGAATGTCAACTTAGAAAAAGGGTAGGAATAGGTATGGGTGGAAGCCATAAAGTAATAGTATATAGAAAAATGCTACAACTGTAGCAGGGGATAAGATCTAGAACATTCTGAATATAAGAAAAATTGTATAGAACGACTTTCCAGATACTTTTAAAGGCCATAAAAAGATACTATTATAGAAACTGACATTGCTTTAGTAATGGGAACATTATAAGACACAGGGTGATGTAAAAAAGAAATGTTTGGAGCCAGGCAGGCCCGTCTGAATCCCAGCTCTCTTGCATACTCGCTGTACAACCCTGGGCAAGTCACACAGCATTAGTCTGTTTCCTTACCTATAAAATAGGACAACATAAGTTTAACTTCACAAAGTTGTTCAAAGGATTAGTTAATGTAGAAAATAGGCTCATCAAGTATTGAAGAAATGGTAGCTATTAGTATTAATGATAATATCACACTCCATTTCAAGACTGCTGCTAAGTCACAGAGAATGAGTTCTATAGAATTTGAATATGGCTTCAAGTCCTCATATTGTGCAAGTTCCTCATTTTTTCAACGTTATATCAAATTTTCAACATGTGTAGTGTTTTATCTATCAGCAAGCCTTCTTCCGGTGGATCTGAGCCTGTGAATGCTGCCCATTCTGAAATCATGAGAATGGCACCCTTGTTTCTCACATTGATTTTGATTATTTTTACTTCAGTCACAAACTAGAGTTATGGTACAATATTAAACAAGTTTAAAAATACTTTACACACATCACTGCCCTCTAGTGACTAGGATTAATTCTTTCAAGTAATCCATTTAACTGATCCCCTTAATGTAAAAAACTAAAATAAAAAATCTAGTTACTAATCTACTAGGAGAAAAAACATTTTTCCAGGAAATGTGGGCTGATCCAAACAATTACACTTGATCTTACTTTCCTGATCAAAGCATCTTGCTATGGTCAGAGCCATTCAGGTGGGTCACATGCATGTTCTGTTACAGATTATCTTAAAAGGGTTAGCTGTGTTGGGGATGACCACTGAATACTAACACATTAGGCACATTTTCTCTTTAATGTCCCCAAACTCTGAAGAACTTGGCCTCCACGGTGTTCCTTATACCTTTTATTTCTTATAAAATTTTTTACATTAAGTATATATTATTTATATACAGGGGGGAACCCACATTATCAAGGAAGGGAGGAAATAATCTGGATTGCTAAAATAGAAATTTTGCACTCAAGAGCTATTCCAGGTTTAAAATACCAAGAGATTGGTTGACATCATGAAAGACTGGCCTGTTTACCTGCGGGCCAGTTAGCTTTAAACTCAGGAAAACCTCTAACCTCATTCACAGGGGAGAAGGAACAATAGTAGCTACTGTTTACAGGCTAGGTGCTTTGCTATTTGTATCTTCAACAATCCTGTGGTAGGTGTTATTACCCCCATTTTATAGATTAGACCAAGAGTTTACATAACTGAGTTTAAATCTTTCTCTGATAACAAGAAACCATATGAGAGGCATGTACCACTTGAAGGTTAAGCAAGATGCCATCTTGGTATAAAGAGTAACAAATTACACAACACTCTGACCCAGAAACTACTGGAGAACAGTATCTAAGAATATTTATTGGTAAAAGACAGGTGTTCAAAGATGACCCAACTTCTATTCTAGTTGCCGTCAAAAATTAAATGCTACATAGCTATAAATTCACTGAGAAATTTATTCTACACAGATATAGGTAAGTTTGTTATCCAAATGCAAATTTAACTTGGTTTAAAATCCTAAAATTAGAACTTTGAGCTAAATAACTTTCCCCATATTTTTTCAAATTTACAAACTTAGATGATAGACTCGTCTGTATGAAGCCTAAGGCCAAAATAGAAAGTGGACATGTGAACACCTCGCTACCTGCTGCCCTCCCCCACTGTGGGCTGCTGGGTCCGCTGGCCACTCCTTGTTGAAGAGCACCAATCCGTTTTCCAGAGAGGCTCTTCAATAACAGTAACACTGATGCCTGAACTTGCATCTTTAAACACCTATTTCAGGGGTTGGGAGCTTCTGGGACCATAACTTTAACGCAGCCTTCCATAACAGTCTTTTCACTTTCTCTTACAAAGCATGACACAGCAATAACAGCAATGAACCGCTTCAGCCTTTTCACTTCTGCAGAAGCTACAACAACTTCTCCAACGTATAAAGGGGCTGGAAAGTGAATTTCCTGGGAAATAAATACACAGCCTGGGCCTGGCATTTTAGTACCCAGGAGAGCTGAAATAAGTCCATTGATCAAAACTCCATGCACAATTGTCTTTCCAAACTTGGTGTGTTTTGCAAAATCTTCATTTAAATGCAAAGGATTGACATCCCCTGTTAGTTCTGAGAAAGCAACCACATCCCTCTGTGTGAAGGCTCTGCTGAGTTCAGCCCGATCTCCAACTCGGATGTGCATATGCTGAAAGTGCTGCCTGCTTACAACTGGTTGGTTCAGGCAGATTCTCCTCTGAAGGCTACACCACCAGAGACGATGGCTGGAAATTACGGGGAACATCTTCGGCACCCTCAGATTCCATCAACAGGAGCACTGAGCCTGTTTCAGTCATCAAGCATTATGCTGGCACCAAAAGATAGTTTTGAGAGCAGGGACTGTTTCTGAAATTGAAGACTATTCAATCCAATACTAGTTCCCTACTATTACCAGATAATGCAAGGAGAAATGGAGAAACCTATAAGAGAAAGAAACATGTTTACACAGTTATCAGGAGAAAATTGCACTGAAATGCAGGGCAATGTAGAAACATGCCTAGTTTACAGGATAAGCCAAGCTGATGCAGTAGCATTTTAACAAGCATTCTGAGAGGTAGCCGCAGATAAACAAGTGGTCATGATGAGCTCAGAAAGAGCATTCCAATACACAAGTCACTAGGCATTATGCAGTAAGTGAAAGTTAAGATTTCTCCACAAGGTTCCAAGTTTTATCCCAAAACTCTTCCCATACAAACTAAACTCTAAGTGCTTTGTCTCATGTTTCCAGAAGCAATGAATGCCTGGATTCCTGGATGTTAGTAACCAAACAAGAGTTATGCAAGCAAAAAAATGGAACACATTCTAAAAAGCAGTTTGATCCACTACTCAGCCTTGTTTGGAATATGTGAACAAATAAGTCTTTACCTGAATCACTCTGAAGGCACATTTCTTGCCTTTATAGGATCCTAACAGGGTCAAAGAGCTCCACAATCTGACAAGACCACTGCAGAAAAATTGAGAAAGCATAAAGATGTGTCCCTGCAACATCTCCCAAGTACTTTTGTGACAGTTCAGAAAACTCAATTTAAATGAGAAAACTTTAAAGCATAGTATATTATAGACAGAGAATAAAATGAACCACAATTAGAAATGTTTCTAAAATAAGTATTTCTGAATTTTAAAAATATACTAATTTTTTAAAAATATATATTTTTTAATTAATTTCAGAGTGGAAGGGAGAGGGAGAGATAGAAACATCAATGATGAGAAAGAATCATTGATTGGCTGCCTCCTGCACGCCCCCTACTGGGGATTGAGCCTGGAACCCAGGCATGTGCCCTTGACTGGAATCGATCCCTTGACCCTTCAGTCTGTAGGCGATACTCTATCCACTGAGCCAAACCGGCTAGGGCTATATTTCTGAAGTTGAAACCATCACCATCAATTGGGAAACACTACAGTTGTAAGCAAATCCACGTTTTGCTCTCTAGGGTGTAAGCTCCTGCTAGATGAATGTTCATGTTCTTCCCAGTTTAAACTTCCAAAAGATGCTCAGAGTTCACAATGACAACGCTCTTCTTATTCTCAGAAAAGAGCATATTGGCTCTATTTCCCCATCCATCTTTCTGCTCCCTTATATTAGAAATGCTGTTTGTCGTACCTGCTACATATTCTCAAGATGGCTGACAAGGTCTTCTCTTCGTAGGTTAGTATGTCCAAGGGTAAGGCAGCATCAACCTAAGGATAGGATAATGCTATTAGCAAACTACTATCGTCATCAATCTAGACTCTAATAACTAATCCTGTCAATTGCTTTCCTCCTCCTCCAAAAAAGGCAGTATTTTATTGAATGGCACTGGAGTATTGGACCTGCCTGGGATGTTCTTCCTGTAACTCTTCACATTGCTAATGCCTCTTCACCCTTTAAGTCTTCATTTTAATTGTTCCCTCCAGATCCCCAAGATGAAGCTCAATCACTTGCTATGCTCTCTCACATATAGGTCCCACATATTTCCCCTTTCATAATAGTCATCATTTTTGCCATTAATTGTTCAACCTGGTTGCCTACCCAACATAATCAAGACCATTACTCCATGAGACAGAGGCCATGTCTGTTTATAGCTATATTCCCAGGAACCAGGTTTTATACCTGACATGCAAAGGATACAAAGATTTTTTTTCTTAAATTAAAAAAAAAAAAAAAATCATTTTATTTTTTATTGAATTTATTGGGGTGACATTGGTTAATAAAATTATATAGGTTTTAGGTGTACAATTCTATAATACATTCTCTGTATATTGTTGGTTTTTTAAAAAATTGATTTCAGAGAGAGGAAGGGAAAGGGAGAGAGATAGAAACATCAATGATGAAAAGTAATAATCGATTGGCTGCCTCCCACATGCTCCCTACTAGGGATGGAGCTTGTAACCCGGACATGTGTCCTGACCGGGAATCATTGAACCGTGACCTCCTAGTTTATGAGTCGACACTCAACCACTAAGCCATACCAGCCAGGCAATACATTCTCTGTATATTGTATTGTTCACCACTCCAAGTTTTTTCTTAAACTTTTGACTTTCAAAAATTAGAGTGTCAGGCAATTGCAAAGAAATGTACAGGAAGGTTCCATGCACCTTCTACCCAGCCTCCCCCAATGCTAACATCTTGTATAATATAGTATGATATTAAAACCAGGAAACTGAAATTGATAAACCAGTTTATTCAGAGTTTACCATTTATATATGCACTCGTATTTGTTTGCTTATGTGTGTGCATATGCATAGTTCTTTGCAATTTTACCACATAGGTAGTTTCATGTAACCACCACAATCAAGATAAAGAACTATACCACCGCCCTAGCCGGTTTGGCTCAGTGGATAGAGCGTTGGCCTGTGGACTAAAGGGTCCCAAGGTTCAATTCCGGTCAAGGGCACATGCCTGGGTTGCAGGCTCCATCCCCAGTAGGGGGCGTGCAGGAGGCAGCCGATCAGTGATTCTTTCTCATCATTGATGTTTCTCTTTCTCTCGCTCTCCCTTCCTCTCTGAAATCAATAAAATATATATAATTTTTTTTTTTTTTAAAAACTATACCACCACCAAAGGCTCTTTCCTTCTACCCCTTTACAGCCACACCTACTCCTAAATTTCTCCAGTTTATACATTTGTTATTTCAAGAGAATAATATAAATGAAATCACCCAGTCCATTTCATTTGGGATTGGCTTTTTACTTAGTAAAACTCTCTGGAGATTTGGTCAAGTTGTTGTATCGGTAGTTTGTTCCTTTTTATTACTGAGTATACTCCATGGTATGAGTGTATTATAGTTTAACTATTCACCCATTTGAAGGACATCTAGCTTATTTCTACCTTTAGGCTCTTACTAATAAAGCTGCTATGAACATGCATATACAAGTTTTGGTGGGAAGTTGTTTTCATTTCTCTAGAATAAATGCTCAGGTGTGCAACTGCTATGTTGTATGATGGGTACATGTTTAGTCTGTTTAAGACAGGGATGGGGAACTTTTTTTCTGCCAAAGGCCATTTGGATATTTATAGCATCATTTGCAGGCCATACAAAATTATCAACCTAAAACTTAGCCTATTACTTCTTCTATCCTAGGCCCTTCATTGCTTCACTGCCCCCAGCTTTAATAAAGATGCATTCAAAAAATAAACTGCTGCCGAAACCGGTTTGGCTCAGTGGATAGAGCGTCGGCCTGCGGACTGAAGGGTCCCGGGTTCGATTCCGGTCAAGGGCATGTACCTTGGTTGCGGGCACATCCCCAGTGGGAGGTGTGCAGGAGGCAGCTGATCGATGTTTCTCTCTCATCAATGTTTCTAGCTCTCTATCCCTCTCCTTTCCTCTCTGTAAAATATCAATAAAATATATTTTAAAAAAATAAAAATAAAAAATAAATAAATAAATAAACTGCTAAACTGTGCTCCAAAGAGGCTGTACCATTTTACATTCCCACACCTAATGAATGAATAATTCAGTTTCTCTGCATTCTCACCAGCATTTAGTGTTATCATAGCGATATCTCATTGTGTTTAAAATTTTTTATTGATTTGAGAGAGGAAGGGGTGGAGGTGGGAGGGATAAATATGGATTTGTTGTTCCACTCATTTATGTATGCATTGGTTGATTCTTGTATGTGCCCTGACCCAGGCTCGTATCTGCAACCTTGGTCTATTGGATGACTCCAACCAACTGGAGCAAACAGGCCAGAGCTCACTGTGTGTTTTTTTTGTGTTTTTTTAAATATATTTTATTGATTTTTTACAGAGAGGAAGGAAGAGGGATAGAGAGTTAGAAACATCGATGAGAGAGAAACATCGATCAGCTGCCTCCTGCACACCTCCCACTGGGGATGTGCCCGCAACCAAGGCACGTGCCCTTGACCGGAATCGAACCTGGGACCCTTCAGTCCGCAGGCTGACGCTCTATCCACTGAGCCAAACCAGTTTCGGCTCACTGTGTTTTTAATATACATTTCCCTAATGGTTAATGATACTGAATATCTTTTCATTCATGTGCCTGTTTGGCAACTGTACATCCTTTTGAGTGAAATATCTATTCATGACTTTTACCCATTTTCTTAATTGTATTGTTTGGTCTTTTCTTAATTGTACTGTTTGAGTTTTGAGAGTTTTTTTTAATACATTCTAGATATTGGTCCTTTGTCAGGTATGTGGTTTGCAAATATTTCCCCTCAGTCTGTAATATGTCCATCCTCTTAACTGAATATTTTGTGGAATAAAAGTTTTTAATTTTGATAAGATGCTTAGCAGATTTTGATTTGGTAGAATATATGAATCAAGAAATAACTTCCTGAAAATCATCTGTCTTGGTTCTCTCTCAAAACTCTACTTGTTTTCAAGTGAATGCTAAAACAGGACTGCTCAAAGTGCTGGTCCGTGATAAGATAAGGAACTGCATCAGAATGTAAATCAACAATATCAGCAAGCACACCTTTCAGTTCAGCTGTTCTGTTCATAGGGAGACTTTCTCAGTAAAGGAAATGTGTGCAAATTTACATTCTACTGGGAGCCACGAATCTTTAAAATGGGCAAAGAAAATCCATCAGCTGCCAAAACCGGTTTGGCTCAGTGGATAGAGCGTCAGCCTGCGGACTGAAGGGTCCCAGGTTCGATTCCGGTCAAGGGCATGTACCTTGGTTGCGGGCACATCCCCAGTGGGAGGTGTGCAGGAGGCAGCTGATCGATGTTTCTCTCTCATCGATGTTTCTAACTCTCTATCCCTCTTCCTTCCTCTCTGTAAAAAATCAATAAAATATATTTAAAAAAAGAAAAAAAAAGAAAAAAGAAAATCCATCAGCTGTCAGTCTCAAATATACTTTGAGTAGCACTGCACTAAAATAAACATTTGTCTAATGAGTTCCTTGTTAAAAAGAAGGCAGATTAGCCCAGCTGGTGTTGCTCAGTAGTTGAGTGTTGAGACCTATGAACCAGGACAACATGGTTCATTCCCAGTCAGGGCACATGCCTCAGTTTCAGACTCAATCCCCAGTAGGGGGCGTGCAGGAGGCAGCCGATCAGTGATTCTCTCTCATCATTGACTAGAGGCCGGGGGTGGCAGGGGGGGGTGGCCTCAGTCCAGACTGCCCTCTCGCAGTCCAGAACCCCTTAGGGGATGTCCACCGAGGGGTCCTTAGCGCTGCCACGGAGGCGAGAGAGGCTCCTGCCACCACTGCTGTGCTTGCCAGCCATGAGCCTGGCTTCTGTCCCCTGGTGGTCAGTGCGTGTCATAGTGACCAATCGATCTACAGTTTAGTCGATTTGCATATTAGGGTTTTATTACATAGGATGTTTCTATCTATTACACTTCCTTTCTCTCTAAAATCAATAAAAATATATATTTTTAAAAGGCATATCAGAACACACCTACCAAATATTCATCATTTCTGAAATTTCAAATATGGCTTTAAAGTTTAAAATGTTTAGAAAAGTGTTCTTTCAGTATTTATTACAAAGATCTTAGGAATGGTCCAATTCACCAAGTGATTCCATACCTCCCCAAACAGGTCCTTCAGGGCTGAAATAAGCAGCTGTTTGAACTGAGCAGCATTCAGTCCAACCCCATGTTCTTGAAATTCTCTGTAAAAAACATTGAAAAGAAAAAATACATTGCATTAAATTTCATGCTATTCAGATTCATAAAAAAATAATAAAAAGTAGAACTTAGGAGACTGAACTTACAGGCAGACTTTCATGTAGTGGTGCTCAGAGGGATTTTTGTAAACTATTCTCTCATATGTGGCAGCTGGGGCTGGCATCTTTTCCAATCCTGACTGCACCTACATTAAGAGTCAACAGGGCTAGAAATTAGCAAGGTACATGCTATTTCTCACTTTTTAAATGAGAATTTGACCTGTTTGATTTTTTAAAAGAACTCCTAAGGGCAGAAACTCATCCAATTTTGATCAAACTAAGGTAACTCATGCAGACACAAAGGAAGTTTCTATATTTTATAATATGCCAGACTACTGTATTCTTATTTAAATTCTAATAATATAATCCCACCATATATTTTTCACTACTGAGTATCCAGCTCTGCACTAAATGCTTCACATGCCTTAGGTCACGTCTTCAAAATGAACCTATGAGGTAAAGCTGTTATCATTCCCATTTCTGAGAAGAGGACATCGAGGCTTGGCAAAAATAGGCAACAGCTGCCCAAGGGCATACAGATTTCAACCACGCCTGAGTGTTCTCAAGACCACTCTGGTATGCCTCTTAATTTAAGAAAAGTAAAGGCTAAAAGGAGCAAAATCTGGGATCTGAAGGCCCTCCTCTTGTTTTCTGTCAGTCAACATAGAATATGAACAGGACAATGAGGCCATAGGTAGTTCCACTGTCCCCTCCCATGCTGGGTCTGCAAATTCTCTCAGTCCAGAGGCTAGGTTGGCACAGGTCTATTTGGCAGCCCCATGAAGGAATTGAGCTTAAACAGCAAGGGGTTGACAAGAGGAATTCCTGAATGTGCTCCCAATGCCATTTCTCACAGACCAGAAACTCTCAGGAATTCAGATCCCGCTGATCCCTGTGTAGAGAATCCCTATCCTATCTCCACTCCTACCTCACTCTCCTTCTGGAGAGCTCCTACGCATCCTTCAAGTTTTAGCCTAAGCTAAAGTTCACCACTTCAGGGAGCCCTTCTTTGACACCCTGTTCTAAGTTAGGTTCCTTTGTTATGCAATCTCTTAACACTGTCCATTTGTTTAATATCTGGTTCCCCTAATAAAGGGACCAGGAAACAGGCCCAACCAAGGAAAGGGACTTACTGAAAGTCACAAAGCTAGACCAGCATTTGCCAAAACCTCTTGTGGGTTACGCCCAGTTCCACCATTTCCAAATGATAACCACCAGAGAAAATGAGAAATCAGGGTCAAGGAGCCATATCCAACTAACCATTCGACAAACATGAATATCTACTGTGTCTAGAGTAAGTACTCAACGCTTACTGAATACAGGGCGGAAGTGACTGAATCAATGGTGGAAGTGTTAGGCCTTTATGTTCAACAGTATCTTTGACTTCAGGACAACAATGGTTACCTGGTGCTTCTTTCTCAAATCACTGGTCTCCCCTGACTAGGACAGAGAGAACCGAATCCTCGATGATTTCATTCACTGCCACACATGCTTGGTGTTTTTTAGGTATGATTGCCTTGATGGAGTTGGCTGCCTGAGGTATGTACGGGAATGAGATTGGACCTGGGTTTAGGATGCCGATAACAATGAAGACTTAAGGAGTGTTCTGGAAATGGATAGTTGTGGGTGTACTTAATGCCAATGAACTGTACATTTAAACAAAAGGCTTAAGCAGCAAGTGTGGAGCAGTCACCTCTGGCTGAACAGGCCTGAGCCGCAGGGTCACTGAAAACACTGCCCTCTACAGGCTGTCCTGAGATTTATGATGCCTGCGGAGCCCATGCTCACGGGCCTCACCACAAAAATGTGAACACTTCCATAGTAACTGTCATCATCATCGCCACTTTAATGGCTGCAGGGATGCTCTTGAACTTATCTGTTAGTAATAGACCTCCCTGCTTCCCTTCCCAAACTGGCCTCTACTGCAGCTTGGATGAGCTTTTCAAACCTATTCAAGCCACGCCATTCCTTTGCTCAAAATGTTGCAATGGTTCCCGTTTCACTCAGAGAAAGCCAAAGCCCCTCAGTCCTGCCATTTCCCCCTGCTCCAGCCCTTCCACCCCACAGGCCTCCTAGCTCTTCATCACACACGGGTTTCCCCTCCCGCCTCTGGCCTCGCTCCTAGCGTTTCCGCTGGGGCGCCACAGGGCTCATCTCTCCTCTCCTTTGCCCAAAGCTCACCCTTCGATGTGGTCCAGCAACTATCTAATCCGGCAACTCTCCCCTGCCATGCACCGGCTCCACTCTTTTCTCACAGCACTTCCCACCTTGGAGTATGACTGTGTGATTCATTCATTATTTGTATCCCCTCTCCGCCCCCTAGTATGTACACTCCACAAGAAACGGACTGTTTCTCCCCTAAGAGCCTAAAACAGGGCATCACACACGGCAGGCATTCAATATATAATGTCTGAACTAAATCAATGAGTTTTTAAAAAGCACTTAGGTCATTTTCAACTTTCCTGGACAAACGTCAGTTATGTATTTAGCGCCTACCTGGCGCCCAGCGCACGCGCTCTGCACCCGGGGTACCGCTCGGCCCTCGCAGCCACCCGTCACTTCCGCGGCTGCGTTGTACAGAGGCCCCGGGAGGCCCGGGAGGTTCGCGGCCCGGCCTCCCCGCCGCCCGCCGCGTCCTCGGCAGAGGTGGAGAGGTACTTCGGCCGCCCCGCCGTCGTCCCGCCCTGCGCACGCGGCCTTGGTCGCCGGCCTGCGTCACCCGCACGGCCGACCGAGCCGCTGCCGGAGATCACCCGTCTGCGAGGGCCTCCGCCTACCGCTCTTTCCGGACCAGCCTGACGCCTCCCGACTCCCGTTCACTGCGAGAACTTCCCAGGCCTGGACCTCCTCCGCCGAGCGGGAGCCTGGGCCCGAGAAACTCCGGGGCTGTTTATGTTCGGCTTCCGCTGCCCCGCCCCCCGGGTGCGCGACGCCGGGCGCGGATGTGACGTCACTGCGCGGAGGCCCAGGGACGGACGCGTGAATCCGGATGCGGAGCTGGGACCCGCCGATCTCAGCGCCCTCTGGTGCCCACTTCGGGGAAAGCCGCGAGTGCCAATGCCTGCGTAGGGTCCGGGACTCGGGAATGTTTATTCCGGCACCATAGCCATTCGTTCACCCACGCATGCATTCATTCAAGTTTATATCTAGCATCTCTTCTGCTGAGCATCTCCTAGGTCAAGCACTCCCCAAGGCCAGGACTCGCTTTCGGTGGCTCTCAGCACATAGTCTATGCATTTATTCAGTAAGTACTTGCCGAACCCATATTATGTGCTAGGTACTGGGGACTCCTTGAAAAACCAGAAGATCCGGCTTCTGTTCTCATGAAACATAGTGCTTGTATTTAAAAGTAACAGTACTAAAATAATAATAATAATAATAATAATAATAATAATAATAATAAATAAAAGTAACAGCTACTATTTATCAAGTGTGGGTTGGTTCAATCACAGGCACTATGGGGAAAACTTTACACATGGAACTCTCACACAATCCTAAGGTAGTTGTTACGATCAGACCCATTTTACAGAGGTGCAAACAGAGTCACAAGAGGCTAAGTTACTTGCCCGTCACACTTTTAGGTGGTGGAGCAGGCCATCTGACTCTAGGTGGAGCCCTCCACACTGCACCTTATCACCATCAATTGTGTGGTATGAGTCAGGATGTATATGGGAAGAGGCCGGGGCTGCCAAATCTTCAGTGTAAGCCCTATGAGGAGGCGGCCTTGTCTGTGTTGCTTACCGCTGCATTCCAGTGCTTGGCACTCACCACGTGTTTACTGAAAGCAGTCGTTCATAAATGGGTGTGCTGATTTTGCCTGGGTCAGGGGCAAAGGGCTGCCTTGCACATCTGAGCCTGAGCCAGGTGGCACCTTCTGTCTCATTTCTTTTCTCAAAATCCCACTGTTTGCTATTTCCTGAAGCTTCAGTCCTTGCCTGTGGCCAAGTTCTCCAGTCCTGTGGCTTCTGCTTCCCTTCCTTCACCCCTCAGAGGAGACAGAACTTGTTCTAGATCCAGGGAGAGGGAGAGGGAATCAACACAGACCCAGACAGTGGCATTTTCCTCCAAGAGCTTGGATTTCAGAAGCTGCCAAAATTTGCTTCAAGTCCATCCTTTGCCACTTATTCAGTGTCCTTATCGGTCACATGGAGAGATTAGTAACATCTCCCTCAAGAGTGTTGAGGAACAAATAGTTTTTGTAAAGTATCTGGCACCCAGAAAACACTCTGGAATAAGAGAGAGTTCCCTAAACCCCTCCTGCCAGGCTGCAGCCCAGAGAAACCAGAGCAGCTCATGTATTTTGGATTTCAAAGAACTAGGATAATTTTCACAGTCTTGCAAAAACCCCGAAAATGAAGGCCTTCCAAACTGCCTGAATTCTCTCAGTGCTGTTGGAGTTTGGGATCAAAGGAATACCTTTGAATGATAAAAACAATAGTTGATTGATTTGTTTTTCAATTTAAAAATTTTTAATAGATATTTAGGCTTACAGCATACATTTCAAATGGCATAAAGGAATAAGCAAAGAAGAGTAAGTCTCTCTCCCCTTTACCCCTTGGGCAACCACTGGTATGAGTTTCTTTTCTTTTTTAAAAAATTATTTATTGTTTGAAGTATTATATATGTCCTCTTTTTCCTCCATTGACCTCTCCCGAGCCACTCCACCCCCCAGCACATGCCCTCACCTCTCTACTGTGTCCATGGGTTATGCTTATATGCATGCATATAAGTCTTTTGGTTGATCTCTTACCTCCCTCCCTGATGTGAGTTTCTTAAGTGTCCCCCAGAAATGTGGTAGGGGGGCTTTCCCTTCTTCACAATATATCTTCATATCACTCCAAATCAAAATACACAAGGCTGTCTCAGTCTTGATAAAAGTTGCCCAGCATTGCATTGGGTGGCTGTAAGGTCTGGGGCTGGGAAAGCAGGAACTTTACAAACTTTGCTTTCTAGCCTGCTTTAGCCTGCTTGAATAATGAGGAAAATAAACTTAAGCTGTCTGACCTTGTAGGCCAGAGACTAGATATGCCCATAATTTCAATGCCATGCCAGGTGCATTTTTTAATTGGATAGAACTGTGTTGTTTTCAAGGCCAGCAGCGAGATAACCACTAAGTGCACATAGGGCTGGCTCTTTAATAAAAAGGGAAGTTCTGCTTGTAGCCTTGCTTAGAATTTGAATTCATTTTCTCTAAGCCCACCGGTGAATAAGTGTGACTCCCCCGGCCTGTGCTCTCAGACCGCGGGACCTCACCCGAGAGCTTTCAATAAACGCGATTTTTCGCTTTTAACCTGCTTGTCTTGGTCAACTTATTGGTTTCTGTCGGGTAAAGTCTTACATCTCTGATTAAACCTTACAGTGGCCTCACAAGAGGCCATTCCAGACTCTGTATCTGACATTGCAGAGCAAAGTTTTGGGGCAGATCTGTTAGTATTTTATGTTCCTGGAAGCGATGCAGCCAAGAAAGTTGGATCCATACTTCCTCCCCCTCTGCTGTGTTCAGCTCCCCTCCCTTCTTGTGAACTAGTGCTAAATGGATTTTGCTAAAGTTGAGGAGCATTCACAACTTTGGGGTGGAAAAGGCAAGAGAGCCTAGCCAGTTTGGCTCAGTGGATAGAGCATTGGCCTACAGACTGAAGAGTCCCAGGTTCGATTTTGGTCAAGGGCGCGTACCTCAGTTACAGCTGGATCCCCGGCCCTCCTTAAGGCGCATGCAGGAGGCAACCAATTGATGTGTCTCTCTCCCATGGATGTTTCTCTCTCTCTGACTCTCCCCCTCCCTTCCACTCTCTCTCTCAAATTCAATGGAAAAATATCCTCTGATGAGGATTAACAACAAAAAAAGACAAGAGAGAGGCCCAAGGAGGATGACAGTCCCTTAACATCCACAGCCACAATTCTCCATGGAATTCATATCCACTTATGTGAAGATAAGACAAAGGAGTCTAGCTGGTGTGGCTCAATGGTTGAGCATCAACCTATGAACCAGGAGGTCATGGTTTGATTCTTGGTCAGAGCACATGCCCAGGTTGCAGCTTGATCCCCGGTAGGGGACGTGCAGGAGGCCAATCACATCAATGTTTCTCTCTTTCTCTCCCTCTCTCCTCTCTCTCTGAAAAAAAAGAAAAAAAACCCACACCAATAAATCAATCATTTATTCGTATGTATGTGTGCATGTGTGCATTAGAAGGAGTCCCAGGGGACTGATGGGGGAAGGGTGGGGTTGTTTGGAGTGAGGAGGAGATGCTCACATTTTTCAGCACTTAGTTTATTTTAAAGTGACAAGGCATGATTTTTATAATAGCTAAGTAAAAATCAGGAGTTGTCCCTTATGGTCACAAGAGGGAGCTGTGTACCATACCCATCTGCAGACCTTCCTACCTTTGATGAACAGACATACTCTTCAAGATGTCACCTGGCCGGTAACTCAGGTGGTTAGATCCAACAATATTGCAGGTTCGATCTCTGGTCAGGGCACATACAAGATGCAACCAATGAACACATAAATGGAACAACAAATCATTTCTCTCTCTCTCTCTCTAAAACAAACAAACAAACAAACAAACAAAAACACGATGTCACCTTAGTGGACCAAAATGGGAAAGTAACCTCACAGGGTGATCTGGTCATAAATGTCTAACCGGGCAGGACATGCTGGGTAGCCATGCCCTAGGCCTGTAATTTTAGTGAATGGTTTCTAAGCAAGCCCTGTTCTTCTGTATCTAGGTTAACATACTTTTAAAATGCAGAAATAATACCCCTCAAAGGCATAACCACCCTTAAGAGAGCACATAATCTTGTTAACTACCCTGTAATTTGATGCCGGGCCCTCCTTGCTTTCTTTCACCTTCAGGCAATCTTCCTAAATTCCCTTCTTAATTTCAAAAGTATAAAAGAAACTGCAAACTGCTATTCAGGGAGCATTTGAGATCTTATTTCTCAGCAATTGTCATCAATTTTGGCTCAGATAAACTCTTACAGAAATTCTCCACAGCTTTGGGCGTTTTACATCGACACCTCCCAAAGCAGAAGAGAGGGGAGGGAATGCAAGCTTACTCTCCTTTAGCTGCAGTCCTGAAATCCAAGAAAAATCTGAAAACCAATTTCTTCTTCATCTGGTGCCAATGCTTACTCTGAATTGAGGTGAAGCTTTTTATAGCTTTTGTCCTATTTACTGTGGGCATTCACACAGTGCACAGCAGAAATATGATACTGTTTTAAAAAAGGAACAACAGGCCAAAATGGAGTCACTTTTGCTAAGCCAGGTCACCAAACCAAAACTTAGTAACTAACTAAAGTGCAGTTTCAGCCTCTCCCAGGAGTTGGATTTTAAGCACATTAGTTTGTAATGTCCTGATCAACTCTAGTGAGATAATCTGCCTGAGAAGACGGAGCCCCCCCCCCCCCCCCCCGCCTCCCATCCCCCAAACCCCTGACTTCCCCTAAGCTTTAGGGCCTAAGGGAAGGTGTCTTTGCCTGAAACAATCCATCCCAGCCTCCTTCTGCCTATAGGAACCTCCCATTTTGTACAGTTCATCGGAGCACCTCTAGTTGCTAGATGGGATGTGGCCCAGTTCATGAATCACTTAAGCCAATTAGATCTTCACATTTACTCGGTTGAATTTTTGTTCTTTAACAATACATCTGATCATGTAAGGTGGTCCCAGGCCCTACTGGGGGTCTTATAGAATGTACATACCACAATACCTTTCTAAAATCAGGAAACTCCGGAATTACAGAATCATATCTGGCTCTGTGAGATGTGGTAAGAGATTGTAGACCAATACTCCCATTAAATAGTTGCCCTTCAGCAACTTACCCCCAGCCAGCTTTGACCTTGGGTCATTGGGATTGTCACTTTAGTATCACTTCCTGCCTCTTCTTCTGTCTCCTATGCCCTGAGGAGCTTGACAGCCTCTTAGGTGTGCCTTAAAGTTCCAAGTCATGGCTTTGAGGGTTTAGGGACCAACGATCCAGAAACCAATGAAGAAAGGTTCCTCTAGAAGCCAAGGGAGAGGGGCTGTCTTGTTGCTGAAAGGAACCATCAGATGTCCTCTCCCTCTATGGTCACACAAGATCCTCATCCCATCACAGGCACAGGCAACTCAGGTCCACTTCCTGGTCACTTCCAGCCCAGAGAGCAGCAACCATGGGCCCAGCACAGTAGCCCCAGGAACTATTTGGTGAATGGACAGCTGGGTCACCATCCTCAGCCAGGGCCTAAGGTGTGGCCGCAGCGACCTGTGGCTGAAGCTGCCACACACTGGCCTCGTCCAGGTGAGCCAAAAGGGACTCAGAACCCATGAAACAATGGGCCAGAGAGCTCCTGCCTGAACCAGTGGAAGCACTGTTTTTGTAGGTCATCTTCTGTCCTTAACCAAGAAGCTTTGCTCTACGGGTCACCTCTGTGGCCTTGGGCAAGATCCGTCACCTCTCTCCGTGCACCGGTTTCCTTGGCACAGGGCACATGCACCTCTCGGTCTGTGTGAGAGCTTGATAAGGTGATACATGGAAACCACTTAGAATAGTGCCTCCAAGCCTGGGTTGTTGTACATTACAATCTCCCAGTATTACATTACTGATTTTCAGCTTTTCTTCTTTTCTAATATATGGATCGAGGCCTATAAAATTCCCTCTGAATACTGCTTTAGCTGCAATCCCACAAGTTTGATATGTCACTTTCTGGGAATCTTTTTGGACAAAGCAACAAAGTTCCCTGGGAGGGCAATAGTGAGGGGCTCAAACGACACACCCACAGGCAGCCCCATCCAACTGATGTGTTTCTTGCATCAGTCCCTCCTGGTGTCACCTCTACCCTAGACAAGAAGCTCAGACCAGTGGCACACCGAGTCCTAACCACTGCTGGCCCCTCAGCCTCTTCAATACCTGCCCAGAGGGCCCATCCTCAGCACCCGCAGGCCGACTCCAGGCAGTGGGAGCAAGAGCCCACTTGCATTGCCTGGCTTCTCGTTGCTATTCAGAAGCTGCTGGCCGTCTTTCAGGCAGGGCTGTGATGAATGACCCCTTTCTTCTTTCCAAGACTGTCATTAAAGGCACACACAAGCGTGGTGTGGCTTGGGGGCAGCCAGCTGGCAGTAACCAGCAGGCTCTTCATGATCACAAAGGCGGGAAGTGGGGCACAGGGGGAGCTGTGCTTTTCCACTTGGGAATCTTCCTGGCACGGTGGGGCCCGAACTGCAGGACCAAGGGAGACCCTTGAAAACCCACCTCATGGGTTTGTCACAAGTGACTCTTACATGCTCTGCTCATGACTTCCAGGCAATGCTTTCCGGTGACAGTGAGGGGATGGGGGAGGCCATGTCCCGCTGCAGACCCTGCCCACTGTCCCTCCTTGTGGCTCCTTTGCAGGTGATCCTGAGCTGCTATCAGCCCAGGAAACAATTCCTGCTCTTAGCAGGGCTACTGATCTGAGGCTCTGACCCAGGTCTGGGCCTCCCTGAAACCCTGAGGAAACCATCTCTCACCACCCAGACCCACCAAGAACGACCCCTCCCAGAACTTCACTCAGCTCAGAACTCGTGTGAAGGTGGGAGATTGGAACAAGTAGATGTCTATCTACTTTCTTTTCTGTTTCACCGATTTTTGCTCTCTTCTGCATTATTTCCTTTTATTTTTTTTCTAGGTTTGATTTACTATTTCTTTTCTAGCTTCTTAAAATGGAAGCTTAAATTATTGATTTTCAGCTTTTCTTCTTTTCTAATATATGGATCGAGGCCTATACAATTCCCTCTGAATACTGCATTAGCTGCAATCCCACAAGTTTGATATGTCACATTTTCATATCTTGTTTTAAAGACCTGTTTCATCCTTTTTTGATAAAATATCCAGAGTCCCGAATTCCAAATTAAACTATTAAGTTCATCTCATTTTATTTACAGAATCACTTGGCTGTAGATTCTCTGTAAAAAGATTGGAAAGAGTGAAGGAAGCTCCTGGGGTTAGGGTTCCCAAATCCAACAGAAGAGGGTCAAGGGGACAGCTTGATGACTCTTGCCTTTGATTTTGATAAACCACTTCAATTGAATGAAAAATGTAAACATGAGAGAGAGAGAAACATTAATTGGTGGCCTCCTGTACATGCCCCGACCCAGGATCGAACCCACAGCCTAGATATGTGCCCTGACTGGGAATGGAACCCACAATCTTTTGGTGTACTGGATGACGATTCAACCAACCGAGCCACACGGATCAGGGCAGAATAAGCCTGACTTTAAAACACCCTTAACCCAGGTAACAGAAAATCTGCCAATGTCGCACATAATTAGGAGCTTAGAAATAGTAGCTGTCTGCATGTTGTTGATCTAGACTTCTTACGTTTATTTCATATCACTGTGATCATTTACAGCTGTTTAGACTGATGCTCGAGCACGTGACTGTTCACAGAATTCACAGAATTCATTATCTCACTGGTATTTTACATCCAAGGGTTCTCAGTAGCACAGCCACATAGGAGAGGCCCATGAGATGCTTGTGTCTGATCACTTAGGACCCGAGTCTGGCTATTTAGATAGATGTCTACAACATTATTGCTTCATTAGTCCTATTTTTTAAAAAAGACTTTACTTTTTCTTTTTTAATTATTGATTTCAGAGAGAGGAAGGGAGAGGAAGAGAGAGAGATAGAAACATCAATGATGAGAATCACTGATGGGGCATGTGCCTTGATGGAGAATCGAACTGTGACCTCTGGTTCATAGGTCAATGCTCAACCATTGAGCCACATGGACCAGACCATTAGACCTATTTTTAAAAATAAATTATTCCCAGAAACCCACCCTGCCAGGTGTGCTTCACACTGTGGCTGAGTTCACTCGTGGCACAGCTGACATGTGGGGCTGATCAAACCCCCTATGGGTGAGGTATGTTCTCTGCTGCTCCAAGGGCTGGCCAAGGCGGAACAATGTCCCTCTGCAGGTGCAAATATCTTCTGCAGCGTGTCACTTTCCAGCCGGGTCTTGCAGCTGACATCTGCATTCACATATAGGTCTCTATGTAAAACTTAAGACATAAACAAGAGGGGCTTGGCGAATGGGGACTAATGCTCCTAAAACAGCCACTGACCATGCAGGAGAGAACGTCTGAAGCAACAGCAATACCTCAAGTCTCAGTCTGTAAAAAGTGTTTTAAAGAAGATGATGTCCTCCATGATTGTGGTTCAAGGTGACCGCTTTGTGAATGAACCTGAAGACTTCTCGGTAGGTTTCAAGGCTGGATTTTCTTATTTTGTTTCATATGAGTTTCTATTTTGTGAAAAACATCTTGGAGATTTCTTCGTAGCCCCCAAAGCTCTGTGGATCTGACGAGGGCAGGGCACTGGCTTCCTCAGGGCTGCTGGCGCTCTGAACGCTGTTGGGGCAGGATCCCTGAGAAGTGGTGGCTGCGTCCGATTTGGAGATGGGAGCGGATGTGGCGTGCAGGTGGCAGGCTGCACTCGGGGCCTCAGTCCAGCTTCTTGTTGTTGTCTGTATTGTGCACAGAAGCTAAAAAGTCGACGATGAGCTTGGCTGTCTTCCGAGGTCTCTCCATCACCACAGAGTGCCCGCAGTTTTCCAGAAGTTCCACCTGGCAGTTGGGGATAGACTTGGCCAGCATGTCTGCCCCGGACACGTCGAGTACCTGCAGGACAAGAGCGGAAACTCGATGGAAAAGATTCAGACACCTGGGTGCACTCGGCGGACAGACTCCCACTGAGACCGCAGGGGTGGTTTTGGGGACCAAGCCACTTAAGTGTTAGGCCTTGTGGCTCTCTGGCACAGGTGACTCATGGCTCCTGTTTTATTCTGCAACTCGGGGCCAGGAGCTGAGGTGCTGCCTGTGTCACTGAGGTGGAAACAGTGCCTGCCCTCGAGGAGGTTCTGGTCTGGGAGGGAAGGCAGACAGGTGGGCAGACAAAGGCGATGTCACAGAGCTCTGATGGGGGAGGATCCTGGAAGCTGAGGGAGCACAGAGAGTAGAATTCATGGACGAGGGTGGGAGGCCGTGGCAAGCACAGGGACAGCTAGTATCTAGGGGCTGAGACACAGTATCTAGGTGGGGAGAGTGGGAAATGAGGAGGACACAGCACACAGGGAGTGGGGAGGGCCTCGTAAGGAGGTGCGATGGGGAGGAGGGGCCCCACTCCTCCAACCGTGTTGGGTGTCTGACCTTCATGTCAGGACAGTGGGGAGCCCCGAGGCTGTGTTAGGGACTTAGACGTGATCAGGCTGGGCCGAGAATGCACCGAGGGCTGGATCAGGGTGGGTCAAGCGTGGGAAGGACACAGGGAAGATACCAGAGGACACTAATTGCTAATGATCACAACTGGGGAGCTCTCTTTGAAGGCCCTTTGGGGTCCCCAGCTGTGAATTATGAGGAATGCTTTTCCAATGTGAAAGCCACCATTTTCCAGGGCTGACACTTTTCAACAAGTTAGTTAGTTTCACTTCAGTCATCTGGGTTGCCTTGCTATTATGCCAATCCAACTTACTTTTTCTCGCCAACACCCTCGCTTGGTGATGTATTTGCATTCATCCCCCGCCCCTCTTTTTAATTCTCACCTGTTTTTATTAATTTTAGAAGGAGAGGGAGGGAAGGAGAGAGCGTGAGAAACACTGATTGGTTGCCTCCTGTACACACCTGACCAAAAGCCAAGTATGTGCTCTGAGATCAGGAATCAAACCCGAAACCTTTTGGTGCTCCCCTTCTCTCATCACTTTCACCCTCAACTCATCCCAGATAAGAGGGCCCCTCCTCTCATCCTTAACAGCAAAAGCGAAACCCCAACAAACTTGAGTGCTGTCTGTTTTTGAGCTTCATCCTCATCACCCCACATCAGGAAAATCACGATTTCCCCCCCATTGGAAATGGGGCAAGCAGAATGCAGAGCACCCCTGGGCGGCAAAAAGAAACAGTGAATGGGAAGCTTGGCGAGAGGGGCGCACCCCCTGGAGAAACTGAACCCCTCTGCCTGTCACTCATTCATAGACAAGGTTGCTGTGGCAACTGAGCAGATATAAAGCCTGGCTGCTGTGGAAATGCAGGTGGAGTCACCATGTCAAAGCATGAAAAAGTAGAAACTCCCAATGGAGTCCCTGTCCTATAGAGATCAGACACAGCTCACAGGCAAAAAGACCCACGTGAGCTTCTAGCTTTGACCCTGCTAGGCCGTTAAACGCAGCAATCCCATAGTCACCCACATGAAACAGCTGGACCGGTCCTCCCGAGGGATGCACGTCTGTGGGAACCATGTCAGCGATTTGTTGGCAGGACACACAGATAAATGGTGAATTTTCCTCCATCCCTACTAGGGCGAGGGAAGCGAGGCACTTGCCTTTGGCACAAACATGTAAGTGGGTGCCAAAGAAGTCGGTAATTAAGACGAATACTATTTTAATGCAATATGTAAAAAAAATGTTAATACAAAAAGATCTATGATGAACAAAATATCAAAATTATAGAGACAGGATCCGCCCCTACATTGCACAACACACCTCCGAGTTCCAACCCTGCCATGTGCTATAGCGGCAGGTCCACTGTAAGCTGCTGGAGGGCAGATCCTGTCTGTCTTGGTCCCTACTGTATCCCCAGGGTCGAATAGTGTCAGGCACATAGTAGGTGTTCAATAAATATCTGTTAGCTGACTTCAATGTATAGGCGGTCATTTGGTGGGTTTGTCCCTTCGCTAGTTGGTTCATTCATTTTCTTGTTCACTCATTCTCTGTGTGCGTTCTGGGTCTCTGTGTACCAGGGACTATGCTGGCAGGGAAAAGGGACCTAAAGAGAAATACACCTTGCTGATCTCCCCAAGGCCCTCCCTCTCTGTGGACTGAACAGAGAGGAGAAGTGCTTGAACGAGTGCGCAGAAATCCTCAGGAAGGTCTGCCAGGTTCAGTTGTGCAGGGTGTATACTGCCCACATTCAGGGAGCATTGCTCACATTGACGACGATGCACACGCCTCCCCTGCAGTTGTGCAATACAGCGCCCTCCTACACAGATCCAAAGTGAGGGAGACTGAATGCAGGCTGGCAGGGGCGTGTCTGTGACACCACGTGATGACAGAGCAGTAAAGAAGCCAGACGGCTTGGGAAGCAAAAGGCCATGAAATACCGAGCCCTAAATTCTCTGCTACTTGGTCTCTGCCCTCAGGGTGGGCCAAAGGACACATAAGGGTCTGGTCATGTTTATAGCAGGACCATGGGAGGTCAGGCTCTTTTTCCAGAACCAAATGGACTTAAGAGCCCTGGAGGCAATTCTGGACCTTGGCAGAAGCCGGCTGTCAGAGGCAAAGGACATGAACAATAATTTATTTTTGATAACGGGAGAAAGATCACCTTCATATACAGGTTTATAGTTGTCAGTACATGAAATACAGTTTATTCTTGTATTATTATTTATTATTATATTATTTTCAAAAGTAGGCTTACAGTTGTGAGTATATGAAATAGTTTATTCTTGTATTATTAATGACTAGTTATTGTATTATTTTCCATATAAACAACTGTGGCCCTACTTTGCCCCACCCTATCGTTGTCTCACTGGCACTTCACAGTCACCCAGCAGAAGAGAAGCCTATGATTTAGAGCAGCTGACTGTCTTGCTCAAGGTCACAGGCTAATAAAGGGCAAAGGCAGGGCTGGACTCCAGACTTTCCGACTCCAAGGCCAGTGATCTAGTTTCTACAAGTGTCTCTGCAGGTTCTGGTCTCTCTCTCGCTGCTGGTCCCTGAGAACCCTGATCACCTTTGGGATTTTTAGAATGAAGAAAGGCCTTCATTGTTCTGACTGATTTCTGAGTGAATGACTCCCTGCTGGCCTAGCCCGAGCCTGCCTCTCACACAGACACACACAAAGCTTCTTTCAGCGTCTGGGCTGCTGCAGAAGGGAGCACAGAGCCCGCCCCCTCCCCACACCCTCATTCTGCGCTGTGCATCCTCGGCCATACCTGGCTGACTTGAGGTAGCTGCTCTCTGCTGATGCCCTCATCCCTCCCTCACATGCTGTGGCCTGGCTTCTCCTCCCATCTCTTCCTGGGCCGTGGCACACAGTTGCAAGCCTGTGCGGCTGCAGTCTGACCTCCTGCCTGTGCTTTCATCAGCCGACACCGTTGGGATGTGCTGCAGGCCAGCAGGGCTCACAATGGTGGCTTTCACCTTGGAGTCCTCAGAGGATCTGTCTCAATGGGGACAGCTTTTCTCTAATAGCCTTTGCTCACAGTATTCAACAGCCAAGACCCCAGGACACCCTTTAACAGACACTGCACTGCTGTCTGCCTGTGGGCCTTGTGAGGGCCCCATTTCTCACCGCCCCTCTTGCTTTTCACATTTTAGAAGAACTTTCAATAAGAGATGATTTCTAGCCCTGGCCGGTTTGGCTCAGTGGGTAGAGCATTGGCCTGCAGACTGAAGGGTCCCAGGTTCGATTCCGGTCAAGGGCATGTACCTTGGTTGCGGGCACATTCCCAGTAGGGTGAGGGCAGGAGGCAGCTGATCAATGTTTCTCTCTCATTGCTGTTTCTAATTCTCTATCCCTCTCCCTTCCTCTCTGTAAAAAATCAATAATATATATATATTTTTAAAAAAGAGATGATTTCTAAAGAACAGTTGCAATTAAAAAAAAAAAAAAAGAGAAGCTTCTGGGTATAAATCAGTATTTCTTTGAGGGTTTATTATGGGTTGACTGTGTCTTCCCCAAATTCACATGTTGCACCAGTATTGCAAAATGTGACTTCATTTGGAAATGGGGTCACTGCAGATGTAATTAGTTAAGATGAGGTCATACTGGAGCAGGGTGGGCCCATAATTCAATATGACTGGCATCCTTAGACAAGGGGGAAATTTACACAGAGGCACACAGGAATGGGGGAAGCCATGTGAAGATGAAGGGGGAGAGCCGGGCAAGGCACCTGCAAGCCGAGGGACACCAGCTGCCAGCAAAGCACTGGAAGCTGGGCAGAGGTCTGGGACAGCCCGCCCTTCCGTCTCACAGAAGGAACCACCTGCTCACACCTTGGTTCTAGACTTCTAGCTTCCAGAATTGCGAGACTATTTATTTCTGTTGTTTAAGCCTCCCAGTTGGTGGTACTTTGTTGTGGCAGCCCTTGCAAACGAACCCAGAGCCATCTGACAAAACCTATTAAATTTTAAAAATGCACATGCCCTCTGACCCGGTGATTCTACACCTAAGAATTTACCCTTTAGATGTGCTCTCATGCTCCACAAACATACATATAATCGTGCTCACCGAGCTACTGCTTAAAAGCAAAAAGCTGGAAATGACCTAGATGACTGTCAGAAGGGCACTAATTAAAAACATCATGCAGCTCTCAAAAAGAAGAGCGTAAAGCACTGTGTCGGGCATGAATCACTCATGGAAACCTAGAGGGAATGTGTAACGGGGAGCAGGCTATCTGCGCTGTCTCCAAGTGTCTTCCCACAGACTGCTTATTGGCCGCAAGGGGAGAAAGAGTAAATCTACAATGAAGAAATCAGACAACACCCTATTATGTGTCTGAGGGTGTGACATTGATAACTCATAAAATATTTCAGCCAGGGACTGTAATATAACCTGACTTGAATCATGAGGAGGCAGCAAATAAACTCAAATTGAGGAACATTTCATAAAATAACTGGCCTGTACTCTTAAATATCTCAGCGTCATGAATGACAAAGGCGGACTGAGGGATCCACAGAGACAATGACCTGTAGGAGGTGACCCTGCAGTAAACCCTGGTTCAGGGTCCAGGAGGAGGAAGAGGAGGCTTCTGTGTAGGACATTATTGAAACGACCGATGGAATTGGAATATGGATCGTAGATTAGATAAAAGCATCTCATCCAAGTTAAATTTCCTGAATGTGGTAATGTACGGTGTTTATATGAGAGAATACTCTTGTTCTCAGTAAGTACACTCTGATGTACTGGGGTTAAAGGGGCATAATGTAAGCAACCTACTCCAAATGGTCCAAACATAGATAGATAGGTGAGAATGATAAAGCCAATGTGGCAGATGTTAAAACACTAGTTATGAATAAAATGTGGTAACAGAACGATGGAATGGCACTCAGCAATAAAAAGGGACGATTGGTATATGCAACAACATGGGTGAACCTCCAAAACATGCTTGAGTGGAAGAAGCCAGATGCAAAAGATTACTAGTTATATGATACCATTTATATGAAAATTCTAGATAAGGCAACACTAGAGAGACAGAAATCAGATCAGTGGTTACGGGGTCTGGGATGATGAATTGCAGATGGTCAGGAGGGAATTCTGGGAGTGACTGAGTGTCCAACACCGAGGTAGATTTTAAGGCATGTAAATCCACCTCCAGTAAAGCAGGTAAAAATTTGGGAATTTAGGTAAAGCATGTACAGGAGTACACTGTACTATTCTTATAATTTTTCTGTAAATTAGAAATTATTTCAAAATATTTTTTAAAAATAGAATGAGTAGATCAGTATGGGCTGATATGAAATAATTTCTAAGATCTATATTTCTTATAAATATGAAGGTACAAAACGGTGTATACAGCATGTTTAAAAAACTTAAATATGTATGTAGCATGTCTGAAAAACGTACTGGTAAAACTTCTCTGTGCATGTGTGTCTGCTGAGAACGGTAGGCAGACGCTGGCTGCTGGCGTTGTCCGTGAGGGCCTTGGGACTCTGCCTGCCATGGGTTTGGGTGTTGTCAGTGACTGCGCTGACACCATAACAGCAGAGCTGAGGAGCTGTGACAGATCATATGGCCCACAAAGTCGAACATTTTACTCTCTGGCTCTTTACTCTCTTGCCCATCCCTAGGAAATTGAAGAAATATACTCAGGACAGTAAGTGTTGCCTCAAGGAAATGGAAATTGGGATCTGGGATTTTCATTTTTAACCTTTTTATATTCTCTGAAGTTATTGTTGTTTTTAAATATGTTTTTATTGATTTTTTTAGAGAGAGAGCATGGGAGAGGTTTAGAGAGATAGAAACATCGATGAGCCCCCTACTGGGGATGGAGCTGCAACCTAGGCATGTGCCCTGACCGGGAATCGAACCAGCGACCTGTTGGCTCCTGGGTCGACACTCAGCTGCTGAGCCATACCAGCAGGCATTCTCTTAAGTTTTTATATTATATGGCTTTGATAAAAATAATTTTTAAAAACGATTTATAATTGCCTTTCATTTTAAAGGACCAATGTTGTTGCTCTCAACTCACAGCACGATGCTGCCGTAAACACTGGCACTGACCCAGGGTTGTCCCTCTCTTCCTGGTGTCAGACACCAGCCCACCAGCTGGCTTTACCAACAGCCTCCCGCTTTTCCTCAGAGGCCGGGGCACCTGGCACAGGTGGCCCCAGGGACATGCTACATACCTGGTCTTGTTTCCCCCAGATGATCTGTGTGGGGACCTTGATCTTGTCCATGTTCTGATGGAGGGAGTATCTCGACTTCTCATTGATGATTTCCAAAAACACTTTTTAGAAAAGGAAAACAAAGTGAACGAATGCTGGGCTGTGCCCCGGGGCACCACCGTACAGCATAGGACAGTCATTGGGTCCAATCGCCACTTTCTCTCTCAGGGGCTCAACAAAACAGACTCTGAATGTAAGAAATAAAAGCCACCCACCCATACAGCTTCACTTGCCCCAGCTCAAAGCTCAAAGCAGACTACTCACACTTTCGGTAGAAGTTGTTATGAGGGATGCGAACGTCCACAAGGCCTTGCAGGATCTAAGGACAAATAATCCACAGTTAGAAGGCAAGTGAAGATTCACTTCCTCAGGCTCCTCACGGCTCTGGGACAATGAAGGAAATAAAAGTCCAGACATTCACAAAATTGTCAAGGTTTTTAAGGCCCGATACCCCGAATTCCCATGATAGAGTACAATATGATGTAATTGCTCACTAATATCCAAATGCAGAATAAGGTCTATTTAGAAAATTAAACTATTGTGGATGGTGAGTCTCTTAAACAATAAAGAATTAAACTATTGCCCTAGCTGGTTTGGCTCAGTGGACAGAGCATCGGCCTGTGGACTGAAGGGTCCCGGGTTCGATTCTGTTGAAGGGCACGTACCTTGGTTGCAGGTTCCCCGGCCCTGGTTGGGGTGCATGCAGGAGGCAGCCAATCGATGTGTCTCTCTCTGTCTCTCCCTCTCCTTTCCACTCTCTATAAAAGTCAATGGAAAAGTATCCTTGGGTGGGGATTAACAAAAAGAAAGAAAGAAAGAAAAAAGAATAAACTATTGGAAGAATCTGGGAGGGTGCAGAGTCCCTTGTTTATTGCTCGACATTGTCTTTGCCTCCCCTGCTGCAGTCTGTGAAGGCTGCAGCTGCTGTGGATCTCCTGGACCCAGACACTGACTGAGAGGTGCGTGGCTAGAAGGAACACAACGCCCACTTCCCCTGCCTCAGGGCTCTTGAGGTAGGTCCTAGGTTCACATTAGCAGCCACCACTCCTCTCATCTTCCTGGGAATGGTCTGAATCTTTTAAATGCACTCTCAGGAGTCCTGTGCATGGATTAAAGTGGGAAAATCAGCCATAACTGCTCTGGACTAAACCAACCCCTGGAGCATGACTAGAACCTAAAAGGACCAGAAGCACAAGTCCAGAGGTGAGCCAATGGCAAGCTGTCAATACACTGTGCTCAACTTCAGACATTTTCTTTGCTCTATCTATCTGCACCCATGCATCATATCTATCGGGCATCCACCCGCCCATCCTCCACCTCTGCTCCACCTACCTATCCATCCATCCATCCTGCATCTCTGAATCATATATGCACATGTCTACTGATGTATCCATCTACTTGTATCCACCAACCCATCTACTCTCCATCCTGCATTCTCCAGACATCCTCCCATATAGCCAATCAAGCATCCAGCCATCCATCTATCCTGCATCTTAAATCATCTATGCATGTGAACACATCATTTCATGAATTCATCTATCATGCATCTACCCACACCCCCATGCTCCATCCCTGCATTATTCAGGCATCCTTGCATCCACTGATCCATCCAATCTACACCTAAGACCTATTTCATGCAAGTATTGTGCCAAAAGCTGAGGACAGAGCAGCAAATTAAGACAAAGTCCCTGATCTTACAGAGTTTAGACTGTAAGACACAAACAAACAAACAGACGACAGTCATAACACTGGTGGTTGGGTGCCCCTTCTCTCCTAGGAGGGAAAGACTTTAGAGCTGCCATTTATTTTCTCCTGGCATTTTCATATCCCTGACAACTCAAAATTTGGAATTTTCTAAAACTGGCCACTCTATTCAGGGAAGAGATCAGTGCCTGGAGGGGATCAGTGCAGCTTCACAACTAAAAAGGATTTCAGGGCCTGACTGGTGTGGCTCAGTGGTGAGTGTCGACCTATGAACCAGGAGGTCACTGTTTGATTCCCAGTAAGGGCACATGCCCCAGGTTGCGGGCTCAATCCCCAGTAGGGGGCGTGCAGGAGGCAGCTGATCAATGTTCCTCATCATTGATGTTTCTTATCTCTCCCCCTCCCTTCCTACTTGACATCTGCGCTTGGAGGCCTCATAGGCAGTTTGAACTTAAGGCACCCAAAATGGAGCTGTTAGCTTGTCCCCTAAATGCACTCTCTCTCTCCTTCTCCTATTCAGAAAATGCTGCCTTTATTCAACTCAAGTACCAGAAGTCACTGTGACTCCTCACTTTCCCTCATCATCCACATCCAATTTGCCAGTAAGTCCTCTGTTCTTCCTCCCAAAGCATTTCAGATCTCCTGTCTCCACTGCTGCCACCCTAGTCCACACCGCCATCATCTGAGCCACATCAGCAACCTCATGGCTTTCCCTGCTTCTGTCTTTACCCCCACAATCCTTCAGGGGTACTCCGATCCTACTTAGAGAAACCCCAGACTCCTTCCCATAACCCATCCGGTGCTACATAAGCTAGCCCAGTGGTTCTCCAAGTGGATTTTGGGAGTCCATGAGGTTAAACTATTTTCATAATAATACTAAATGTTATTTGCCTTTTTCGCTTTGACTTTCTCAAAAGCAGACTGATTTTCAGAGCCTACAGAATAAGGGACAATGTCACTCTGGTGGCTAATGAAATAAGTGCATCTATATTCTTGTGTTTTAAGTTTTTATGACTTAATTTCTAATATGGGAAATATCAACAGTTATAACTTTCACAAATGAACACTCTTTGGGGTTCTCAATAATTTTTGAAAGTATAAAGTGGTCCTGAGATTTTTTAAAAATTGAGAATCTCTGGTTGAGCCCCTGCCTCCCTTTCCAACCTCATCCATCGCATCCTCTCCCTCATCCTCTGGGCTCCAGTCACCCAAGGCCCCTTTTAGCGTCTTGAACTGGCCTATATTTTTTCTACCTCTGAACGTGCTATTCCTTCAAAGAGGCTTATCCAATCTTATGCTGCCTCCCTGTTTTATTCACTGCACCATCTTTATTTCCCCTAGAAAACTTATTATAATTTGTAAGAATCTGTCTACTTGTTAATTGTCTGCCTCCCCACTAGCCTGTGTCTACCCAGGAACCTCTTCTGTCTTATTCATTGACCTCTGTGCCCAAGCACAGTGCCTGACATGTCACGGCCACTGCACAGACACTTGTTGAATGAATAGATAGGTAAGTTCAGGGGGGAGGGTGCATGAAGCAAGCTGTGCTGGCCACTGCACCTCTGGCAGGAGGCAGGCACCTTGCTGCTGAGTCACATACCTGCTGGGGCACCTTGAAGCGGACGTAGGAGCAGAGCTGCAGCATCTCACTCATCTCCTCCGGGGTGGACGGGATCAGCGGGATCTTCTCCATGGCGGCCGAGTCCTGTAGTTCTCTGAGCCGTCGTATGAATTGATTATCAGTTGAGTATTGCAGGCCTGGGGGATTCAAACCAAAACAGCTTGGCCATTCATCTACCTTCTTACCAACCCCCATCTTAGAGAGGGAACGTCTAGTATCAGCTAATATGTTTCAGGGGTTTTTCTTCAGATTCCTTTTTAATGGGTTCTGCCATCCTTGCTCAACGTCAAAAGCACACCCTGAAGAGAAACAGAAAAAAATTCCTCCAGATATTTTACGGACGGGTGACCAGCAGCATGGGGAGCCCGTAAGAAATACTGAAGCTCAGCCCCTCCCTAAGTCTCCTGAATCAGATCTGCACTTTAACAGCTGTCCGAGACTTATCTGTATGATAGAGTTAAGAAGCATTATCCTAGAAGACCGCTCGCCTGAGCCCCTTTCACATCTATGCTGTTGAGAGGAGATCTCACGAAATGCATGATGGGAAGAAAACAGAGAATTGGTGGAACTGACTACTCCTCCCTTTGTCCTGGACCCACTTAATAATCTCTTATTTGGGGTCAATACACAAAACACAGTGAGAGCAAGTCCCCCTCTGAGCCACCCCCTACGTTGGGGCAGCGTCTGCCCTCTGTACAGTCTCCTTTCCTCCAGGACAGCACCAGGCAATCCATCGTGAGACTGAAAAACTTTGAGAAGGCCCTGGCTGGTTTGGCTCAGTGGTTAGACCGTCATGGGTTCGATTCCTGGTCTAGGGCATGTACCTCGGTTGGAGGTTCTCCAGCCCCAGTAGGGGCACATGCGGGAGGCAATCAATTGTTGTATCTCTCTCACGTCGTCGTTTCTCTCTCTCTCCCCTTCCTCCCACTCTCTCTAGAAATAAATGGGAAAAATATCCTCCAGTGAGGATTTTAAAAAAAGCTTTGAGATGGTCCATTATTTCCTGCACCCTGGAGCATGGCACAAGAGAGTTTACACAAACTGATGTACACAGGAATGCAAAAATAACTTTCACTTCCAACAATGAGCATATATCTAGGTGTTTAACTTAGCTACAGAAATGGCTTTTATTTACTTTAATTTTTTTCTATTTGAAGAACTAGATTTTTGAAAGGCAATGGCATTGATACTAAGCTGCAGAAATCCACACTTTACAAATCTCCTATATTCAGTAGCTCCTTTAAATCCATTATGGGCATCAAGTGGCTTTCACAATGCCATGAGGGTGGATTGCATGATCTATTTTCTTTCACTTTAAAGACAATCCAGACTAAATGTCATGTGGTATCTTGCACTGGATCCTGGAACAGAAAAAGGACACTAGTGGAAAAACGAATGAAATCCAAATAAAGCCTGGAGTTTCGTTAACAGTAATGTACCAATGCTGGTTTGAGAGTGGTGACACATTTACTGTGGTAATGTGAGCTGTTAACAATGGGAGGAAAACTGGATGAAGGGTAGATGGAACTCTGTACTATCTTTTGCAACACTTCTGCAAACTTAAAAAAATTATTTCAAAGTAAAAAAAGTTTATCTTTCCATTTTCACATACAGTTTTAAATTTTCAATGGAAACTCAGGTGTACAACTCTTTGAGCAAATGAACATACACTTGAAAAAGCCAGTTAGATCTGACCTTCCATAAGCGATTTAAAAATCTAATAACCTTTCATAGGAGCTGTTTCTCCAATTCTCAAACTTTATTATTAAAAGAACAAATGGAGAACAGTATGGAGTTTCCTCAAAAAAACTAAAAATGGAACTCCCATTTGACCCAGTGATCCCACTTCTAGGAATATATCCCAAGAAATAGAAACATGAATCAGAAAGGATATATGCACCCCTATGTTCATAGCAGCACAATTCACCATTGCTAAGATTTGGAAACAGCCTAAGTGCCCATCAGCAGATGACTGGATTAAAAAACTGTGGTACATCTACACAATGGAATACTACGCTGCGGTAAAAAAGAAGTTCTTACCATTTGCAACAACATGGATGGAGATGGAGAGCATTATGCTAAGTGAAATAAGCCAGGCAGAGAAAGATAAATATCACATGATCTCACTCATTTGTGGAATATAATGAACAACATAAACTGATGAACAAAAATAGATCCAGAGACAGAGAAACATCAATCAGAACGTCCAACCTCAGGGAAGGTAGGGGAGGGTGGGGGTAAGGGGGAGAGATCAACCAAAGGACTTATATGCATGCATATGGGCCTAATCAATGGACATAGACAACAGGGGGGTGGGGTCATGAATTGGAGGTGAGGGGTAATGGGGGAATAAGGACACATATGTAATACCTTAATCAATAAAGAAATTAAAAAAAAAAAAAGAACAAATGATTTCAGACATGGTACTTGGGAAGAGGAGGAGAGAAAACCCAGTAGGAGCTTGACTTCAATTCCAATGTCCTCACCAGACCTGAAACTATTTGCTTTCAGAGTGACTGAAAGATTTTGAAGGTCTGTTCAGTTACATTTTAGTGAGGTATACAGGTTTGACTCAAGGCTGGGTTCTAGTGGGTAAAGGGGGTCGTGGACATGAGTCACATTCAGGAGACAGTGAACATAAATTGACTTCCAAAAAAGCCACAGCTTGGGTTCTGCAGCCAGACAGCCTGGGACCAGTTCCTATGCTGGCTCAGGCACTTATATAATTTCTTTGTACCTCAATGTTCCTACTAATAAAACGGGCATATTATCTTGATCTGGATATAACTACATTACTGAGATGTACACTTAAAATTTGGGCAATTTATATCATACTCCAACGAAGTACCAGAGAGACAGGAAGCAAAACAAGGAAGAAGAGAAAAATTAGTATTTTTCTCTCTAACATATTATAAATCCAAGTTCAAAGTCTAAGGTAAGAAAAATGAATTTTTAAAAAATTCAACTTCAGATCATAATTTCTGGGGACATGTTACAGCTCAAGTTGACATGCATACATGTAAGAACAAAGAAACTAAAGTTGTTGATTTTTAAAAAAGATCTTGTAATGAGTAAAGATCTCTGAGTTTTCGGCAAAAAAGAGGAGAGACATAATAATAATACCATCACTTCATAAAGTCACAGTGATGGCAACAATGAACTCTATAAACAGCTTAGCTCACAAGAGCTCAATAAATATTATTATATTTCAACTAGAGGCCTGGTGCACAAATTCACGCACAGGTGGGGTCCGGCTGGCCTGCCCCGATCGGGGCTGATAGGGCCAGGCCAGCTGGGGGGTCAGGGGGGACTGTGGAAGGTTGGCCGGCCGGCCCCGCCCCCTGGTTGAACTCCCAGTCAAGGGGACAATTTGCATATTAGCCTTTTATTATACAGGATGTATTTATGAGCTGTAAAGTACTATACACATTTTAATTAACCACCAAATTCTTTGTGGAATAAAAATATGACTGACTATAATTTAAAAGTCAGTGTGGTTATGATTATGGTTTTGTTTTGTTTTGTTAATCCTCACCCGAGGATGTTTTTTCATTGATTTTCAGAGAGAGTGGAAGGGAAGAAGAGGCACAGAGAAACATTGATGTGAGAGACACATTGATTGGTTGCCTCCCACACACAGGATCAACCCTGCAACTGAGGTATATACTCTTGCCCAGAACTGAACCCAGGATCCTTTAATCCACAGCCCAACACTCTATACACTAAGTCAAACCGGCTAGGGCATAATTATGGTGTGTTTTTTAAACCTCACCCAAGGATATGTTTATTGATTTTAGAGAGAGGAAAGGGGAGAGAGAGAGAGAGAAAGAAACATGGATATGAGAAACATCGACTGGTTGCCTCTTGTAAGTGCCCCAACTGAGAAAGAAGCTGAAACCTAGGTATGTGCCCTGACCATGAATCAAACCTGAGACCTTTTGGTGTACAGGACGATGCTCCAACCAACTGAGGCAGAGCAGCCAGGGCTAGGATTATGGTTAGACAACTAGTGTTTGGTTAGTTATCTCAAAAGCGATGCATATCTCTGAAGGACACATCAAAAGATGATCCTAAAAACCAGTCAGTGCAGATACTGCCACTTGGTCCTTCAGAGATTCAGACCCTGCGGTGCTCCACTCACTCATGGGGACATTTTAGCCTGTCAACTCACCAGCAGGGCACACGAGAGACAGGCTGCAGATATCCGACGGGTAGTAAGCAGCGTACACGCCAGCCACATTGCCGCCCATGGAGGTGCCTATCAGGTGGAACGGTTTTTTGTTCAGCTTGAGGCATTCCACAAACTGGGAAGGGAAATGAGAAGGGGGGTTGGTTATATAGCTGTAGACAGTGGCAATAGTGATTACAGAGTGAACAACCTCTATTGCCTCTGGGGACAAATGAAAAGCATATTGACGAAAGGGGGTCTGAACCTCTCCTGGACCCATTATCCAGATGAACCCTGAGGCAGGCATGTACTCATCTTTACCTGGCACAAGTGATGGAGGGGTCATTTCTGAGTATAAAACCAACAAAGATTCTCCTAATTCTGAGTCAGCAAACTTTTCTATAAAGGTCCTGAGAGTAAATATTTTCAGCTCTGTGGGCCATATGATTTCAGTAGCAACTACTTAGCTCTTTTGTTGTAGCACAAAAGCAACTAAGACAATATGTAAATGAATGAACATGGATTTGTTTCAATAAAATTCGCTTACAAAAATAGGCAGCAGGCCAAATATAGCCCATGGGCCATGTTTTGCTGACTCTTGCCCTAATTTAAAGTCCTTCTCATCCTTCCAACTATCCATTCATATAACTATCCACCCATCCTCTATCTATTCAACCATCCAACCATCCAGCCAACTATCTATCCATCCAACCAACCACCACTGATGCTTTAGATAACTGATTATCTTAAAAATATTAATTGGATATCTGTTATGTACAAGGAAGTATGGTCAGCTGCAGAAGATACAGCAAAGAGCCAAAGAGATAAGGTTCCTGACCTCATCGAAGTACATAGTTTAAAGGGGCGGGCGGGGGGGGGGGGGGACATACACACATTAAATAAATATCCTTATCTGGGGAAATACTAGTAACAATGTAAAACTGTGGATTACTAAATTCTGAAATGGCCCATGAGCCCCAGGACCTTGAAAGCCCAGCCAAAGGGGGGCTGAAGATAGATGCTGAAGCAGAACAAAATGCAAAGAGCATCCTCCCCATCTTCCCCAGCTAGGCAGAAGGGCTATTGCGGTCATCACATAGTTGGTAAGCAGAAACACAGACTCCAGGAAAATGACTCTTGAGAAATACTAAATTTCTTCAAAGAGCCAAGAAAATGCTCAGATTGTCATATTTCTTCACAACAATTGCAACAGGCTTCGAGGAGAATAGTCTGCAATAAGCCCTGGCCCTCCACAGCCGGCCAAGGAAACCACTGGGGTGCCACTTTGTGTACAATTACTTAACAGAATGCATTGGAGACTCATTACGAGTCAGTACTGCGCTCCAGGCGTAGGCATGCAGCGGAGGGCAAGACGCACACTCTTGGCAATTGGTGGAGCCCTGCTTACCTGGTGTATCCTCTTGACTTGCCCGTCTATGGACAGGTCATCCAGGGGAGAGCGGGTGGTACCCTCATGTCCTGGCATGTCCACGCAGACCAAGTGCAGGTTCTTTGGAAGGAACTGAGGACACACAGGCCCAGAGAGTCAGTATATGGCATGCAGAACATGTCAGCCCATTTTTCCGAGAAGGCTGCGCCTACTTACCAAGTAACCTAGATGGCCAACCCTGGGGACATATGGTCCTGGGCCACGTGGAGTTTTACCCTAGTAACATCGGATGGGACTAAGCATTGCCAGTCACCTCCTAGGGAGCAGAGGCCCAGAGACTAATACATACATAGGTGAAGGGGACTTGGAGGATGACTGGAAAAGGGGGACAGAGGTGAAGGCAGCAGGTTTGGATCTCTCACCTTTGACACCAACTGACAGGTACTGCCTCCTCCTCCCCTCCCCCCCCTCCACACACACTTACTCCAGTCATACAGCCACTGACTGGGAGCTAGAGGGATGGTTTTGTTCTGCTAGAGTGGGCAAACTTTTTGACTCGAGGGCCACAATGGGTTCTTAAACTGGACCGGAGGGCTGGAACAAAAGCATGGATGGAGTGTTTGTGTGAACTAATATAAATTCAAAGTAAAGGAGCGGAGGGGAGAGCAAGAGAACCGGATAGAACAGCCGGATCCGGCCCGCGGGCCGTAGTTTGCCCACGGCTGTGCTAGAGCCTTGGCCAGCTCTGGAGCCCACAGGAGCAAGGCTTTCTTTAAGAACCATGTCTGATCACCCCAATTCTAGTTTCTTCCATTTAAATATATGCCACTTTTCACCAGGAAACCAAGAAACATGGGTTATCAATAAACAAATACCCAACTATATGAAAGATGCTTATCTGAATTGGGGACAGGACAGGAGAGGATCAGGAAGGCATGAGGATGGGTGTCCTCCTAGTGGCCTTTGGAAATAAAAACACAAGTAACTAGAGGGTGTGTGGCCTTTTCACTCTTGGTGCAGGTCATCCTTGAGGTCATTCAGGTACAGTCCTGCTTGAGGGGGGAGCCTGGGTGCTTCCCTCCCAAGACCTCTCCCAGCCCCAACCCACCAGCTGGTCACACTTGCCACACAGGACAGAAAGTGAGTGATTTGGAGAACTATCCCAGAAGGTTGCCCAATCAAGATCATTTCTCTAAGTGGGTAAGGAAGAAAGGAAAAACAGAAAAAGGAGGGATGGAGGAGGGAGGGGGGAAGCAGGAGGAGGCTTAAGGGAGAAGTCGGGGGAGGAAGAGGAGAAATGTGGAAAGAACAATGATTTTCTCAAAGCCTGATCTTGCCAGTGAGAGTTCTGAAACCTTTCCTAAGAAATGCTCATGAGGTGAAATGATTTCTAAGGTGCAGATTTTACAAAAATCATTCAACTCAATGCATTTTGTCTGATACAAGGATGTGAATGATGTGAATCATATATCACACTAGTTTTAAGATATTTGAGCCACAGTTCTGGGTTCCCTTTGCTTTCTCCCATCGCCAAGCACGGCATGTCCAAGTGGAAACCCTTTTCCCTACCGCACCTTGACCAAGCTGAGCCACATGTCCTTGTGCGCCGAGAACCCGTGGAGCATGAGGATGGACGGTTTGTGCCCAGGCCTGCCGCGGAAGGAATAACAGAACTGATAGTCTTCATGCTGAACATAGCGGACCTGCATGCCCAAGGCCCGCCGCCAGTACCTGGAAGGAAACACACAGGCCACGCCAAATCAGCACGCTGCAGAGACGTGGCTTTGGGAGGGGCACAGGTCCTTGCTACAGGCTCACTTGGAGGCAAGACCAACACTTCTCCTGCCCCTCCTCCTCCACATAACTCGAGTCCCCAGAGCGTCACCCTCAAGGAGCACTAAGCGAAAGAATTCCAGAAAGTACCTTAAATGAATATTGTGGAATGTATGTCACCACATAATCACTCTAAACCAGGAAGGGGCGGAGGGATATTTTCTCAAGAAGCATGACACGAAATAACCTCTTGTGAACACATATTTCTAGCAGTTGAGTGGCAGTGCAAAGGAGGAGTCGGCGGTGGGATCTCCCTGGGTGTCTGACTAGCCCTTACTCTGCCTGGATTGTTTGAGCTTCTGCAGAATTTGAAATGGCTGGTGGTAAGACTGGGAAGGACTCTGAAAAGGCCATGACCAAGCTGGTTTCCTCGCGCCGAGTCGGCTAGCAGTCTGGTGGGCCATATTCATCGACACCTGGAATCTGAAGCGAGCAGCCACGGACATGTGGGTAAGACTGCCGCTGTGTACAGCACACACATCCTGGAGTAAGCACAGCACTTCCCTGCAGAGGCACTTTAATGGACAGGAAAAGCATCAGAAACTTCAAGGCAGTGTCTCTTGCAACTTGCTCTTCATGGAGATGAAGAATTGGACACTCGCCTGGCTGGTGTGGATCAGAGATCGAGCATGGACCTATGAACCAGGAGGTCACGGTTTGATTCCTGGTCAGGGCACATGCCCAGGTTGCAGGCTCGAACCCCACTAGGGGGCGTGCAGGAGGCAGCCGATCAATAATTCTCTCTCTCCATTGATGTTTCTATCTCTCTCTCCCTCTCTGACATCAATACACACACAAAAAAGAACTGGACTCTCATCAAGGCTGCAGTTGCTGGTGGTGGTATCATTCACACCCCACAAATCTCCGGGAAGAAAGAACACCAGAAAACTGTCTCCAGGAGGCCTGCCTTTCTTATCTCAGGCCTCTAACTACTCTTACAGCTGTCCAGTGTTGGCGATTCTCTGTAAAAAACACAAACTTACCCATTTGTAAAGCTAGTTGAGCAAGCTGGACATTTAATTAGCTTTCCAACCAACCAAATTTCCTTCATTTGAGTCTTGACCATACTTAAGTGTTACTGTAGCTTTAAAGATGGTAAGGATTCTGAAGTAGTGGATTTTGATAGAGTTGACGGTTTTTTAAAAACTCTTTGGATTTTAATTGTGATGCAGAAGTTAAAACAAACATTTGGTTTTGTACAGACATTATTTCCACTCCAGTGGATAAGCTCAATAAAGGTCACGATTCTAACTCTCCCCAGAAAATAAGAACATATTTTTTATACAGATTTTGAGTGAGATTTTTTTTTTTTTTTTAAGAACTATCTGCATTGGTCCTCTGAATTTATTCGCTACAACATATGGCAGCTGGTTGAAAGCTCAGCTTCTGTTTGTTACATAAGACTTGGCAGTGCTGGAGTTTGGCCTGAAATTGATTTCAATACAAAATTACCATCTAAACACATTGAACTCTCTGCATGAAGAGCCTCTCCAAGATGAGAGACAATTAATTCAATCAGAGATTCACTTTGTGGTGTACTTTGCACCAAAGAGGTAGCCAAGTCTTGCAAAAGCAAATAGCCTAAGTTGACTGGTTTTAACCCTTTATGTAAAACAAAGGGAGGGAAGATGAGAACATAAATTCAAATTTATTTCGATCTGCACCCAAAGAGTGTAGGAACAAAAACAAGACACCATGAAGGTGAGCAGATGGGCAATACAATGAGAAGTAGATGGAGAGGCAACAGAGGTGGGAAGGAATCTTATCACCTTCTTTTTTAGTACTTTTGCAACGAATCTATTGCCTATTCAAAACATTAAAAGTAGAATGAAATTGGCTAGGTTAAAGCTCTTCCTATAACAAAGCAAGCTCATTTCAAAATCCTAAATCATGCACCATAATACAAATTTGTTCGTTCATTCATATGCCACCTCATTAATGTATTGACTATGTGATCTTGAATCTCATCTGTCTAGAATGAGGGGGAAATGCCGCATTCTACTGTGGATATGGTAAAGATTAAATGAGATAATCCATACACAAAGTTTTGTTTGATGCTCAACGTATGGTAAGTATTCAGTAAATGGTAGTAATTAGTATTAAATAAAAAAGATTCTATTCTTGTAAATATATCACTTGCCAAAACTCAAGGGAAAATTTTGCAACATATATGAGGGCCACAGATTCATTTAACATATAAAAAGCTTACAAAATGATAAGACCCAGGCTAAGACCCCAATTCAACAATGAACAAAATAAACGAAAATATTATTCAAAGTAGAAGAGAATTAAGGACTAACAAATATAGGAAACATGTTCAATTTCAACTAATACCTAAAGAAATGAATATTACAGCAAGACATACCTTTTTAATAATCTAAATTAAAAAAATGTCTTTAAAATAAAAAAACAGCTCTGGCCAGTGTTGGTTGGAGCATTGTCCTGTGCACCGAAAGGTTGCAAGTTCAATTCCTGGTCTGGACATATGCCTAGAGTTTGATCCCTAGTAGGGGAGGCTACACGATCCACGTTTCTCTTGTACATTGATATTTCTCTCTCTCTCTCTCTCTCTCTCTCTCGTCTTTCCCCTCTCTCTAAAACCAGTAAAATGTATCTCAGTTGAGGATTAAAAAAACACCCAATTATATGTTCAACCTTTCTAGGAAGCAGTCTGGAATTAAGCATCAGGGGTCTGTAAAAACCTCATGCCTTTTGACCCAGTAATTATACTTCCAGGAAGAATCTGTTCCAAGGAAATAAGTAGAAATCTTTAAAAAAAAAAAAAAAAAAGTCTAAAGATGTCCGACAGTGTTATTTCAATTAGGAAAAAAACAATCTGCGCTAATCTTTATGCCCGTAAACAGAAAATTTATTACATAAATTACAATGTATCCAGATGATGTAATATGTTGCTATTAAAATAAAAATGAGGTCTTCAAAGACTATTTAATACCAGGAAAATGTTTATGACATGATATCAAATGAAAACATAGGACCCAATATTTTTATACTATTGATTCCAATTCTGTTAAAAAATTTTAAACTATATACAGGTGAGGTGGGGAAAGAGGTGGTAAGAACAAAAGAGGCATTGAAGAAAATGATTTGGGGGTGATGGATAATTTATATTTTCTCTGTTACCTTTTTTTTAAAAAAAGAATTATAGTTGCTATAATTCTGATAGTCACCATCTGTGTACAAGGAACATTGGCAACGCAGGTTTTTATTTTTATATATTTTATTGATTTTTTTTACAGAGAGGAAGGGAGTGGGAGAGAGTTAGAAACATCAATGAGAAACATCAATCAGCTGCCTCCTGCACACCCCCCTACTGGGGATGTGCCCGCAACCAAGTTACATGCCCTTGACCGGAATTGAACCAGGTACCCTTGAGTCCCAGGCCAATGCTCTATCCACTGAGCCAAACCGGTTAGGTTCTGTTACCTTTTTATAACCTTCAACTCTAAGGAGATCAAGGGAGAGCTGGAAGGACTTTGCAGAAATGGTGATGTTGCTTAGGCATCTGGATACTCAACACCTATTGGTTTAGTGGTAGACAATGCAGCAAGGTGTGCACAGCACAGACAGGGCATGGGATGACCAAGCATGACAAATCCCGAGTGAAGGGAGAAGGGCTAGAAGGGCAGCCTGGGAGCTGGGCTAGTACCAGGTGGGTACTAGTCCAGGTATCTCATTTAATTGCTACGTCCCTGGAAAACCTCACCTAGGCTTTGGAAATAGGAGCTTGAGAACCAATATTTTCAGTAACTTCAAATGCTCCCCTCAATGGAAGAGTAGGAAGATTCCTTAAGCTACCAGGTCAGTTAAAAATTATGAAAGGAAAACAAACAAACAAACAAACCCAACCTCTTTGGTTTAAGGATAGCAGAGAATAAATTATCGCTAAATGATAAACTTTACGAAGGCAGAACTTAGAAATAACTGCAAGTGGCCCGGCCGGCGTGGCTCAGTGGTTGAGCATCAACCTATGAACCAGGAGGTCAAGGTCGACTCCTGGTCAGGGCACATGCCCGAGTTGCGGGCTCGATCCCTAGTGTGGGGCACGCAGGAGGCAGCCGATCAATCATTGATGTTCCTATCTCTCTTTCTCCCATTTCCTTCCTCTCTGAAATCAATAAAAATATATCTTAAAAAATAACTGCAAGTGTACAGGACAGAAACAAAGGGAAGAATTTAACTGGAATAAATAAATGTCTCAGGAAAAAGATCTTTTCCAGATGAACAATCTTGGTACAAAAGCCGAACTGCTCCTGTTTCAGGGACAGACGTCACTGAAGCCCTAAAAAAGCAACCTCCATGGGGTTCTTCTTTGAGAAAGGCGCCCAGGGTCCAGACCTTTATTTCACGAGTGCTGCCTTCTCTAGTTTACAGGATCCTCTGAAGACAAACACTTACACAGTACATTTCTTTTTTTATTATTGTGGTAAAATGTAGATAACATACAATTTACCATTCTAACCATTTTAAGTGTACAATTCAATGGCATTAAGGACATGCACAATATTGTACATCAACCATCACAACTATCCATTTACAGAATTTCCCGTCATCCCAAACAGGAATTCTGTATCCTTTAAACAAAAACTCCACATTCCTGCCCTGGCTGGTTTGGCTCAATGGCTAGAGCATTGGCCTGTGGACTGAAGGGTCCCAGGTTCGATTCTGGTCAAGGGCACATGCGTGGGTTGTGGGCTCGATCCCTAGTATAGGGTGTGCAGAAGGCAGCCAATCAATGATTCTCTCTCATCATTGATGTTTCTCTCTCTCCCTCTCCCTTCCTCTCTGAAATAAATAAATATATGTAAAAAAAAAAATTAAAAACAAAACAAAAACTTCACATTCTTTCCTGTCCCTGAGCCCCTGGTAATCTCTGTTCTACTTTCTGTGTCTGAGTCTGCCCTGTCTAGATACCTCACTCATATAAGTAGAATCATACAATCTTTGTCATTCTATGCCTGCCTTATTTCACTTAGTGTAATGTTTCCAATTATCCATAGTAAAGAATGTGTCAGTACTTTATTCCTTTTTAAGGTGAAATAATATTCCATTACATGGATATACCACATTTATTTATCCATTCATCAGTTGATGGACATGGGTTGTTTCTACTTTTAGGCTACTGTGAATAATGCCACTATAAAAATTCCTAAGTTTTTGTGTGGACATGCTTTCAGATCTCTTGGGTAAATACGTAGGAGTGGAATTGCTGGGTCATTTAGCAGCTTTTTAAAAAAAAAAAAAAAAAAAGAACAAAAATCAGCAACAAAAAAATCTTTTGAGGACCCGCCAGACTTTTCCAAATCGCCTGCACCATTTTGCATTCCTACTAAGAGTATATGAGGGGTCCAATTTCTCCACATCCTTCGCTGTTATTTTTTAGAGAAACTTTTAATTGAAGTACAAGTCATACAGAAAAATGCACAAATTGTAAGTGTCCCTGGAGCATGGCCACTCGTTTCCACAGGGATGTGGGCTGTGACTGCTCCTCGCCGGCAGCACCAAACGCTTCGCAATGAGCCACCAGAGCCACCTCCAGAGGTGCCGTGGCCACAGCAGAGGGCATCTGACTCTAAAAGGCCCTCCTGGCGACCCAAGGAACCTGGGGGCTGCGGACGGTGTGGCATGGAGCTGGCTTCGCACGGGTACGAGGAATTAGCCTTCTTGTAATCACACCTCTGCTTGCAGCCGTAGCCATGGTGACGGGCCACAGCACCGAACTGTATTCTCCATTTCAATTTGATTTGTTTAAGAAAAATAGCATTTGTGTGTGGAGTCCACGGAGCCTCTGCGGGGCACGTGGGGCACATGCTCTGGCCTCTCCATGTCAGGCTACATTGGAGCCTGGGCCCAAAGCACGCCTGCTGCTAGGGCTGCAAGGACAAGGCATTTCAACAGCTGGCGTCTCAGCTTCGTCAGCGCAGAGGTGGGTCCTGGGTGAGCCTCTGAAAGGGTCACCACCTCCCCAGAGTGAGGGAGTAAAAGAAAAAAAAAAGCTCCATTTTGTTCAGGTAGCTTCTTTTCAAGGGTCAGAGCCTGGCTGGCAGGTGGAAAACTCCACACTCCGATGAAACAAAAGGGAGCCAGAAAGGAGGGCAGATACAGGGCACACGCCAAGCCCTGCACTCTTCTCTCTGTGCACAGGAGGCAGTTCTAACTCCCAGAAGCCCTGGTGAAATCTCAGGGTGCTTCCCTATGGCACCAAGAGGAACCCGGCCTATTTCGGTATTTCCTGCACCAGGGGATGCATACCACGTGGTGGGAAGGGTGCTTTCATTTGGTAAATGGACTGTGGCTTGGAAAGTCCCTGAAGTGCATCGCGAGGAAGCTAATCCCTCCCTCAACAGCTGAGCTTCTGATTCCCTGGAGGAGAACGGCTCTGCTGGGGCTGCTGCGTCTTTCACACCCTCTCAGACTTTCACCGGAGAGAAAGGAGACTCGGCCTTTGGCAGGCAGCAGTCTCTAGGCTAGCCTTGTGTAATGGTATTCCCTTCTTTTCACTTTCTTATATTAACTTACTACGCATGGCAAGCTTTCCACTTAAGGTGGGGATATTTATGCTGCTCTTAAAATAAACTGATTTAACCTACAAAAGTGACTTACTCTAAAGAGAATGTCAAGGCACAGGTGGTGTGCAGATAGGTCAAGCAACCACGAAGGTGGTACGAGAATGACAGGTTTGGAAACGTCTTTTTCTTTCTGCCACTTTAGGGATGAACACTTTTAGCACAAATCTGAAACCATTCTGTCCCACCCATACGCCTTCTCCAGGACCCGCTCTCTTTAATTCATTTGTCAGTGCACATCACCGCACCTGTCAGACCACACTGGATCAGAATCCAAGGACCAAGAAACTGCCATCGGAATTCCCACCAATGCGCACAATCCTTGCTTAAAGAATTGGTGACTTTGGGAGCGAGGGCAGAGATGCCATCAGAAACCTGAAAGAAGTTACCTGGCAGGAAGCTACCACCCATCATTCTGGAACACTCCCAACATTCAAAACAGGACATCCTCCAACTTTTCTATATGGTTGAAATATTTCAGATAAAATGCTGAAAAACCAAAAGGACAAGCAGAGAAGATGACATTATTTTGGTACCCATGAAAACGTCAATTACAAAGTTAACTTACCAATAATATATTTTTATCAGCGCCGAAGGCCACAGGAGAAATGAGGCCACAAATGCCAGGATGGGGATGGCCAGCGTCCCGCCCGCGATCACGAACATGTTGACCACGTCAAGGTCCATCCTGCTCTTCGAGGCTGGCTGGCGCCTGCAGGGCGAAGAAAGGGAGTGAAACTGTCGCAAGAGAAGGGGGAAGAAGTAGAAGGGAAAAGAGAAGTGAAGGACCCAGAATGAGGATAAGGATGAGGAAGCAAAAGCAGGCAATGACTTAAAAAAAACTCAACAGGCATGATCACTACATGTAAGGAAGGATCCCTAATTGTATTTTAAGCTGTGAAGAAAACGCTTAGGACAACTGGGGAAAGCTAAGTAAGGACTGAATGGTAGATAATGTTATTGTGTTGGTGATACAGTTCTGGAGTGTGAGGGTGACGTTGTGGTTATCTTTGCACGTAGGGGAATGTCCTTGTTCTTAGGGGATGTATGCTGAAGTATGAAGAGGACAAGCATAGTGATATCTACTACTCACTCTTAAAAGTTGAGGAGAAAAATATATATAGTGTGTGTGTGTGTGTGTGTGTGTGTGTGTGTGTGTGTGTTGGTGAGGAAAGGAGAGAGAAATAAAGCAAATATGTTGAAATGTTAACCATTGGTGAATCCAGGTGAAGGTTACCTGGTAACCTTCAACTTTTCTATAGGTTCTATGGGTTTAAAAATGTCTATAGCAATTTTTAAAAATTAAGTTAGGGAGGACAGAGGACTTTAAAGAAATGAAAAAAATATACATGTACACTTTTCCAGCAAACTTAAATCATCAGCCTGCTTCTCCTTCTAGAACCGGAGCTCCGTGAAGGAAGTGACGATCATACATACATGTTCTTTCTCGGTGCCCAGAACAAGCACAAAACACAAATAAGATGCAAATGAATAAAAAGCGAAGTTACAAAACAGGCTCAATACTGTTTGTGTTAGGGACAACCACTTCCAATGATGCTGAAGGCTTTTTTCCTTACAGTAATACAAAACTCCCCCGAGGAGCTCCCTAGTTCACGCTGAGTACAATTTACAAGGCTAATCGGCCTCACCAGGAAGGGTAATAAGCAAATATTCCTATGAAGGGAACTCTACAAATGTTTGAACATTGTGGGCCACGAAAGAGTTGATGAACACAGTCTCTGTGGAGAGTCACCATGGTTTCCTGCTTCAACAGTGCTGGGACGGAACCAGCTCCACCCCACCCCAGCCAGCGCCCAGATCCAGCCTCTGCCAGTTCCTCACAGCGTCCTTGCGCTGCCCCAAGGCCCCCACCACTGCTCCATGTACCAAGGAGGCTGGAGACAGAAAACCTAAAGCCTTGTGAACACAGAAACACCAATGACTGAAAATCAGCTAAGGGTTGGAATATGCAGTTTGCCATAGCAATGCCCATACAACTGATGTCTGCAAGATGATTTTCGGGAGCAGGAGAATACTATGCAACAGCAAGTAATGCATACTGAGAAAGCCATCTTTTCCTTCCTGCTTCGGGTCAAAGAGAAATGACCAGTTCTCTAACTGGTATGCCTCCTGCAGGCAATAGTATCTATTTACTATTATTGTTTCCTTGCGTTGAGTTTTATGGATATTTTCAACTTATGGTAGGGATGCAAATTAATTTTTAAAATTAAGTTAAAGAAGGAGTCAATTTACAGGAAAATGCTAAGTAGGTGACACATGAATCTGGTGACAATGTGATGGTGACAGTGAGTGGCTACCCCTGGGACAGATTCAGTGAGGAATGAGCACCATCAGGGGAGGGGCAGGCATTCCAGCTCTCTCCTCCCAGGCTCTTCTACACACCAGCCACACCACCCTGGTTTCCTCATCTACCACATGAGAATTTCCATCCAATCACCGCTTTTGTCTTTTCCTACTCTGGTGACTTTTGAAACTTTTCCAAAATTATGCCAGCAATTAAAGAGTAAGATTTGGCTTGCCCCAACAAGAATCTTGTATCCCAGAACATCAAACTACCTGGGAGTATCTGTTGCTTGATAATGCTCATTGCCTGAACAGATTGAAAAGGAAAAATGCACTCACTTTGCATATCTGCTGTGTGAAGTGAGGCACTTCAATGTTAAAGACAATGAGTTTGGTGGCCTTGCAGCACTCTGTAAAGCCAGCCGATGTCAGGAAAACCAGCTGGCCATCAGGGCACCTGGGAGAGTAACACACGCTCACATCCCAGGCTGGAGCCTGCTTCCAGCCTCCTCCTGTTAATATCCAGGCTGTGCGTTGCAGGCCTTTCTCTCTGAACACAGGGACAGATTCATTGGGTAGAGGATACGGGGCATCTCATGCTCCCAAATTCAGTCTGGGGCGAGAGGTAGGGCATAACCTCTTGCCCCAGATTTTAGATAGATTTTAAAGACTGGGAAACCTGAGTTCCAATACCTTAATCTTAGGGTATAAAGCAAAATTCCAAGAATAAATAGAATACAAACACTTTCAAAGATACAAGAACGATGACCTCCATCTATTAACTACTGTATGCCAGACCCAGTGCAGGCAGTTCATATATACATCCTCTTATTGCATCCCTCCCCGCATTATAAGGTAGGAAGCTTTTCTCCTGTCTTAAAGAAGTTAACAAGTGCCCCCAAGGTCATCCTGCAGGTAAATGGCATGCGCTGCATTTCAATCCAATCCTGCAGGTGTCCCTGGTTCATGCCACCTTTGCCCTCTCTCTGAGCTTGCTGCAAGCAGATGCTTATTTTGCATCAATTATGCACAAGGCTCCAAGTTCAGTATCCCCATCACCATTCTTTACACTCCTCTAGAACTGCTTTCAAAGCAAGTAACCAATGACCTTATGACCTTATTCCTGCTGGTGTCTTTTTAAAACTATCCAGTGCTGCTTATAATTTTTCCCTTTGATTCTGCAATATGAAAATCCTTTCCACACTGTTTTCCACTAGGTAAACGCGACATTCTTCTCCTTCTCCTTCTCCTCCTCCTCCTCCTCCTTGTGAATTTGTTTTTGTGGGATGTAGTGGATGGGTCAGCGGGTGGTTCTATGCCACCAGGTACTGTACATTCTCCTCTTCCTAGGATAACTTTTGGAGCCTTTTCTGTTTCTTTTCTGCTCCTCTTCAGGCCCACTGCTGAGTGGCTCCTCTTTCAAAGAGCATTTCCACTTGTTCTTGGGGACACTCCTGTTTCCTGCCTCTTCAGGGTCACTGACTGGTTCCTCTTTGGGGAATGATTTCCTCAGGTTCCCTACCAACCAGCGCCTCCTCTTCCTTGGGTTTGGATAAAGAGACAGGCAGGTCTCCCAGCCCACTCTCCCGAGGAGCCTCCTCGAGCTTTTGCTTTTTCTTCTTTCTGGGTTTTCACTTGTCTGGCGTCTTACTGCTGTTAGGGAGATTCCACCTTCCGGAAACCGGAGTATAATATCCAGCTATTAAGTGCTATTGCATTTACCCAACACTGGTTTCTGAAACGAGGTTCTTATTCCTCAAACTATCACTAGTGATCAATAGTCGGGGGTGTGCAGGAGGCAGCCGATCGATGCTTCTCTCTCATTGATGTTTCTATCTCTCTAACCCTCTCCCTTCCTCTCTCTCTAAAATCAATTTTTAAAAAAAGACTTTAAGGTTATACTGATTTAATTTTTGGTGCTTTGCCTCTATGTCCCCGTTAAAGTAAAATATATTCTCATTACTGTAGATGGAGACAGAGGTTGTATATTGATGGCTGAATTTTGGCATAGTGGCTCTATCCTATCAATAAAGGCTGTAAGTGTTGTGTAAAAAACTTGTGCTGTTTAATGTGTGACTATTTAAATTAATTAAATGCAACTCAAAGTTCAGTTCTTCAGCCACACCCATCACATTTTATGGGCTTGAAAGCCACATGTGAACAGAAGCTGCCCTACTGACCAGCACAGCTTTAGGGCTCTCCACTCCTGAAAGCCTCTTACAACCAATTCCTTAAGCCACTTTGGTTCCACATTCACGAGGAATGTTGGGTGGGATGACAAATCCCTGCCAGTGTGAGTCAGACCACACACGCTCCCTCAGCCACCACGTGGGGCCCAGGTCCTCACTTCTGGCTCCCATTTCCGTCCAGGGTGCTCTCTCACAGCCCGGTACTGCCAGAGGCACCTCCGCAGTTCCCTCCATGGATTAGCCTGCCCTGGTGAACTCCGGTGCTCCATATGATCCCAACTCTACCTCCAGCGCTGAGCTCCCGCAGCTCCACCCGCATCCCAGGTAACCAACCTGCCATGCAAGCCCGCACAGCCCCACCTTGTCTTTCCTCGTGTGTCCCCCTCACGAGCACACTCACGTCCTGGCTACCCGATGAACTCCTCTCTGCCTTCATGGCTGATTCCAGCGTCACGCTGCCCAGGAAAACAGCCTGGTTCCCACAGGCCCAGGACTTGCAGCCTCCCTTCCAGCTCAGAGCCCTCCTCCTGGGAAAGTCTTTGTGAACTGCTTGTAGGAGGTTTTGGGTGCATATCGGAGCTTTGAAAACCTTCAGGTACCCACACCCTTCCCGCCAGTCCTTCTGAAAGCACCCCCAGAGGGTGGTTTCCAAGGAGCTTACAGAGGAGCCCCAGGCTCCTTACAAACTGCCTTAAAAAAAAATAAAAATCTAGGGTTTAAAAAAGCCATACTCACTGTTGAAAGAGCACAGCCTTCTTTCCCAACTGCTACTGGCTCTGGTAGAAGATGATAATGAAATTCTGAAATTACAAAAAAACAAAAGCAACAAAGCATTAGGAAATAGGAACTAAGTGTTAACAGCCAGCAAACTGCTGGCTTTGCAGAGGCTCAGAGCTCTCCTCGTGGCACAGGCCAAGTACAAATACCCGGTGGCTTTATAGTCGCCTCTGTCCAAGTAACCCCCTCCCCCCCACCCTGCCCTGGGTTAAGCAACCCGCACAAAGGGCAGGGCGTGTCAGGTCCTGGGAGGCCAAGAAGGAGGTCAAAGAAGAGCTGTGGTGAGAAGGGAAGCATGGGAGTGAGAGGAGGAACCCGGCTGTCCATTGGAGGGTCTACTTAACCGAGACCCTCCAATAAAAACGAAAACTCTCCTCCATCTGGGGATAGGGTTTACCTAAAAGCTGTACTCGGAAAGAAATGAGAGGAAGGTGCAACAACGTGCACATGGGAATACTATTTCTACTAGAGCCATGGTCAGCAAACTGCGGCTCGCGAGCCACATGCGGCTCTTTGGCCCTTTGAGTGTGGCTCTTCCACAAAATACCACGGCCTGGGCGAGTCTATTTTGAAGAAGTGGCGTTAGAAGAAGTTTAAAAAATTTGGCTCTCAAAAGAAATTTCAATCGTTGTACTGTTGATATTTGGCTCTGTTGACTAATGGGTTTGCCGACCACTGTTCTAGAGTAACTAGCTCCGACACAGGGCTAGACAGAGCAGGGAAGCTGGGAAGGGCACCACAGTAGGAGAACGGAGGGAAGGCACAGGAGGGCCAGTGCACAAACCCCGAATTATTTCAGAATGTGGTAGGCAGTTAGACAGACATGAGCAGGACAAGGACAAAGGGCCAGGTACAGAAAGTCACCAGGGTGGGAAACCCCAAGTGCTAGCAAGCACCTAGCAATGGACAATTTGTAGGGTGGGACCTGGTCCCCAGGGCGACCTATCCTCCCCTAGCATACAGATATGGTGTAGACCCCCTGACCTTTCCTCCCTATGCATGACATCTAGGCCTCAGTTGTGTTTTAACTCCAGGCCCAGAGAAGCAGCAAAACCAGACAAGTGACACCATGGCTGACCTCAGGACCAGCTGCATTGAAGAATGACCCCCTGCCCTGGCTCTGACCCATCAGTGGAGACCATGACACCCTGAAAGCTGATGAATATTCTATTGGATTCTAACCTGTGTCCTCCCCTAAGATCTCCACCATTAAAAGCTTTTAGGATGGAGGACCCATGCCCGAACCTATCCTCACCCCCCTTACCATTACCTCCCTCACTCCCAAGCTCCAAGGGCCCTTCTTTTGCCTCTGTAACTTACTGACCCATTTCTTCTACCACTCACTTCTTTCACCTCTGAAATTGTCTAAATAAATGTTCTTTTATAGTTTGAGTCTTGGCTCTGAATTCTTCCTAGCCAGACCTCAAGTAGGCTGGTCTACCACCTAGGACTGTTCCTCCTGCCACCAACAAGAGGATCAAAGAGTTAAACATAAAAAAATAAAAGTTCTGGAAGAAGACATGAGAACTCTTTTAAAATATCTTCATGGGCAAAGTCTTTCTAAGTAAAATATACAACCAGAGGCCATAACAAAAAGATGAATAAGTTGACATCATAAACATTTTTTAATTAATTGTTTTACACACACACACAATTTCTTCTTCTACTTATGCATTCATTGGTTGATTCTTTCTATTTTTATTGATTTTTATAGAGAGAGAAAGGGAGAGGGAAAGAGAAACATCAATGTAGGAGCAAAACCTTGATAGGCTGCCTCCTGCATGCCCCCTATCAGGGATCCAGCCCAAAACCCAGACATATCAGGAAGATCCTCCAGCCCAGCAGTTGCCAACCTTTCGGACCTCACAGACCACCAGTGAGTCTAGCCAATGGAGCTATCCGGCCAGGGTATAACAATGTTATTTATTTATTCATTCATTCATTTATTTATCCTTACCCCAGGATATGTTTATTGATTTCAGAGAGAGAGGAAGTTGAGAGAAACATTGATGTGAAAGAGAAACATCAATTGGTTACTTCCTGTGCGCACCCCAACTGGGGATCGAACTAAAACCTGGGTATGTGCCCTGACCTGGGATGGAACCCGCAACCTTTTGGTGTAGGGGACGATGCTCCAACCAAATGAGCTGCCCTGCCAGGGCATAAAAATGTTCTTAAATGTCCACATGGAAAGCAGTTAACCTTTGTGGATACATATCAGAGGCAGCAGAGTAATTTCCTTAATGTACAAAGGGCTACTACAAATCAACATAAATATCAATAAAATCCAACAGAAAAATGGGCAAATAGCCCTGACCGGTTTGGCTCAGTGGATAGAGCGTCAGCCTGCGGACTCAAGGGTCCCAGGTTCGATTCCGGTCAAGGGCATGTGCCTTGGTTGCGGGCACATCCCCAGTGGGGGGTGTGCAAGAGGCAGCTGATTGATGTTTCTCTCTCATCGATGTTTCTAGCTCTCTGTCCCTCTCCCTTCCTCTCTGTGAAAAATCAATAAAATATATTTTTTAAAAAAATGGGCAAACAATCTGACTAATTTACCAGGAAGTAATACAAATGACTCTTAAAAATATAAAAAGATGCTCAATCACATTTAAAGTAAGAGACATGTGCCCAGCTGGTGTGGCTCAGTGGCTAAGCATTGACCCATGAACCGAGAGGTCCCTGGTTCGATTCCCAGTCAGGGCACATGCTCAGGTTGCGGGCTTGATTCCCAGTTGGGGATGTGTGGGAGGTAGCTGATCGATGTTTCTCTCTCATCAATGTTTCTATCTCTCTCTCTCTTCCTCTCCCTTCCTTTGTCTCAAAAAAAAAAAAAATCAATAAAAACATATTTTAAGAGATATGCAAATTAAACCTATAAGGTAATGGTAATGTTTATTTATCACACTGGCAAAAAACAAAAAGTTTAATAATAGACTATATTGCGGAGGCTGTGGGGAAATAGAGGCTCTCATACAATGTACCAATTTTCATTTCTATCAACAACTCTATAGATGGCAATTTGGCAAAATCTGCAGCAATGTTATATGCCCATACACTTGAGCTAACAATCTCACTTCTAAGAATTTATGTTTGTAACTAACTGAACAAGTCTGAAAACATGTTTTTGCAGTATTATTTGCTACAGTATTATTTGTTATGGCAAAAGATTGGAAACAATTCAAATGTCCACTTATAGGAAACCTATCAAGTAAATGATGATATAACTTTGTAAAGAAGTATAATGAATAGCCATTAAATACAAGTAAAATTAAATGTAAGCCATTAAAATAATGAGGCAGTTCTATTTGTCTCTATCAGTAATAACCTGCAGAGTACATTGTTAACTAAAAAAAGCAAGGAACAGAAGAGAGTGGGTGGAATAACACCTCTTGCATTGAGCAAGAGAGAAAAAGAAGTACATACATTATGCTTATGTATGTGTGAAATGTTTCTGGATAGATACACGAGAAACTGGTAATCATGGCTGGCACTGGAAAGGGAAATGAGAGGCAAAGGGCAGAGATAAGAGGGACTTTTCACGGATACCCTTTTGTTCCTTTTGAATCACCACCATGTGCATGCGTAAGGCTTTCCCTATTTAGTTAAAAAATAAACTCCTAAAATATAATGGTCTACCCTACATTGTCCAATACCGTAGCCACCAAGCTACATGTGGCTGTTTAAATTTAAATTGATTGCCGAAACCGGTTTGGCTCAGTGGATAGAGCGTCGGCCTGCGGACTGAAGGGTCCCGGGTTCGATTCCGATCAAGGGCATGTACCTTGGTTGCGGGCACATCCCCAATGGGAGGTGTGCAGGAGGCAGCTGATTGATATTTCTCTCTCGTCGATGTTTCTAGCTCTCTATCCCTCTCCCTTTCTCTCTGTAAAATATCACTATTTTTAAATTTTTTTTTAATTGATTAAAATTAAATAAATTTTAAAATTCAGTTTTCTGATGCCATTGTTATAACCTGGTTATTGTTTAACAGGAAATGAGTAAAGGGGAAAGCTAGATAATAGGGGCATGCCAGTTATACAGCTTCGCCAAAAAGCCGAATTTAACATGTCCAAGGCTGTTCCCTGCTGATTGATGGGGGAAGCGACTGGAGGGAGGCAGATACACATGCCCATTGGGGTATGAGTGATGTGGGAAGGTGCTTTCCCATCAATCACACCTGAAGTCAAGTCAGTGGCCAGAATGGGCATGGTCACTGCAAGCTCAGGAAACCTAAATGTTTACACTTCCGAACAACACAAGTTCAGTTCTCTCTCACACACACACGTGCAAGTGCTTGGGACTCCTGCTGCAGGGGAATGCGCTCCCCTGTGCCCGCATGGCACACACATGAACGAATAGACTTTCATTAGCTTGGACGCTGATGCACACCCGGCTGCAACATGGAGCGGAAACTCTGCACACTGGCCCTGCTTCTGGCTCTGCTGAGACCCCAGCTGCACCTTTTCCAGGACTGGCTTGTGGGCAGGGGACTTTGGAAACCCATTTGACTCCACACAAATGAAACCTGCTTCCACCTCCCATCCTCCAGTGCAGATCTTAGAAAATTCATTTTCTGAAGATATCGCAAGAATTACACTCCCATGAGTGACTGGGGAGTTTAATTCTCCAGCATCACTTCACTGCACATGCTCAATAGACACATGTAGCTAGTGGCTCCCACATTGGACAGGGACAACGTAGAACAAGCATGTCAAACTTAAAGGCTAACACGGGCCAAATAAACAAGGTTTAAGTTTATGTGGGCTGCAAAAAAACAAAAGCTTCAATTTTCATAGAAATGTATGTTTATTTCTATAGAGACATGAATACAAAAGGCTGAAATAAATGAGTAATGGTTAACATAAAATAATAGAACATTTTAATAAAAATTACTATTTTTTCTTAACTTACCAGACACTGAATAACTGCACAAATTAATAAGTATAACGCAAATAAACCTACTTCTCTTGTTCTCCGAAAGCAAAATACTGGTATTTCCTGTTGTGCACACCAAACAAGTCAGTACAAGACTAATGACGTGGCAATCAGCTGCTAAAATATTCGCTGCTAGTATTAGTAGAGAGAATTGGTGCACCTGCGCGTAAGGCACATGAATGCAACACAATTATAGTAATCAGTCATTAACAAATGTTGCAGTTTGTTATTGATAACTAGAGGCCCGGTGCACAACATTCGTGCACGGGAGTGGGGGGTGCCTGAGCCAAGCCTGCACTCTCTTGCAGCCCAGGACCCCTCAGGGGATGTCTGCCTGCCGGCTTAGCGAGCGGGCCTAAGCTGGCAGGCAGTCATCCCTTGAGGGGTCCTTAGCACTGCCGCCACCGTTGCTGTGCTCGCCAGCTGTGAGCCTAGCTTCTGGCTGAGCAGCTCTCCCCCTGTGGGAGTGCACTGACAACCAGGGGGCAGCGCCTGCATTGAGCGTCTGCTCCCTGGTGGTCAGTGCGTGTCATAGCGACCGGTTGTTCCACCATTAGGTCGATTTGCATATTAGCCTTTTATTATATAGGATTATGTATAACAGGATATTGTAAAAATTAAGTTACAAAATTTTTATTAAAACATTTCTTACATACCGTCATATTGGCTGGGCCACAAAAATATTTGTTGTGGGCCACATGTGGCCCGCGGGCCACGAGTCTGACATGCTTGATGTAGAACATTTTCATTATCACAAAAAGCTCTACTGGCTAGCTACAAAGGCCCATTAGAGAGAGCAACCAAACCTGTTTCTCATGTTAAAAGAAGAAATACAAATTGAATGCTGAAAATCCCTCTCCCTCTACACAAGCTAGATGGCCTGGCTGCCTACTAAGATAACAAAGACTGGGAGCTCCTGCCCCGTGTGACTGTCCAAAGGTGAGGTCAGCTTGGCAGGGTCGAAGTCCAGCACTCTAACACAGAAAAGAAAACATTTCCATGCAGGAACCTCACATGGTCCATAAACCAGAAATTCATTATCTTCTTTGTGGTTCTGGGAGAGGTGCTAATAAGAGGATTCGCTCTGGCATGCTTTGTACCAAAGCCCTAGGAACTGGTCCCCCATGGGGGTTCTTGCTCAAGAGCCAGCCAAGCCAAGCTCACAGCCCCCTCCCCTGCTTCTGCCACCCGGGGCGGTCGTGTGGGCAAGGAAACAGCCTACCCAGGCAGGTCCTGTGGACAAACAATCAGAGAACTAGAAAACCCTGCCACTCGATTCTCTGAAAGTCAACGTAAGAAACATTCAAACCTGCAGAGAATTTGTATGAGCTTATGTGAGCCAAACTGACAATTGCCAGGAAACAAAATCTCAACGAATTGATAAAATGCTCCTGATAATGGCAGTGAAATAGGAATTTTTAGGGGTGAAAAAGGTAGGGTTAGGGAATGTTTAAAATTAAGGGGGGTCCATGGAAAAAACACAGGGCTACAGAGTTGCAAAAGGTTACATTTCCATAAGACAGGGAGCAGGGAGCCAGCAGGAGTTACATATCCATAAGACAAGGAAGTCAGGAGAGGCAGCAGTTATATTTCCATAAGACAGGGAGCAGGGAGCCAGCAGGAGTTACATATCCATAAGACAAGGAAGTCAGGAGAGGCAGCAGTTATATTTCCATAAGACAGGGAGCAGGGAGCCAGCAGGAGTTACATATCCATAAGACAAGGAAGTCAGGAGAGGCAGCAGTTCCGTTTCCATGAGACAAGGGAACTAGGGGTAGCAAAATGTCTATATTTACAAAATAAAGAAGGAAGAAGAGAGCCCAGAGGGAATGGGAGAACAATGAGGGAGGAGGGCCTCACATGTCCCACGTGAGGTTTGACCTTTGAGCTCAGGAGTTGCTATAGTGACCAAATCAGGAGGGAACAGTGACCAGTCAGAGGGGATATCAAGGCACAAAAATCTGTAGCCTTTATAAACCTGGGAAAAAGGAACTCGGTGGGACCCTTTCCCCCTCCCCACATGAGAGTCTGTATTTGCTCTTCAATAAATTTCCACCTTTGCTATACCATCTTCCGTCCATGGCTTCGTTCTTCAACTCCCATGGACAGAGAATCCGGGGAAGCCATCCTGCCCAGGGGAACACCACGTGTTCCAGTCCAAAAATCCCGTATCGGCAGTTTTACCACTTACTTTATACATCAGAATCAAACAGGAAGACATTCAGTGGCTTACTATTACATGAAATCCCTTGGTGACAGATTAGGGAGGCGGGAGAAAGAAAAGCAGGAAAACATCTGGGATTGGATAAAAAGTAAAACTAACAGACATACTTTTTTTTACATAGGTGAGTATGCAATAGTTAACAATTGACATGATAACAACAACGAGGCAATTTGTGGTCTCTGCTCTGGTGCTGGTTGTGCTTGGAGGGTCCAGAAAAAAGGAAATTACTTTGTTATTCCAAAGGTGTGTTGACTTAGATGCAAAAAGACAACAGACAGGCTCAGTTAAGATGAAGGCTGACCTTTGTTAGGGAAAAATACCACCCTAGGACATGACTACTCACCAGGAACTGCTTATAGTTAGAAAGTTTTAATTTCAGACCATCCTATGTGGTTATTTTCGGTCTCTAAGTTTGTAAGGCCGCCGTGCAGGCCTCACCTGAGCTTGTCTGGTTTAGTATGTGCCTGCACGCCCCCCCCCCCCCCCCCACACACACACACACAGGGCAGGCAGATCAATCAGGGGCTCAGCTGGAAGGCAGGTGGCTCACTACCCTGTGATGGATCTTCTAAAAAACCATCCTGGCCAAGAAGGGAGGCAATGAAACTTGCAACCCCTGCCCTGACCTAGCCTAGCACCTTCAAAACATCAGCCTCTGGGTTCAAGATGTGGGCTGTGGTAATGGTCTGAAACAACCATCTGCTTGAAATCACACTTAAAACAAGAAAGCCCTACAGAAACACATGCATGTTCCTGCTGGAGGAACAACGAACCAAAAGCCACTTGACCCGTTACCTCCAAGTGAAACAGGTAGAATAAAATGTTCCCCAAAATTGCTCCATCGAGTTAGCCCTGACAGAACTGTTAGGGTTTTTGACTGTTGATACAGGCTGTGAAAGAACTGAGGGAAGAGATGGATGCAGAGAGAGAGTTAATTTTTTACTTTCCCTACAGGGAAAGGACTGGTGCATTGATAATCAATACAAGGGCAAAGAACAAAAGCTGCTCCCCCCTTTTAAAGCCTTGGTTACTGTTGCTAGGTGACAAGAAAGGGAAGGGGATTTGAAGGCTGGAATTGAGCAGACATGGGGGGGAGTTGTCTTTCAAAGTTTGTTTGCTTTTTTAGTCTGGGCAGATATCCTAGGGAGGTGTCTTTATCAGTATTTTCACAAGCCTACTTAATTCTTAGAGTGAAAGTTACAGTTTGAAAGAGAACTGTTTGAAGGGGGGGGGGGGCGGGGAGAAGGAAGGGAACGCCTGAGTTGAAAAAAAAAAAAAAAACAACAGCAGGGAGGAGGTATATGTAAGAATGTAGCCTTGAAAGTAACTTACCTTGAAGTTTGAACAGAGGGGTTTTTTGAATCAGAGAAGCTAACAATCTTGGGGCTTAATTACCAGGTGCTTCTCATAAATTGTGGAAGGCCACAGCAAAAAAAAAAAAAAAAAAAAGGCCTTTTTTTTCTGTCCTTACAAGAACGATGGCAGTTTTCAATAGCTAGCTATGAAACAATGGTCCAGGAACTAACCTGACTTCTTGTAAGTTTATTTTTCAGATCTAAAGGCAAGCCACAAACCCCAGGGACAAACTCATTACCTGACTGGGAAAGTCCCTTCCTGCATCATGTAATAAGTCTTGCACAGTCCCACAATGCCTTGCTTTACTGACGTGTACCCAGACTTCGGTGGGACCCCAATGTTCCTAAAAAGGAAAAAGCCAGCCAACCTACACCCTAATTGGTTAACCCCACCAACTTCTGTGTCCCCAAGGAATAAAAGCCCTGCAATGGGTAAACAGAACCGGGGACCTGTTACAGTGTTCTTGTCTTCGGCAGAGCCTCAATAAATCTGCCTTTGCTTTTATCCATGTCCCTGGTCTGAATGCTAACACAAGGACCCCAAAGTCTTCAGGCTCTCGGGGAGCCCAGAACAACCTTTTAGTGTATGAATTAGTGCAAATAAATGCATGCGCTTCATCGCCTGAGGTCACCTCTCAAAGGTAAAGTGCTAGAAGGAGCATCACATAAGTGACAATTTCCCACATGAATGAAAGAAATTAAAATAGCCTTCTATATGAGTGTACAACAGCAGAGGGCCGAAAATAGAACCTTGGCACCCAAAAACATCTCCCTGTGCCCGAATCTGCACTCCTAAGTAAAAGGAAAAGCAAGAAGCAAAGAGGGTTTTGATTTCTAAAGGAGGGGAAGTTGGCCGGCAGTAGTTTCTAATTGCAGAAACAAAGCCGGTGTTAGACATAGAAAAGCCCTGTTATAAACCACCAGCAGGTTTCTATCAGGATAAGATTTCTTCAGGATCCTTTGTGAGCTGTCCCCCACCTTTTTTGGGGGAGAATCTTCTTTCTGGAGGAGATTGCTTTAACCCAGGAAAATTAGCATCAGAAAAAGCTACATACAAAATTTCAAAGTTAAAACAGTTTTGTTTAGAACTTTATCCAAATAAATAAAACATAAAAATGTCTATTTTAAAAGTAGTAGTAAATGTTGAACCAAATTTTGGTTACAACTACAATCCTGTGCTAATTTTGAGGACAAAGAATAAATCTCAGGTAAGATACATCCTTCCTATTAACATTTGGTTATCACAGTGCTATCAGAAAGAGGACATTTTTGCAAAGTTACCTCACTGATTTTTCAAAGGCTCTTCATTTCTTTGGTTTTCAAGTCTCTTTCCCCTTCTCTTCATCCATTAACAGACCTTCATCTATTATTGCCTTTGAGGCAGGATAGTAAGGAGGTAGGCAAATTCCTTGGCAAATAGAATGAGGAAACTGAGACAGACAGCTGTGATTATCGTTGTAATTAGCTAGTTCTTAATCATAGGAAAGGTGCAAAGGGGAAAGATCAAACATTAGAAGCATGGTCATTTGGGCCCCTTCACCAGGAAGCTACAATTTCACACTCCCAGGGAACACTGGCCCATCCCTGCAGATCACTGTGGGGGAAGGAGTCCAACAAAAGGAAGACAGACACATGACGCAGGAAAGATACGTGTCTGTCATCACACCTGGGGACAGAAATCCATGGCCAGAATGGGCATGGCAATGCAAGGGGGCCAAAATTTGGGAATGCATAATCCCCTAAACAAAGGAGCTCTCTCTCCTGTTGCTCCTCACTCTCGGCTCGTGGAGCTCTCGTTTTGCTCCTGCCTGTGTTTCCTCCACAGCCACGTGGCCCTGCAGAGAAAAGAATTTCCTGAGGCCCCCAGGGGAGGATGGGATTTTGTGGAAAACTTTATTTTTTTTTCTTTTTGTTTATTTTTTTTTTTGTGGAAAACTTTATTGATGGTGTCAAATTCAGGGAGTTCCCCTCCAAGGTCCCATCTCTGCCTTGCCATGGAAAAAGTCCAATCTTGTCTTCAGCAGGGCCAGAATTAAGGCCACTGCCCAGAATTTCTGTTCCACATACCATGGACTGATGGACTGCAGTGGGGAAACAAGCTAAGCTAGCCTGATGCTGGACTGGACCCGGCTCCAACATGGAAAGGAAACTCTGGACACCAGTTCTGATTTTAGCTCTACTGAAGCCTGAGCTACACGTCTATGTGGACTAAGGGAGTGGGACATTGGAAACCCAGGGGTGTCATTCCACAAAAACAAAACTTTCTACTGTACCTCATCCTCCAGTGGGGGCCTCCGGAAATGCTTGTGCCAGCGACACCTCAAGAACCCCACTGCCATGAACAACTGGGGGAGACAAGCCCCCCTCCTATCCTGTAACAGCTGAACAAAATGACTGAGCAATTCACAGCCAGATACAGAAGAGAGATAACACCTAGGCCTCAGTTGTATTTCAGCTCCAGGCCCAGAAAAGCAGCAAAACCAGGTCGGCAATACCAGGACCACCTGCAATGCTAATCACCTCCTGCCCTAGCACTGGCCAATCAGTTGAGACCACAACCCTGAAAGGCAGGCCCTGATTAATATTCTGCTGACCCCGCCCTGCCCCCCCCCCCCCCCCCAACCTCCCTTGATTTCTGCCTGCAAGAGAGCGATTAAGAGCCTCAAGACAAAGGCCCAGCACATGCTCTCCCTCCCAGGCGCACACCACGCCTTTCCTTTCCCTTCCTTTTCCCCCACAGGGATGCACCTTCTAAACTCTAAGAGACCCCACAAGGCTTGCAACAGGGAGCAAAGGGCAGCAGCAGCTGGTCCCGGGCTAACCCCTGACCCTGTCCCCAAGACCCCTTTTTCTCTGACTTCTTTGTGAGTCAAAGCAAACCAACATAGGCTCATTTCCCCACCTAATCACCCTCCTGTTGCTTCTCTCTCCTAAACCCTTCCTTGTTTCACAGCTTTATTAAACGGCCACTAAAAATCTCCTGGACTTGTGTTATAAGATTTTTCCTGCATGAAGTCAAGAACCCCCCACTATCGGCCAGCCCTAGACAGACCTGCTAAGGTCCAGGTCCCCTTTCCAGTAACACCTTGACATGTCATTCAAACAGTTCTCCAACATCCTTGCTTTAATCTCATGAAATCCCTCTTCTCTCACAAGAGTTACAATTTCACTTTCTACTGTTTGTCTTGTATTTGCAAAATGGTCTATGATTTGGGAGAGACAGAGGACCAACATGTGAGTGCTTCTAGAGCCTGGCTGGACGCAAGCGTTGAAAACAGAGAGAGGGATGTTTTTGGTAGAAGTTGAGGCGCTGCGGAGAAAAGAATTTCCTGAGGCCCCCCATGGGAGGATGGCATTTTGTGGAAAACCTTATTGATGGTGTCAAATTAAGGGAGTTCTCCTCCAGGGTCCCATCTCTGTCAAGCCATGGAAAAGTCCAATCTTGTCTTCAGCAGGGCCAGAATTAAAGCCACTGCCCAGAATTTCTGTTCCATATTAAAATCCAGTCCAGCATCTGGCTAGCTTAGTTTGTGTTCCCAGCTGCATTTCAATGCGTGTGGGCCTGCATGGCCATGGGCACATGGCAGGCTGGCAAATGGGGCAAGTGCGGGTCACGGAGAAAGCAAGAAAAGGGAACAAGGGGAACAAGAGCAAGCAAGAGAGGGAACTCTGTTGGGGATTATAACCAAGAGCTTAACCCAGTGGTCGGCAAACTGCGGCTCTGTTGACTAATGAGTTTGCCGACCACTGGGATAGGGGCTTAATCACAAGGAACAACAACAGCCTGTAATTATTGGAATCGAGAGTCTAGGTCAGTGGTCGGCAAACTCATTAGTCAACAGAGCGTCAAACCGCATGTGGCTCTCGAGCTGCAGTTTGCCGACCACTGGCTTAACCAATCAAACCTTCAAGATTCCGTGCACTTGCAGTGGCTTCATCCTCCTAGCCACTGACCTATTTCCCAGGTTAGACTGACAGGCAAGCACCCTCCCCATGTCACCCTGACTTCACTGTGCATGTGCCCACCTCCCGCTGTTTGATCTCTTTCCCCAGTGATCTGCAGGGAATGGACCAGGGGTTCCCTGGGGAGCACGAAGCTGCAGATTCCTGGTGAAGCTGCCCAGATTACCATGCTTATAACGTCCGGCCTCCCTTTGCTTTCTTCCTATTAATAATATTAACTGGCTAATTATGATGATAACAGGATGATGGAGTGGGACCCTAGTTTGTAAGTGGCAAGTCCATTAATACATATTTTCCCGTTATGATAACTTCTATATCCCCTCTACAATCTGGAAACAGTGGGGAATCAGATCCAAGACACGGGTAATCTGATCCTCTGGTGACTGTACCTGAACAGGGTATTTTTCTCCATTGCCCCCCACTCTCTCTACCTAGAAGATAACCTCAACCAACCCCTATCTTCTCCTTTTCAAACCTTTCTGGCAGAGCTGGGAGTTACCGCCTCCAGTTAACCTTCCCTCCTCTAGTCATGAGTAACCACTCTCCATGCCCTACAGTATTTTGTAGGAACACCTCTCTTGGCATTTGTAATTTGTGCCTCTTATCACCGTCCTTGTGAGAACACTGTCTGTATTCCATGAGGCTGCAAGCTCCTCAAGGCAAGTCTCACTACATCTCTGCAACTGCCACAGCACTCAGCACACACGGTGCCTGGTGAGCACTTGGAAAATACCAAACAATAAGCTAGAATGTCATGAGCCAACCGGGCTGCCTGGCCAGCACCGCCGCAGGCCATGCCTTCACTCTGTTTATTCTGGCCACCAACAAAGTGCACATTCCTCGTCAGAGCCATGCAATTTTAGAGCCTTCAGTCCAGATGGGAAGCTGGGACCCAGAGAAATTGAGCAAGCTGTCCAATGTCACACAGCTCTTCCCTGCCTCTGCCCCCACCCCACGAGGGGCTCCCAGTGACCCTCAGCACGATGTGGAAGGCCACACAGGACCTGGTGCCTGCCCATCTCTCAAGTGTCACCCTCTTCTATTACACCCCACCCCACCCCCTTTCCGGAACCATCTACAATCCCTGACATGTCCAAGGCTTTGGCTCCCAGGCTCCCCTCTCCCGCTCTTGCCTGGTGAGCTCCAGCTCATCCGACAAGTCTTGGCTACGACAGTGAGAAAAGTGTGCAAGTCGGAGCTGCCATCCCAGAGGAACTGCCTTGCTTGTCTTATTTCTCAAAACTTTGGAATGTTAAAACTGGGCAAAAGAACCTTTGGGCTGGGCCTTAAGCAGCGCTGTATTCCAAACAAGTGTTTGTATGACTACAGCACTCAAAAGTAGAAACATTCTTTAGAATTAGCCTCACTATGTTAGCTTATCTGCAGCTATAGAAATTCCTTCCATTCGTGTACTTGTTCCCGTTTCTCATCCATACCCCTTGCCTTCATCTCCCAGCTAGAACACTATTTGGGTTTCTGCCTGAACCATTGCTTCCTGAATAGCTGGATCTCAAATAAAGGCTTGTTGCCTCTCATTTTGGCCTTTTACTTTTAGGTTAACAACAGCAGTACCCCTGCTTGCAAATGCTTTTCCTGTTACTGGTGTTTGTGTTCTTGGGTTCTCCAAGATAGAAATCAAGAGGAAACCTCACGGAAATATCCAGACAGATTTTATTAGGAGCTTATGCTCGAGCACAAGGGAGGCAGCACAGAGGCAAGGAGGATCCTCTGAACCGACTCCTGGGCTGATGCTGACAAAGCAGCGCTGGAGAAGCAAGCTGTTAGAAGGGAGTAAAAGTATGGATTTTTTTTTTTTTTTGAGCAGGGACTGGAGGGGTGGTAACATTCTTGTGGTTGGCTTATCTGTGCTTTGATCAGGCCAGGGGTGGCGGGGTGGCACCAGCTCTGTGGTTTTTTGTATTCAGTGTCCCAGGTCCTTATGCTGTCTGTCTTGCAGTTCTGTGATGAGCAATTAGACAGACATGAGCAGGGCAAGGACGATGGGCCAGGTACAGAAGGTCACCAGGGCGGAAAGCCCTGGGTGCCTAGCATAGGACAATTGTAGGGTGGGACCTCATCCCCTGACCTTTCCTCTCAAGTTGTATTTCAGCTCCAGGCCCAGAAAAGCAACAAAACCAGCCACAGCTAACTCACGACCAACTGCATTGGATAATGACACCACCCTCTCAATCTCCTCCCCCGAGAGTGCAGACCAATCAATCAGTGGAGACCTAGACCCTGAAAGGACACACTTGGAAAGCTACTGAATATTCTATTAAGCTCTTCCCCTGGGACTTCCCCTAAAATTTCCACCCTTAAAACCCTCAGGGACCCAGCATGCTCACCCTCCTAGGAGCAAGCCTTTCTCTTCCCCTTCCTCCCTCTAGCCACCCCAGGCTCATTACCATTACCTTCCTCACTCCCAAGCTCCAAGGGCCCTACCTTTACCTCTATAACCTGTTTCCTAAGCCCATTTCTTCTACAAATTACTTCTTCCACCTCTGTGACTTTATACATAAATGTTCTCTTATAATTTGAGTCTTGGCTCTGAATTCTTTCCTAGCCAGAACTCAAGTACTGAGGTTGCTGAACCCAGGTCTGTCTAACCCCACTAGTCTAACACCTGGTGCCATTCCTCCCACCTACAGCAGTTCCATGACCTGGGTTAAATCTCTGCTCTGCCACTGACCAGCTGTGTGACTCTGGCAAGTCACTCAACTTCTTAAGAGCCTCAGTGTGGGGACAAAATGAGATGGTGCATGGAGGCTGCTCAAAGCAGCGACTGGCAGATATCAGGTGCTCATCCTGCCTTCCTACCAGAGAGGGTTAGGCAGCCCTGCCGCACATCTATCACCCTGCAATGCCACTGTGCCTGCGTCTGTTCAGACGCTCGAGTCTGTAGGCAGGTCTGTGTTGCTATCTTTGTGTTCTCAATGTCTAGCCTGTAGCTCAGTTTCCAAACTTCATCACATATAAAGCTTAAATCCTATCATGGGTACAAACAATGTGTGGATGAAAAAGAACCCACATACTAAACCTGACAAGCTCAGATTAGGCCTACATGGTGGCCTTACAAACTCAGAGACCTTATCTTTCTCAACCAAGGACACTTGAAAGCAAATGGTTAATACCTCTTCTCCCGAATCAGAGAATACAGTAAGAAGAGAGAGTTCCATCTCACCCACTGAACAAAGAAGTCGGCGGTCTTGGGATTTTCCAAGGTAAAATCACCAGATGTTCTCATGAATTCTGGGAAAGCTACAACAAAGTAAAAGGGGAACCTTGAAATCTAGTCTGTTGCCCAAGATATCCAGCAGAGGAACCCTGTAGACAGAAAAGTATAAAATTCTAAAACTCCACCAGGCAGGGCATTCAGACTAGCTGGGTGCCCATTTGTGCTACATGCCACATGTATTTTTAATAAATTTGCCTGCCTTGTTTCCTTAATAAATTTGCTTGCTTTTCCTACAATGCTATTATCTGTCACTCCCCTGAAAACCCTCTCACCAGACTGACAAGAGCTGAGGAGGGGACAGCCTCTCCAACTCAGGAGGCTGTCTGGTAACTATTAGGTCTGATCAAATAATTGAATCCATATCCCCTCCCCTGGGAACTGACCTTTAGACCACTTCACAACTGGCATTCCCTTTCTCTTAGACAACATTCCACTTGCTAAGACCATTATCCTTCCCCTTCAGACCTGCCAAGAGAATTCTCTGCCCAGAAAAAACCCTTCTAGAGTCCTTTGAAATATCTGACTCCTTGTCCCTGGGTGCTGGCACCATTTTGGAGCTCAGCCCATCTGGTATCCAGATGACCTAATCCTATCTAATAAAAGAGTAATATGGCTCTAGCTGGTTTGGCTCAGTGGATAGAGCGTCAGCCTGCGGACTCAGGGGTCCCAGGTTCGATTCCAGTCAGGGGCATGTACCTTGGTTGCGGGTGCATCCCCAGTGGGGGGTGTGCAGGGGGCAGCTGGTCGATGTTTCTCTCTCATCGATGTTTCTAGCTTTCTATCCCTCTCCCTTCCTGTCTGTAGAAATCAATAAAATAAAAAAAAGAGTAATATGCAAATTGACCATCTCTGCTACACCCACCAGCCACGCCCACCAGCCAATCAGGAGTGAGTATGCAAATTAACCCAACCAAGATGGCTGTGGCCACAGAGCGAGCAGGAGGCTTGGGTTTCCCCGGCAATGGAGGAAGCCAAGCTTCCTGCACACCCTGGCTAGCCCTGGACTCCACTTAAGGCTACAAAGTTTCAATTATAGAAGATAAATAAACTCCACCAAAAATGGCGGCAGCCACGGAGCTGGAGAGAGCAGGAGGCTTGGGTTTCCCCGGCAATGGAGAAAGCCAAGCTTCCTGGCCTGCCTTGGCCTCCGCTCAAGGCTACAAAGTTTCAATTATAGAAGATAAATAAATCCCAACAAAAATGGCTGTAGCCATGGAGCAAGCAGGAGGCTTGGGTTTCCCCGGCAATGGAGGAAGCCAAGCTTTCCGCCTGCCCTGGCCTCTGCTCAAGGCTACAAAGTTTCAATTATAGAGGATAAATAAATCCCAGATACCAGGGCCTCCGCTTGGGTCACCGGGGGGCATGGCCGGCCTGCAAACCATCACAGGCCCCTCACCCAGGCCACCCCACACCCCAAGGGAACCCCCACCCTGATCCGGGACACCCTTCAGGGCAAACCAGCCGGCCCCCACCCATGCACCAGGCCTCTATCCTATCTAATAAAAGAGTAATATGCACATTGACTGTCACTCCAACACACAAGATGGTTGCCCCCATGTGGACACGAGATGGCCACCACAAGATGGCCAGCAGGGGAGGGCAGTTGGGGGGGACCCAGGCCTGCAAGGGAGGGCAGTTAGGGGCAAACAGGCTGACAGGGGAGCAGTTAGGCATCAATCAGGCTGGCAGGGGAATGGTTAGGGGGTGATCAGGCTGGCAGGCAGAAGCAGTTAGGGGCAATCAGGAAGGTAGGCAGGCGAGCAGTTGGGAGCCAGCAGTCCTGGATTGTGAGAGGGATGTCCGACTGCCCGTTTAGGCCCGATCCTACCGGGATCAGGCCTAAACAGGCAGTCGGACATCCCTCGAGGGGTCCCAGATTAGACAGGGTGCAGGCTGGGAGGAGGGACACACCCCCCCGTGCACGAATTTCATGCACCGGGCCTCTAGTCTAAATATATAAAAGCCTAACCATTTGACCAGTAGCTATGACACACAATGACCACCAGGGGGCAGATGCTCAACACACAGGCATGGAAACATGGAATAGACTGATGAATCTCAGAGGGAGGGGGGAGGGAGGAGGGCGGGAAAAGATTAACCAAAGATCTTATATGCATACTAGAGGCCCAGTGGGGTCCCTCAGCCTGGCCTGCGGGGATTGGGCTGAAACTGGCAGTCCGACATCCCCCAAGGGGTCCTGGATTGCAAGAGGGTGCCTCTAGTAAATTTATAATCCCTTACCACTTTGGCCTCACACGTTCCTCCTTTGGCGATTCTAACAGTAACATCTTGACTTCCAGGACTATGCCCTGATTACTTACATTGTCTGAGTCAATAACAGCAGGTAAATCTAGGTTTCTTCCTTCTACCAAAGGATGGAGACCTGCCCCATCCAAACAGAACTGCACAATTTGGAAAATTCATTTGCATGAAAGTGGGAACTTGGGCAGGAACTTTCTCTCTAAAAGTTGGCCTCCCCTTTATCTCTGTGGAACACAATTTAGGTTGCTACCTGAATGTGTGTCTCCCAAACCACAGCTCTTTTTGCTCAAATAAATGCTTTTTATTCTTCATTAGAGTCTAAAATTAATTTTTGTTTACAACTAGCTATTACTTCAGATAATTATTTAACCAGAAGAAGAGGGGCCCAACCTGCGGCAGTGTAAGGACCTCTGCCTACACCTTCCGAAGGCTGCCTCGTTCCCCTAAGTTAGCAGTTTCCTGGTGCTGCCCCAAGTGCATCAGACCACGGACAGCAACATGACTTCTGGGACCGGAAAGCCTGGAATATAATCAAGAGGGTTTTCGAGGATCTGGTTGGTTTAGGAAAATATCTTCATCTTCTTTGAAGAGGCAACAGCATTCAAGGTCAGAGAGGACTTTGGTTTGCAAAGATTATGTCTAGATTAGGGTCTCTCAACCATGGCATAACTGACATTTTGGGCCAGATACTTATTTGTTGTGGGATGTTTAATAGCATCTAGGAACTCTACACACTGGATGCCATTCCCAAGGTTGTGACAAACAAAAATGTCTCCAGATGCTGCCACATGGTCCTGGGAGGCAAAGTTGCACTCAGTTGAGAGCCCTTTCAGAGGAAGTGAGCCCATTCAATTCCAACCTGGATTTATTACCAAAGTAAATTGATGGGGAACATTTTTGGCCACTCACTGTATCTACCTTGAAACACTGTCTTCTAATCCTCAGGGCCTTTTTTTTTTTTTAATTCACAGTTTTGAAGGCAGTTGTTTTCCAGTCTTGGCTACACATTAGAATCCCCCAGGGAGCTTTTTGAAAATAGTAATTCCTGAGCCCCACTGGGAACTTCAGATTAGCTGGCCGGGGCAAAGTACAGGCAGGAGCACTTTTTAAAAAGTTCCCTGGGCAGTTGGAACAGGCAGCAGGGATGGAGAAATACCGCCCCCAGGCATTTCATGTGATTCCACCCTCTGCCCCATCCTTTGAATCTGGCAGTGTTAACGCAGCTGAGCCAGTCAGCCAAGAGGAGGCTATGGGGATTTATTAACATCTCCACTCTTGACAATGAAACGTCCTTTCCACACTCCATTTCTTGGCCTGCCTGCAGATGACTTGCCAGAAAGAACGGAACTTAATAATCAAACAGCTTCCCCATGGCCTCATTGATCTAAACAGTCCAGTCCCACAGAACTTTCTGTGAAAATAGAGATGTTCTCTATCTCCTCTGCCTAATAAAGCTGGCCCTGTGGCTATCAGAGCACTCGACATGTGGCTAGTGTAACTGATAAACAGAATTTTTAGTTTTATTTAATTTGAATTAATTTTAATTTAAATAGCCACATGGTAGCTAGTGGCCACTATATTAGATAGTATAAAATAAATGTTTATGTCCCTATAGGGTTACAGACATAAAGAAAAGTCCTACAGCCTGTTAAATTCCACAGAACTGTGAAATTCACAACATTTATGTCTTAAAATACCTAAACTCAACAGTCATTAAATTCTCAAATGGGATTCTAACTTATTCTAATAAAGAATCAATTTAGGAGAAATTCTAAAATAACTTTTTAATCAACCTGCAGAATTAGTTTTCCAACATATTCCAAATACTTTGACAAGGAAGTTGATTCTACACTAAGCTGCTTACTAGCCTACCAGGATAAAACATTCATGCTTGCTTTCCTTCCCTCCAGATCCACAGATAACCTTTGATTCAGACTTCTTGCCCCCTGATATAGGCCTGAAGGAGCAACACACACTGTTGTTTCCTCATATCATTAAGTTTCATAATTACTTACAATTGCACAAACTAGTACATTCATGCATTCACTCTAGGTGTGCGGATCCGCACAGAACTCAAAGCTCATCAATTTTGAAAGCTAAAAAACAGAAAGGCAATTCTAGCTCTTATTGCAAAGGCAATGGGTGGGTTAGAGCTGAAGAAAGCCTCATAGGCCTTTCTGAGCACACACACAAAAATGCTTACCTCATCTTGGCCCAAACTCCCTTGGCCCACCTCTGAGCAGAGTCAGCATGAGCATTTTAGTATTGATTTACCATTATCAGGTAATTGAAGGTGGTAGTCCCTCTTCATAATAGCTGGTGTTCATCGAGTGATGATCACATGCTTTATTTTGTCTCAATCTTACCACTGCCTTCTGAAGCAGGCACTGTTGCCAGAAGCTGAAGCTAGGTACCCGGCCCATGGCCACACCACTAGCAAGTGGCAGAGGTGGGATTTGGACCCAAGTCTCCAATTTTCTGGTGGGAACCCTTTGGGTTATGAACAACGACAAACATGTAATTCTAAGGTTAGGTGCCACGCTGAGCCATTCTCCCTGTGATCCAGCTGCAGCGTTTGGCATTGCAGGGTTCAGAAATCCTGAGCCTATCTTTACTTCAGAAACTACCCCATCCCACATGGACCACTTTCTGTCCTGAGGCTTCACCGGGCAGGTGAAGAGGGGCTGTGGGGAGCACTTCTGATCTGCCAGCACAACTGCGCCTCCGAGGGCAAGGCAGACACATGCAGCAGAACTTTCCCAATGCCATCATGGTGGTGGAAGGTAGTGAGATCCCATAGCTGGGAGAAAGGAACCGATTTCAGTTGGGATCAGGGGAGAAATCAGGGGAGTGTTCATGGAGGGGACAGATGAACTCAGGGGTAGGTAAGATTTAGACGCCAGAGATCCCAGGAAGAGCATTCCCAAAGGAAGGAACAGACTGAACAAAGGCAGCAGATGAAGAATGTGTGTTCTCTTGCCTGGGTTATAGCAAAGGAAGCAGGGAGGGTGGGGGGCAGGGTCTCCAGGGGCCTAGGCCAGTGGTTGGCAAACTCATTAGTCAACAGAGAGCCAAATATCAACAGTACAACGATTGAAATTTTTTTTGAGAGCCGAAAACTGACTTCTGCGCATGGGCCACGAAGTTTCAATCGCACTGCGTGCCCGCACGTGGTATTTTGTGGAAGAGCCACACTCAAGGGGCCAAAGAGCCGCATGTGGTTCGCGAGCCGCAGTATGCCGACCACTGGCCTAGGCTGATGGGCTGGGGCAGCACAGGGAACCCAGAAAGTAGCCATTAACCATCCTAGGACCTGTTTTGCATCCCACCCCTGGTACTTTCTAGCTGTGTGGTCTCCAGTAAGTCCCTTGTCCTCTTTGGGCACCAAGAACCCTTAGCTGATCTGAGAACCTAATTTTAGAAAAATAAACTGGTACAAGGAACACAGGTTATTAATTTCTCTTCTAACTTCCCATATTATAAAAATATTGTTCATAAGAATTTATTATTTACAATTGGGTAAAAATAGGTCTAGTGATCCAGAATGGGGTCGTTGAGGTCTGATTCACTATGTCCTGGGAAGAGACCATCTTGGGGAGTCTCACATTCCTCCTCTGAGAAATGGGCATAGAATTGGTACCTACCTCTTGGGCCAGCTGGGAGGAGTAAGGCAGGTTATCATTTAAAGGTGTTTAGAACATGGCCTGGCGCGCAGTACTTGCTTCTTGCCAGTTATTACTAAGAAGAAGTTATTTTTAAGCTCTTAGCCAGGTGGAGTCAGCCATGAGGGATTTCTGAGCAGTTGAGAGTTAAGATGCTGGCCTCAGGTTCCGGTTGGGAACTCTTCATAACCATCCAGCCCCTGGGGCATAAAAAGCGCTCAACATACCTATCCCTAGAGGCACAACCTCTAAACCCTCTGGCACCCTTTTCCTCCCTTTCTACCTCCCTCAGTCAACTTGGCATCCCCCAAGGTCTGCGGGTTCAAGGAGGTAAATGTTGCACGTGCTCGACCTGCGGCCGGCGCGGCATTACACAATCCTCATTTACTGGGACAAGACCGGCAGGAAGCCGGCGTAGGCGTAGGCGAGGGATGCCGGGGTTGCAGGGTGGGCGCCAGCTGTCAGGGTGTTAGAACAAGCATCCCGATCCTAGGGTTTCGAGGAGGAGGGAGCGCAAGGGCGAGGGCAGGTTGAGGAAAGAGGAGCTGAAAGGCTGCTGGGGGTAGGTACTGGCTGGGAGAGGTCTGGAGGGGTGCAGATGTCTGGGGCTGGACGGGAGGTGACTTCAGCTGGAAGGGCGAGCTGCAGCCCTTCCCTAGGAAGTGGGAGGAACGGGGGTGCAGGAGCCTACAAACCAGCCTGGCACTGGGAGGGGCGCAAAGGGCTGGTGCCGGCGCGACTGGTGGGGAAGAGGATAGAAAAAGGGTGCAGGTCCCCAACCCGTCCTCATCTCGTCCCCAAGCTTTGGGGTAGCAGGCATCCTGGTCCCAGGAAGTGGGGGAACCGGGATTCGGGAATGTCAAACCTATCCGGGTACCGGAAGGAAGCGCGTGGAGGCTGATGCCAGAGTGGGGGAATGGAGAGGAAAGGGGAGTGCAGGTCCCCGACCCTTCTTCACCCCGGGGGTGAAGGCCGGGGCGGAGGCCGAGCAGCCCGAACTCGGGAAGCGCGGGAGGTCACTGGGTCATCGGGGAGCTGGCGGACACCCCCTCCCAAGGCGCGCAGCCCCGCCGCCCGCGCTCACCTGACCTAACCTCCGCCGCCTGGGTCCCGCCGCACAATCCCGACTCCTGCACAGTCCACGGCTCGGGTCCGGACGCAGCGCTGGTGCCCGCTCGGCTCTCAGCTCCGGGCCCGGCTCTGCGGACGCCTTAAAGGCGCGACGCGCTGGCCTGCGTCCTCCGACAGAAACGCCGGCTCCGCCCGCCCCCGCCCCCAGAGCTGCTGCTCGGCCGCCGCGTTCTCGTCGCCAGGGATCCGGGCGAGAACTTCCAGCTCCTCCGCGCCCAGGCTCGTAGCGTTCAACTCGAAGGGTAAAGAGTAGCACGCACAACCCAACCCCAGCTACCTGCCTCCAAGAGCCAAGGGCCGAGCGCGAGCGCCTACTGTGTTCCCCTAGACCAGTGGTCGGCAAACTGCGGCTCGCGAGCCACATGCAGCTCTTTGGCCCCTTGAGTTTTTAGCAAAGGTCAGCTTAGGAGGACCCCAATTAAGTTAATAACAGTGTACCTACCTATATAGTTTAAGTTTTAAAAATTTGGCTCTCAAAAGAAATTTCAATCGTTGTACTGTTGATATTTGGCTCTGTTGACTAATGAGTTTGCCGACCACTGCCCTAGACTCTCGATTCCAATAATTACAGGCTGTTGTTCCTTGTGATTAAGCCCCTTCGCAAGCTGTCAAACTCGCGGACCTTGGGCCGCATGCCTCGTTTATTTCAATGAGGCATGCGGTCTCGGCACCACTTTAGAAGGCTGAACCCAGTCTCCTGTCCCTCCCCTAAAGAGCTCACTTAGGGCATGGAGGAGGGATTGGAACCCACAGCATCACTGTTCCACAATGTGACACCAGAATTCGTGGAGGCATTGTTTCATTCACTGAGCACCTACTGTGCGCTTGGTGCTGCTGGGCACCATGTGCCTCAGTGGCTGCCACCTAAGGGTTGAGAGAAAGCGAGGGACAGGCAGGTACACAGGCAAACAAAGCATGGGTTGTCTCATTTAAACCAGGAAGTGGGCTTTGTAGTTGGCTTCTTTTCTCAGAAGAAAGGCGAAGAAACTGGTTCAGCTTGTAAAGGACAGAACTGGGAATTCCAACCAGGGATCATCTGACACCAAAGCTCTGGGGGCAAAATGGCCTTTCAGACACCACTGGTTAAATCCCCACTATGGTCATTTCTTCCTTTTAAGGACAATTAAACCACACTAGGCAAAAAAGTAAGGAGGGGAGCATAAAATTTATCACTCGTTAAATTCAGAGGTGTTTTCTGACAAGCCCTCAAATCTGGGCTTTTGAACAACCTGGCCTCAGTTTACCACTTCAGCCTCATCTCCTAGTATTCCAAGGCCATGCAGGCTGAACTGGACCATCATGCTTTTGCCTGGGCTGTTCCTTACACCAAGGAACTCTCTTCCTTTCCTGCTTGGCCTGGCTACTCCTTCCTCTCTTCTGTGCCTTAATTAAAATGTCACTTCCTCCAGTAAGCCTTCCTTAAATCCCTGTGGGGCCATACTACAGTGGGGGCTTCTTCCATCAAAGTGTTTATGCATTCATTTAACAAATATTTACTAAGCGTTCACTATGTTCTGAGCTCTGTGTGAGGCGGCCTCCCTGCTGTGCTGAGAGCTGAGTCTGTGGCTTGTTGTCTGCCTCTCTCTCCAGACCTAGATGGGACCAGTGCCCAGAAGGACTCTTGGCCATTTCAATCCACCACAAAGACAGCTTCCCGGCCTGTACTCACAAGCCCTCCAGGCTGGCAAGTGTGGCTGGGCAGATCCTGGGTTGTAAGAATTGGGCATGGATAATTCCCAGTGACATGGCAAAGGGGCATCTCTGACACCACTGGTGATCACCCTATAAAATCTGCCTCTGTCACGGTTCCTAGAATCCAGCCCAGTTTGGGATAATCTCTCTGGCTTGGGCTGGATCACCTCCTTCTAAGATGTTGTCCACCTTATCACTCAGACTTCAGGAGCTGCATTTGACTCCCTTCCTGGAATTGTTCTCAGAGCTTCGGTGAATTCCACCTCTCAGGCCTTATCTGTCCTCACTGTGAACCTTTCCCCGCCAGCTGTCTTCCAGCACACCCAGAGCAGGCCCAGAGAGGCAGCAAGGAATAAAACTGGCCAGCCTTTTAATCCCCACAAGCCACTTAGCAATCTAGGCTCAGAGTGCATTCCCCAAAAAGGTGCTGAGGGGGGCGAATAAATAAATAAGTGAAGGAAATGCATGAATGGCTTCCCACAAGGCCTACCCATGAGCCATCGATAAACTTTACCTGGTGTATTAGAAACTTGAAAACAATTCTTAAATTTAATTTTTTTTCCTCTCCAAAACCTTAAAAAGGTGCAATTGCCCTTTTTTAAATTCATAGCCTGCAGCCTCAGGGGCCTCCTAGGGTCTGAAGTTTCTAAATATAGAGACTTTTCCCCCTAGTTTTTTTTTTTTAAATGTATTTTATTGATTTTTTACAGAGAGTAAGGGAGAGGGATAGAGAGTTAGAAACATCGATCAGCTGCCTCCTGCACACCTCCTACTGGGGATGTGCCCGCAACCAAGGTACATGGCCTTGTCCGGAATCGAACCTGGGACCTTTCAGTCAGCAGGCCTATGCTCTATCCACTGAGACAAACCAGTTAGGACTCCCCCTAGTTTTATATTTTGATACACTGAGTTGAGCCCAGTGGGAGTCACATTCTCTGTGACTCTTACTCATCTGTTGACTGACAGGAGAGAAGCCTTAATTAGCCCTCTCCCCCCCCCTCCCCCCTGATTCACAGTGAAGCCAAGGAGGCAGGAGGAGATGAGGGGACCCACCTGTAATACCCTTTCTGAATCACCAATGCCCTGAGCTATGTCACTAAAGAATCAGGGGAGGGTGGGAGGTCAGGGAGCAGTCCAAGGGGCCACCGACATTCCTAATGGCATCCCAAATAGAGACTCCTTATTACCTGACAGGTCTCACCCCAGCATTAGAAAGGAGTTCTGGAACCTCTCATCTGCCAGCAGGTGCAGTAGCACCCCAGGCTTCACCCTATCACATTTGTGACCTTCTCCTGGACTTGGCAGCATACCAGTTAGAGCTGAGTGGTGCCAATGGTCACCGCTATTTAAGGCACATGTATTACCTGATGGACCCTGTGCATCATCTCACTTAGTTCTCACCACCACCTGTGAGATGTGCTAACCCACTTTACAGATGGGAACACTGAAGCACAGAGGTTAAGTGACTCACTCAAGATCCCATAGTCAGGACATAGTGGGGCCAGCAGTCAAAGGAGTTTATTCATTCATTCAACATTCCCACTACATGCCAGATACACTTTGGGTGAACAAAGACATACTTGCTGCCCTCAAAAACTTAGAGTCTATCCTATCTAATAAAAAGAGGAACATGCAAATTGACCACAAGCCACGCCCACCAGCCAATCAGGAGTGAGTATGCAAATTAAACCAACCAAGATGGCTGCAGCCACAGAGCTGGAGCAAGCAGGAGGCTTGGGTTTCCCTGGCAATGGAGGAAGCCAAGTTTCCCCTGCCCTGGCCTGCCCTGGCCTCCACTCAAGGCTACAAAGTTTCATTTATAGAAGATAAATAAATCCCAGATACCAGGGCCTCCGCTTGGGTCACCAGGGTCATGGCCAGCCTGAAAACCACCACAGGTCCCTTGCCCAGGCTGCCCCACGCCCCAAGGGAACCCCCATCCTGATCCTGGACACCCTTCAGGGAAAACCAGCCAGCCCCCACACGTGCACCAGGCCTCTATCCTATCTAATAAAAGAATGATATGCAAATTGACCTGTCACTCCCACACACAAGATGGCTGCCCCATGTGGTCAAAGATGGCTGCCCCCATGTGGACACAAGATGGCCACCACAAGATGGTCAGCAGGGGAGGGCAGTTGGGAGGGACCAGGCCCACAAGGGAGGGCAGTTGGGGGCGATCAAGCCTGCAGGGAAGGACAGTTGGGGCGGACCCAGGCCTGCAGGGGAGAGCAGTTGGGGGGAACCAGGCCTGAAGGACAGGGCAGTTAGAGGTGACCAGGCTTGCAGGGGAGGGCAGTTAGGGGTGATGAGGCTGGCAGGGGAGGGCAGTTAGGGATGACCAGGCTTGCAGGGGAGGGCAGTTAGGGGTGATGAGGCTGGCAGGGGAGGGCAGTTGGGGGGACCAGGCCTGCAGGGGAGGGCAGTTGGGGGTGATCAGGCTGGCAGGGGAGCAGTTAGGCATCAATCAGGCTGGCAGGGGAGTGATTAGGGGGTGATCAGGCTGGCAGGCAAAAGCAGTTGGGGCAATCAGGAAGGCAGGCAGGCGAGCAGTTGGGAGCCAGCAGTCCTAGATTGTGAGAGGGATGTCCAACTGCCCGTTTAGGCCCGATCCCAGTAGGAATGGGCCTAAACAGGCAGTCGGACATCCCTTGAGGGGTCCCAGATTGGAAAGGGTGCAGGCTGGGCTGAGGGACACCCCCCCCCCCCCATGCACGAATTTGCCGGGAGCCATAAAAGCAGAATTTGGTCTTACTTCCTGGTCAGCCCTACGTCCTGATTAAGCAAGAACAAAGAAAGCCCGTGCGCGCCAAGGGCCAGGAGAACCTCCCACATCAGAATAACCAATCAGCTAGGACAGATTCCCAGTCCCCAACCAATCACCCCATGGCAACTCCTTATCCTACCCCTCCCCTCCTGAGTGCTTATATACCGCAACACTCGAATAAAAAACGAGGCTTGATCAGAACCTTGTCTTGCCTCCGTTCTTCGCGTTCCTTGTTTGTTTCATTCTCTTAGGTGGTTCCTGCGTGCCCTCGTTGCTGCCCCGCGGGCCGGGGCACGAATTTGGTGCACTGGGCCTCTAGTTAATAATAAGAAAATATTAGAAACTATTCCATCAGGTGTCACACACAAATTATGATGGAATCATGAATAACAACAAATACAAAGGCCATGTCAGCACATGGAAATGCATGTAGGAGAAAAATGAAAAACACAAAGTACTCTGTGTACTCAGATGTCAGCTGGCAGCATCCCTGGCCTGTGAGCAATTTGCATGATTCATTCTCCAAGCATGTATTGCATGGCAACTGTGAGCCAACCACTGAGCACCTGGCCCATGTGCAATTCAGATATCACCACTTTGCAGCAGCCTTCCCTGATTACCTCTGAAAAATTAGTCGTTCCATCATCCATACCCTGTAGCACATTGTAGATGATGATTTATTTATTCATTTTGACCCCACTTAGTTGTGAATTCTTTTTTCACCTCTATATCCCCAGGGACCAGCGTGATGAGTGGCACAGAGCAAGCAGACATTAATTAGTCATTCTGTGTTCAGTACTTCACATGTATTATCTCACTGAACCTGTGAGGTGTGTATTATTATTGGCTGCATTTTACAGATGAGGAAATTGAGACTCAGAGAGGTTAAATAACCTACCCACAGTTACATGACTAGTAAGTGATACTGTCAGAATCCAAACCATATTGTGTAGGTCTGAACACAAAGTCTGCATTCTAACCATTAAGATGCCTGCTGCCATAACCAGTAATGAAATTAAATATGAGCCCAGCCGGTGTGGCTCAGTGGCTGAGTGTAGACCTATGAACCAGGAGGTCATGGTGCCATTCCCATCAGGGCAGATGCCCGAGATGCAGGCTTGATCCCCAGTAGGGGGCATGCAGGAAGCAGACCATTAAGGATTCTCATCATTGATGTTTCTATCTCTTTTCCTCTCTGAAATCAACAAAAATATATTTAAAAAATAAATAGCCCAGGCCGGTTTGGCTCAGTGGATAGAGCGTCGGCCTCTGACCAAAGGGTCCCGGGTTCAATTCCGGTCAAGGGCATGTGCCTTGGTTGCAGGTTCCTTCCCTGCCTGGGCTCTGGTCAGGCTTGTGCAGGAGGCAACGAATCAATGTGTTTCTCTCCCATCGATGTTTCTCTCTGTCTTTCCCTCTCTCTTCCACTCTCCTTAAAAATCAATGGAAAAATATCCCCAGGTGAGGATTAACAACAAATAAATAAGAAAGATATGACAAAGTATGACCTTGAAAGAGCTTGTATCTAGAAATCTATGAACTATGAATATTTTTAGGCAGAAAAAGCATCTTCTTTCTAAACAACTCAAAATACTGCTAATTCATTTTTTTCTTTTTTTGAACAGGAATTAAGATTTATTGGTGGGTGTAAGGAGTTGTCAGCACCCAGACGAGTGCAGGGCCCGCCATTTGTCCAGGGGACCAGATTAGGGGTGCATTTAACCCCACAGCCATCTGGAATGAGCTGCTTCTCAGCCACCATGTCTTCAAACTCATCCGCATTAAACTTAGCAAAGCCCCTCTTCTTGGAGATATGGATCTTTTGGTGGCCGGGGAACTTGAACTTGGCTCTGTGTAGAGCCTAATCACATGCTCCTTGTTCTATAGCTTGTGCGGATGGATATGATAACTTGACCAATGTGGGCTCTGACCACTGTGCCCTGGGTTTTGTCAGCACCTCTACGGGACATCTTGTTGATGCAGATGACGTTGGAGGGGTGGAGCCGCACTCGGAGGTGAAAGCCATCTTTGCCACAGCTTTTCACCACGTACTTGTGGCACAAAAACGGACATCAAGTTCATCGGGCGCCATGTGGCCACAGAGTGGGAACTCCTTCACTCCTGTCTTCTTCCGCATCAGGTCAAAGAGGTGGATGTTGGCATCAGGGACACCTTGGCAGAAGCGAGACTTTGGGTATGGCTGCTTGTTCTTAGAACACCTGTAACACTAGCCAGGTTGGCAGCCCACGGCGACATCAGAATCTTCAGTGGCACACCGAAGGGAAAGAGATTCATTTGTTTATGAATTAAATGTTTATCGAGCATCTGCTTATGTATAGGACCCAAGCTGTGGAAGATACATAAGATACATCCTTCTCTCAAGGAATAGAGTCTAAATTACAGGATGTTTTATACACCTGTAAAAGGAATATCAATGCAAGACTTAAGTAATAAAAGTAGATCAGAAAACAAGTCAGCCTATGTCAAATGTAGCATATGATCATGGGAGGAAGGACTCAATAACAAGGAGGCTCTAAAACTACTGAAACTGCCAGGTGAGCATAGCACTAGCCAGAGAGGATGGAAGGAAAGGGGAGACCTCGGGGGAGCAGTGGGACTGCACAAGGAGCTCTGGGCCAGGTTGCCCAAGCACCTGTATGTAAGTTGGAAGGTCAGAAATTTCCAGAAAATTAACCTAGACCTTTAACAAGAGGCAAGGGAAACTAATGCTCGGAGTGGTTGAGACTGAAATTCTAAAGACGGGAAATTTTTAATTTATTAAATTCACATTTGGATCAAGAAGATGAATAAAAAAGGAAATGAGCATATGTGATGATAACAGATGTCAGAGGAAAATCAAAGCTACCAGTTTCCTATTTTACTTCGTCTTCATCACGGAGAAAGAGCTTCCATTTGGTCAGGTTAGAATATCACAAAGAGAGAAACCAAGCCCAGGGCAGGAAGAAAAGACAGGGAAAGAACACTCAGCAGTTTTAATTAGTTCAGTGTGTCAGGTCAAGAGAAAGTACTGCCCAGGGTACCAAGAGGATATTTAGAAATGAACTCAGAAACAAGAAGTCTCTAATTAGAGTGAGGGTCCCATGTCAAATAGGGAGAAAGATTAATATACAAATCCAGAGACCAAGTGGTCTGGTGTTGATTTCTAGAAAAGTTCTGCACATGATTATTAAACTAGAACAAAAGATATACCAACAGCTTGTATGGGTTCACTGTGCATAATCACAGCAAAGGAATGATTTTTCACAGTTACTAGTGTAAGTAGATTTGGATTACATACAGAACCCAGACTGTAGTAGGCTTTGGACAAAGAGTTTATTATCTGTTTATGGGCAAGATAAAGCAATCTAGACTGCATAACATCACAGGCCAGTGAATTCATAGGTCAAACAGTGGTCCAACTTTCTTTCATCTGACAATATTAGACTGGAAGCAATTTTATTTTATTTTTATTAAAATGAATTTATTGTGGTGACATTGGTTAATAAAACCATACAGGTTTCAAGTGTACAATTCAATAATATATCATCTGCATACTGCATTGTGCACTCACCATTCAACGTCAAGTCTCCATCACCATTTATTCCCCCCTTTGCCCAGTTCCAACTTCCCCCACCCTCCTTTCACTCTGGCTATCACATACTGTTGTCCTTGTCTATGTCACACACACACACACACACACACACACACACACACACACGGAGGTACTTTTTTTTGCTTATTCTCTTCACCTTTTTTCATCCAGTTCCCCAACTCCCACCTTCCTCTGCTCTGACAGCTGTCAGTCTCTTCTATGTATCTATGTGGAAGCAATTTTCTAGTTGAATGCTCTAGTTCTCTGACATTAAAAAAAAAAAAAAAAAGAATTTAGATAAACAAAAATCCAGACTTGCCATCAATTTTTAAATCAAGAAAAGCTGAGGAGAAAATTTGGGTTCCAAATTGTTTCAATAATGTGGAATATGCCAAAAAACATGGTGAAATTTAATAGTCTCACTTTTCAACTTTTAAAATTCAAATTGTATCTCAACATATGGTACACCAGATATTCTAAAGCATGCTTTTTCTCAAAACACCTCTATCCTAGATAAAATAGACTTTGTCACCTGTTGCTGGGCTGAAAGTGTGTCAAAATAAGGGTAGGGGACAGTGAAAAGCAAATAAATGTGAAATGCAAGGTTGTCCCAACAACAAATGTATATCAGACCCTAACCAATATTGGGAGATCTCATCCAGCTCTAATTTGGAGTAGCTGAACCTAGAGTCCCATACTTATCAGGACCCTTTAAATGAGCCAAAGTGGTCTCAGATGGGTAGCATTCCTTCACTCCCAACCATAAACAAAATAAGGATGCTTTCTGTAGGAAAGCACCCAGGATTCTCATAGATATGATTGACCAAACAGTGATTTGGGAAACATATCTGAAGCGATTACATAGAATTCAGCATGGAGTGATATGACATGAAAATATTTTTGAAAAGATATGGAATAGGGAGAAACCAAGATGGCGGCATAGGTAAACATCTAAACTGCTGCCTCGCACAACAATATCAAAACTACAACTAAAAGACAAAACGGACTCCATCCAGAAACACAGGAAAGCTGGCTGAGTGGAAATTCTACAACTAGAAGAAAAGAGGAAAGCACATTGAGACTCAGAGGAGCTGCAAAAGGCTGAGGTACGGAGACTCACACAAGGAGAGGACGGGCGGCTGTGTGCATGGGCGGCTGAGTGCGTGGCTGGCTTTCTAAAGCGGGAGGGAGAAGAAAGCTCCCGACTGCACTGAACTCCAGTCCTGGGTGAGACGCTGGGAAACCAGACTCATTCGGGAGGAATCTGGACTGTCAGGAAAAGAGAAAGTACACTGAGACTCGGGAGCTGCAGAAGGCAGAGGTCAGGAGGCGCGCGCGCAGAGAGGACTGACTGCTGAATGCACGGGCGGCTGAGTGCGCGGCTGGATTTCTAAAGCAGGAGGGAGAAGGAAGCTCTCAACTGCACTGAACTCCAGTTCAGGGCAAGTTTCTGGGAACCCCGACTCATTCGGGGAGAAACTGGACTGTCTGGAAGTGGGAGAAACTTGAGGGCGGCTTTCTCTCAGAGGTGCTGGCAGCAATTACTGAGGGACACTAAAACCCAGGGGCCTCATAGGGCAGGGCTGATGGGAAACCAAGGCTGTCTGCTCCACCCTGAAACTCCGCCTCATCCAAGCTGAGCACAGAGGCTTTTGCAATTTTGCAAGTCTTGTCTCATAAGAGTGTCTCCAGCTCAGAAGTGTTCCCAGTGTAGACACAGCTGATCCTCACAGCCAGTTGGCCTGGAGGTCAATTCCTCCCAGTGATACCAACAACAATCAAGACTTAACTACAAGAAGGCTGAGCACACAGAACAAAGGGGTGCACCAAGAGTGTCCACCTCAGGTAACTGGGGAGGCTGAGCCACTAGGCCAGCCGTGGGCAAACTACAGCCCGCGGGCCGGATCCGGCTGTTCTATCCGGTTCTCTTGCTCTCCCCTCCGCTCCTTTACTTTGAATTTATATTAGTTCACACAAACACTCCATCCATGCTTTTGTTCCGGCCCTCTGGTCCAGTTTAAGAACCCATTGTGGCCCTCGAGTCAAAAAGTTTGCCCACCCCTGCACTAGGCCCTAGAGGACACCTACCACACAAAGCTACTCTACCAACTCAGGGAAGCAACGAAAATGCGGAGACAAAGAAACAGATCACAAATGACAGAAATGGAGGAAAGCAAATGACTGGATATAGAGTTCAAAACCACGGTTACAAGGTTTTTCAAGAATTTCCTAGGAAAGGCCGATAAATTTAGCGAGACCCTCTAGGATATGAAAAAGGACCAACTAGAAATTAAACATACACTGACTGAAATAAAACATATTATACAGAGACCCAACAGCAGACTAGAGTACCGCAAGAATCAAGTCAAAGAGTTGAAATACAAAGAAGCAAAAAACACTCAGCTGGAAAAGCAAAAAGAAAAAAGAACCCAAAAATTTGAAAATAGTGTAAGAAGCCTCTGGAACAACTTCAAGCATACCAACATCTGAATTATGGGGGGTGCCAGAAGAAGAGAGAGAGCAAGACCGAAAACTTCCCCCACCTGGTGAAAGAAATAGACTTACAAGTCCAGGAAGCGCACAGAACCCCAGACAAAAGGAATCCAAAGAGGACCGCACCAAGACACATCATAATTAAAATGCCAAGAACAAAAGACAAAGAGAGAATATTAAAAGCAGCAAGAGAAAAACAGTTAATTACCTACAAGGGAGCACCCATACCATTGTCAGCTGATTTCTCAACAGAAACTATGCAGGCCAGACGGGAGTGGCAAGAAATATTCAAAGTGATGAATAGCAAGAACCTACAACCAAGATTACTCTACCCAGCAAAGCTATCATTCAGAATTGAAGGGCAGATAAAGAGCTTCACAGATAAGAAAAAGCTAAAGGAGTTCATCACCACCAAACCAGTATTATATGAAATGCTGAAAGGTATTCTTTAAGAAGAGGAAGAAGAAGAAAAAGGTAAAGATAAAAATTATGAACAACAAATACATGTCTATCAACAAGTGAATCTAAAAATCACGTGAATAAAAAATCTGATGAACAGAATAAACTGGTGAATATAATAGAATCAGGGGCATAGAAAGGGAGTGGACTGACAATTCTTGGGGGAAAGAGGTGTGGGGGGTGCGGGAAGAGACTGGACAAAAAGCGTACACCTATGGATGAGGACAGTGTGGGGGAGGTAAGGGCAGAGTGTGGGGTGGGAACTGGGTGGAGGGAAGCTATGGGGGGAAAAAAGAGGAACAATTGTAATAATCTGAACAATAAAGATTTATTAAATTAAAAAAAAGAAAAGATATGGAATATGCAGGATAGACTGAGAAGATCAAAATCCATTTAATCAGTACCACAGAGATAAAAAAGGAGAGGCCATATTTGAGGTAGTAATGGCTAAGAATTTCCAGGGTAGAAAAAGGACATGAATCCACAGATACACAAAGCATAACATATCTAAAGTAGGATAAATAATACCAAGAAACATTGTAGTGAGACTGCAAATACTAAAAACAAAGATCTTAAAAGCAGCTAGAGAGATTAATCACGAAAGAAGGAATTAGATAGACTGTGAGCAGATTACTCAATGGCAACACCAGAAGCAAAAAGATAGTAGAAATATCTTCAAAGACTGAGGATTGGAAAGTCACCATTTCTAGAATGAGGGTAAAATACTGAAAAAACAAAATGAATTTTCGACTGGAAGACTTAACTAAATGAACTTCAGAGATGCACTTCAGAAAGAAGAAAAATGACCCAATTTAGAATTGAAATGCAAGGAGAAATCATGAGTGAAGAAATTGGTAAATATAGTGAATCTAAACAAAAATTTTTGTACAAAACAATAGTGCTGACAACAACAATAAAAAAAAAAAGTATAGGTTTAAACAAGTCAGAACCAAAATACTGGGCAGCAATAAATTGAGAGGTGATCAGAGTTAAAGTGTTCAAATGACTTTGCATTTGTGTGGGAAGGGAATTAAAATATTAACTTTAGCTTTTGTTAAATAGGTGTGGTAAAATGTCAATAGTATTTGTAATATAATACAAATAAGTTATGTAAGTTTCAAACCAGTAAAAGGTGGGGGGTGGAGAGAAGATAACATAAGCCAATAAAAAAAGCAAATAAACACCATTCAACCCCAAAGAAGTATTAAAAAAGCAAGACTCCATACTTGCAAGAAAGATAGTAAAATAAGTCCAGATATACTAACTCAGTAAATGTAAATTAACCAAACTCATCAGTTAAAAGTTGGAAATTGTCAAACCGGATGTTTAAAAATCAAGTCACTATTTCAAGAAGCACTTCTAAAACATAGGAATTTGGAAAGGTTGAAAGTAAAAGTGTGGAAAATGAACACCTGACAAATACTACTTAAAAGGAAGCGAGCATAGCTATGTAATATTAGATAGCATAGACTGATAAAAACCATTACTAAGGATAGAAAGGATCACTATAATAATGATTAAAAGTTCAATTGACTAGCAAAATCTCAGTTCTAAACTATAGAAAACATGAATTTTATAATTAAAGAAACTAGTGGCCCGGTGCACGAAATTTGTGCGGGGGAGGGGGGTGTTCCTCAGCCCAGCCTGCACCCTCTCCAATCTGGGACCCCTCAAAGGATGTCCTACTGCCGGTTTACAGGAATCGGGCCTAAACTGGCAGTCAGACATCCCTCTCACAATCCGGGACTGCTGGCTTCTAACCCCTCACCTGCCTGCCTGCCTGCCTGATTGCCCCTAACCACTCTGCCTGCTGGCCTGCTTGCTCCCAACTGCCCCCACCGCCACCTGATCACCCCTAACTGCCCCCCCTGCTGGCCTGCTCACCCCCACCTCCCCTCCCCACTAGCGTGCTCGCCCCCAACTGCTCCCCTGCTGGCCTGCTCACTCCAAACTGCCCCCCACTGCTGTCCTGACCACCTCCAACTGACCCCCACTGATGGCCTGTTTGCCCCCAACTGGCCCCCCTGCTGGTCTGCTTACCCCCAACAGCCCTGCCCCCACCAGCCTGATCTCCCACAACTGCCATCCCATCCTAGCCTGATCACCCACAACTGCCCTCCCCTCTTGACCTCTAACCACCTCTACCTCGGCCCCTCGACCATGGCTTTGTCCAGAAGAATGTCTGGAAGGTCTCCTGGAAGGTCTCCTAGTCCAATTAGCATAGATAGAGGCCTAGTGCACTGGTGGGGGCCGGTTGGTTTGCCCTGAAGGGTGTCCTGGATCAGGGTGGGGGTTCCCTTGGGGCGTGGCCTGCCTGGGTGAGGGGCTGAGGAATGTTTTCAAGCTGGCCACACCCCCTTCAGGGTGGGGGTTCCCACTGGGGTACCTGGCCAGCCTGGGTGAGGGGCTGATGGCTGTTTGCAGGCTGGCCACACCCCCAGCGGGGACTCTTACTCCATGGAAGCGTGGTCAGCCTGGGTAAGGGGCTGAGGGCCATTTTCAGGCTGGCCACACCCCCTTCAGGGTGGGGGGTCCCACTGGGGTGCCTGGCCAGCCTGGGTGAGGGGCTAAGGGCCCTTTTCAGGCTGGCCACACCCCCTTCAGGGTGGGGGTCCCCACTAGGGTGCCTGGCCAGCCTGGGTGAGGGGCTGAGGGCCGTTTTCAGGCTGGCCACACCCCCTTCAGGGTCGGGGTCCCTGCTGAGGTGCAGGCTGGCCAAGCCCCCCAGTGGGGACCCTCACCCCATGGGGGTGTGAGGGGCTGAGGGCTGTTTTCAGGCTGGCCACACCCCCCGGCGACCCAGGCTCCCAGCCCCTCCTTTTTTTCTTTTCTCTTTTTTTCAGTGCTTCCTTGAGTGGAGGCCAGGGCCAGCTGGAAGCAGGTATCTGGGATTTATTTATCTTCTATAATTGAAACTTAGTAGCCTTGAGCGGAGGCCAGGGCCAGCCAGGGCGGGCGGGAAGCTTGGCTTCCTCCATCGCCAGGGGCAACCCAAGCCTCCTGCTCGCTCCAGCTCTGTGGCCACTGCCAGCTTTGTTGGGTTAGTTTGCATACTTTCTCCTGATTGGCTGGTGGGCGTGGCGGAGGTACGGTCAATTTGCATGTTTCTCTTTTATTAGCGTAGATTGATGAGCCCTAACCGGTTTGGCTCAGTGGATAGAGCGTCGACCTGTGAACTGAAGGGTCCCAGGTTCGATTCCGGTCAAGGCCTGTACCTTGGTTGCAGGCACATCCCCAGTGTGGGGTGTGCAGGAGGCAGCTGATCGATGTTTCTCTCTCATCAATGTTTCTAGCTCTCTATCCCTCTCCCTTCCACTCTGTAAAAAATCAATAAAATATATTTTTAAAAAATAAATTGATGAAATCTTTAGTTAAAGGAAACATTAAGTCCAGATGGTCCTAGAAGCAAGTCTCAACTTTTAAGGAATAGATCATTCTACTCTCTCATAAGCTCTTCTGGAAAATAGGAAGAGAGAGAACACATCCCACCTCCCTCTAAGATGCCAGTCTAAATTCAATATCAAAACAAGATCAGCCCTAACCAGTTTGGCTCAGTGGATAGAGCATTGGCCTTTGGACTGAAAGGTCCCAGGTTCCATTCTGGTCAAGGGCATGTACCTTGGTTGCGGGCACATCCCCAGTAGGGGGCGTGCAGGAGGCAGCTGATCGATGTTTCTCTCTCATCGATGTTTCTAACTCTCTATCCCTCTCCCTTCCTCTCTGTAAAAAATTAATAAAATATTAAAAAAAAACAAGATCTGACCAATATTACTTATAAATCACTCAAAAGCATAGAAGCAAAAATCCTAAATGAAATATTAGCACATTGAAACCAGCAATATATAAAAATAATGATATATTATAATCAAGTTAAGTATATGCCAGCAATGCCAGAACAGTTTAACATTAAGAAATATATTCCTGCCGGGCAGCTCAGTTGGTTAGAGCATCATCTTGATACGCCAAGGTTTCGGGTTTGATTCCTGGTCAGGGCACATACAAGGAGCAACCAATAAATCCTATATAATAAAACCCTAATATGCAAATCGACCGAATGGCAGAACAACCAGTTGCTATAACACGCACTGACCACTAGGGGGAAGACGCTCAATGCAGGAGCTGCCCCCTGGTGGTCAGTGCACTCCCACAGGGGGAGCACGGCTCAGCCAGAAGCCAGGCTCACAGCTGGTAAGCGCAGTGGCGGTGGCGGGAGCCTCTCTTGCCTCCACTGTAGAGGGGCAGTAAGGAGTGAGGGGCCCTGGACTGCGAGATGGATGTCTGCCTGCTGGCTTAGGCCCGCTCCACAGTGGGGAGTGGGTGTAAGCAGGCAGGCAGACATCCCTCAAGGGATCCTGGACTGTGAGAGGGTGCAGGCCAGGCTGAGGGACACACCCTCCTCCCCCAGTGCAAGAAATTTCATGCACCGGGCCTCTAGTGTATAAATAAGTAGAACAACAAATCAATGTTTCTCTCTCTCCCTTCCTTTCTCTCTAAAAACCAATAAATAAATTTTAAAAAAGAAATATATTCCTGTAGTTAACCACATCAACATGTTAAAGGAGAACTATAAGATCATGTCAATAGATTCAAATTTTTAAAATAACATTTGACAGGATAGCGGGGCAGGTGGGTGTAAGGATAGAGCAAAAAAGAGAAAAAAACTCATGGACATGGACAACAGTATGGTGATTGCCCTGGGGGAGGGGAAATAGAGGAGGGTAAAAGGGAGATAAATGGGGGATGGATGGAGACTTGACTTGAAGTGGTGAATTCACAATACAGTGCACAGATGATGTATTATAGAATTGTATTCCTGAAACCTGTATAATTTTGTTAGCAGTGTCACCCCAATAAACTCTATATGAAGGAAAATAAATAAAAAAGAATAAACAAAAAATAACACTTGACAGTCCCTCATGGTAATAACTCATAGGAAACTAAGAAGAGAACTTCCTTAACCAGTTAAAAGGCATCTACCAAAAAAACCCAAAAAACAACAAAAAAACCTACAACCAATATCATTGTAAATAATGAAATTTAGAAATGCTTCCTTCAAAATCAGAAACAATTTCAATCAAAATCTCAACAGGGCTTTTCTAGAAGATGATGAGCTGATTCTAAACTTCAAAGGTCCAAGAGAAGCCAAAATACTCCCAATGGAGAAGAAAAAATAGATATCAAGACTTATAAAAATACTAGAGGCCTGGTGCACAAATTCATGCACGAGTGGGGTCCAGCCAGCCTGCCCCAATGGGGACCAATCGGGGCTGGGCTGGCAGGGAGGAGGGGATGTGGGAGGTTGGCCAGCCTCACCCCCGATTTGTGGGGGGGGGGGGGGCATCGGGGGCAGGGTTGGCCAGGAGGAGGGGCCACGGGATGTTGGCTGGCCAGCCCGCTCCTGATTGGGCCAGTTGGCCAGCCGCAGTGGGCGTCATAGGGACCAGTTGTTCTGGTCATTCTGGTGGTTCCAGTGTTCTGATTCCTGGCTTTTTATATATATAGATAGTTAATAAGGCAGTATGTATTCATGTAGGGATAGATCATGACATTGATGACACAGAACAGAAACCCCAGAAACAAACCCATGCATGTAGGGAAACTTGGTCTATGTAAAGGTGACATTTCAGATCAGTGGGGATAGGAGGGTCAATTCAGCAAAAAGTGCTAGGACAATTGATTATTCATGTAGAAAAATAGGGACTAAAACAACTTTCTCACGCCCAACCCCCAACTCCCATTCATTCAAGATAGATTACAGACTTTAATATAAAAGGCAAAATGTTAACCTTTTAGAAGACAATATAACAAATTATCTTTAGGATCTTGCCAATAGTTGGCACAATCAGACTTTTTTCTAACCTAGTGGTTGTGAAATAGTACCTCTTTGTGATCTTAATCTTCATGTCAATGACTAATGGGCTTGACCAATTTTCTGTATGTTTATTTGCCATTCATGTCTCTGTGTTTGTGGAATACCTGTTCTGGTCATTTCCCCATTTCTAATTGCCTATGTCTTAATGGTTTGTAGTTATGTGTGTTGAAATGATCTTCTCCCAGTTTGTGGCTTTTCACTTTCTTTAGTGTTTTTGAATCAACAAGCATTGATTTTAATTTCATCAAATTATCCTTTACATTTAGTGTTTTTTGTGTCATGTTTACGAAATCCTTCCCTGCCTCCCCTGAACCACGTGGATTGAGATTGGGGATATATAGCACTCCAAGCAAATGGGCTGCAGGCACTGAACTGGGTCTCATGGTTGCTGGGCTGGCACAGATCCACAGATGGCAGTACAGATATAACGAAACCCAAGCTCCAAGTGTTTGAGTCAGTGGAACGCATCTCAGGTGAAGGCGGTGGGCTCTGGCTTCATAAAGTCCACCTCTGCCACTTTATTAGCTTGGTCTCTGTAAAGGTGAGTGATTGGCTACTTGTCCTATCTAATAAAATAGTAATATGCAAATTAACCATCACTCCGCTACACCCACAAGCCATGCCCACAAGCCACACCTACCAGCCAATCAGGAGTGAATATGCAAATAAACCCAACCAAGATGGCTATGGCCACAGAGAGCAGGAGGGAGGCTTGGGTTTCCCCGGCAATGGAGGAAGCCAAGCTTTCCGCCTGCCCTTGCCTGCCTAGGCCTCCACTCAAGGCTACAAAGTTTCAATGATAGAAGATACATAAACCCAAACAGAAATGGCAGCTGCCACGGAGCTGGAAAGAGCAGGAAGCTAGGGTTGCCCATGGCGATGGAGGAAGCCAAGCTTTCCGCACACCCTGGCCAGCCCAGGCCTCCACTCCAGGCTACAAAGTTTCAATTATAGAAGATACATAAATCCCAACAGAAATGGCTGCCACCACAGAGCAAGCAGAAGGCTTGGCTCCGCTCCAGGCTACAAAGTTTCAGTTATAAAGGATAAATAAACCCCATATACCAGGGCCTCCGCTTGGGTCGCCAGGGGGTGTGGCCGGCCTGCAAACCACCACAGGCCCCTCGCCCAGGCCGCCCCACACCCCAAGGGAACCCCCACCCTGATCCAGGACACCCTTCAGGGAAAACCAGCTGGCCCCCACCCATGCACCAGGCCTCTATCCTATCTAATAAAAGAGTAATATGCAGATTGACCATCACTCCAACACACAAGATGGCTGCCCCCATGTGGTCAAAGATCCTGCCCCCATGTGGACACAAGATGGCCACCACAAGATGGCCAGCAAGGGAGGGCAGTTGGGAGGGACCAGGCCTGCAAGGGAGGGCAGTTGGGGGCGATCAAGCCTGCAGGGAAGGGCAGTTAGGGGTGACCAAGCTGGCAGAGGAGGGAAGTTGGGGCGACCAGGCCTGCAGGGAAAGGCAGTTGGGAGGGACCCAGGCCTGCAGGGGAGAGCAGTTGGGGGGTACCAGGCCTGCAGGGGAGGGCAGTTAGGGGCAAACAGGCTGGCAGGGGAGCAGTTAGGCATCAATCAGCCTGGCAGGGGAGTGGTTAGGGGGTGATCAGGCTGGCAGGCAGAAGCAGTTAGGGGCAATCAGGAAGGCAGGCAGGCGAGCAGTTGGGAGCCAGCAGTCCTGGATTGTGATAGGGCAGTCGGACATCCCTCGAGGAGTCCCAGATTGGAGAGGGTGCAGGCTGGGCTGAGGCACACCCCCCCCCCGCCCGACCCCCCGTGCACAAATTTCGGGCACCGGGCCTCTAGTCTATATAAAACTGAGTTTCTTTATGTGTAAATAGGGGATGCTGATGAAGAATCAACGATGTTACTAACATCAAAGGGCTGCAGAGAAGATCAAGCTGATCACTGTGTTTCAATGTTTGCACTGCACCTGGCACGGAGGAAGTGTGCAGAATATTAGCTATCAGCATCATCGCTCTTCATACACCAAGCATGTGTGTGTGGTCCTTAGATGGGCCTGAAAGCTCTTTGAATAGTCAAAGATCAGTGGTGGGAAATAGACTATGAAGACCCCAAATGTAGGTTGGGAAGAAATGGGTGAAGGTTACCAGCAGAGGGGTGTGTGTGTGTAGGTAGGGCAGAATTCTTTAAGAAAATTTTTTTAAATTTATTTTGAGAGAGAGAGAGAGAGGAAGGAACATAGATATGTTGTTCTGCTTATTTATGCATTCATTAGTTGATTCTTGTATGTGCTTTGACCGGGGGTAGGGGATTGAATCCACAGCCTTGGTGTATCAGAACGATGCTCTAGCCAACTGAGTCATCAGGCCAGGGGCCAGAATTCTTCCTACTGAGAAAACACACATTTTCCCAGGGTTCTTGCTGGATGCCTCACAGGCTTCTTATCAGCATAAACATCACCCACATCACTGTTCCAAGATCTCTCCCTCTTAGCTATTCCTGGTGTCTCGCCTGAGCCTTTAAGCACTCCACCATATAAACATGAACATCGTAATGAAACTTTCAAAGGTGTGCGTCACATTATGCCATCTAAATCATGATGCTACCTGATTTAATTTATCAAAAGGATAAAGCATCCTCATTGTTCCCATTTTATCTCTTCTCGGGCCTGCTGAGGTCCTGCAGGGAGCCAGGGCACACATCTGTATGCATAGATCACAGCCTGGTCTCCCTTCAGGCTGTGGTCCTGGTGCCCAGGCTGGGGTTCTGGGAACTGTGAGTGCTGGGTACCCAAAGGGGCCAGGAGCAGGAGGAACCAAGTTGGTCATGAACAGGCCAAAGAGTCAGAAGAAGGGTGGATATTGGGACAGAGCAGAGAAGGATGGGGCAGGTGAAGCTAGGAGAAGCCAGTCATGAGGTATAGCTATCATCTGCTCCTTCATGTTAGTTCCCAAGTAGATTATTTTTATTTGAAGCCATAGTGTGGGCAGGTGGCAATTAGTAGCTAGTGTACATTTCTTTTTTCCCCTCTTTTAAAAATATGTTTTTATTGTTTTTAGAGAGAGGAAGGGAGAGGGATAGAGAGCTAGAATCATTGATTGGCTGCCTCCTGCACCCCTCCTCCCCCACTCCCCCCCTACTGCAGATCGAGCGTGCAACCGAGGCATGTGCCCTGATCAGGAATCGAAATGGGGACCTCTTGATTCATGGTTGATGCTCAACCACTGAGCCACACTGGCCCGGTGCGAGTGTACATTTCTGAATTGCCTGCTCTGTCCTGGTACTGGGCATTGTGCTTTTCATGCATTATCCCATTTGTTTTTATCTTTACAGCAGCCACAGCATATGGTGTTGTTATGTCCACGGTTTAACACATGAGGGAGCTAAGCTTAGAGGTTAGGTGACTTGCCCAAGGTCACATAGTCAGTGATTGGTGCAACAGAGACTTGTCTCCTGAATCCATGTTCTCAACCACTGCTCCCCATGGTGCTCCATGTAAGGCTTGTGTAAGACTGACATTTTGCAGACTGCTATGGAGACTCCACTGAAGCTGTAAATGATGGAATGGACATTGGGGGATATTCAGGAAAGTGCTGCTGAGCGTCTTTTCCTTAAGAAATGCACCTCTTCTCAGGGACGGCAGCTCTCCTCACCCCTACATCCAGCCAGAGCCCCTGGGGGTCGTCCTGATCTGGCTATATGTGAACACAGCCTGATTGGATATGATTGGTCTCCATGGAAACATAAATTCCAATGACTTCTGCTTCCAGAGGAGTCAGCTTCCAATCTCTGAGAATTACAAATATAGTCTTGAGAATTCATGTCACTATATTTACACGTGTGATCTCTGAGCCTGTGCAGTCAGGCCTGGGAACACAGGATTCGCTTTCTCTATAAACAAGGGTACGATGGTGTTGACTTCATAAACTTGCTCTAAGTATTACTAAATTTGTAAACAAAAGTTGGCTAGTCCTCTCCCACCTACCTACCTATTCCCCTCCTGCTGCCCCTGTTCCAACACTATGGTGACAAACTCATCCAGATTAGCTCGGGACTTGCCCTGCTTTTACACCGAAAGCACCCCCTCAGTCTCAGGCAAACGAGATGGTTGGTCACCCTCCCCAACTCCACAGAGAAGTCACAATAGCAGATAATATGGTGGCCAATGGGGGTCCAGAAGGTTCGAGTCCAAGATTTACATTGATCGGCTCCCCACACCCCACCGGCACCTAGGCCGCTCCGGGATCCCTCCCACCCCCTACCCGTCGGGTCGGGAGGCTGCACCCCAGCCTGGCCCCGCCCGCGGTCAGCTCCCGGCGGTGGGCGGGACCGCCGTCGGGGTCACGCTTCCCGCCCCGACCAATAGGCGCGCGGCGCGGGGTGGAGCCCGCCCCCGGCGGCTGCCGGCCGTCCGGCTTGGCGGTTGCGGAGAACGCATCGGGCAGGGGAGCCATGGAGCGCCTGGTCCAGCAGGTTCGCGACGCTTTCCGGAGCGGCCGGTCGCGACCCCTGAGGTTCCGGCTGCAGCAGCTCGAGGCGCTGCGCAGGATGGTGCAGGAGCGCGAGAGGGACATCCTGGCGGCCATCGCCTCGGACCTGAGCAAGAGTGAGCTGAATGCATACAGTCAGGAAGTCATTACCATTCTTGGGGAAGTTGATCTCGTGCTGGAGCAGCTTCCTGAGTGGATTACTGCTAAACCAGCCAAGAAGAACCTGCTCACCATGATGGATGAGGCCTACATCCAGCCAGAGCCCCTGGGGGTCGTCCTGATTATAGGGGCTTGGAACTACCCCTTCGCTCTCACCATGCAGCCACTGATAGGAGCCATTGCTGCAGGAAATGCTGTGATTATCAAGCCTTCCGAAGTAAGTGAAAATACAGCCAACATCTTGGCTAAGCTCCTCCCCCAGTATTTAGACCAGGACCTGTATGTTGTGGTTAATGGTGGTGTTGAGGAAACCACCGAGCTCCTGAAGCAGCGATTTGACCACATTCTCTATACTGGAAGCACTGCGGTTGGAAAAATTGTCATGGCAGCTGCTGCCAAGCATCTGACCCCTGTGACTCTGGAACTGGGAGGGAAGAGTCCGTGCTACATCGACAAAGATTGTGACCTGGACATCGCCTGCAGACGCATAGCCTGGGGGAAGTACATGAACTGTGGTCAAACCTGCATTGCTCCCGACTACATTCTCTGTGAACCATCTCTCCAGAGTCAAATCGTGCAGAAGATTAAGGAAACTGTGAAGGAATTTTATGGAGAAAATATAAAAGAATCTCCTGATTATGAAAGGATCATCAACCTTCGTCATTTTAAGAGGCTCCTGAGTTTGCTTGAAGGACAGAAGATAGCTTTTGGTGGGGAGACTGATGAAGCCACCCGCTACATAGCCCCAACAATACTTACTGATGTTGATCCTGAAACCAAGGTGATGCAAGAAGAAATTTTTGGACCAATTCTTCCAATAGTGCCTGTAAAGAATGCCGATGAAGCCATAAAATTCATAAATGATCGCGAAAAGCCATTGGCTTTCTATGTGTTTTCTCATAACAACAAGCTTATCCGGCGGATGATTGACTGCACGTCCAGCGGGGGTGTCACAGTCAACGACGTGATCATGCACTTCATGCTCAGCTCTCTGCCCTTCGGAGGCGTGGGTTCCAGTGGGATGGGAGCTTATCACGGAAAACATAGTTTCGATACTTTTTCTCATCAACGTCCCTGTTTATTGAAAAGTTTAAAGAGAGAAGGTGCTAACAAACTCAGATATCCCCCCAACAGCCAGTCAAAGGTGGATTGGGCAAAATTCTTTCTTTTGAAACGATTCAGCAAAGGAAAACTCAGTCTCCTGCTCCTCATCGTCCTGGGCGTTGTGGCCGCTGTTCTGGTCAAGGCTGTATACTACTGAAGAGGGATCCTGTTCAGCCTCCTTGATGCCTCCACTGAATTATTCCTCTGTTAAGTAGTTAATGAACCCATAGTTTTAGCATCCTACCAAAAATGGAAAGAAAATATGCAGCACTGTAGTCAACCCTGACGTCATTGCCAAGCACCATTAATGCAACTTGCATTTCAGCCAAATCCCAGCATTCCCCACTGAGGACACTCAGAACCTACTCTAGACTGTGCTGCCCAGATTGGGGCCAGGGAAGGAGAATGTCTGGAGCTACCCCTGCATTCCGTGGGAGCTTAAAGGAGTCTCAGAACCAGCTCAGGGACTGCCTCCCCCTAGTTCATGGGACATGGGACACCCCACCCCGTCCCTGCTGTTGCCTCCATCACTCTGGAAACTTTCAAGAGTTCAGTCCAGAGAGATGAGGCTAGATTTTCCCAGGCTCTAGAATCGGGGGAGAGGGGTCCCTGTCCCTCATTCGCCCCTTGGGATTTGCGGACATGACCTCCACGAGTTAGCCTGCCCGTCAGATGTGCCGTCTGACCAGTGGTGTTCCTCCATTCTCCGTCCATTCACCACCCTGCCTTGTGTTTGGTTTGTGGCATCTCTTGTCCCTGCCCACAGAGGCTTATTGTGATGGTAACCCCAAAGCATCTTGTAAATCCTAGGACTTCCTGGAAGATAGTGCCAGTTTCATTCAGGTGTCACCTGTCATTCTGACGATGTTGGCATTATAGATTGTACATCTTACAAAACCTAACTGGCATTTTTAAATGGAGTAGTAGGAGTGCTGTACTTAAAACAATTCTTATTCTCTGTCAGGGCCCTGAAATTGCAAGTTAGTGGTTTTCCAAGGACAGATCTTTAAGTTTTTTATTTCTGTAGCACAATGCAAGTAAATTTCACTTTTTTAAGCTTCAGAGAGGCCCCTTTTGGGGAACCCATTTCCTGTCTGTCTTGGACAAGAGGCCTTGGATGTTCAGGACCTTGGGGTGGGTCATTTGGAGTAATCTGCAGGAGGACTCGACGCCGTAGCAGTTGGCCAGGCTGAGGGGATGGAGGACCAAGTAGCTCTCCTAGCATGGCAGGACCTGAGGTGCCTCAGCCGGGAATGTACTAAAGAGGATTCCAGAGGAGGGCGGGCTCCCCACTGGGCCTGCTGAGGGACTGGCGGCCAGAGCCCCACTTTCCCCCCTTTTGAAACAGACTTCACCCACTCGACGAGAGAATGTAGTTTACTTTATGGAATGTATAATCAGCTTTGTTGAATGAGTTTGTTCCATGAAGACTGTCTGAAGTATGTCTTTATCACAGAATGAGGTGTCAAGAATTAATCACTACACTGGTTTAGGAAAAAGTTGCTTAAACTGTAACTATAGAATAATCAATCATAATTTCAATATGGCATTTTCACTTAGTAAATTGTAATTATAATTTCTAGTTAAACTAAATTATTGGCTTGTCTAGTAGTATATTCTGCTTCAAAATAAACTATTATATTTGATGAAAGTGTGGAACCTCAGACATGATCTTTGGGAGAGAATTCTTTGAACATATATTTTCTCCAACTATAAATACATATTTTGTCTTTACCAAAAAAGGATTTACATTGGTCATTCAAAATCATGAACTTTCTGTGGCCAATGGATGTAGAATGATAGCTCAGGGATGCAGGAAACTTACGAATCCAAAGCTAAGTCCAATTCACTAATTTTAGTTAAATTAGATCCCACAACCTACTGTGTTCCCAAGGGCAGAAACTGTCTTACTTATCTTTGTTCCCCTCTGCACCCCCCACACACACACACTTAGTAGGGTGAATTGTTAAATGAGTGAATAACAAAGGCCCCTGAAACACCCACAGTGCAAGATGATCCCCAGTCCTGGGCAGGGAGCGGCTTGTGTCAACAAGTCTCCAAGGCTGATTTCTTAAGGTCGTGTATTATGAATGTCACTGGCCTGCATCTAATCTGGTTCTGAGATGACTTTGGAGCAGGTTCTGCCTGTGGCGGGGACTCTCCTCCTGGAGTGGGGTTGAGACTCATTCATGAGTCACTGTTTGATAAGGATTGACATCTTCTGCTCATAGTTGCTCTCCTCACCTTGTCTTTGGGATAGATGTAGTTTCGTTGGACTTGTAAATAATTGCCCAATGCAAGATGACGACTCCTAGAGGACACCACACAACCTATTGAGGTCCTCCACTCACAGCCTGGGTGTCTCCCAAGCTCTCATGCCTCTTATGTGTTGGGTAAGCAGGGGGTTTCAGAATATGGAGAGAAAACATCCCCATTTGCTGGGGGTCTGGGGCGGGGGGCAGGACGTGGATTATCTCAGTGTTCCGAGCTGGAATAGTCGTGGGTCCTTGTCACCAGTAAGTGCCAGAGATGACATGGTGTAGGAGACAGACCAGGTGCTTGTACTCAGGGGTCGAACAGTCCTGGCAGTGCCTTTCCTAGCTGGAAGACCTGAGGCAAGAGATGGACCCTCTCTGAGGCTTGGTTTCCTCACCCATAAGATGAAGATAAAGTAGTACTCAGGTGATATTGAGGTTTAAAGGCCTAGTACATGAAAAGAAGATGTGTAATATGGGGCCTAATACAGCTCAGTACCTGTAGATGCTATTACTGTTTTATTACTCTTGTGATCCAACATTAGCACCCCAACAACATTGTTCCAAGGGGAGAATACTCCCCCAAATCAACAAATGCAGTCTCAGACAGCAAGCACTTACTAAAAGTTAGGTGCTGTGGTTAGGAGCTTTTAAATCATAATCTGCTTCCTGGGTTTCAGTCACTGGCTGCCCTGTGAATACCAGGGGAAGCTCCTTTAAGAAATTCTGTGAGACACATAAGTGGTATTCCTGCCCCAAATACATTGCCTGAATCTAATCATGAGGAAACCTCAGACAAACCTAAATTGAGGGAGATGCAACAAAATGGCTGGCCTGCACATTTCAAAAACATCAAGGACAAAAAAACAGAGAAGCCGGGGAACTGCTCAGGTTAGAGGAGACAAGGAAGCAGGACTGCTAAGGGCAATGCACAATCTTGGATTGGATCCTGGGCCAGAAAGAAAAATTGCTGTCAAGGACATTATTAGTGTAACTGGTAAGATTTGAATAAGGTTCATTAATTAGATAATCCTATCTAATAAAAGAGTAATATGCAAATTAACCACCACTCCATTATACTCACAAAGCCACGCCCACCAGCCAATCAGGAGCGAGTATGCAAATTAACCCAACCAAAATGGCTGTGGCCACAGAGAGAGCAGGAGGGAGACTTGGGTTTCCCCGGCGATGGAGGAAGCCAGGCTTTCCGCACACCCTGGCCAGCCCAGGCCTCCACTCCAGGCTACAAAGTTTCAATTATAGAAGATAAATAAATCCCAACAAAAATGGCAGCAGCCACGGAGCTGGAGAGAGAAGGAGGCAAGGGTTGCCCCTGGCGATGGAGGAAGCCAAGCTTCTGCAGCCCTGGCCTGCCTTGGCCTCTGCTTAAGGATACAAAGTTTCAGTTATAGAAGATAAATAAATTCCAACAGAAATGGCTGCTGCCACAGAGCGAGCTGAAGGCTTGGCTCTGCTCAAGGCTACAAAGTTTCAATTGTAGAAGATAAATAAATCCCAGATACCAGGGCCTCCGCTTGGGTCGCCAGGGGGCGTGGCCAGCCTGCAAACCACCACAGGTCCCTTGCCCAGGCCCCTCCACACCCCAAGGGAACCCCCACCCTGACCTGGGACACCCTTCAGGGCAAACCAGCCGGCCCCCACCTGTGCACCAGGCCTCTATCCTATCTAATAAAAGAGTAATATGCAAATTGACTGTCACTCCAACACACAAGATAGCTGCCCCCATGTGGTCAAAGATTCTGCCCCCATGTGAACACAAGATGGCCACCACAAGATGGCCAGCAGGGGAGGGCAGTTGGGAGGGACCAGGCCTGCAAGGGAGGGCAGTTGGGGGCAATCAAGCCTGCAGGGGAGGGCAGTTAGGGGTGACCAGGCTGGCAGAGGAGCGAAGTTGGGGGTGACCAGGCCTGCAGGGAAGGGCAGATGGGGGGGACCCAGGCTTCCAGGAGAGAGCAGTTGGGGGGTACCAGGCCTGCAGGGGAGGGCAGTTAGGGGTGACCAGGCCTGCAGGGGAGGGCAGTTAGGGGCAAACAGGCTGGCAGGGGAGCAGTTAGGCATCAATGAGGCTGGCAGGGGACTGGTTAGGGGGTGATCAGGCTGGCAGGCAGAAGTGGTTTGGGGCAATCAGGAAGGCAGGCAGGCTAGCAGTTGGGAGCCAGCAGTCCTGGATTGTGAGAGGGATGTCCGACTGCCCATTTAGGCCCGATCCTACCAGGATCGGACCTAAACGGGCAGTCGGACATCCCTTGAGGGGTCCCAGATTGGAGAGGGTGCAGGCTGGGCTGAGGGACACCGCTCCCCCCCCCGCCCCCGCCCGCCCCATGCACGAATTTTGTGCACCAGGCCTCTAGTATCTTATAATTGCTAAACCTTCTGCTTTTCATGTTGTCCTATGGTTATATAAGAGAATATACGTGTCCTTGAGAAATCACCCTAAAGTGTTTAGGGGCAAAGGGTCAGAAAGTCTCCAACTAACTCTTAACAGTTCAGAAGAATAAAAAAAAAAAGAGATGTCCTTATATATAGAAAACTAATGAAAAACCAAATGGGGCTAAATATTCATTGATGAATCTGGGTAAAGAGTACACAAGAGTTTGGGGCTATAGTAGCAACTTTTATGCACATTTAAAATAATCGAAAAATAAAAGTAAAACATAAATAGAATAAAGCTGAGAAACTACCAAAGCTTTAAGAAGAATAAGACACTGTGCAGTTAGGCAAGCAGCCAGCTCCCTGCTCAAGGCCCACCAGTCAGCAGCTGTGAGAAGCCCTCCACCTCTTGGACCTGTTTCCTCATCGGCCCCTGTCATGGTCAGCTTGGAAAGGCCTACTAAGTATTAACAGGCAGCTTTAGAATCGGCCAAAGAAGCAAGGACAAGTCCTTGGGCATGTTTGCACCATGGTAAGGAGAGAAAGGCAATGGGCACAGTGCAGTGTGGTGGCCAGGGAAAAGAGGTGGCCTGGGGCTTCAATGGCAGCATGTGACCTGCCTGCAACCTCTCAACCTAGGTCTCATGAAGAGGTCAGGGTGAAAAGCATCGTGGTGCCCAGAGGGTCTGTCCTAGTACTGAGATGCACAAAGATGGTGAACTTGGCTCCCCAGGAGAGGAACAGTGCTGACTATCAGCCAGAAGAGGGCTCTGTTTTCTCCCGTGTCATCCTTTGACCAACAGGCTTTCCACTCTGGGGGTGCCCAGAATGGTTTCACAGATCTGCAGATCCCAGGGGCAGGATTAGGGTGAGGTGGATGAGGCAGGGTTGTGAAAGTTCCGGGTTGGGTTCTGCCATTATTAAAGATGTTGATACTTTGTACATCATGGATGTTTCTGCATTAATTTTGGTTATTCAAAATATTGCATTAAAATATTATTTATCTTGATTATTGAGTTGTTTAGCTCCCATTTATATTTTGCATCAGAGGCCAGTGTGCCATTCGCCTCAATCTAGTCCCCCTGGAAGATTTAAACCATTAATTGCAACAGCATCAGTGTTGGAGACCGGGTGTAAGCTGACAGAGTCCTTCCACCCGAAGGGACTGATAAGATTCAGTCCCCTGCCCACACAGTGTCCCCTGACTTGTTTGGATGGCGATTTCCAATTGTCAGCAGAATGAGAGCGACCTTTCATGGCTTACCAGAGGTCTGTAACTATTTACTGAGGTTTGCTGTACTGAGAATTTGGCTTCCTGCTTTATCTCCCTTAAGACATTAAGAGGAATGGAGAGCATGTTCCTTTTGAACTGACCTCCCAGTCCGTGTTTGTGTCTAAAAGGTATTGCGCAGTTAATAAAGCTGCTGCAGTCTGTCAATGGCTTGCAGTCCTCCTGATGCCACTTTCATGTCTTTCTTTTCTTAATTCCCACCTCCCTACCTCAGCCCGGTTCACCTGTCAGGCTGGCACTGACACATCAGCACAGAGTTTGCGATAGGCCAGATAAGGTCCAAGTTAATGTGCCCTTTGAATCTATAAAGAAAGGGTTAGCAAAAGAATCAGTCCTGAGAACCCAAACACCTGCCTTTGATATCACTTCACAGTCAGCGGCTGGGGCCTGACTTCTTTATCTCTCAATTTTCTCATCTGTAAAATAGTGATAGCAATCCATTCTGTGCACAGTTTATACTGAAGACAGAATATCATCCTGATTGAGACACTATGCTGAGCCTGCCCTTTAGTTATAAACTCAATAAACTGTCACAGATCTACCATGTAAGCACTCTCACAAGGTGGTCAAGAAGCTGGGTTCTGGAGTCAGTCAGAGCATCATACCAGGAGTTCAACAATGATTTATTGAGCACCTGCTACATGCCAGACCTGTTCTAAGCAGTGCACACACACATAGGTGTCCCTGCCCCACAGAGCTGTCTGGGAGGCAGACAGACATTAGCCAACAAAACAGAGGAACTAGGCCGTGAAAGACAGTAAGAGGAAAGAGCCTGATGGGCCGAGGGGCCCAGCAAGGCTTCTCTGAAAGTGGCATTTTAGCTGAGACCTTGAGGTGGGAGGAAGTAAGAGCATTGAAAGTGGAAGAAACAGCTGTGCAAAGACCCTGAGGTGGGAACTGAAAGCTAGGCGGTGTGAGGGGGGCCCAGTGGGGGAGGAAGAGGAGAGTAGAGCAATGTGACCTTGAAGAGGTGCATAGGTAAAGGCCTCAGTAAGGACCTTGGCCTTTATGTCAGATAAAGATCGTTGGAAGGGTTCTCATCAGAGCAGTGCCAAACCAAGGCCTGCCCTTCAGAAAGTGACCTGCTTGAGGTCCAGGCAAGGCCTGTGTAGAAGACGCTGCGTGAGGTCTAAACCCAGGGTCTGCTTCATCGGCTGGAAACCATCAGACAAAGGTGAGGTCTGTCTCCATTAGGCAGCCTTACGTAACACACCGCCCCTGCGCCAAACCCCAAGCTGGTTGTGAAACGAGATGACTGGAGCGATCGGCATACATTACAAGAGTGTTGCTGGGGCTCATTCCTTGGTAGATGAAGAGTAGCATCACTCATGGAAACACCTGTTTGGGTCATGGGACTCATTGCCTGCCAGTATCAGGGACTTGCCCACCAACTCCTTGTTTCTTTTTGCTGCTTTGGGTGACTCAGCTCATGGCACCTTTACTCCCTCTGGAATCTCCATCTTGCCTTCCTCAGATTCTGAGGTGACCTGCACCTCAGTGTATTGTCCCCCACTAACTCCTGCCCACCAGGGCCCGGGGTGCGTGGCCGTGGTTGCCACTGATGTTTGGGGCCATGTGTCTGAGCTCTTGGTCCGCATTTCTGCCCATTCATGTGACATGCATGGGACTCCTTGGTAGGGATTTATTGACAAGAACTTGAGCTTACGGCCTTGAAGGTCTGACTATTCTTGTAATTGTCAAGGTGGACATTGCTCAAGATATTAAACAGAATTATATGAAGAAAAGCGTTCCATTAACAATAAATTCAGGACACCCTGTTTCAACACATTTTAGCAGTTTTTTTAAGTACAGGACTTTTCAGAACATTTAATATGCTAATGTGGATTATAAATTTCCAGAAAGGAGTGATATGTATTTGTCCATTTTTCAGGAGCATCCTGTAGACTAGTGTTGAAGTACATGCCCCAGGAAATGCCCTCCATAGCCACTGAGTTGCAGGAGGAAGGACCCCTCTGTGTTCAGCGTGGGTCAGGCCAGTGGCTGCCCTTCCTTTCAGTCTCCCGGCTCCTGAGGGGACTGCCTCACACTCTTCAGTTCTAACACCAGCCCAGCAGAGGATGAGGGAGGGTTTCGGCTTTGCCGGGCCGGCCAGCACAGCCTTGTCACTGGCCCTCTGTTGCCCATGACTCCTGGAACCGGACGAAAGCTGCCCATGGCTCAGTTGCACAGAGACATGTTGGCATGGACTTTGTTTAATCTGCTTTAAAAATAGAAAGCTTTTAGCACTTTTCCTTTTTAATTACTAAATAAGTGCATGTTTTTAAAAGAATCAAATACCAAAGTGCATGCAGTAAAAAGTGGAAGTCTTTCTAGCCGTTGAGTTCCTTATTAAGGCTCTGCCCAGTTTGGCCGGGAGAAGGCTGGTCTGGAGTCAGCGACTAGGTTTGAATTCCAGCTCTGCCAGATGCTAGCTGTGTATCCCTGGGCACAAGCCTTGGTTTGCTCATCTGTGAAATGGAGGCACCACAGAAAGGGCTTTGGGGAGTAGTGAGTGAGATAAAGCACGAGAATTTTTGAAGTATAGGGTTTTTCTTCCAGAATCCAGCTACTTTTTAAAGCCCAATTCCGTGTAATGAGTGTGCTAATTACAGAATGGGGCCAATCTCTTCAGTCTGTTCATGGGACTTGTTTTTTTTTTAAGTCCTCAAGGGCAATATCTACATGCAGAAACCACTCGTCAGAGGTTTATTCTTCAAATTAATATTTAAATTATCGAAGTTAATAATGCAAAAACAGATTCATTTGGTCATCTTATAGGTTAGCTGATTTTTTACTCTGGGAATGAAAATAAAACCTTTCCCAGGACCTTGACAAGGTGGTGATTGCCTTGGAAAATGTCATGCTTTTAAGTTCAGCTTATGAAAGTTCTTATTCTTTTTATAAGTCCAGCTAGGATTGCCAGGTAAAATATGGGATGCCAAATTAAATTAGAATTATCTAAAGGTCAGATGTACTTAGTGCTCTGTATTTTTATTTGCTTAATCTAGCAACCTTGCATCCAGTAAATGTAAATGATTACTTTTAAGAGCTTATGGGCCCATTTACAAAATTTTAAAACTTTTTTTAATGTTTACATTGTACCCTATTTTCTTGAAAAGTTCTTTAACTGTCTGAACTAACAAAAAGCCATCTTTTTAATACTAAATAATTCTAATTCTAACAAATTGAACTTATAAAACACTGTTAACCTAACATTAAAAAAAAATTATTGCTTGATTTTAGAGAGAAAGAGGAAGGGAGGGAGGAGGGGGGAGAGAGGGAGAGAGAGAGAGAAACATGGATTTGTTGTTCCAGTTAATTATGCAGTCATTGGTTAAGGCCTGTATAAGCCTCGACCGTGGATTGAACCCTAAACCTTGGTATATTGGGTAATGCTCTAACCAACTGAGCTACCAGGCCTCAACCTAAAATTTTTATAAATGTTCCAGAATTGCAACAAATTAAAGTCACAAATCTGAGTCGATGCCCGCCCCCCAGCAATTGCACATTTTATGATGGCATTACAAAATTGTCAATTTAATAGGCCAAAATGTTACAAGTTTATAAAATACTACATATATACAAATTCCTTCTCAAAAGACATAAAAAACGTGTGCCTCATTTAATTCTTCCTCCAGCTGGGAGATGCCATTTGCCAAGGCTGACAATGACCACCCCATTGGCCAGAGCTTCACTTACCAGAGATTCACCCAGGCCCCAGGTCTGGGCCGTAGATAACAGGGGATTCAGCTCACCAGGAGCTCAGGAAACCCTTACATCCTTCCATGTACTATTTGGGGTTATCTTCTTAGAATGCCTGGGTGTTCCTGGCCAGAGATTTTGGCCAGGATGTTGACTGGACGTATGTTGGCAATATACACACATCCCCTGGGCTACAGCTACATGCCCATCACTTCAAGAGGGGGTGGTCCAGAGATCCCAATGCTGGTTTCAAGTTATGCTCATCTGCCTTCTTCACAGAAGGAATTTCTTTGCCAAAGTCTGGAAATCTTACCTGGGTTTATAACTTGACTGAACTTTATATTTCTTATGATTTGCAGATCTTTGGATATTCTTGCCCAAATCTCTAAGAATCAATTTACTTGAGCTGAAATCCTCCAGTTCTGGCAAAACCGTCTTTCTCAGGGCCACATGACTCTCAGGGTTTTAACATAACATCGGTTTGAATTGTGGATCCCTCCAGGGGCTTTAACTGGCTCTTCGTCCTTAAAGCCCAAGGACATTTTTCTGACCCATGCTAGCAGGCCAGGGATCGCTCGCCCTGGCAGCACACTGCTAGCATTTGGTGTGTTCAAGTATACACAGTAAAACGGCCTTTTAAAAATTATGTCACTCAAACTCGACTTGACCTTAATTATGCCCATCAGAGTGGTTGCAGAATCAGAGCCTGGGTGTGTCAAGGGACAGCTGGCTGCCAAATCCCGGTGATGGCAGAAAACAGCAGAATTTCCCCCTGCCCCTGCCTCACTGTTCCCCACAGAAGGCTCTATCACCCCAGATGCCCTCTGGGGTGCACCACTTCTAAGTTTACCAGTTTTCAGGAAAAGGCACAAGGCCTTCTGCGACCACAGGAGAGAGAACCAGATGCCACAGCTGGCTCCCGGATGGCAGAATTGTCTCTGGTGGAAATACAAGTGACTTTGCAGGGGATGGTGCCTAAATGAGGCAGGCCAATTTCCTCGCCAGAGTGACAGAAACAGGGGATCCTAAAAGATTAGCCCATTTCCTTCATTTCCTTAGGGAATGAAACCCATGATCTTCAGTTCCTTAGAGAAGTGAAAGTAGCAACCAGGAATCCAGTAATTCCTGTTGTCTGCAGGCTTTATAAGTCTGCTGAGTGTGAGGAGGTGGCCTGAAGACGTGCTGGGACTCCACGCACTGCTGTCCTCGGGATACTGCAGTCCTCTACCCAGCCCTGAGCCCAGGAGCAGCGCCAGGATGTCTCAGCCGCTGGCCGCCCTGCTTCTCCTCCTCGCCATCAACGGCGCCCTTGCCCTCAGGATCTGCTCTTTCAACATCAGGTCCTTTGGGGAAAGCAAGAGGGAAAACCAGAAGGCCATGGATGTCATTGTGAAGGTGAGCCCCTTTCTGTGGGAAGAATCGCTGGACCCTGTCCACTGCTTTCAGACTTGAAGAGACTCAGACTTTAAGTTAGTTCCTTGGGTGAAGGTAGCAGCTGGCTTGAAATTTTATAACAATAACAACAGCAGTAATTATAATAGTTACTTCAGTTCTCTGTGTCATTATCACCTCCCTATAGGACTGTGTTGTTGTTGTTTTAATTATTTATTGACTAGAGAGAGAGAGAGAGAGAGAGAGAAACATTGATTTGTTGTTTCACTCTTATATGCATTCATTGGTTGATTTTTGTATGTGCCCTGACCTGGGATTAAACCCACAACCTTGACATATCAGGATGATGCTCTAACCCCGTGGTCGGCAAACTGCGGGTCGTGAGCCACATGCGGCTCTTTGGCCCCTTGAGTGTGGCTCTTCCACAAAATACCACGGCCTGGGCGAGTCTATTTTGAAGAAGTGGCGTTAGAAGAAATTTAAGTTTAAAAATTTGGCTCTCAAAAGAAATTTCAATCGTTGTACTGTTGATTTTTGGCTCTGTTGACTAATGAGTTTGCCGACCACTGCTCTAACCAACTGAGCTACCTGGTCAGGGCCATGTGGGACTGTTTTGAAGAACACATTAGCTGATAAATATAAAGCTCCTAAAGCAGTGGTTCTCAACCTTTCTAATGCTGCGACCCTTTAATACAGTTCCTCATGTTGTGGTGACCCCCAACCAAGACCATCGGAAAACACAGATATTTACATTATGATTCATAACAGTAGCAAAATTACAGTTATGAAGTAGCAACGAAAATAATTTTATGGTTGGGGGTCACCACAACATGAGGAACTGTATTAAAGGGTCGCGGCATTAGAAAGGTTGAGAACCACTGTCCTAAAGAAATACTTGGCTCCCAGTAAGCTCAGGTAAGGGTGGGCTACTACTATAATTCTTAGCACCATTTATCGAATGCGTGTCAGCACTCTAAGTACAAGATTTCATTTAATAACCCTTAAGAAGGAGGATACTTATCCCCCATCTAGAGATGACGAACAATGAAAGGTGAAGTAATATCGTATAGCTTGTGGGCGGGTGGGGAGCTGGGGTGCCAGCCAGCCTGGTCTTTTAACCATCCCTGCAGCACAGATTTTTACTTGCTTTCTACCTTCCTTTCTTCCTTTCCTCCTTCCTTTTTTTTTCTTTCTCTCTTTCTTCTTTTTTTCTCCCCCCTCCCCTTCTTCCTTTCCTCCTCTTTCCCTGCCCCCACCCCATCAACCTTTTCCCACTCCCAATTCTAATCTTTTTCTCCACTTCGATAAGACTTTTCTTGGATAATATAACCGATGCCTGGAAACTCTGCCCACACTTCTCTGGAGTCAGTTGACTCTTTTTACCCTACAGGTTAATTAGGTTAATCCTCACCTGAGAATGAATATATATATATATTGTTTTCAGAGAGGAAGGGAGAGGGAGAGAGAGAGAGAGATAGAAACATCAATGATGAGAGATAATCATTGACTGGCTGCCTCCTCCATGAGAGAGAATCATTGATCGATCTCGCAACCCGGGGATGTGCCCTGACCAGGAATTTAACCTGGGATCCTTTGGGATCCTTTAGTCCACAGGCTGACACTCTATCCATTGAGCCAATCTGGCTAGGGTTGAGGATATTTTTCCCCATTGCTTTTCAGAGAGAGTGGAAGTGAGGGAGGGATGGTTGCTGAAAACTTTCCCAGGACTCTGACTGGGTGTTATTACTTTAGAAAACTCCGGGGGCACCGTGCTGTAGTGGGAATGCCAGGAGCCTGGGTTCAGATCCCACCTGGCAGCAGGTTAAGTGAGCTGGGGAAGTCCCTTCTGCTCCCTGAGCCTCCATGGCCTTTCAGGAACATGGTTCCTTACACAACCTGGAGCGCAGTGTGGCTGAGCAAAGTCAAGGTGAGTAAGGCAACAAGGCAGGTGATCCCTAACATGAGCTGCCACTCTGTCATTAAAGTGGATTACAGGGAGGACTGGCACACTCTGTTCTAGCTCAGACGGTCCTTTCAGACCTGCTCATCCTTGCCCTTTGGATGGTACCCAAGGCCTTGCAGATGTTGGTTTTTACCCAGGACAGCCATGCCAAGCCTATGAGAACCGTGACTCCCTGGCTCAACTGGAAACTCTGACACGTGAGGAAACGATTTCCCCACTTCCTCATGGGGAGGGGCCCATGGAGAGTGGGTACCTACTGAATTCCTCTCACCCTCCTCACTTTTTCTACCTGGGAAATGTCACCACAGGCTTAAGAGGCTGGCATTTTGTTCTTTGGTGATTCCATGGAGGGGGCCTACAGTCATCATCTCCCTTAAGCCACTGTGTCCTAGAGGGCTGACTGATAGACAGCCCATCAGACCAGACACCACGCATGTCTGAAGTCTTTGTCAAGGCCCCTGACCTTCTCCATTATTGCAAAGCCACCCTGTAAACAGAGGCCATCGGAAAACAGAGCCACCCAGAGCACTTACCGTGAGACTCAAATCCCAGGCTCCTGGGATAGTAGTATGTACAGGGGCACTTGTCTGAGCATCTCCTATAGGCCAGGAACTTTATATCTTATTTAATACTGTGACGTAGATGGCATTGTCCTCACTTTATTACTGAGACTCAAAATGGTGAAGTGACTTATTCAGGCTTCCATAGCTAGTAAGGAGAAGAACCAGGTTCAAATCCAACCACGTAAGGGGAAATGCCTTTTCCACTCTTCCACACTGGATTTATCACGTCAGAGAGGAGCCCAGCTTCACCATGCTGTAGTTGTTATGGCCTTTGTTGGGAAGGTTGGGGAGTGAGGGAGGCCTGCCTTCTCCTTCTTGGGTTTGTTGGCCGGAACCACGGGCAATTCTCCAGATGCCAAATCCTGCCTGGGAAAGGCTCCCTCTGCCTGTGACTTCGTCAGTTTGTGTCCTTAAAGAGTCAAGCTTGTTCATCCAACAAATACTCATTGAAGGTAGGCCATGTGCCAGACGCTCCGAGACACTGGGAGTGAGACAGTGGATGTGAGGGGGGGACGCTTCACAGAGCTTACAGCACCCGATCACTTAATTTAGGAGTGCTGACTGTCCTGGGCCCTTAATATGCATCCAAGCTCAGCCTGACAAACCCTCTGGTTAGTAGACCCCTTTTACAGATGAGCAACTGGAGTTCAGAGAGGTGAAGAGTGTTGCCCAAGGTCATGGAGCAGAACTGAGGCCTAACTGACCCTATCCGGGCTCTTCCATGCTGGCTGCTCCCTGTTTAGGGCCATGAAAGAGGCTTTCATAGGCTGCCTTCTGCCCCAGGTTTTTCTAGAGTTCTCCAGGCTGCCCCTTCCCCTCTTCCCAGGCTCACTCATGACACCGCCTGCTGGGATTCCCTCACCACTAGCCATGCACTTCCCCTACTCCCCTCCCCTCTGTGAACAGTCCGGAGAGTCTCACTGGGTTTTGGGGCTGGGAAGGCCTTCCAGGGACCCTCCTCCTCAGGTACTTCTCCTAAGGAAATGGAGCCAGGGGAAATATATTTTTCCTTGTCTGAAATATATTTTTCTGGCCTGAAGTTGGGGCAGAAAAAATGTCATGAATGAATTTGAAAACTGAATAATGACTGTGGGGGAAACACAATGTAATATTAGGTTGAAAAAAAAAAAGATGAAAACTGTATGATAAATATTGCCATTGTTTGCTGAGCATCTGTTCTGTGCCATGGACTGGACAGAATTTTATATCCACTATGTCACTGAATCCCTATGCCCCCTCATCCCCCCTGATCATCCCAGTTCCCAGATAAAGAGGCTGGCATTCAGGGAGCGTAAGTGGCTTGTTCAAGGTCACACAGCTGGTGAGTGATGAGTTAAGACATGAATCCAAGGCACAACCAGTGTGGCTCAGTGGTCGAGCATTGACTTATGAACCAGGAGGTCACTGTTTGATTTCTGGTCTGAGCACATGTCCGGGTTGTGGGCTGGATCCCCAGTGTGGGGAATGCATGAGGCAGCCAGTTGATGAGTCTCCCTTATCAATGATGTTTCAATGTCTCTCTCCCTCTCTCTTCCTCTCTGAAAGCAATAAAAATATATTATAAAAAAAAGACATGAACCCAAGGCCATCTGACTCAGAGTCCATACTTTGAACCAATGGGCTAGTCATTTTGCTGCCACTTTTGTAAATAGATATAATGGAGAAATCATGTGGGAAAGTGTAGGGAGCGGTTACAGGGTTAAGCCTTGGACTGACCCGCTGGCAAAGTTGCAAACAAGTCCCTTAAAGCTTGATCTTGTGACTGCTCCCTAGATCTTTCCTGGGTAATGGGCTGTGGGAGGGGCAGCAAGTGCTGTCAAAACAAGTGAAACTTACAAGAACATTGTAGATTACCTTGTTTGTCCCTGACTATAAATAAAGCATCAGCTTTGCAGTGTGGATCTGTTCTGTGGCCTCAGCAAGGCACAGAAGATCCACGTAGACCCAGCTTATTCTCTTGTTCTGTCTTACTCTTCATCCTTCACCGCCCTCCCTCAGGCTCGCCAAACCCTTGGCTGTGCTGGCGCGGCACAGGAAAGGAACTTCTCCTGCACTCTACCCTCTAAGCTCCTTCTCACCTTTCAGGGCCTTCAAATGCCCTCTCCTCCTTGGAGCTTTCCTTGGTGTCTGGGCAGAAGGAATTAATTATTCCTCAATATTCCTACAGCTGGGACTGGTTTAGTCCAAATGTCATGTCCCTCTCATGGTAGCTAGTTGGTTTCCATTTGTCCCTCTCACTGGACCATCCGTCTTTCAGGTCAGGGCTGTGTTTTAACAGGTTGGCATGGTCGCCTTTACAGTCACGCCGACTGGAGTTCAAATCCTGACTGCACCACCTCTGCTGGCTGTGCCTTTCAGCTCGTCACTCAGGCCTCTGAGCTGGTTCCCTCCTGCACGGCAGTGAGGGAAAGTCATTCATAGAGTTGGTGAGGCTCAGCATAGGCTCACAATAATGTCAGGTCTTATAGTTATTATCATTGTGGTTATACCTCAGTATCCAGCCTGGTACTTTTCATTTACTAAGGGTTTAATAAATATTGATTATTATTATAGTAATTACTCAAGCAAAGCCGAGAGGTGGGAAGTCGGGTGTGGATTTGGATTGCCTAGGTTCACATTATGCCTCGGCCACTGGCTGGGTGACTCTGGATGCTTTCCTCACCTCTCTGGAGCCTCAGGCTCCTTGTCTTTAAAATGGACACAGTAACAGCACCTGTCTCAGGGAGCCCTTCATTTATTTTAGGCAAGAATTTAATTAATTTAACAATGCACCCAATTGGATACTTAAAACATAGTAAGTGGACCCCCAAAGGTTTTTTATTATTTGTAGTAAGTGCCCTCAACCCCTTGGGAATTCTCTCTCTGCAGGTCATCAAACGCTGTGACATCATACTCCTGATGGAAATCAAGGACAGCACCGACCAGATCTGTCCCACGCTGATGGAGAGGCTGAATGGGTAAAGATGGGGCCCCAGACCCTCTGTGGGTTCAAGGTCAAGTGCAAGGGCACCTGAAAAGCTCCAGGGAACTGACTTAGCGTGAGAGCAAGCACTCACCAGTACACGTGGCCAGTGTGGCCTGGGCTTCCAACTCTGTTAGCCACAGTTCTAAGAACCTTCAATCAGTTAGCTTTAATATGATAAAACAAAATAAGGGAAACAGATGAGGAGCCAGGACAGAGAGAGAAATGAAAGAAACAGACAAGAGGCTGAGCTGAGAAGTGCTATTCTAAAGAAAGATCAGGTGTCAGTAGGAAATACGAAATGACCACAGACTGGGATGTTACGCAGCCATTATAAATCATGTTTATTGCAGAACAGGTTAGATCTAAACAGGCCAGCATGGAAGGATGGCTGCAATTGAACAGAACAAGTTCAGAATTGTAGGTAGAGCAACCCAGTTTATTAATCATATCGCATTATAGAGGAATAAGAGTATGTTTGAGTTTGCATGGGCATAGAAGAAAGACTGGAAGGATATGCTCCAAACTGCTACTAGTGGTTACTGTAGGGTCTAAGTTGGCCTCTAAAGGTCCTTTCTGTTTTCTTTCAACTGAACCTGAGACCATGCCTGGGGCTAGACATGTCCTAGATTTCTCTGCGGCCAGAGGGCGTAACATCGGGTTAGGCTCTGCCAGGGTGGAGTGATCAGCAGGTTTGGCAAACACACTGAGAGTCGGGTTTCTCCGGGAAGGTGAGGGTTTAGGGTCGATGGGACTTCATGGCTGTATCCCCAGCTCCCAGAACATAAACAACAGCTGGTTTGAAATTATAGTTCTGGGCTTGTTAGAAAATGCCTGGGAGTTTTCAGAGCAGGAAAGAATGTCCAACGAAAATGTGACTAAGAATACTGCATATGATAAATGCTCAGGAGTGGTGCATGGGTAGGTGACCAGAAAAGGTTGCTCCAATGGGGAGTATGAGCTGCAGCCCCAGCCATGGCCCAGAGTGGGGTTTGGGCGGATTCTGGCCTGAAGCTTCTATGGTCTCAATGGTCTCTTACAGGTACAGGCCAAAACATATAGATTCGGGAGTAGGATCTGGGTTCAAATTCCAGCTGTGTGCTTACAAACTATAAAAATGGGGTAACGGTAGTACCCACCTATAAGGACTAGAAATAAAGATCCTGGCAGACGTTACATTTCCAGCCAATGATGGCCCTTCTTATTAGACTCTCCAGGATGCCATTGGAGATAGGGAGGCAGAATGGAGAGAAGGGGAATCTCTGCAATAGGGAAATGTTTTTCTTTTTAAAGATACAGTGTAAAATCTTTGTTTCCTAGAAATTCAAGAGCCACAACATACAACTGTGTGATTAGCTCTCGGCTCGGAAGAAATACATATAAAGAACAGTATGCCTTTATCTACAAGTAAGTATCATCTCTGCTTCCTGGAACATGGTTCATGTATTAACGATGGCTATGAATTTAATCAAAATGCGTATCTTTTCTTCAAAATGAAATTTTGATCTCTAACCAGTTCTCAATATCAATAAAAGTAATTGCCGTCGAAATTGGGACTGGTGCAAAGTATTAACTCTTCAAACTAGAAAACACGAGCAGCTTCCTAACACCTAATTTGTTGGTTAACTCAGTGGTTGCCTGGTCAAGTGGTTCAGGATTTCTTTCTTCTTTGTAATCAAGTCCTGGTCCAGGGATGGAAACCTGAGTTGCCCAGCACAGCTGACTCCAGAACTTCATATTCTCACCTTCTTCCTACGAGTAATTTATTTTAAATCTGAACATTAACTGTGGTGCCCCAGATACTTAGTTATTGCGCAGCTCTTTGCCTCCCAAAGGACCCTGGCCATTGAGAAGAGATGACTGAGCCTTGTTCTTAAGGTAAAGATCCTTTCCAGCTCTCGAGCCCACTTGGAAGGCTAATGAAGCTGTGGGAACCTACATAATTAGTTCTTGAAAGAAGTAAGAAGACAGCTGACTCAGCTGGGTGGACTTATTTTTTCTCCTCTAGGGAAAAGCTAGTGACAGTGAAGAAAAGCTACCTCTACCATGACCTTCAGGATGGAGACACAGATGTATTTTCCAGGGAGCCTTTTGTGGTCTGGTTCCAGTCACCCCAAACCGGTGAGACCCACACACCTCTCTTGCCCATGATCTCCCCAGAGCAAATGGGCAACAGCCCTAAGTGTGAGCTGTGACCCTGGATTTTAAGCAGCATCTTTAGGGAGGCTTTAGGCTCAATGGAGAAGCCCATTAAGAACTTTTAATACCTGACCCTAGCCAGTTTTGCTCAGTGGATAGAGCATCAGCCTACAAACTGAAGGGTCCCGGGTTCAATTCCAGTTAAGGGCACATGCCAGGGTTGTTGTCTCAATCCCCAGTAGGGGGTGTGCAGGAGGCCACCGATCAATGATTCTCTGTCATCGTTGATGTTTATATCTCTCTCTCCCTCTCCCTTCCTCTCTGAAATCTATCTATCTATCTATCTATCTATCTATCTATCTATCTATCTATCTATCTATATCTATCTGAACTTGTAATGACTGTAGAAGATGCAGTGTAGTTTGATGGCACCAGGCTGGCTTCTCAGAATGCTTTGACTCAAGACCTCCCTAGTCTGGAGCCCCACCGTCTGGAATCAATGATAACTCCAATGTCTTTGGAACATTTAGGCTGATAGGAATTATTTACCTTAATTTCTGAGTCCCAATCAAGTACAACCATTTCTTCATTTAAAAAAATCCCAGTGATGGCCAGCAAAGTTGAACTCTTCAACATAGGGTCTTCCTCTAGTAACTACATGGAAGTCTCCTCCACAGAAATCCAAATGATTGCACCCTGAACTCTAACAATAATAGTACTTGTATTAAGCCACTAACAATTGTTGATCACTGATTAGTGCCAGGCACCTATACTCCTTGAAATGTACTAGGATTGTCTCCACTTCAAGAAGATGGAGTCACTGAGCCAAGTTCACCCAGCACCTATTGAAGTAGATAAGCCAGGATTGTGACCCAAGCCACCATCTCAGGAGCTCATGCTCTTACCCACTGTGTGACACTCAAGTGAAGTCAAGAATAAATTTGGTTTGCCACTTGGAGCTGCAGAGAAGCAAATATATTTTCAGCACCTATATGTGCCAGGCACTGTCCCAGGTGCCAAACAAGATAGACAAGGTCCCTGCTCTCATATTTTAGTATGGGAGACAGATAATAACCAAACAAATACATGCAGAGCTATAAGTGTGTACACCTACACTTACAAATATATACACCCTGAACTAGTTCTGCCCTGGGTCAATGACCTCAGAGGCAGAGTGCTGACTAACATAGGAGAATGGGGAGGGAATTCCCAGGAAGGAGAGAGAAGGAAGTGGGGGCTATTGAGGGCAAGAAGTGCCCTTCAGAGAGCACGTACAATAATCCTTCCTCACGCACACGATTCACATTTAGCTGAACAGAGCAGTGTTCAGAGCACCCCCATGCCCCCTTGCTGACTATATTTTCTCCTAGTGAGTCCTTTGTGAATTGCTAACAAACCTGTCTTATTGAGCTTCCAACTTCCACTCTTCTCTACCCCTTTCTCCCTCCTTGGGATGGCACCTCAGCCATGTCCTGTTTAGTTTTCTCTCTTGTTCAAGAAAAGCTCCTCATGTCCTCTCTATCTGGGATTAAAGATGAAGGAGTTAGCTATTCATATATCTAGCTGTTCAGTCAGCCAGTCAGTCCATCAACAAACATTTTGAGCACCTCCAATGTGCCAGGCACAGTGCTAGATACTGGAGCCAAGAGGGTGAGTGGGACAGATAAGCCTGCCCTCACAGCCCTGGTTCCAGTGGCCAAACATCGAAGTAAAGCAAGGAAGTTCAGAGCATGAGGGAAGTGAGCGAGATGTATTGCCTAGCAGGGTGAGGGCCCACCTTTGATGGGGGTGGGGACCGGGGAAGGCCCCTGGGAGGTGACATTAGGCTGTGACCTGCAGAAATCAGTCAGAGGGGACTGGCAGATTGTAGAGGGAGGGCAGAGTGAGTAAACATGTTCAGAGGTGGGGAAGGGCTTGGGGTGCACAGGGGGACCACAAAGAGGATGGGGGTGCAGTGGAGGTGTGAGGAGGAGCGTGCGAGATGAGGCTGCTGGATCTGTGCCCTGGAGACGGGCTCCAGGTCCTGGCTCCCCACTGTGTGACCACCCAACAGCACCCAGCTCCCAAGCAGGAGCGGGGCCAGGCACGGAGTGAGGGGAAGCAGGAGGACTAGGCGACGAGGCATCCAGAGCACAACCGCGCTATGAGCAAGTGGGCATGGCAGGTTCCGAGGCCGCCCACCTCCCTCCCTTGGGCCTCTCAGTGCCTCCTGGTGGGGGCCGGTTTTTAGACACTTTCCAAACATCCACTTTATTTTTTAAATAACATTTTTGGGCTTTTTTTTTTCTGATTATAAAGGCTGTATAAACTGACGTGCTCCGATTTTTTTCATTAGAAAAAAACTTCTTAGTACAAAAGCCAGCCTTATTATTTTTTAAAAAATAGAAAATGCAGTTTTTTAAAAAATGGGAAAGTAGAAACACCCACAGTGCCAGCAAGGGACACGGTCTCCCAGCTTTTTCTTAGCTGTGCAGGGCGAGTGGCAGAAAAGAGGCTCTCGTGTCCAGAAAACAGCCGCCTCGTGATCCTAAGATCATGCACCTCTCAGCCGCGGGCTGGACCCCCTGGAAGTGGGGGCCCAGTGACAGGGTGTGTGCCTTCTGGGAGGACAACCGCTTCCCTCAGCCCTGCCCTGGAACCTGGCAGGGGAAGTGTGTGACCTCTGCCTCCTTCCTGCTCCCCAGCTGTCAAGGACTTCGTGATTGTCCCCCTGCACACCACCCCTGAGGCATCCGTTAAAGAGATTGACGAGCTGGTTGATGTCTACACGGATGTGAAACGCCGGTGGAAGGCAGAGGTATCGACCCCCGCTGTTTGTTGGATTCCCCTCTGGCAGGGGCGGAGTCTGGTCCTGGAGAGGGATGAGTGACTCCCCTGGAGGGTGAGGGGCTCAGAGCCTGTGCAGACCACCCCTGCGGAGCCTCCTTGTGGGCCCTTCCTCAGCCCTAGATGTCCTTCTTGCTAAACCTGCCTGGGTACCACCGCGTGGGTCTTGGGCGCTCACACCTGCTCCCCTGCTCCCCTCACAATGGCTGCGAATGTTCAGGGAGGGACTAGGTGCCGGGCACTGTGCTGCGGCTGGACATGGCCGAGTGTATTGCATCCTCCCAGTGACCCCACGAGGTCACTGCTTTACCATCCTCACTTTGCAGGTGAGAACAGTGACACACAGAGGTCGGCAGGCTTCCAGGTGCAAGTGACAGAATCTCAAACTGGCAGAAGCCATTTCTTGGTTCTTGTAACTAAAATGTCCAGGAGTGGCTCAGGCACAGCTGGTCCAGGGCTCCGGCAGAGGAACCAGGGCTTGGCTTGTTTCTGTCCACCCTTGCACCCCCTTTCCTCTGGGGGGGGACTCCAGGCTCAGGCTGGCTCCCCTCTGGGACGGCAAAACGGCCACCAGCAGCTTCTAAATGACAAATTTCCTCTCCCACAATGCAGCACATACCCTGGGAGGGAGTCTTATTGGCTCTGATTGGGTCACATGTCCACCCCTGAACTCATCACTGTGACCAGGGGGCTGAGAGGCTCTGACCGGCCAAATCTGTGTCAGCTCCACCCCGACCTCGTGGATTGAGGGGAGGAGGGCTGCTATTCTCATAGCAGGACAATATATCTACCATCCCGCTGGCCTCAATGATTTCCTCACCTGGAAAACCGGGATGCCACCACCTGTGGCTGTGAGGTCTGCGGAAGAGCTTGGCAACTATGGAAGTGCTCGAGGGGGCTCTTCTGCACTCTCCTTTCCTCCTTTCGGGATGTGACTCTATTGGTCCCATCCTCCTTCTCAGTTCCACTGCTGGAAGTGCAAAATGAGTCAAGTGTGGCCCAGAGCTGGGGCATGGAGAACACAGGGGTGTCTTTCATTGCCTTCTTGTAAAGAGCAGGTCAAGAGAAAGACTCACTCATTCAACAAGAATTTATTGAGCATCTGTTAAGTGTTGGGTACTGAGGAGGTATCACTGGCCCAAAAATGAACAAGAGGAGAAATACGTGCTAAAAAAACCTTCAGTGAGGCAGATTGGGGTTCAGTTCTTGGTTTCACCCCTTGACCCTCCCAGCTGAGTGGTGTAGAGCAGGCCCTCTATCCTGTTTCCGCAGGAGCTAAAGGTCCTTCTACCTCCGAGTGTTTGTGAGATTGAAATGAAACTTTATAAAACACTTAATGCTGGATTTGGCGCACAGAGAGTGCTCCATGAATCGTGCCTTTATTAATAGAAGCTGGTCGTCACTAGGGTTAAGGATGACATCCTGTCCTCAACTGTGCCCATCAGTCACAGGGAAAACCATGATCAGAGGTCAAAATAAAACATTTTTGAAGAAAACTCTAAAGTCAGCAACAGCCCCAAACAATAGCACAGACAAGGAAATCTGGCACTTCCTCAGGATTGGGAAATATTGAAATTTTGTCCCAAGAGCCCTCCACGGGAAAACACATCCAAGATAGAATGTTCCTGTTGGTGACCTAAGGTTCTTCTCACTTCCTCCATAGACAAGATTTCCACAGGAATAAATTTCCAACTTCAGGACAATAGGAGGGAGAGAGCTGTGCCCAAACTGTCAAATACACCACCCAAGTTCACTTTTCCTGCTTGGAAACAAAAGGCATTGCTTCATTCATATGTTTGAGCCAGAGAGAAAAGATGTGAGGGAATCAATTAGCAGCCTTCTTTCATCCCCACCTAGCCCTGCATGAATTATAGAGACATGGTGACTAAGAACAGGAGGGAGCAGTTGCAGCTAACACCCCCTCCCTATTAAGAACACCCTCCCCTGCCTGTCAAATACTCATCAAAACTGTGACTCCATTTCATTTATATATATATTGTTAATGACAATTCATTATTTATGATCTCATGGGGATCAGGGACCCAGGAGCAGCCTGGCTCAGTGGTTCTGGCTCCTGCTTTCTCTGGGGAGGCACGGTCAGACATCAGCTGGGATTTCAGTCTCTGAAGGCTGGGTTAGGCCTGGACGATTCACTCCACGCTGGCTCACTTGCATGGTTAGCAGATTGGTGCTGCCTGGAGACCTCATCCCTCTCCCTGTGGGTCTCTCCATGTAGATTGGGCTTCCTCACATAATGGTGTCTGGATTCCAAAGATGGTCGTCCTGGGGCTCCTCTGTGGGGAGGAGGGTGCCCTTTCCACACCTCTCCCCTCTAACTCTGGAAGTAGCTTGCTCCCTCCTCCCTCTGGGCGTACAGTCCCCTCTGTGACTCAGTTTTAAACTTTGGCCTCTTCTTGTAAAAGGCAAAAAGAATTAAGGAAGACCCTGTGTTCGTTTGCCAGGGCTGCCATAGCCAAGTACCAAAGACTGGGTGGCTTAAACAACACCAATAGGTTAGGGAGGCTAGATGATCAAGATCAAGGTGTCAGCAGGTTGGTTCCTCCCGAGGCCTCTTCCTTTCTAATCTTCTCTTTCTATGAGGACACCAGTCATACTGGATTAGGGTCCACCCATATAATCTCATGTTAACTTAATTACCTCTTTAAACGTCTTCTCTCCAAATACGTCACATTCTAAGATACTGGGCTTAGGACTTCAAAATTTGGGAGGGACACAATTTATCCCGTCATTTACTGAGCATGGAGGATGGAGTCATTGCTGGCAGTGCTGAGTGATGGAGTTTGGCAACAAAGCCCATCCGGTGACTGATGCTCCACATCATGTCTTTCAGAATTTCATCTTCATGGGCGACTTCAATGCTGGCTGCAGCTATGTCCCCAAGAAGGCCTGGAGCAGCATCCGCCTGAGGACTGACAGAGAGTTCATTTGGCTGATCGGGGACCAAGAGGACACTACTGTCAAGATGAGCACCAACTGTGCATATGACAGGTGGGAGATAGCTGCCGGACCCGCTAGCCCAGACGGTGCTTCCTATGCGTTAGGAGAGGTGCCCCGCTCTGGTCAGATGAGGCATTTGGCTTGGAGAGCAGAGGCACATTTCAGGCCTCTCCACCTAGAGCTTTGCATAGCCTACAAACTGCATGAACTGGGCACCGTAGTTTGGCAGTGGCAGGCATGGGCTTCGGTGTCAGACTGGCCTGGGTTCAAACCCTCACTCTACCACTTAATAAGTTTGTGACTAAGAGACTTGTGCCTTTGTTTTCTCACCTGTAAATGGAGATTAGAGTAGTTCATCATTCATGGACACAGGATGATAATTAAGTGAAGTAGCATATGTAAATCTTATAACACAAAGCTTGCCATATAAGCGCTCAGTACGTTCGTTGCTGTTAATTATTCCATCACAAAGACATGTCACAGTTTACTCATCCAATCCCTTGTCATTAGGCATTAGAATTGGGCATTAGGTTATCTATCACATTATTCAGGATCAGTTATTTAAACATTTCTGATTCTATACATACTTTATGCATATATTTATGATTTCCTTAAGGTGAAACTCTAAAACATGAGAGCAGTTAGAGCAAGGAAGTATTTACACTTCTAAAGCTTTTGCTGCACATTCCTAAATGAAAACACATACATTTAAATAACTGCATGCCCTTGTGTGTGTAAAATCTCCCTGGGGATGTTCCATCAGCTTCCACCTTTGCTCCTTAAGCGGGAGGGAGGCGGTGAGAATGCCTGAAGCCTGTGAATGCTCATGACCTGGTCTCCCATAGCAGAGACTGCAGGCAGGGAATCCCCTAGGAGCCCTGGCCCACGCTGGCTTCCGTTCCCAGGGCTTAGCCTGCCATGGAGAAAGCATGCGATGGCCATCTGCGAGTCCACAATCGTTCTCACTTCTCTCGTTTTGAGGTCTGGCTTTCGTTTTCAGCCCATGATCTCCTTTGTTCCTCTCGGAGCTCTCAGGGCTGGTGTGTCCAATGCAGAAGTCGTCACCCCAGCCCTGGAAGGCAGGGAGCAGAGTCAGGGTGGGAGGCCCCGGAGACTGAGCTCGCTGCACCTCCCTCCGTTGAGGGGCTGCCAGCAGGGGACATGCCAGTTGTGTGGCCTTGGGCACATCAAATCCTTTCTGTGGCCCCATTCTTCTCCCCAGCAAACTCGAGGGAGGTGATGGAAAATGTTGAAGCAGAAGAACAGTGAATCACAGGGAGAGAAGTTCACAGCAGATTAGGGGGGGTGGGGAGCAGGTTAAACACGGTGTTCCCTGGGACCCCAGTGTTACACACGTGAATGCCAAAGGATGGCAGGATGACGTGTGATTTTTTTTTCCTTTTTATTACATTTATTGGGGTGACAATGGTTAATAAAAATATAGAGGTTTCAGGTGCACACCATCTGTATACTGTATTGTATGTTCACCACCCCACGTCAAATCTATGTTTTCCTTAACAGCATGTATCTTTTGTGTTTTTTTAAAAAGTTATATAAATATTTTTGTTTTGGACTCAGTGCGAGTCTTTGTTCTGTGTTCAAATATTTTTTGAACACCTCCCAGGTGCTGGGCCAGCCTCGGAAGAGCTTAGCAGGATCAGCCGGCCCACCTGTGTACGTACCTACTAGTAGAAGTCAGAAATGGGGGAGCCTTAACTATGTCCTTTTTGACTCTCCGGGTTGGAAAGGATGGCTTTAAGAAATCTCCAACTGCATGTGAAGAGTTTACTTGTGGATGGAGTTCAAAGTTAACCAGGTGATGGCGTTAGCCAACACAGGAAACCAGTCCGCCCTTCGGAGTCAGGGAACGCTCAGTGGATGGTCATGAACCAGCAGATGGACTCCTCTTGTCAGTCTTTAGTCAGTCTGTCAGGGCCCCGCAGACCCCAACTGCATGACCTCACTTGGTATCCATTAGCGTCCATGTTTCCAAAACTCAGTTAACTATCGTGTACCCATTGGTTTTTCTCCATATTTGTCTTTAAATACATTTGTTTCTTACTGAAAAAAATTAATTTTAAAGGAAATGACATAATACCAAGGTAAGAAACCAGCATCATTTGCCATAAGTCGAAAATAACTGTACAAATAATTCCAGTGAAAACTGAACAATGCAAATTCTGCCTTAATTCTCTTGCCTTTTTACTGCTTGCAGCCTGCTTTCTCTTGGTCAAAATGGAAGCTTAGGGAGTATTAAAGACAAGCCAGCACCTTTCTCCATAATTAAATCAGTAAAAGTGAAAAATAATGGCAAAGGAAATGATAATCTTAGAATACACAATACTGCTATGCAGTGTTCATGTAGCATATAAAGTCTTCTCTCCCACCACCAGGGCTACCTGTCCACACAGGGAGACACTGTCCTGGTGCCCACAGGGCCACAGAGGAGCTAATCCTATTTCCCAATCTTGGGCACTATCCTGAGGGTCACAGGCTAAGCCCAGGGGTGGACTTTGAGCACCGCATGACAGGTCCAGGCTGCTCCGTCAACTTCAGATGTCAAACATGGACCTTGCTGTGATCTCAGAAATCAGCGGTGGATTAACGTGACTGTCTTCCCTCCTCTTCTGTAGGATTGTGCTGAGAGGACAAGAGATTGTCAACTCCGTTGTGCCCAAGTCAAGTAGCATCTTTGACTTCCAGAAAGCGTATGGGTTATCTGAAGAGGAGGTATGGCTGCCACCTTGTCTTTCTAAGCTACTGTCCCGGACAGATGGGTTGGTGTCATCATTGAGGCCACTACTAGAGACCTGACATTGGGCCATTGGACCTTGAGTCTCAATGCCTATGGTTCTGTGATTTGAGGACCTGCCTAGGCTTCTAATTGAGCTGGTCCAGGGGCGATGCTCACCAGGGTGTGTTCTGTTGGGTGACTGTGGGCATTCCATCTTCTCTCCTGAAGCCTGAATGTGCTCATCACAAACATAAGAGTGCCTCCTCATTCTCAAGTGCATCTCCCTTTCATCCTTACAGGCCCTGGAAGTCAGTGACCACTTTCCAGTTGAATTCAAACTACAGTCTTCAAAGGTCTCCACCAACAGGAAAAAATCTTTCTCTTCAAAGAAGAGAACCAGGGCCCGCCGCTACTAGATGCGAGGGCACCGTTTTATTAACCATTTCTTGCCCCTAAATAAACAGCTCTAACAGCATGACCTGCTCCCTGCAGCCAGGAAACAAGACTGGCCCCGCTGCCCTCATTTTTCAACTTGGATTTAATCCAGCTTGACCCGAATTGGGAGGAGACTCTTCCATTGTCCCCCGTGGCTGGTACCTCCCCTGAATTGCCCAGGAGGAAACGGGGCTTTTGTAGCCAAAAGGAGGGTTTTCATGCCCTGAACCAGAACCTTGCCGCCAGCACAGCCGCTGCCCAGCCTGGCCCTGGAGAAGCTGCCGCAGGAGGAAGAACATCCGTTTTCAGTCTCACGAGGGACCCTGTTCTACCAGAAATGACTGGAAATGCCTAGGCCCCAACTGTACCCCATGATTCGGGCAATTCACTGTTTGGGGAATCTGGCCCCCTTGTCTGAGGTCGGGCCACCATCACATCTCACAGGGATGAACGATGAAGGCTTCTCCCACCTGATCTTCCTGCCTCTGAATTGTCCTCCAACTCAGCCAGCCCAGTGACCACCAGTGTCCTCCTTTGAAATTTCATTCTGACCACAGGCCACCCTCGTTCTCTCCCCCCGCCCTCCACTTACAAACCCCGCCACCATTTGGAGAGAGCCCAGAGGTTTTGGACACCACGAAGGTCTCTATATCCGGTGTGTCATGTCAGACTCCCCTTCGTCCCACCTGGCACGTTGCGCCTAGCAGGGCCGCCTCTTCCCTGTGCCCACGTGCCCTGTCCCATCCCAGAGCCGGGGCGAGGTGCCGGCCCCGTGTCTGCTGCATCCCTCTTGTCACATTCACCACATTGCATTTGTCACCAAGGCCACTATTGGGGCTTCTTGGGAGACCAGTGGATCAAAGGCCCCAGGTGACTGGCAGAGACTCGAGGATTTTATCCTATTTCTCTAACCAGTGGTCAGCAAACTCGGTCAACAGAGCCAAATATCAACAGTACAACGACTGGAATTTCTTTTGCGAGCCATATTTTTTTAAACTTAAACTTCTTCTAACGCCACTTCTTCAAAATAGACTTGCCCAGGCCATGGTATTTTGTGGAAGAGCCACACTCAAGGGGCCAAATAGCCGCATGTGGCTCGCGAGCTGTGGTTTGCTGACCACGGCTCTAACCAAAGAGCTGCAGAGGGTCCAGCGGCAGGGCACACGCTGCCTGCGTCCTGAATGGTGGCCGCTTTTGTTGGTTTTGCTGTTTTCCTTAATTGCCTCCTTGTTCAAGCAGCACACGAACATGACTTACTACACGAGCAGCACCAGAGAAAAAGCAGTGACCAAGGATGCGCCCCCATCCCTTCAGCCCCCCTTCCCGTCTCAGAAGCAACCCCTCTTCCCAGCTATGCATTCTGCCAGCCTGTACACCAATGAGCACATATGTAACCTTGGAAAATACAGAGAAAAGCACACTATTGGCATGGTCCCATTCGTTGCTTATTTCCCTTAACATATTAGGGACCATGTGGCTTTTCATATAAGAAAATTGACCACAAGCTTGGTTTTTGAAATTTGGTAACATCCGAGGGAATAGAATCAAAAGGCCCTGCTTAAGCGTGGAAAACCATTTCTCCAAACATACAACTAACCTCAGAAGTCTTGCTGGCGCGGGCAGGGTAAGTGGCGAGGCTGTCAGGCTTCTGTCGCCCCCTCTTCTGAGAAGGGCTGCCCCAGAAAACGTCCAGTTTCCGAGGTCCAAACGGTCAAGCCGGCACTTCACAAATGAACTTACGTTGCAGGAAAGAGCGTCCTTGTGCCCACGGGCCAGCGTCGTGGCTGGAATGGGAGTCCTGTGCTGGTGGGTGTGGTGGGGGGTCAGGGGAAGTGGACCAGACCCCAAGAGAGGGTGCCTGAGGCCTTGACCTGGCCCCACCACCCGGAGGCCTACTCGGTGACGAGCCATCCCTCTGTCCCTGCACGGAGCAGGTTACAGGAGTCACGGCATTGCCAGCTCTCAGTCCGGGCAAACTGCTAGGCACGGGGTAGGGGCAGAGGGGAGGCACAGAGTGGGGCTTCTCACTGGCCACAGCCTGAAGCAGCTGCAGACTCTCCCCTCACCCGCCCCGTTGCCCTGGGTCACCTGCCTGGACGGAGTTCCCATGGCCCTTTGTGGACCGTGCCTGATCGCAGGCACTCTCAGCATCAGCTTTGTTCAGAGGGTTTGGAACGTGCACCTGTTGCCACGGGAACCCCCAGGCCTGGCCGAGCCTGTCTCCGGAGGTCTGCACCTGCCCAGGAGCCTGCCTACTTAACAAGCCCCCGGTGGCTGCAGGCCAGACTTCTCTTTCATGAGTTATTTACCGAAAACCAGATTTTAAACTCACTCTCCGAGCGAGAAGAGGCACAGCATGTGGAGGGCCAGGCTCACTTTGGAGCCATCCTGGCCGTGGGACATAGAGCAGGTCACGTACCTTCCGTTTCCTTAGCGCCCAAGGGGGTTAATGAGAGAGTCAGCCTCACAGGTGATGTTTAAATAAGATAATGCAGGTAAAACGCCACGAGCCTGACACCAAGTCAGCCCTCCACAAGTGGAGGCTGGGTTTTCATGAACAGGACTTGCTCTGTGGAAGGGTGGGCCACTTTAAGTTTGGAGGCATGTGGCTCTCATTTAATTATTGGGAATGAGTTTTCACCATCCACTTCATCATTCACCTCAGCAAGTATTTGGGCAAGTGAGCCCCGAGAAATGGAAACGCCCCTACTTCCAGTCCTTGTTATTTTTCTCTTCCTCATCAGCACCCCTTTCCTGCCTCCCCTGCCCACACCCTTCATCCTGTCCCTCAGGGGGGCGGGGGGTGGCGGTGAAGGAGCGGCTCCAAGTCAGCAGCTCCTGTCCCTTGGGTTGGAGAAGGAAGTAAAGGCAGCTCCACACCAGGAGAGGAAAGTGCCAACCGTATCCCTCTCCCCAGCCAGGTGGGCGTGTGGGAGGGCAGAGCCACGAGGGGGGGTCACACCTGTATTGCTGCCACGTGTCCCCATCAGAGCTTCCACCCAGATGGTCCTGAAGGCGGAGGTCACAGAGTCTTAGCCACAGTCACATCTTGAACAAGAGTGGGTCACCCCGTGCCTCAGGCCCCGCGCCCCAGCAGCTCCAAGCCGCGCACTCACTTGATTCTTCAGAGAAAATGGATTGGGAAACTGAGTGCCCTGAACAGAACACTAGCCGAGTGATTGCTTGGTTTCCCAGGTTTCCATGTAAGCAAGACAGCTGCAGACAGATGCCAGGCTCCTCAAGGCCAAGGGCAAGGGGCTGCCCTAGTCCAAGTCACATAGTCTTGCTCAGTGATAATCAGTTGCTTCCTCTCTAATCCCACCACCTCCACCATTGTTCCCTATCATCTGTTTTCCCAACAGACAGGGTGTGCTTCCTAAAATGCAAATTTCATCCTATGTCGCCCCTGCCTAAAACCCTCAATGGCTCCCCATTTCTCTCTGGATAAAGACCCAAGTCCTTACCAGATCCTGCAAAGCCCTGTATGTCTTGGCTTTGACTTAGCTTTCCAACTCCATTTTCAACCGTCTGTACACTATAGCCACACTGTTTAGCTCCTCCATTCATGTTCTCCCCAGCCTCTGGGCCTTTTCATGTGCTGTTCCCCTCTCCTGGATCGCTCTTCTCCCCCATTCAGTTAGCAAACTTTTTCTCATTCTTCAAAACTCAGCTTAAACCCCGCTCAGTCAGGGAGGCCTGCTCTGACCAGTCTATTCTGGGACCCTGGGTTACATCTTCCCACAGTGCCCTGTATGGCTCCTTCTTCACTCTCATTACACATGTAATTACTTGTCCAATGTCCGTGTTTGTACATTTTTGTATGTTAATTTATGAATGATTTTTTCAGTTAAATACAAATTCAAGAACCCTGTCCCCCAGATTTTAAAAAGATAATAGTTTTTACAGAAAGAAAATATTTTAGCAAAAGGTAGCAGATATTGAGTAGTAAATTGTTGTATTTTTTCTTTTAGAAATCCAGATGGAAATGCCTAATTTAAAAAGTTAAGGAATGCTTTCTGAGGGCATAAATTAAGGATTGAAAAATTAACAGTGCCCTCTAGTATGTTAAAGTTTCTCAAATAATATTTGAAGTTTATAAAATGGGATGTCAACAGAAGAACTAAAGCCTTAAAATCCACTAAAGTTAAACGTCACTGTAGTTCCTTTTTCCCCCTAAATATATCTTCATTGATATTAGAGAGAAAGGAAGAGGGAGATAGAAACATTAATAATGAGAGAGAATTATTGATTGGCTGCCTCCTGCCTGCCCCCTACTGGGGATCAAGCCCACAGCCTGGGATGTGCCCTTGACTGGAATTGAACACAGGACCCTTTAGTCCCCAGGCTGACGCTCTATCCACTGAGCCAAACCAGCTAGGGCCACTGTGGTTCCTTGAACTTGCCCTGTGGTTCCTTGAACTTGCCCTTTACCTGCTTGCCTCAGGCCTTTGCACATGCTGTTCCCTCTGCCTTCCCTTCCTTCTTTGCCCCTCTTCCCTGCAAACACAGTGTCTCTCTCTCCATAGGTCTAAAGCTTTCATGGTCTTGAAAACTCCATGCAAATCTCTCCTTCTCTAAGACAAATCACACACACACACACACACACACACACACCTTTTCAAGGGTCGGCCCAGCTGGCACATATTCCCCAGGTGACCCAGGTTCGGGCTGATTGGAGCAAGCCCATGTTCCTACCTCTGTGTGTCCCTGATGGCAGGAGAAAATGTATTAGTCATTTGTAAAAATTCCTCCTGACCCTCTCTGCTTTAGGAAACTCTATTTCCCCTATCAAATACCCTGGGTGTTTCATTTCATTTTTCTGACTTATTTATCTTGAGATTTCTGCTTGAGAAATTTTAATAGTTTCATAGAAGCTAGAGCTGAAAATACCTTTAAAGATGGTAATAATGATAATAATAACAACTGTCATCTGCCAAGGCTTCCTCTGTGTCAGGCTGTGTTCTAAGAAGGCACAGCGGTATACACTATCTCACTAAATTCCAACCACAGCCCTGAAAAGGTGGGGTTAGTTGTCTCCATTTTATGGATGAGGAAACTGAGGCCCAGAGAAGTTAAACAACTTGCCCACGGTCACACAGCTGGTGAGTGGAGCCCAGGGCGACTCCTCTATGAGGCATCGTAGGTGTAGGGTCTAGGCAGGGGTGGGCAAACTTTTTGACTCGAGGGCCACAATGGGTTCTTAAACTGGACCGGAGGGCCGGAACAAAAGCATGGATGGAGTGTTTGTGTGAACTAATATAAATTCAAAGTAAAGGAGCGGACGGGAGAGCAAGAGAACCGGATAGAACAGCCGGATCCGGCCCGCGGGCCTTAGTTTGCCCAAGGCTGGTCTAGGGCCCATGAGACTTTTAGGGCTATGGAAGTGTTTTGATTTCTTTGAGAATAAGAAGGAAAAAATAAAATTTTAGGTTGAAGAAAAATGTTAATGTATAGTATTCATATATATTTTTAAATTAATGTAGTTGTAGAATATAATTCATTTTTAATATTGTTTTTATTGGTTTTAGAGAGAAAGTAAGGTAGAGGGATAGAGAGATAGAAACATTGATGAGAGAGAAACATTGATCGGCTGACTCCTGCACCTTCCCTAATGGGGATCAAGCCCGCAACCCAGGCACTCGGGGACCTCTTGGTTCATGGATCAACACTCAACCACTAAGCCACACCAGCTCCATGTAAAATATAGCTCTTGTTACTTTTTTTAATATAAGAAGGGATTCATGAAGTCAAAGGTGCCTAAGACCCACAAAAATCATAATGTGGCCCTAGTGGAGTCAGAAGTCAAATCAGGTCAGTCTGCCTCCAAAGTGCACATTTTCACGGTCTAGTATCACCCCATGTTACAGCTGAGGACGTGGAAGTCCAAGGCTACACAGCAGAGAGAAGACAGCCCAGTGGAGAACGCGGGTTCCCGGGTCCAACCACCATACCCGGCAGGAGGACAGCACCACCTGGTGGTATTTTGGGTAACTTCCCTTCAGAGAAAGGATGAGCCTAGAGAGGGTGCAGGTTCACACACCCGCTGAAAGCAGCTGCCAGCCAGTCTGCCCGTGGGCTTCCCTCTCAGCAGTGGAAAACCAAGCAAAGAAGCCACCTCCACGGGCTCTGGTTAGGTTATCATCGGAGTTCACACATCACCCCTACACACACACACACACACACACTCACACACACATACACACACACACACACACTCACACACACACACACACCACACATTCACACACACACACACACACACACTCACACATCACACATTCACACACACATTCACACACACACACACACACATACTCACACATCACATTCACACACACACATCACACACACACATCACACACACACATTCACACACACATCACACATTCACACACACATTCACACACACACATCACACATTCACACACACACATCACACATTCACACACACACACATTCACACACACACACACCACATTCACACACACATACACACACACTCACACATCACACATTCACACACACACACACACTCACACACACACATTCACACACACACACTCTCACATGCGCGCACACACACACACACACTCATACACACTCTCTCTCACACACACACACACACTCTTCTCCCCAGGTAACAAAATGTTGCTCAGAGTTTGCAAAGTGATTAGGTCCAATACGGATCCCACATGAGCCAATTTGTAATTTTCTAGTAGTTCCATTAAAATAAACAACACAAACAAAAAAACAAGTAAAATTAATTTTAATAATATATTTCATTTAACCTCGGGTTCAGCCAACTACTACTATGGTCAAAGCTAGCCCACTGCCAGTTTTTTTAAATAAAGTTTTATTAGAACTTGGTTATGTTCTGTCCACTCAGCAGAGCTGAGTGGTTTTGTAGTTCAGACCTGATGGCCCACAAAGCTGAAAATATCGCCCTGGCCGGTGTGGCCCGGTTGGAGCGCCGTCCTGTGCACCAAGGGGTGGTGGGTTTGATTGGGTCAGGGCACTGACTTGGGTTTCGGGTTTGACCCTGGTGGCAGCACAGGCTGAGGATGGTGGTGGGAGCTCCGTGAGGAGCTGTGGCCACCGAGGGCCGAGGACAGATGCTGAGTCCCGGGGTAGCACTAGCCCATCGTGCTCAGCAGGGATGGGCTGCCAGCACAGGGAGGGCAGATGGCGCAGCATCTCCTCTCCACAGGGTCCAGCTGGACGAAGGCAAAGGAAGGAGCCACTTCAAACCCCGCCGAGTTCACATTAGCTGGTCTGTTCGCTGAGGAAAATGGAAGACGCCACTTTTGCTGTGAAAGGTTTTTGTGATGGGCTGGCACCTGGCATATATTGAAAGCCTGGTGTTCTTCACAACATCCCCTGGAACACAGAAAAGGCCGGCTGAGCTGGGGGCACCCGGCCTCCGGCCGCCCTCGCCCAACCCGAAGGGCCGAGGGCCGGCAGGCACCCACTGCTGCCACTGCTCCGGTGGCCAAAGTAGTGAGTCCTCTGCGCAGTTAGCAGCAGCCGCCGCCTCTCCCAGAGGACCCCACTCCTCCCGAGGACCAATAGCTAACGGGCACAGCACAGCAACCTGGAGACCCTGCTTTGGCTCAAGTGCCAGGATGTGCCTGATGGATGCATGCAGGCCATTCCAATTGTTACCTATTTTATCCCCATCCCTACCCCACAGTCACTTACCCCTCACACATTGCTCCCCCAGTCTAGTGGCACCCCACCTGGCCCAGTGCTCCATGGTGAGCACCTCCAGGATCCTGCCCAAGGCTGAACTACCCGCCCCCCAATGCCCATAGGCTGCAAAACCTCTGTTTAAATAATAATAATAATAATAATAATAATAATAATAATACCAGTCACCATTTGTTGAGCACTTACCATGTGCCAGGCACTAGATTGCTGCTTTCTCTGTGTAAAAGGGCACTGGGGCTGACCCCGCTGTGGCACTGGGGACAATGCCTTTAACCCCTGTTTCCCATGCTCTTTGCTCCCACTGGGTGACACAACTCTGTCTGTAACTGTGTGGGGAGATTGGAGAAGTGGTCTGCAGAGGGTCTGTCATCTCTTCCCCATCTGGCCCCTGGACTGGTTGGGTTACTAACCATTAGGGCCACGAGGCCAGAGCTTACACAATGTTCCAGAGCAGTGGTCGGCAAACTCATTAGTCAACAGAGCCAAATATCAACAGAACAACGATTGAAATTTCTTTTGAGAGCCAAATTTTTTAAACTTAAACTTCTAACGCCACTTCTTCAAAATAGATTCGCCCAGGCCGTGGTATTTTGTGGAAGAGCCACACTCAAGGGTCCAAAGAGCCGCATGTGGCTCGCGAGCCGCAGTTTGCTGACCACTGTTCCAGAGCAACTGTGAGCTTAAGCAAAACCCCTGTGGAGGCAAGTCTCCTGTCTTTGCCCTGAGCCCAGCATGGCCCTTGCACCCAGGGGGTTCCAGAATCAGAATCAGCTTCCCGGCTCCATTGTCAGGGTCACTGGAAGCCCAGTGCATTTGCATTTCAGATAAACAAGAAATAATTTTCAGGGTCAGTAGAGCCCATGAATATTTGGAACATACCTATACTAAAAAATTGTTCACCTGAAATTCAAACTAACTGGGCAGCCTGTATTTAAATTTGCTCCATCTGGTGGCCCCAGGCCTAGGCAGCGGCTTCAGAGGCAGTAGGCAAGGATCGTGGGCCAGGCAGGAGGGGGAACAGGGAAGACCTGTAGGGCCCTAAAGGGAGACTCACTCTGTGGGTGCAGGGTGGCGGGCTGTTTTCAGAAGAACCGGATGGTAGATAGGACTCAGGACACTGCTCAAACACACTCTCCCCAGCAGGCCTTCCTGACCACCCTGTCTATCACAGCTCCTCAGTCTCCATCTCCTTCTCCTGGTTTCTCTCTTTTTATAGCCCGACTCTCAAGCATGGTCCATGGACCTGCAGCATCAGCGTCACTGGGAAGCTCTTTAGAAATGCAGAATCTCGTCCATCCAGTCCTTGCCTGCCAGATAAGAACCTGCATTTTAACAAGATTGAAAAGCTCTGCTCCGTAGCAGGGACACATCACACATCTGTCTGTTGCCGGACCTCTGTGAGGGACCCTGTCTTGTTTTCTGCAGTAGTCAGACATCCTAATTTCAAACTAAGTCACTCTTCTGAGCATTTGGGGCAGGGTTGGGATTCCGAATGAGAGGATCATGTGTTGAATGAATGAATGTCTGTCCTACCCACCTGATGGGGCTTTTGTAAAGATAATTCCTGTTCAATGTGTTTCCCACCTGATTTCCCCAAAACTCTGACACAGAAAGGTAAATACTAATTTATTCCCATTTTTCAGATGTGGAAACCAAGGCCTGAGAAAGTCAAGATTCTTGCTGGAGCTCACAGAACTTGGAAGTGATATAGCCAGGACTTGAACTCACACTTTCTGATTCCAAACGGAGCCCTCCTTCCCTAGGCTATATTTATTCATTTGATCATTCATTCCAATGTCGCTGAGTACCAGCCCCAAGCTGGGAGCTGGGAGGACATTAATAAAGTTACCTATGAAGTCCTGGAACCCAGAGGGCTCACCAGACCAGATGCATATTCAAGGAATGGTGACACAGTGGGCCCGGGGCTTCTGCAGACTCAAAAAGCTGCCTGGAGGACTCTCAGAAGACTTCCCAGAGGTGGTGACATATGCAAGTTAGCCAGCAGAGGGAGGGGCAGGAGGAACATTCCAGGCAGACACACCAGATGTGCAAAGGCCTGGAAGAGTGAGGGTGCCTGCCTGCTCAGAGAGAGTGAGCCAGGAGGGTGTGCTGGTGAGTGAGGGGTAATGAAGCACGAGGCTGTGGAGTGGGGGGCAGGCTGCCTGCAAAGGCCTGGAATGGCAAGAGGTGGTGGCCCTTACCCAAGTGCCAGCCGTACTCCCAGGAGGATAAGACTGGATACTGAAACTTCTCCGCTGGCTTCTGCCGGTTCCGCTCCCGGAGGTACAAGGCCCGGCCTTGGCCATCGTGGGAGATGCCCTGGAAGAGCAGCTGCAGGGTGCTCACGGGCACCGGCCTCATTTCTAAGCTCCCTGGTTTGGTCTGGCCTGCGGGCCCCCGAGTTGCTCTTTGGGCTTCCTGGACTCCCACTCTCCTGGACAGCTGGGCTCTGACCCCCTTGGTCTCTGGCAGTCCGGTCCTTCTGTCAGGGGAGCTGGTGGCAGGCAAGGACCCCACTCCCAGGGGTGCGTGGAAGAGGGCCTGCTGGAGCGGCTTCCCGGGCAGGGACCTCTCCTTGGGGTACTTGTGGCCATGGTTGACCTTCCAGGTGGCTCGGGTGACAGCCTCCTTCCTGATGCGCTCCTCCCAGCAGGCTTGGCTCTGGGAGGTGAGCAGATCCTTCATGGCAGGGAGGGGGATGACAGGGAGGTTGGAAACATTCTGCCCACAGTTCTCTGGCCTGTGTTTGCACTGTTGGTGTCTTGTCTCCAAGGATACGTGTAGCCAATGAAAGCTGGGTTGCTAAGGTCCTGCTGGAGAGGAGGGGCTGAGGACAGGGGGGACTGGGGCCATTCGTAGGCTGTAGGAGAGACCAGGCTGGAAAAGGGAGCAATGCCATCACAATCCACCCAGGTGCTTGCCCCAGAGCGATTCAGGGCTCAGGGGTCTTGGGGTGATGCATGGGGTGCCACTGCCTGAATTCCATTCAGTAAACCTCAATGTACACCTACTATCCGCCAGGCATCCAAGGGGGTCCAAATAGAGGTCTAGTCTCCTCCTAAAGGAAGTTCTGGACACATGGCTAGAGATGGGGGTTGCCATGGCAACTCTGAATGCCAACTCCTAGACACAGCTCTGCCACTCCACAGCTGCGTGGCCTCATCGGCACATCCAGATGATCATGGAAAGTACCCTTAGCAATGAGAGGATGGCATTAGGCCAGTGTATCACAACGTGGGCAGTGCCTGACATAGAGCAGCCCTCCATGAGTGTTAGCGGCCGTCTAGCAAGTACCTGCCTGGCACCAGCTGTGCCCCATACGCTTTAAATCACCCCTCGATCACGGGGCTTTCAGAGCCTCCTTTTCAGATGGGGAAATGGAGGCTTAGGGCAAGGATGTGCATGCTCCAGGGCATGTGGTTGGTATGTGGTGGTACCTCTGTGCCAGGCCCTGAGCTGGGGTTTTCCTGAGGGATTTCACTTAATCCTCACTACCAGGCTTCTTAACTCACTTTTCCAGATGAGGAAACTGAGCTCAGCAACATTAAAAGCTCACTCTGGGACTGACTCCAAAACCCATGTCATGTATTACAAACACAAAACTACCATGGAGTGTGGCAAGCACCATGAGAGAGGCACAGGCGGGGGTAAGGGGCAGAGGAGGACCCACCAGTACTCCGCAGCACCCTCCGCCCCCTGACCAGGGCCCTCCAGGAGTGAAAGCCAGTGAGAAGGAGGTAAGTACCACTCACCTTTTCACTCTGCAGGTTGAGCTCTCATCTCTTCCTTCAACAGCCTGTGGCAGGCACAGAGCCAGGCACTAAAGGTAGATGAGGAGGGACAGAGCCACATGCTCCCTGTCCTCAGGCTTTCACAGTCCAGAAGGGGAGAGACTCAGAACTGGGTGGGTAGAAAGGGAGGCAGGAAAGGGGGGGGGGTGGTCAGGGAAGGCTTCCTAGAGGAAGTGTCCTTTGAGACCTGAACTATGGACACGAGTGAGCCAGGCAGAGTGGGAGGAGACTTACAGAGTGGGCCTCCCTTCTGAAAGGCGGAAAGGACACAGCTGCACAGACTGTCCTCAGTGTTCCCACCTGTAAAATGAGGGCTCTGAGGAAGTTTGGGAAATGGAGAGCCAGCTGGTTAAATGGGACAACCTGGGTCTGCATGCCTCCTTTGGAGCATCACAGCGGTCACTGATTAATTGTGCAAACACCTTTTTAATCCAGGCTTTAAAAACCTGGCTGTGAGCACCATTCTTTCCAGACGCAGGGCCTTGTGTGCCAGGAGCTGCCAGCGAACAAAACCACAAAATGTCTCTCCTTCGGGGAGCTTGCTCCTCTGTGCCCCGCCTTCCTCAACGCCGTATCTGTACCTCTGGGGTATTGCCTGGCATTCGGCAGGTGCTTAGAAAAGGCTCACGATGAGCAGGGCACTTCACCTTGGCTCTGCGGCAGCTGGGTGGATGGGGAAGGACGGAGGGAGAAAGTCAATAGTTGCCGGCTGAGGGGTCGCAGGATCCGGGGGCGGGGTCCGATCCGTGAAATCAAGAAAGCCTCCCTGACCCAGGCCGCCCCCACCACCAGGCTGGTAAGTCCAGGTGCTGAGAGCGCGAGAGGGCAGAAGTGGGTGTCCCCTCCTCTGGGCTTTGGTGACCTTGCGCCTTCCGCCCCAGGGGCTGCCCTCGGTGCCGCAGTTTGCGTGTCCAAGGCGACCCCTGGCGGTCACCATGGCAACGACCGCCGGCCCGCGGATCTCCCACCCACCAGGCGGACAACCAGACAGAGCAGGCGGGGGACCACCGGCTCCCCTGCAGGATGGTCAGGCTCCCCAGGAGGGGAGGGGTGTGGGAGGGAGCAGAGAAGCGCCCCAAAAGTGCTGCCTTCCAACGGGCCTAAGGACAGCCGACGGCCCACAGGGAGGAGCCGCCTTCGGATTCTGGGCCCCACCCTGTGCAGACCCCTGCGTGCAGCGCTGGGCTTCATGGCCCCCTTCCTACATCTAGGCCCCCGGGTTTTATCACAGCCTTGGTTGTTACTGCCTGTGTGATGTCAGGCAACCCTCTTCAACTCTCTGAGCTCCTGCAAACTCCCTTGTAAAATGAAGATACCTAAGTGCCTAGCGTTAATGTTATTAGCGATGATAATTTTCTTCACTAACCCATGTAAAACCCACCCAACAATCCCTGGGAAGGTGTAGGGTCAGCCCCAGGCCTGTCTGGCTTCCGCCTGTGCTGAGGAAAGAGGACGCTGAACCTGGGAAACCAGGGGAGACTGGGGTGGGAGCTGGGGCACCCTCCTACCTTTCTGGCCACTCCCCCAGGCCACCAACAGCCCGCCTCACTGCAGTTCTGTCATTGGCCCACCCGGCCCACTGATAAGGCTCCACCCCAATCCAAGCCTGGGGCTGTCACTGGCTCTCCAGGATGCAATCCTCACTGTCCCTCACAGCCCCTCCTGGGTTTAAGCTCTGGGTGGGGAGACTCATCTTAGGCACTGTCCATGCGTAGTTGTGATTTTGTGAACTGACCATGTACAGGACGGACACTGTGCTCTTCACACGCATTTGTCTTCATCCTCAAACACTGTACGGAGTAGGTCCCATTGCCCAGTTTACTGGAGAGAGAACCAGGCACTGTTTTCTGTGAGGGTCAGTGATCTGCTGGAGGCCGTGGCAGGGCCCATGCTTGTAACCACCATGCTCAATGGCTTCCCTACAAGCCGACACCCCTCGTTGGGTACCCCTTCTGTCTTGGGGAGCTGAGTCTCCCCAATACTCAGGCAGCCCCTCTCCCAGCAGCTCTGGGTGGGGAGTGGCCCAGCCAGTGGAGGTATGGTGGTATGATAGGATCTTTCTAGAGGTTAACCTTAGACTGTAAGTTTCCCACTATTTTTCCATTTGGTGGATGAAGGCACCGAGGCACAGAGCTGGTGGCAGAGCTGGGACTGGGATCCAGACGTGAACCTGCAGCATTCAACCCAGTGCTTTCTGAGCATTTCTCATGCATCAGGTTTTTCTGCTGCTACTTGCACTGGTTGCTTGTAGCTGGGCCTGAAGCTGGCATTTCTGGGGCTTGGCACCTCTGCCAAGGTTTCCTTCTCTGAGATCACCTGCCAGTTTTGTCCTAAGAACATCCACGCCAATAGGGAGAAGCGTCTGGTGCCTTGGGAAGGAGGTGGTCATGGCAGAGGGTGTAATGTGGGCAATAAAAGGCTCACAGATTCTTTCTGTCTCAGCTTTGTCCGGGGAGATAAGCAAGTCCAAAATGCGAAACACCCCTGGAGGTGAGCCACGAGTCAGGCTTGTAAATTCCCCATCTCCAGCCTGCCTGCTGGGACTCTTGAGGAAGAGAGAAGGGGTGTGGGGTGGGCCACCCTAAATTCCTTGCACATACGCTGGTTCCCTGTGTGCTCAGGGGCCCAGACAAAAGCCTTATCACAAGCAAAAGGATCCCTTTGTTTAAAAAGATTCCTCCCACCATGTGTTTGGGCAGCATCCTTGGGACAAAGCCAGAGGGAAAAAATCAAATTCAAGCTTGCCTTGAGCGATGTGACATTTTTACTCCCTCTGAGAGTTGTGATTTGCTATTGTGAGGAGAAAACAAATGAGCTAAACAAGATGTTTTGGGAGTTTTCATGAGTGGACTCCTCTGATTCTAAAGCCCCTCCCCTCCACCTTAAGGGAGACCTGGACTGACTCCACTCCTTTCCCAGAAACCCCTGCTTCCATCCGGCTGCACGAAGGCCAAGGGGCACGGAAATTAATGATCTTGTTCCCCATTTCAAAATACAAACTTGGGGGGTTGACAAGGATCGAGCACTCATTATTGCCATTAACCATTATTTTGCTAATTTTTCAGGCTGTGCAATTTTCAAGGAAAATTAAATCCCTATGCGCCGGATTCATTTTACACCAAACTCATCAAAATGTGGCTTTCAAGGCCCCTTTGAAGTCTTAAGACTAGACATGTGGTCCAGGGCCCGAGTGTTTATAAGCGCATTGGAGAGAGACAAGTTAATTAAATGTTTCCTTCTTGGCAGCATTGCTGATGAGTGCGGTCCTGGGTTTCAGTGGAAACTAGATGAGGAAGAGGCAGGCATCTGGGTGTGACAGGGCAGGGTCCACCTGAGTTGAGGATCTCTGTAGGGCGGATGGCAGCTGGCGTCAGCCTAACCTCCTTCGCCACCGAAGAGTGATGGTCCTGGCAGCCAAGGGCCAAGTGGACCGGTGAGTCAGAAAGGGTCTGGCATCGGCCTGTCCAGGGTTAAGTTGCAGTTTTCAAGGTGTTTGTACAAACAATAGCCGGTTCCCATAGCAGCCAGTCCAGGTGCAGATAAGAGCTGCCCCGTGGCTCTAGTAGATGACCAGAAGTGCACAGATTTCACTGGGATGTCTTTGAAGTAACAGGCAGGGGACCGCCAGGCCCAGCCGTGTAGGAGGCAGTCACGGCAGCAGACAGCGGTGGCTGAGACTCACTGCTCTATGTGACCAAACGCCCCCAACCGCCGAGGGTGGCTCACTCTGAGAGGTGAAGCGGCCACACCGTGGGTGGCTGAGCCAGTGTTTAAGCCTAAGGTACCTGATGCCAAAGTCCACTCTGCTACCTGATAAACGCTGCCTCTCAACACCCGCCAGGCTCCGGCAAGGTATAGAAACCAGTGGCTCTGGCCTTGAGCTCCTCTGGGGACAAACCCAGCCTACTGTGGCCTGTCCAGACCCCCTGGGCAAAACCTGCGCCCCTCAAAGGCCACAGACCTTGTCGGGAGTCTGGGCCCACAGACTAGGCTGCTCCCTCCAGAAGGGGCAGGACAAACCCTCCCTCCCTCCCACCTGTCAGAGGTCAACAAATCGCCACCCTGATCAACACAGGGGTGTCAGGAAGAGACACAGGGAAGGATCCAGAGTCTTTTCTCCCCACCTTTCCTTTCACCCCTCAACTCCAATGGAGGTGAGGGATGGGGTGGGAGGCAGCTAGGACTTCCCATCACCATGGCAACTGCTCCCGCAGGTGTAACCAGAGAGGCAGCCCCGCTCTGGAGGACAAACTGGTAGGGACTCAGGGTCTGCCTCAAGTGAACTTTGAGAGTGCAGCCCCTGAGCTAGTGTTGTCGCTGTAAAATGGTGTCACAAAACTGCTGTAAAGGGAGGAGGAGGCCTGGAGCTAGGGACATCTGCAGCAGGAAGGAGCAGCGGAGGAAGAGGGACGAGAGGGACGGCTGTAGCACCAAATATGAGCCCTGCTGTCCACAGGCAGTGGGATGACAGGTGACACTTTTTTGTTTGAATAAATTCCCTACAATGGGGCTTCTTGTGTACGTAGGAGAGGCTTTTTTCTCGCTCTTTTTAAAACCACAGCCTTCACCTAGGTGGGTTTCACATGTGGGACTCTTACTCAGGGCAAGTCCCAGCAAACCACTCCAGGCAGCTGTGTGGGGGTCAGGGCCCACACACCCGCTTCCAGTGCCCCGCACGCTCCACGCTCAGGCGAGCCGTCTGGATAAATTCCCACTGAGGCTCAGGGAGCAGCTAGGCCTCCCTCTGCCAAAGGAGGCCAGGCTCCTGGTCAAAACAAGTAGCTAATCTGTGTGCTATTGGCCAGGGATTGGAAGAGCAGGTCAGACGCCAACCATTTATCAGACTGCGCTTTAAGGAGCAAACATTTTATTTAATAAGTTATAAGATACAATTTACAGTCGGCATTTGATTCCAGTTTTGCTTCCTTGTCCCAGTTTACGAGGCCTGTGGTCCTTTCCCGTGAGGCTTCAGGCCGCTCCAGTTTCTAACATTGGGCGTTTGCCAACACTGGCCCCCAGCTGCGATCCCTCGGTGCAGGTCCCCCACCTGGGCCCCGCCCCACCCACAGAGGCACTTCAGCCACAGTGCCATTTCCTGAGGACTGAGCAGCAACCAGGAGGGTCTGCCTGCCCTGACCACACTCCACAGTGGGCCCTGCAGCCAGCCAGTCCCCGACGCTTTAACTTTAGTCCAAAGCAGGGGTGCAGGAAGGGGTGCACAAGGCCTTACGCCCGTTTGTAGAATCTTGCACCTGCATGTTGCTTTCCAAACACCATCTGGATGATATGGGGTCAGGGCCAAATACACAGCCACCACCGGTTATGCGGCTTTTGCTATTTCTGCCAAACAGTGAAGGAACACTGATGAGCTGCTGTCCACCCCCCTCAATGGTCCCTGACTCAGACCAAAGGTTGGCAGGACTTTCCTTCTTTCCCATCTATAACTATTTTCCAGAAAAAGTGGCCCCCGAGACAGACTGGGCTGGGTGTGGAGTGCTGTGTTGCGTGAAGACTTCCACTGACACATGGACCCCTCACCGTCACCGAGAACATGTTGGTTAAGCTCATCAGACTGGCAAGTGGCTGGAGTGTATGTTAAGCACAAGGGCTAGTGTTGGTTACAAAAAGGGATCTTTGGCAAGTGGGGGGCTGCTTGTCACTGCAGACTTTCCTCAGACCGAGACTGATCAGACTTTAAAAGCAAGAACAGAAACATGGCTGCCAAGATGGTCACACGTTCGGACTTTGCAGGGAAATTATCAGCCGATGAGGGAGAGGCGGCAGAAAGCCCTCCAGGCCAGTCGGCCACCGCGTGGTAAAAAGGCCACAGAGCAGCGTGGGGTGGGAATGAGTGGTCAAAACCATGTGCCCACCTAGCAGCCTTTTCTTACATGCTGTGGGCACTGGAAGAGAGGAAGCGGGTTTTAAGCCATCTACTTTTCTAAACAACAACCTAAGCTAGGGCTCCTCTTTCTCCCTGCCCCTCGTCCCTGTCTGATTTCATAAGTTGGTACCCGGTTGCATTTTTAACACCAGCCTTGCCTGTGTTCTCAGTCTGTCTGCAGGGGACGATCTGAGCCACAAGAGGTCAGATTTGCCCAGCCCACTGCACGAGCTTGCATTTCCCCAGTGTCCCCAACGTGTCCCCAATGAGTCAAGTCTAGGATTTCGTTCTGAAGGCACTTTAGAATGGCAATGTTTTCGGGATGGGGTTTCAGACCCACACACAGGCCGGAGGACTTTGTAAAAAAACGAGTTACAAACAAGCAACGAAAGCAACCACCAGAAGCACCTCCTGGGATTTGACGAGCACGCGTTTAAGGCACCGTGATGTGGAAGGGGCTGCCGGGGATGTGTTCCTCTCCCCACTTCACGGCCAGAACATACTCCCCCTTCTCCTTCACGACGTATGTGACGTTGTACTGTTGGTTGCCCACGTGCTTCATGGAGACCTCTTCACAGGGGGTGGTGGGCCCGTGGACCCCGATCAGCAGCATGTTGGAACCTGAGAGGCAGAGGGAGGTGGTTATTCTGTGAGGGTGAATCCCAGGAGGCAGAGGACCAGAAGGGAGCCAAAGGAATGATACCAGTTACCACCTGCTGAGCTTCTATGATGATGTTGGGGACTGAGAGGTGGGAGTGTGGGATTCTGAGCAGGCCTCATAGAGCCCAACACTGAGGGTTCAAATCCCTGCCCTGCCGCTTCCTGGCCAGGTGACCTTGGACATGGAACTTCACCTCTCCCTGTCTTAGCTTCCCCATCTGTAAACAGGGGCAACACTAGCACCAGCCTCACTGGGAGGAGTATTCTGTGAAGCCCTCGGTACATAATAAGGGCTATCTCCTGTAGGTGTAGATTGTTCTGATCTGTTATTATCATGAGAACTTTATGGAAGGTACTACTATTATTCCTATTTTAGAGAAGAGAAAACTGACTTTTAGAGATTTAGTACGTTTCCCAAGGTCACATGGCATTTAGGGAAGGAAGAGAGGAAAGGAGGGAGGAGAGGAGGAAGGGATGAATGGTGGAACCAGCCAGGTTTCCAGGCCAGATGTGCTAGATGCCAGAACCCAGCCAATTCACTATTGACACCCGAACAAATACCCCAGTCCAAATTGCTATTAAGTTTGAAGCAATTAGGGGCAGAAAAAAATCAGAGGAAAATCCTTTAAAAATACTAAGTGCAAAAGAATAAGGTAATGAACAGGGTTACTTGCAAATGGCTGGGTTACATGGGAGGGTGGGCACTGCAGACTGGAGCAGGGAAGACCAAAGCAGAGGCGGGTGCCCAGCTGCCCACTCCCCGGGAGCAGGCCAGGCTGCCTACCGGCTTTGCTGCAGTCCACCAGGAAGGAGCTCTTCTGGCCCACGAAGGCCTTCGAGAGCCCTGCCCCCTTGGAGGTCACCTTGCTGGCATCCGAGGATGCCTTGGGGATGGCGCTGTAGCAGGTCTCTGTCGAGGACCTGGTTACTGACTCTACCAGGATGGACGAGGTCTCGTTGGCCAAGCCGGGGCTGACCAGACGCTGGCCTAGGACGTGAAAGGGAGGGAGGAGGGCATGAATGACCAGATCAAGTGGGTCTCTCAGCCAGAGGAGGAAAGTGCCCCCGCACCCCAACACCTGGATCCAAAAGCCACCACTTCCCCGTCTCACACCCATAATGTCTTCTAACTCCCCCCGCCCTCCCCCCGCCCCCCCAGTCTTGCCCCACACAACTAACTAGGTTCCAGCCTGGAAACCCCTCCCACAGAACCACGTGCCACCCTGTAGAAGCCATAGGTTTCCATTTACATAAAGCACTCTGCGTGTCAGCAGTGTAGACTCTGCACTGCTTATCCCTATAAGCTCTACACTGTAGACTTACACTGTGGTGCAGCAGTGTAGACGCTATACTGTAGAGCTTATAGGGATACGCAGTGTAGAAGTGTAGAAGTCTGCAAGGACATAACAAAATATCACAAATGATTCTCTCTGCACGGGAGATGATTCTCCTGTCTGAATCTTTAGCTTTTCTGCACTGAACCTATGCTATTTATATAGCAGTGAACAGAGAGAGAGACATGTGGGAGGAATTTACCACAGTATTTATGGTGGTTACCTTGATGGAGGCTGTGAGGTGATTTAACTGTTTGGTATTTTTTCCAGTGTTCTGAAGGAAGCACATTTTTATAAATTTAATAAAAACTTTTAATTATTTTTAAAGTGAAGGGAAGTGATTGGGGTGATTTTTTTAAACCCCGATTTAAACAAATACATAAGATTTCAAATATGCAAAATTTCTTTTTTCTGTTAGAGGCAGAATCCATCTAACACGCTTTTTAAACTTCTGCCCTCCCGTTCTACCTACTTATTTTGCAAGTTTCAAACATGCACCCCCCTCTACCTGTCCTACCATTTCCTTTTTAAAACTGATTTTTTTGAGAGAGGAAGGGAGAGAGAGAGAGAGAAAAATTAATCAGTTGCCTCTGGCACGTGGCCCAACTGGGGATTGAATCTGCAACCTGGGTATGTGCCCTGATTGGGAATCGACAACACTCCAACCAACTGAGCCACACAGGGCCCTACCACTTCTTTACAATCAGGATTCAAAGTAGATTCAACATATTTAAAATCATCCACAGTTTTTACGATCAAGCAGCTCTGTTGATATTTTGACAAAGGATTGGGGAGGGGGGGTAATTTCAAAGGTATTTGGTTACCTGTCACCTTGGCCTTGAAGGGACTGCCCACGATGTGGTTGGGCCCACCATATTTGACGCCGATCAGGTAGTTTCCAGGGGCCATGGGGGTGTACATGACTTTATACCCTTCTGGGGTTTCCTGGCAATCCATTTTAACCTTGGACGGGCCTTCAATGGTGACCGATAACGTCCCTGGCCCTGCTCTGGTGGTGTTGATGTAAAATTCAGACTGGATACCTGGGAGAAAGGAAGTGGGAGCAAATATCATCTGGATGGTTTGGAGGGATGATGGGGGTAGGGTTTGGGGAGCTCTCCCAGGGGCACTGAAGCAGTGGCAGGGGCACACACAGGATCCCTCAAAGTAGGGTCACCTTGGTGGCATGGGAACCCACCACTACTGGCTTTGAACTCCTGGCACAGAGCACCACAGGCCCTGGGGGGTTGGTAACTCCAGGCAGGAGTGTGGCTGACATTTCGCCCACCAGCACACCCTGCCTGGACACCCTGTCCTCTCCTCTGGGCATGAGCAGTGGCTATGGGCGAAAGGTCTGAGGGTCACTGTGAGCCTGACATGCTCCAGCTCTGCCTCTAGGGGCGAGGGGAGGCGGGCCCCTCTGACCTTTCCTGCCTCCTCTGTGTGGACTTGGAGAAGCCAAGGAGTCAGCGCCTCCTCCTTCCTCTACAGGCTCCCTGACCCAGACACCACCCTGGAGACCGAAGCAGCCACTAGGGTCTGTCACCTCCTCCTTTGCCATGAATAATATTGGCAACAGGAACAGGACCAGCACAGCAGCCACGGCTAACTGAGCCCCATGGCAGTTCAGGTGCTAACAGGACTCGGAAGCTCAGCCCCTGCCAGTCAGAGCTACTGAGAGGGGTATCTGAGCAGTCTGCGCAGCTCCGAGCCCAGGCCCAGCTCTTGGCCACGGGCTGGACAGTGTGGCTGCCTTGGATGCCCTAGTGTAGCCCTAGGACACTTTACCACTTGCCTGGTCCCTGAGGGCCTCCTGCACAGACGGGTACAACAGAAGGCAAGCTGGGCAGGAGTGCCACCAATGGCGACGGCAGCATTCCCGCCTGAGCCCAGGGCCCTGCAGAAGGCCCCCTTGCCCACCCCTGCCCCAGGCCTCTTTCCAGTCCAGAGGGGATGAGCTGGCCTGTGAGGGCCACTTGGGGGCCCAGACACCAGATGTGCGCCTGCCACAGTGCCCTCCCTGGGCTGTCCCTGGCATAGCAGCCCCATGCAGGGCTGTGCTTTCTCTAGAGCAGTGGTCGGCAAACTGCGGCTCATGAGCCACATGCGGCTCTTTGGCCCCTTGAGTGTGGCTCTTCCACAAAATACCACGTGCGGGTGCGCACGTATAGTGCGATTGAAACTTCGTGGCCCATGTGCAGAAGTCGGTTTTCGGCCTGGGCGAGTCTATTTTGAAGAAGTGGAGTTAGAAGAAGTTTAAAAAATTTGGCTCTCAAAAGAAATTTCAATCGTTGTACTGTTGATATTTGGTTTTGTTGACTAATGAGTTTGCCGACCACTGCTCTAGAGCCCTGGACGTGTCCCAGCTGGGAACTATTTTGGTTTAATTATAGCTCCTAGGCCAGAGAAAGAATGATTGTTCTGGTTATCAATAAAACAAAGGAGCTGCTATCATGCAACTCCTAAACACAACCCAGCTGTTTCTGGAAGCTCTGGAGGCTCTGGTCCCAGCACTCCCCCACCCAGCACCCCGCCCCCCACTTCAACCCTGTATCTAAACTGCGCAGCCTCAAAGCCCCTCAGGCAGCAGCTGCTGCCTCGGCTGAGGGGGCGGGTGGTGTAGAGCCTGGGACAGCATCCTAGGAAGGAGCTGCAAGACATGGAGAGATACTCAACGTGGAGAAGGCCTGGCTACAGGAAGGAGCCCCACCCTTTTCAACAAGCTGCTCCATTCCTGAGAAAACTTCCTGGATGCGAGGCCCGAGGGCAGGGAAGATGCGGTGGGAAAGGGGAATAAGGAATCAGGACCAGTGGTACCTGGGACAGCTTGCCTGGGGGGCTCCCTCATTATTCCCATTTTATAGGAAGGAAGTGGAGGCTCAGTGAGTCACACAGCTAGAAAATGGCACAATGGAGATTTAAACACGAGCTCTGTCCAACGTGAAGCGGATGTGCACGCCTGAGAGAAGACTGGAGAAAGGATCCACATGCAGGAGTCCCCCTCACCACTGCCTCCAGCTGACCACTGACACCCTGAACATCCCAGGCAGCCCGCACGCACAGCTGAGTTCCTGCGACTATCATGTGTGTGCAAAGCGTCTTCAAGGCGGGCGAGGAGGGAAGGGGATCTCTGTTCCTGCACTGGGGTTCCTGGAGCATTTCCTCAGGAAACTGCACTCCCAACCCAGACAGCCTAGCCTCCTTGGTCTACCTTCCAGCTTCTCCACTCTCTGCAGCACAGTCCTTTCCCAATTCTCCACATGCCCTGCTCCCAAACCTGCAGAACGGACCATTTAAAGTTCGAGCCAAAAGATACAGCAAGTCCACCCATAAAAACACAGGGACATTTGCTTTGTCCCGAAGATGAGGCTGCCAGGCCCGCAGGCGGCGAGCACAGCCACCTTTTCATTCCATGCACACTGCAGCTGTGTAACCCTGGGAAGGGTATTTGGGGAAAGGCTGGGGAGCAGGAGGGCTAGAAAAACAAGACGCCTTCCCCTTGACAAGAGCAATATTTACACAGGGTTTGAAACAGGCGTGCTCTGTGCCTCTCCTGCCTGGTTGGGAGTCTCCCTAGACCAGCTCCTCTCAGCAGCATCCAGCGCTTGCAAAACACAGCTTGAAACCAGAGCTCCTGAGAAGGCCCGTGAACAGCCAAGAGGAAGCACAGAGGCCCCCACACAGCAGGTGTGACCCAGCAGGAGGCAGAGGTGGCTGCTGGCGCTGCAGGAGACCTCAGTGGCTGCTGTGGGGCCTGGGCCAAGGCCTGCTGTGGCTCCAAGTACCAGGAGGAACCCACCTGGGCTCCGATGGTGGGTGGCTTGCCAGGGGCCAAATGCGTATACTACTGCCTGGAAACATTCCACGGCAGCTAGGACAGGGGGCCGGGCTTATGACCCCACCACCACCGCTGAGTGGGCCACAGGTGCAGTCTCTGCCCCTGGGTGAGCCAGACATTTGGGGAGGCAGCAAAACTCAGGGGTGAAGGGCACAGGCTCTGAGGCGTGGACCTGGGGGAAGTCCTGGTTCTGGCCTCTGCCACTAAGTAAGCTTTGGGGCGTGACTCAGCCTTTCTGAGTCTCCCTTTCCTCATCTGTGAAATGGACCACTTAGGGTGAAACCATACTACGCTTTTAACAAAGGACACGCTGCTGGTCCAGAGTTCAGTGTGGAGCCAGAGGGACCTGGGGAGTCCAGAGGCACTTGTGCCACCCCCACGGGTGGTTCTGCTGAGGCCACTGTTTGGCCAGAGTCCCAGATGGGACATCAGCGGGTCAACTCTCTCCTGCCCTTAAGCAGGGCACCTGGGCCACTTAGGACTCTCAGTCCCCAGGTAACCAGGGCCACTCATCCCCTCGCCATGGGGAGGTGGGTCTGCTCTGTCCCACTCACCCCATCGGGGGACACTAAGAGCAGTGCCCACACATGAGGGATTCCAGAAACTGGGACCGGGCGGCCTTCCTGGGGGCCCAAATCAACACCCACATGCAGGCTGTGTCCCCGAGAGCCCACGCCTGGACTTTCCCTGCAGAGAAGCATAGCTGGACACGTTCCCACCCTGCCTCTCCTTAAGGACAGGCACTGGACACCTCCCGACGCCCACCTCTAGGGTCACTGTCTGAACACCAACTGTAGCCATTACTGGGGAGTGGGGAGGGGTATGTTTTAACATGGAGAGTTCTTTAAGATGCCAAGAGCAAAAAGCAAGCGGTACAACAATATGTGCATTAAGATTATTTCTGTAAAATAAAAGCAAAACCACAGTATGTGTCTACCTTTCTGGTGAACTAGCAGCTAAGCAACCAAGCGACCAAGAATGAAGCCTGACAGACAACCACAAGGGCCGCCCCTGAGCTGTGAGCCCTGTTTCCTCCTGGACCAGAGGGAGGAAGGAGATGCAAAGAGATGGGATAAGTTTCACTTTACACTGAGTGGCCAGATTATTATGATCTCTGAACACATAATAATCTGGCCGCTCAGTATGTGTATGTGTGTGTGTGTGTGTGTGTGTGTGTGTGTGTATGAGGCCCGGTGCATGAATTCGTGCATGGGTGGGGTCCAGCCAGCCTGGCTAGGGGGAGGGGACATGGGCGGTTGGCCGGCCTGCCTGCTAGTCAAACTCCTGGTCAAGGGGACAATTTGCATATTAGCCTTTAATTATATAGTATATACACTGAGTGGACAGATTATTATGCGTTATATATACCTTGTCGCTGCCTAAGTTTTTCACAATCAAAAGTGTCCCATCTGCAGCAAAGATTAAAAATAAATCGTAGCAAGTCCAAAAGCTTCAGAATTCTTCAACTGTTTCAGACTTTTCTCCTCCTCCATTAGGACCAGAGAATCAAAAGAGGAGATAGACCGTGACAGGCATTACTGCCCATTCAAAGCGTTTCTGGGTGCCTGGGGACCACTAGAGGCACTAATGGGTAGGGACCACCCAGGAGGCCTGTTACATGCATCATGAATTCTGTGTGGGCAAAGAAACCCTCAGAATGAATGGTGCTGGACCGTATCCCTCTTTATCAGCATTCCGGCCCCACAGTCCGGGAACTTGGCAGAGGAAGCCAGCTGAGGCACAGCATGCGGTAATGAGCACGCGAGCCTCCGAAGTGCACCTCATCCCAGCGTCCCTGGGGACAGGTGCACAGGCCTGGAGACTGCCACCTGGCTGTCCCTGGAGCCGGCTCAGTTAAAGAGGAGAGGGGGAGGCAGTGTGTTACCTGTGATGCCACCCTCAAGCCCCGCGCCGTAGGCGGACACCAGGGCCGGGTTCCCCGCTTGTCCTGGCTCCCCGACGCGCACTTTGAAGGGACTTCCAACCACGTGGCTCCCATTGAACTTGACGTCGATCGTGTGGACACCATTCTCGTGGGGGATGAAACGAACCGCGTACTTATCTAGGAGAGTGAGCAAAAGCACAGGGTAAGAGCGGGCACACGGACACCGCTGAGGCAGCAAGGACCCAGGACAGGAAGCAACCCGATGCGGCCAATTTTAAATCTTTCATGAGACAATGGTTCTCCTGAAAGCCTGGTGCCCGACAGGTTGGATTTCAAAGCCAGATGGGCCTGCTTGTGTGTCCTCAGCCAGCCCTCTGGGAAATGCATCCAAATCTCAGGTTCTGTTTCCTCCTCTGTGGCCTCTGCCTCAGAAGAACACGGCCTTTATGAAAGCTTACTTCTTGCAAAGTTCCTCTACTTGGCCACTGGAAGGGGAAAGAGTGGTTCCAACTGGGGCCAATACTCCTCAGTTAAGCTCCAAGCTAGCAACTGCCCCCCCCCCCACACCACTACACCACCCCCCAATAACAGCCAGGTTTTTCACTGTGAGCTTGGGTCACAGCATGTGGCACAATAACTGTCCCCTGAATGGACACCTGGAACATCCCCCTGTCTATCGTGCACCTCCTGACCACCCCTTCCTCCTTGAAGAACTCGCCTGGGATGCAGGTAGTCTGTTTGCTCCCTCTACTCACCCTTCACCCCTTCAGCATTTTTGTCCCCCAAAGCTCCACCCAAACCCTCTTCACTTCTCCTCTGATGAACATCTGCATGCAACTGCCCATTCACACCCTTCAACACTGCACTTCCTCAACAGCCCCTCACTGGGTACCCACCACTCCTCCCCTAAAGCTAATATGCTTCAAGGGAAGGCGATCCCACCCCCACATCAGGTATGATCTTTGACTGGGGGGGTGGGGGGAGGTCCCCTCTTTCTCCAAACCATCAATTAGCACATGGCATGTGTGTTCAGTGTTTGGTGAGACAGGAGGGAAGTTGGCTGGAGACCTCTGGAAAAGGAGTATCTTAGATTTCTGAGAAAGACTCTTTAGGAGAGATGATTGGTGTGGTGTGAAGTTGGCAAATCTGGGTTCTGCAGCCATCTTATCACCAAGAGGAAGGCCAGTCTCAGAGTGAGGCCCACAAAGCAGAAGAGAGAGCAGAGATATTTGTGGGTTTGGAGGACATAGCTGCACGGCTGAATTAAACTGCTGCACCTTGGACCCTGCATTTTCCAGTTATGTGAATGAACAGATCCCTTTATTGGGTGAGCTGGCTTCAGTTGGGTGTTCCATAATTTGCAACCAACAGCATCCTAACTGTGGCATGATGACCATCTCAGATACCTAACTTCACTTGTTGGCCAAATCCCAATAGCTCTACAGATCTAAAGTTCCTTATTTGGATATCTTGGGGACACTTCAAAACTCTCATGAAGGCCTCACCCACCCATAGCTGCACCATCTTTCTAACCCATCACCAAGCTACATGTAACCTATCTGATTCACATGCATTCCCTATGGCCAAACTGGTCACCAAGTGTTAGAGTTCTTTGGCCTGAAGTCCCCCCACTCCATTCCAACGTTGCTGATGAATATTATTTTCTCAAACGAACCACTCTGCCTTTCAGATATTTCAACACATTCTCTAGGATGTGGTCAGACTTAAACCAAGATCTGATCAGGGCACCACCCCCACACAGACACACTGTGTTTTCTAAGGCTCCTCATGGCCCTGTCCTGTTCTGCCCAGAGGGAGAAAGATGTCTACCTGCTAACCCAGGTCCTTGGTCTCTGCCCTCACTGTACACGTGGCAGGGCCACAGCAAATGCCCAACAGGGCAGTGACAAAGGGCTCTTCCTCATGCATCAGGGCCCACGGTCAGTTCACTTCCTCTGAGAAGCCCTCCTGACCTTGTCAAGGCACCAAGCTTCCCTTTCCTGCTCTAACCAACTTCACCAATTGGTTCTCAATCCTCCTGTGGTACCGGTGACCACACAGGTCCTCACGTGCTCTGCAGGCTGTGGCCAGGTCCTTACTCGACTCTGAGCTCCTCTTTGTGAGCAAGGGTCACGTCTTGCCAAGTCTGACACTTAATGAATGTTCACTGGCAAAATATCTCATTAAAGTGACTGACATTGGAATTCCACGTGTCAAGGCAGCAAGCAAGATCTTCTGCGATTAAGCATCCTGGGCCTCCTGTGAAGCATCCTGGAGACCCAGATTCGCTTTTTTAAAAATATTTTTATTAAATTTATTGGGGTGACATTGGTCAACATGAACATACAGGTTTCAGGTGTTGGTTCCTATGTTATAAGATCTGTATACTGCACCACCAGATTCTCTTTTAAATTTCAAGATGAACCTCATTGACCTTTTCCTTAGAGTAAAGTCAGGTCAAAGTGAACTTATTCATAAGTTCAACAATATAATAAAATCTATAAGATTTTGTTAAACTATGAGAGAAAATTACAATGACTGTAATGTGAAAGGAATATGAAAAACAAAATAAAGTGGTATTTGTTGAAAAAAAAAAGAGGAGGGAGAGGAAGAGAGAGAGAGAGAGAGAGAGGAGGGGAAAGGGGGAGGAGGGAGAGAGGAGGAGGAACAGGAACAAAAACAAGAATAAAAGGGAGGATATTAATTCTCAAAGTGTCCCCCTGTCTGTCCTTGGCAATGTTTACACCCTAATTTACAAGCAATGTCTGGCAAGAACAGCAAAGGGAATGTGAGGGCTCGCTGGCCTTGGTGAGGCCGCTGGTCCTCCATCAGAGTGCATGTTGGGTTGGGGGTGCTGCTGCTGGGACCGCACACCCTGCCTACTGCTTACCTGGCTCCAGCTCAGACACGTGGCATTCTTCCACGGCTCCAGAGGGGCTGTGCACCTTTGCATCAATCTTTCCTTTTGCCCCATTCAGCCTTATAGCAAAGGAGGCTGGCTGGTTAACCTTTAATCCCGATTCCTGAGAATTTAATACATCAGACAACGTTACGGCTCTCGGCACTCCTGCTTAGTGGCACACACTGACCCGGTCCGGGACTCTGGGAACAGTGCTCCTGCAAACAGGCCCAGCACGTTTAGCCACATCCCACAGAAGCAGGTGGCTCATTCCACATTTCTAGCATTAAATGTAAGAAAGCAGAGACGCACAGTGGCGGGGTCTGGTGCCCAAACCATCTGGAAGAGGTTACGGGGTTTGAAGACTTGAGACATCCTGATCAACAGGACTATTGTTTCAGCACCCCAAACGGGTCATCAAAAAAATAAAGACTAAAAACGAAGGCCCTCCTTTTAGGAGGAGCCTGGCGGCTGACAAAACCAGACACTCAGTAATACGAACAACGTTTTATGTCACTGCTATTTTTTATCTGGAGGGTAGGAATGGAGGAACTTTTAATAAACTTGTAAAGGGCTGCATGTGCAAGGGAGGCCGTCGGCACCACACAGGGGTCCAATCAGCAGGACCTGGGAGCTCCCATTTCCCAGACATATAACTACATCATTTAACCTTTAACCTCGTTTAGCCTCAGTCACCTCTTGTGTAAAATGTGCGTAATAACCAGATCCATCTCAGAGAGCTGCCGTGAGGATGAAATGAAGTTATGCATTCAAAGCCCTCCGCATAATGCTTCACCCATACAAAAAGGCTCAAAAAATGTCAGGTTATTGACTATCAATATGCATTTTTTCAAAATGAACTGACCAACAAACTAAGACCCGAAGCATGGAGGCATGGAACAGACTGACATACCTCAATGTGGGGATGGGGGGACGAGAAGAGATAAACCAAGGAACTTATATACTTACTAGAGGCCCGGTGCACAAAATTCGTGCATGGGGGGGGGGGTGTCCCTCAGCCCAGCCTGCACCCTTTCCAATCTGGGACCCCTCGAAGGATGTCCGACTGCCCGTTTAGACCCGATCCTGGTGGGATCGGCCTAAACGGGCAGTCAGACATCCCTCTCACAATCCAGGACTGCTGGCTCCCAACTGCTTGCCTGCCTGCCTTCCCAATTGCCCCTAACCACTTCTGCCTGCCAGCCTGATCACCCCCTAACCACTCCCCTGCCAGCCTGATTGATGTCTAACTGCTCCCCTGCCAGCCTGTTTTCCCCTAACTGCCCTCCCCTGCAGGCCTGGTCCCTCCCAACTGCCCTTCCCTGCTGGCCATCTTGTGGTAGCCATCTTGTGTCCACATGGGAGCAGGATCTTTGACCACATGGGGGCAGCCATCTTGTGTGTTGGAATGATGGTCAATCTGTATATTACTCTTTTATTAGATAGGATAGAGGCCTGGTGCATGAGTGGGGGCTGGCTGGTTTGCCCTGAAGGGTGTCCCGGATCAGGGTGGGGGTTCCCTTGGGGCATGGGGCAGTGTGGGCGAGGGGCCTGTGGTGGTTTGCAGGCCGGCCATGCCCCCCAGTGACCCAAGCGGAGGCCCTGGTATCTGGGATTTATTTATCTTCTATAATTGCAACTTTGTAGCCTGGAGCAGAGCCAAGCCTTCTGCTCGCTCCGTGGCCGCAGCCATTTCTGTTGGGATTTATTTATCTTCTATAATTGAAACTTCCTTAAGCGGAGGCCTGGGCTGGCCAGGGTGTGCAGAAAGCTTGGCTTCCTCCATTGCCAGGGCAACCCTAGCCTCCTGCTCTCTCCAGCTCTGTGGCTGCCGTCATTTTTGTGGGGATTTATTTATCTTCTATCATTGAAACTTTGTAGCCTTAAGTGGAGGCCTGGGCCGGCCAGGGTGTGTGGAAAGCTTAGCTTCCTCCATTGCCAGGGAAACCCAAGCCTCCCTCCTGCTCTCTCCGTGGCGGCAGCCATCTTGGTTGGGGTTAATTTGCATACTTGCTCCTGATTGGCTAGGGGGTGTGGCTTGTGGGTGTAGCGGAGTGATGGTTAATTTGCATATTACTCTTTTATTAGATAGGATATGCATAGCCCATGGACACAGACAATAGGGTAGTGGAGATGGGGTGGGGGGGGTGCTGGGAAGATAGGGATAAGGGGGGGCTGGGAGATATCTATAATACTATCAACAATAAAAATATGTTTAAAAAATATGCATTTTGAAGTTGTGTGTACACTTAAAAAAAAGAGAGAGAGAGAGACAAGTATAACTGGTACTAGTCACTGGGTCAATTTCACTCTCCATGCTTTGTCTCGGAAACTATAGCCTCTCTGGGAGGAAGGGATTAGAAGTTTAGGTGCTTAAGGTATTTTAAGATCAGCCAATCCTGAACAGCAACATTTTACAAGTCAGCAGTTTTTATGTAAACTTGGTTGGGCAGCCACTGCTCAGGTGACTCTAAAGCAGCAGGGTTCACACTTAATGTGCAATCCAAGCACCAGGGGCCTTGTTAAAATGCACATTCTGATTCCGAGGGCCTGGGGTTCTAGGATTCTAGTAAGTTCCCAGGCGATGCTGAGGCTTTAGGTCTGGGGCCTGCATCTTAGACGCAAGGCTCTAAAACTGGGCTGCCTAATTCAGTAGTCACTGGCCACATGTGGCTACATCACTGTATATTTAGATTTAAATTAATTAAAATTAAATAATTACAATTCAGTTCCTCGGTTATACTAGCTAGTGGCTACACATGTGGCTAGTGGCTACCACATTGCACAGATAAGATGGGGGGCATTTCCATTGTTTCAGAACATTCTATTAGACTGCACAGCCCTCGTGGCCACAGACTGGGGTTATAGACCAAACTCAAAATTATGGAGTCTTTGATCGCCAGACCAGCCCCATCCCTCCACCCCCTCCTCCTCCACAAAATGCCAGCCGACTCCAATTTTCTAAAAAGCCTCAAAAGCAAGACAAAACAATACGTGCCTCTCTCCTCTAACCAGCCCCAGATGTTGCTGTGCAGGCCTCCAGTAAATCTCCAATAAATAATTTACGTACCACTCGGCATCAAATGACCCGGGAGGAACAGGGCCGAAGCTGACCCGCCCGCCCGTGGCCCCCCGCTTGCCGGATATACAGCCTGCTGCGTACTTATTTAAATATTTACGACCAAACTGTGATGAGAGGACTCCACAGAAAAGCTCGCTGGAGAGGATTTCTGCAAATCAGCTCCCTTTGGACAGAACCATTACGTTACCTGAATCCGCTTGCCGCTAAATCCTCAAGAGGGAGATAAACGCCTCGGAAGATCCGAAAGAAATCTTCCAGGTGCATGAAGGCAGCTGTCTGCCCTCAACAAGCGCTGGGTTTACCTCCCTCCCTAGGCTTTAGTTAAGTCGGCACAAAAGGAACTTCTGTTAAGAAGCCTTTAAATGAAACACAAGAAAAACATCTGCACCACGGCGACCAGTGGGCACCCCAGTTCTCTCCAGATGAGGCCTCTTCAATCTGTGGACGGTGATCCTGGCTGGGGCTCTGTCATGTTTGGAACAACTAGCAGTACCAATTCCCCTCAGGGTGGAAATCTCAAAAGTAAACCATGTGTAGGAACTAGAGCTAGTGATATTGCCCGTCTGAGATATGAGACTGGGTTTTAATCGATCCAGAATTTTCAAGAACTAGGGGGACGTGGAAGGCTATTTAGAAGGCCCTTTAACCAGAAATCATACTTTGAGATTCTGATGCTACTGCACAACTGAACTGCTACTCTGGGTCCAGATACCTAATTATTTTTCAGTGTCCTGAGCAAGGATGCAAAGCATCTCCCAATGGTTCTTAGTTTGGCTGAGGGCCCCTATGCAACCTTGAATTTAGTGACCTGTTTAAGACAGGAGAAAAGTTGCATTTCCTGGCATTGCAATAGGTTGGACTATGTAGCCACCTGCCACAATGCCAAGGTGGGGATTAAGGAGGCCACAGTTAAGACCACATGTTCTAGAACCATAAGACCTCACTCTGCCTCATACTAGCTGGTTTCTGGTAGCCATAAGCTCTCTGTACCTCAGTTTTTCCATCTTTAAAATGGGGTCAAGAGAAGCCTACTGACCAGGCTGTTGAAAGGATTTAATAAGGTAACACTGACCAAGTTCTTAGCAAAGTGCCTAGCACACTTATTATAAATAAATCACCATAATAAAATAAAACACAATTGACTTCCTTGAGGAAAAAGAAGCTAATAACTGCAGGCCACACATCACTGGACTGTTAGCTTTGTTTTGAAAGCTCTCCTCAGCCCTTAACCAACTATTAACGGGCCTCCTTTGTTTCTCTTGAACAAATATTTAAAAAACAAACTTGTCCCCAAACATTGAGGTGTTTTATTGACTGTGGCTCTGTTTTGTTCCCTCAACTGTCTCCTGTCCTAACCGTGTGGGAGCTGACGCTGCCAAGAGAAGGATTCCCTACAATGGGAAACATCTGTGGTCAAAATGGGCTGGGACCCTCAGCACCGACGGGGATTGAAGCGGCCTCAGGAGTCCAGGGTCTCACTGGCTGGCCTGTGGCCAAGGACATGGATGCTTCCTTGCGTCTCACCTGAAGGCTCATAACAGTGAGGCGGCGAGCGTCGTCCGAGGGCGCGATGACTGGCACCAGGTAGGGACTTTCGGGGATGTGCTCATCGTTAAACTTGATAGACACCTCGTAGTTACCTGTGGGGACAAGAAAGTCCCATCATCTCAGAGATTCAGGAAGGCGGTTACAGTGAGGTCTCCTGTGAAAATGCCTTCAGAGAGACCCTGCCCTCCTCCATGGCCTCGCCCATTGGTTCAGGGCCAGTTGCCTGGCTCAGGCAGGGCTAACATGATTTTCTTTGTTGGGCAAGGATAGATATTCTGAACTTGAGTCCTCAGGGTCCCCCCAAGGGCCTCTGTATAGAACGCAGGAGATCCGTAAGAGGAATGGGAAAAAAATTACATCTTTGCTTTCACTAAACCTCTAGCTGATATTTAGCAGTTCCTTTCTTTAGAAATGTTGACAAGAAACCATAGTACATTTAAAGTACTTGTGACAGCCCAGCCAGCATGGCTCAGTGGTTGAGCGTCGACCTACGAACCAGGAGGTCACGATTCGATTCCTGGGCAGGGCACATGCCCAGGTTGTGGGCTCAATTCCCAGCGGGGGGTATGCAGCAGGCAGCTGATCAATGATTCCCTCCCATCATTGATGTTTCTACCTCTCTTCCTCTCTGAAATCAATAAAAATATATATTTTTTAAAAAAAGTACTTGTGACTTTGTCACCAACAAAGTTCACAGATACTTTCATATCATTTTACAGTTTTACATATACCTTGACACCTCATTTATACTCATCACTATTTTGAAATTAAGGTAGTCATCCAATTTTTTTTTAAATTAGGGTAGTCACCCAATTTTAGATTTAATGTATCAGTGAAGACATGCATACCTTGATATGTTACATATTTGTTCCTGTAAGATTCTGATAACTGCTTTTTGATATAATTGATTTTTATTATAATCCAACTAGTGCTCTGGTGCACGGATTTGTTCACATTCAAATGAAATTAATTAGAAGGTGGCTGGCAGGGCAGGACTGGGTGAGATGGGCCAGACATGCCCTGGAGCCAACCTCCTGTGGCTCAAAGGGTGTCTACGGAGTAACGGGGTCCCTCCAGCAGGTGGGAGTCCCTTGGCCTGGCCTGTGGGGATTGGGCCAAAACTGGCTCTCCAACATCCCCCGAGGGATCCCGGATTGCAAGGGCGGTTCTTAGGTGAGGCACTCCAGAATCGGGCTTCCTCCTCTCTGGTTCCAGGTGTGTCACCCAAGAACTGCCGTTGCCAAGTCACCGCAGCTCGGCAGCTCCTGCGTTGAGTGTGCCCCCTGGTGGTCAGTGTGAATCATAGCTACCGGTCAGAGCGTCTGCCCCCTGGTGGTCATTGCTACCGGTTGGACGGCTGGATGGTTGCTTAGCCACATATATATATGTGTGTGTGTGTGTGTGTGTGTGTGTGTGTGTGTGTGTGTGTGTGTGTATAATTTGTATTATGTGTTTCAAAACAATGTCCCCATAGGCTTTAGATGCCAGAGGGGTTCATGGTACAAGACGTAGAGGACCCTGCTCCAGGGAGGGCAGATACCAGGTAAACCCCTCTTCTGGGCAGTCCCACAAGCCAGTGGCCGAGGCTGGGCACAGAGCTGGTCAATGGGAAGAATGAAGAAGCTGAGTGAAGCCTGAAGCAGACAGGCTGATGGAGACAGACAGACAATGAGAACTAGAATTCCTGCCCCTTGGAGACCTGGCTGCATTTCCTGCCCTGAATTTCTAGGCAGCGCTCCACGTGCCCATAGTGATCAATTCCTTTTACTTGAGCTCGGTCCGTGGGTTTCTGTTCCTCACCCCCGAACCACCCCCAATCAAAGAAAAGTCTTGAGGTGGTTCCTGAATACATACCAGGCTCTTGGGCAATATAAGACACACCACACGATCCGTTTTTATGGTCATCGAATGTAATCTCAGCCTTACTGGGGCCTTCAACAGCGATGGAGAGGCCCCCCGCGCCTGCCTCCCGGGTCCAGATGCTGAACTCGGCTGAGACAGAGAAACACCTGGTTAGTGACGGGGTGTGGCTGAGGCACCTCTTGCCAAACCCTGCAATGCTGGTCACTGTTATTCACAGGCCTTTTCTCTCCCCGACCCCAGCAGCACCCAAGCAAAGGCACTGCGTGTTTCCTAGATCCCATCCATGACGACAAAGTTCGTGGGCATCTTTTGAACACACCCACGCCAAGCCAGAGGAAGAGGAGAATGTTTAGTTTTGTCCCCACAGGCCTCTCCACCAGCATCCACCACTCGAAGGCACCTTCACAGTGGGTTTTGTAGAAACCTAACGTGTTCCACGGAACATCAGCCTTGATACCACCCATCAGAATCTCACACACACAGTCTTCTCCTTAGAACAGGGTGAGGAGGGCAAGGTGCTCACACCACCAGCTGAGCCCTTACTGTCCTCAAGGGAAAAGCCTGCCGATCGCTCACCTGGAACTCCTGCTTCTCCCCTCTCCAGGCCAGGGCCTCCTGCCCGGACCTTGTGGGCGCCCCCCTCGCCCAGTGGCCCTACAGTGAACTGGAAGGGGCTGCCGGTCACGTGCTGGCCGCGGTACTTGACGCTGACTGTATGCACGCCCATCTCCTGGGGCACAAACCGAACACAGTGCGAGTTCTTCCCCACGGGCACAATCTCTGCTTCGGTCACGCGGCCGGAGGGGCTGGTGACGTGGGCCGACATGTCACTGCTATTGATTTCTGAAAGGGAGTGAGAGGTGGGGGGAAGGAGAAGGGTTAGAGTGCGGGCCCAGCAGAACAGGACGTGCAGGGCAAGCAGCAGAGGGTAAAGCGGGTGCTGCGTGGGGTGTGGGGTGCGCAGTCTGGACGCCTGCCCTCCTGTCTCCCTTAAGGCCCTGGGGGACTGTGGCCAGCAGGGAAAGAGCCAGGCCCTTCCAGGCACCAGTGCAAAGAACATTCTAGGGGCACTGGGCACGTTCACAGCCTTCCTGGCTGGAGTGAATGCCACACATCAGTTTCAAACCAGTGCCTGAGCTGACAGTTACCGCACATACATATAAAAACCACGACAGCTCAGATGTTTTAAGCTCGAGGCGACACGTGGCCATCGTCATGCTCACAGGGGCAGAAAACACAAGCAGCGCCATCCCTTCCTCTCAAGGAGCCTTGGCATTCCTTCTCGGCAACAAGACAACATGCATTTAGAGGAAAAGGTGAACGGACACGCGTCAGTCCCAGCAGCAAAGGGGAAACCATGCGTGAGCAGAGCAGACGCAACGCTGCAGAAAAGCAATGCGTTGGGTCACCCACACCGCGAAGCAGACCACGTCTGCTCCGTCCGAGGGGCTTGTGCCATGCCAAAGGCTGTGACCACATGCTGGTGACCGAGTAATGCCATCACCTAGAGCCACATGAACTGCACCCTCCAGCCCTACGGGATCGGGGCTGAGCAGTGCAGGACTGTGAGCCCTGAGGACAGAGAAAGGAAGGGAGGCTGAGAACAGGGTCCCCCACACGGGTCCGAGGACACCTGGGAGCTGGTGAGCCATCCTCCATTCTAACCGACAGAAGAGAATCATTTAGGCAACGAGAGGGAAAGTGAATCTCGCCGAGTGCTCTGGTGCCAAGTCACTGGAAAGGGTAAGAAGGAGTCAAGAGCCAGAAAAGCCTAAAGAGAAAGGGTAACTGTCCACATCACACAGAGATAAGACACCGAGAGGCAGAGGGGACAGGTCATTTGTAAAATGAGGCATGTAAAGCAGAGAAGACCGTCCCTTCACCAGTGAGCAGGGAAGTGAGACTGAACACTGGACACCGTATTTTACCATCTGATTGGTCCAAGTGAGAGTGAACACCAGTGCCCAGGGCTGGTAAGAAATAGAGAAACGGGCACTAATTCATGTTCTGGAGGGCAGCTGCCAGGCATAGCAGCATCTGAGACACGCCGGCCCAGCAGTCCCACGCGATGTGACTGCAGCCTGGCACAGCGGCCAACGTCACAGACCACTGACTACAGGGGTTGAGGCACAGACGTTGAGTGCGTGTGAAATGAGAAAACCCAGTGAAGGGTGGGGCACCTACACACGAAATGCAATCCTGTGGAGTCATTAACAAGGAACTTTATGGTCACGATCCAGCTCTGATCAAGCGGTCCTGTCTGGACACCAAAGTAATGAGGCTTGTACCACATTCACATGTGACTGGTGTCTACACAGGAAGAACCCATCAAATATTGCTCAGAGGGCAGAGCAAAGACATCGACATATTAGGAAAGATGGGAACCCCGTGTGGGAAAAGGGCCCCCTCACCAGACCAGGACGTGAGGGTCTGCTGTTCCGTTCCACAGAACCTGGGCAGCTAGAGGCTCAGCACATGCCAGCTGCGGGCAGAGGAGCCCTGGCGCCTTCCTGCACTCGGCAACGGCTCTTTTGGGGGATTTCTTTACCCAACTACCCTGGGCCACATTTCAGAAAGACTATGGCGATTGGCTGACTAATTTGGCCCCATGAGGAACAATTTATGGCCAAAGGGCTAGATGTGCCCCCACCTCCTGCCTCCCCCCCTCCCCTTGCCAGCCCTGCAGCACAGCCCTCATTCCAGTTTTAGGAACGAAGGAGATGAATGGGAATTAGAAGGTGCTGGTGGGCCGACATCTCTTTAAAACTTCCAGACACGGGCATCAGCAAGGCCAGATCTCTCACTGAGGTTATTCTATTCAACAAAAACTAAATGAACAATCTAAGAGCATATCTATCTCCCCCAGGTGATGCAACAAACTATTTTCATTTGGAAGAAGAAAACGATAGCGGGTCAACAGATTTATTTTCCCTGAATGGGCCTCTGTGAAAATACATATTAAAAACACTATTATAACTGAAATTTTAAAAGTAAGTCGCCCATAGTGGACTTGATTCCCAATGGTCCCCTGCCCTGACCCAGGAGCCCCTCGTGCTCACCTGGGATTTTCAGGTTCAGGTCACAGATGCTCCCAACAGTGGCCACAGATGGGGCTCGGCTGGTACGGGTGATGCTCTCCTTCACTCTCCCCTCCCCACTGATCTTCACGGTAAACGGGCTCCCTGCAAGAACCGAGAGGGTTTACGTGAGCAACCCAGAGCCCGAGGCGAGCCCTTACAGAAAACTCAAGCAGCGGGCAGAGAGGACAGAGGGGGCCGCGCGTACCAGGCACGTGCTCGTCGGCGAACTTGGTAGAGACGATGTAAACCCCAGGCACGGTGGGGAAGTAGGAGACCTTGCAGGTGCCATCCTCCAGGTCCTCTGTCTGGATGTCTACTTTGCTGGGGCCTTCCACCGCCAGGGATATGCCACCATAACCTGCAACACAGTAGCCGGGGGCTGTTTTGACAGCAACTCATTTGGAAGGGGGAGCTCGGAGCATGCGAACGGACATCTGACCCCGGAAACTCATACTGCCATTTCCAGAGAGCAAAAAGAAAGTCATTGTGATCCCTGCTGCAGACAGCCCCCAGCTGAGGAGCCGGTTCAAGGCTCTGAGAAGTCCTGTAGCGGAACAGCCTGCTGAGCATGACTCTGACCACAGAACCATTTTCTGGAGGGTGATGTCCTACTGCCCCTCGGAGCACCTGCCCTGCAGAACCCACTGGGGAAAACACAGCCCCCAAGAATGGCATGCGCTGCCTCGAGGGCTCATTGCCAGCCACAGGCCTGAACATTTGAATTTTTAAGCTGCCCTGGATCTCCAGCCAGGGGACCATGAAGACAGCAGATATAAAGGCTGAACAACACGAGGATCTGCCCATCAGGACCAGAAATTGTCCAGCCCTTTCCCCCAGGACTATGGCTTCGTCTAGAAGTCACCAATTCAGCCATCACTCAAGAAGGCGGAAGAGGAAGGCGCTGGCTGTGGCATTAGGTTGGGGAGGCCCAGACTACTTCAAACCATCTGAGAGAGGAAACAGGAAGAGATTCATCATTTCCACGAAAGCACCATGAGCAGAACATGGTCCTGGCCAGCTGGCCCAACAGCCTTTGCTGGGGATGAGTCCAGGAGACCTGGGGAGCTGAGAGCAGGGTTGGGAGTACAGATAACGAGAGAGAGAGAGAGATCTGGGAGTTGTAGTGGCTCTGGGTTCAAATGCCAGAAGCAGAGGGCTGTTGACCCCTGTGAGCCTCAGGTTCTTAATTTAGAAAATAAGACAACACCTACTTTCCCGGTGGTCATGAGGCTTATGTGATAATGCAGGTAAAAGGACAGACAGTCTGAAGGATGCTCAGAAAGAGAAGGGAGTTGATAAGATGAAAACATGAAGACACTTGAGCAAAAAGCCCTGGGCCTTTTGCCTGGGACCACCCACAGACCTGCATCTCTCGTGTCCACGATGAACTCGGACATCTCGAAAGTCCGGCCTTCAGACAGGCCTCGGCCGTAGACTTTGGCTCTGCGGGCGTCACCGATCTCGGACTGGACCACCATGATGGACACGGGACTATTGGCCACGTGGTTGCCATTCTTCTTGATGCTGACCAGGTGTTCACCCACCTCCCGGGGGATGAAGGAGATGCCTGGACCGGGCACACATCAGGGTTTGTAAGAGGAGGGAGAGGGGATGAAGGAGAGGAGCTAGGAGGCAGACACACTCACAGGAATGGAAGTATGGCTCCCGGACTTCCTGGCTACCCCAGAGTGTATATAAGGGTGGTCAACCTCGCAACACGGAAATGCACTCCTATGACCCAGCAGGTTTATCGTATCATGCTCCGAGGCGTTACCTAATTCCCCAGAAAGGACCAAAGGAATCCCCACCTCCCACCAAAGGGTCCCAGCTCAGTCCAGGAAGGCAGCCCGGGCTCACCGATGTGATTATTGGGCAGCCTCTTCAGGAGACAGGGCTCGTCACGGCCGGACGGGGCCTTAATGCTGGCTGTCAGCGTGCTGAGGTCGGTCTCACTGATGTCCAGCAGGAAGTCGGCGGCAGAGCCCAACTTCACCTGAGAGCACCGTCTGCTGTCATCTGAGAAACACCCCCCAAATACAGCCCGTCACACGTGGTGACCCGTTCTCCGGAGCCTTCACCCCACATGTCGTTTACAGATGAACAGCCCGAAGCAGTTACCCAAAGTTAAGTGAAAAAACACGCCTCATGGACCTAATCAACAATGAATGACTTCTACTTAGGCCTGGTGAAGGGAAGGCCAGATGCTGGCCGGAGCTGGAGCCTGAGTCCTCACAGACCACTTCTTAAATGAGTCTTTGCCGGTGAAGGCATCTGCCACCTGCTTGCCAACCCCTTGGGCATTTCCCAGGTAAACACTCATCCTGCTCCGCACAGGGCTGCTAGCTGCTTTGCATAGGACTGAACAACTCAGGGGCAAGAACTTCGTCCTGCGCATCTTCTTTATGACCCACCGAGCGCAGGATCCGAACACAGCGAGCACACAGGTGAGCAGCAGGCCTTTGAATCAGATAACCTCAATCTGCACCCTAGGACACCCACATGGAAACCTGGCTAAGCACTACCTCTCCAAGCCTCCATTTTCCCATCTGTAAAATGGGAGAGAATAATTATCCAGCAGTGATGCAGAAGGGCATCTGTGAGCTCACCTATTCGTGCAGTATTATTTGAATGCCTCTATCTGGGGGCCTTCCATTTGCACGCAGGAGTCAGACTGGACAAAATGATTGCCCTCCAAATGTGAGTGCTTTTCCCTGGATTACCAGCTAAGGGGGGATTAGCCTGTCCAAAGTTGGCCTTGCACCCCCAGTTTCTCCCCAGTGAGTCTCTGTGAAACCTAAACCCAGGCACCTAGCTTGCTGCCCCTGGTCTGATGTGGAGACAGGCTGCCAGGGTGGCAGTCCTCCCACAAGGAAGCCCATAGCAGGTCAGGCAGCCCTACCTGTGATCTTGGCGGTGAAGGGGCTGCCAGGGATGTGCTTGTCATTGTACTTGACCAGAATGCTGTAGTCGCCTGGCAGGGTGGGCAGGTAGGTCACTGTGCACGTCCCGTCTTTGTTGTCAATGCAGCTGATTTCAGCCTTTGAGGGCCCCTCGATAGCCAAGTCCAGACCCCCTGTGAATGGGAGCATGGAGGGAGGGCCTTCAGGGAGTGTTTCCTTGTCTCCACAGGGACAGCAACTCATCCAGGGCAGCCCTGAGGTCGGGAGCGCCAGACTGGCACAGGCCACGTGAGCCGCGGGCAAGGGGCGTAGGTCAGAATTAAGTGACTATGGCACAACACTCCACCCCTGAATTCTTCAGTTATCCTGGTGAAGGGAAGACCCGATGCTGGCCCCGAAGTCACCCCAGAAAGGACCGAAGGAATCCCCATCTCCCGCCACTGCTCTTCGGAATGTGCGGACGAGAAAGGGCTGGAGCCCCACACGTCAACCACACATACGGAAGTGTCACACACACTGCCACGCTGGTCAGGCCGGAGGCCATGTGGAGATCCCATTAGAAACACAGATTTTAAAATCTCCACAAAGACAATGCACATGCACAAGAGCCAAGTAACTCATGTGGTCCCGTGGATACACGTACATGTGCAAAAAGAACAAAACCAAAAACGTCATCAACCAAAACACTTAAATTTCAGGCAAATCACATAAAACATTTCACAGCGTGAATCTGATTTCAATCAGAACTCCAGGAACTTCAAAAAGTCCTGTTTTGGGTGGAAGACAGAGCAGCTATGCCTGAGATTTACATGAAACAAAAAAGATAAATACTACTACCCAACAGCCTTCTTTTTAAAAGCTGCCCTGGGACCATGTCCACTGGATTCTCAAAGGGAAAGCTGAAAGCATATAACCACACACATGTCACAGTACCTTCCCCTGCGTCCTCAGTGACGATGGTGAAGGTGGCGGTTTTGTTGGCCACTCCATATACCAGCCCTGGACCGTAAGCAGAAACGCTCCCACTGTTGGGGTAGTTCACGTAGAACTGGAGCGGGCTCTCTGGGTGTGCAAAGAACACAAACAAAATGGACTCAGTGCGGGGGAATGCATACCTCAGACAGCGGTGCTTACCTTCTTCTAACGGCAGGCAGGTGTGGTGTCTCCCACGCAGAGGCAGAACGCGAACTGAGCCTCTGCTGGAGATCACCATCCTAGGACACCAACGGCATCTACTCACTATTGCTCCTTCAAGGTTACACAAGGAAAACAATCCTAAGGCTGCTCCGGACTAGAGGGGAGTCCAGCTCAAGGTGACTAGTTAGGACAGGGGTGGGGAGCCTTTTTTCTGCTGAGGGCCATTTGGATATTTATAACACCATCACGGGCCACACAAAATTATCAACGTAAAGAGTTAGCCTGCTCTATTTGGTCAAACATTTAATTAATTCACCCCTGATGCCTTGGGAGGGCCAGACCAAATGATTTCGTGGGCCATGGGCTGGGCGTTCCCCACTCCTGAATTAGGAGGAAACGGCCAACCATGTGAAGAAATGACGCTCTACCAGAGGGAACACAGCTGGAAAGGTCTTTTGGGAAGGCAAAATGTAAGGCCCTATAAGCCCACCCCACACTATGGGAATTTATCCCACTGTGGTCCTCTCCACCTACTAGCCCCCCTTCCCCCCGCCCCACACCCCCCCTCCAGCTCTATGCAAGCACTTCCATTTCCACAGTGGCCAGATGCAAATTCGGAAAAGCCCAGAGCCGACCAGTAGGGGGCTGGTTAGATAAACAAGGTTCTCCTCTCAGGTCATTAAAGAACGAGGGAGTTTGTATGCACTAACTTGAGAGATTATCCACAATGTGTTGCAATAAAAAGAGAAAAAGGCAGGTTGCTGCATAATATTAATATCATTATCCCATTCCTTTAAAAACAAAACCGAACAAAATTATAGGCATGTTTGTAGGTACCAAGAGAAACATCCGTACACAGACCAGCAGGGAGGTAGGGGGAAGCGGGAGAAAGACATTTTTTTTTTTTTACTTTCTCTACATCTGCATCTTTGGGGTATTTAAATAGAAGCAGATAACACATTGTTGCTTTGAACAAATATTATGCCCAGATATACCCATAAACTAAAGCAAACATCAAACTAGGAGAAGTATTTGCAACTCCTATCACCAACGGCTAACCTCTCCAGTATTGAAATTGCTCCCAGAAACGGATACCACAAAGGCCAATAACCAAATACAGAAACCAGGCCATGGATACAAATGTTCAGTTCACAGAAAAAGAAATACAAATGGTACGTAAACATATAGGAAGTTGCTCAATCTCATTCACAAGAGCAATACCAATAAAGCAATACTGAGATACTGCTTTTGCAACTATCAGTTTGGCAAAGATCCAAAAACTGGATAGCATAATCCATTGGCCAATCTGTGGAAAAGCAGGCGCCCTCTCCTCCATGGCTGGTGCGTGTGGGAATTGGAAGAGCCCCGATGAAAGGCAACTTGGCAAGTTCTAGCAACATGATGGATGCCTGTCCCTGTGGCCAGAAATTCCTCCCCATAGAACCACATCTCACAGGTTCGCCTTTGCCAGTGTGACATGCTGAACGGGAAAGGCTATGCACTGTGGCAAAAGGTGGGGAGGAGGCTAAATGTCCTCCGACAAGAGCAATGGTTAAACGTGCCACGGTCCACCCAATGGGCGGGCTCTCTGAAGATGCGCTATCATTTGGACGTGCACAGCTCTTCTGCATACACTGTTAGATAAAAAGGACAAAGACACAATAATGTATAGAGGATGCTACTATTTATGTAAAAAAGGAGGAAGGATTAGAAATCTATTTTCCTATTTGCTTGTAGGGTCTTAAAAATATTCTGAAATACAACATAAAAAATTAACAGTCAGAGGGCAAGTGAGGGTTATGATGGGTGGGAAGGAAACCTTTCTCCACATCATTTTCTAAACTATGTGTATGTGGCCTACTCAAAATATTAACTTTTAAAAAAGGAGACGTATTTGAGGAATTTTTAAGAAAAAAAACAAACAAGAATAACACAGTGCTGGTTGGTGGACACGAAACCTGAGCTGGTTTTCCTCGTCAAGGGCAGTGTGACAAGAGGGCAGCTTAGCCTAACCAGCGTGGCTCAGTGGTTGAGTGTCAAACTATGAACCCGGAGGTTGCGGTTTGATTCCCAGTCAGGCACATGCCTAGGCGGAGGGCTCGATCCCCAGTGTGGGGAGTGCAGGAGACAGCTGATCAATGATTCTTTCTCATCGTTGATGTTTCTATCTCTCTCTCCCTCTCCCTTCCTCTCTGAAATCAATAAAAATATATTTAAAAAAAAAATAAAGAAGAAGGCAGCTTGTCCTCTTCTCACAACCTCTTCCTCCACCCCAACCCCCCGCCACACACGGCTCTGCAGGCCAGGCTGGAAAGTCCCTCGATGCGCCTCACATTTTTCCTCCAGCTCATCCTTTGGCTGTACTTGGCATCGTGACAAAGACAAACAATCACAGCCCTATGGGCCTGCACTGTGACCCGGGACACTTAGATGCATCATCCCTTCTGGAAATTAGCTGGATCTGCTGGGGTTACAGGCTGTTAGGTTTCACAGGGACACCGACACTACATTCCTCAACCTGCCACCTATTTCCCACACAGCTGGGGGCTGTATGTCAGCAAACCTCCCAGAAGGCCAGGCTCCTGAGTCCTGGAGCCCTGCAGGGCGTGCACAGAGCCCGACTCACCGGGGATGTGGCTGCCCATGTACTTGATGTGCATCTCATGGAGCCCCACCTCCGTGGGGGCGTATCTGACGGTGACCGTGCCGTCCTTGTTGTCCACAATCTCAGGTGTGGCCGTCTTCCCAGAGGGCATGTGGACCTCTCCTATGGAGAACAGGGAGACAGGGCCATGAGCCCACCAGCGATTGCCCCCGGAGAAGCCGGCACGCAGGCAAAGGTGGCCTTCAGAGTACAGGTTTTCAGATCCAAGAACACTCACTGCTGCCTAAAACATCCAAGTTCCAGAACAGGAAAACAGACCTGCATTTCCCTTTATTTTGTTCCTTCTGCTCCCACAAAATGCAGTAGCAACTCCTAAGGAAAGGGTTTTCTACTTTGTAAAGACAAGTTAGAACCTTGAACAGGACTTGACTGTGAGGAGAGGGTCAGTAGAGCCTCAACCCAAAGAGAAGCTGGCAGTAAGAGGAGGCTGGCAGAGAAAGTGACTGCACCACAGACCTGTGTCAACACCCACCTGGGAAAGTGGGAGACAGAGAGGCAGGAAAAGGGGGAACAGGAACCCAACAGTTGAAGTATCTAAACACAGTAGTTCTTCACCCAGAGAGAACCCCCAGCTATCTCCAGGATATAATGCAAATTATAAATGACCATCTCTTCAGAGGCACACATAGATACACAGCACGTTCTGCAATGTCAGGGGCTCATGGCCCATCCCTAGCACAAGAACCAGGGATGCTGGGATCAGGAACGCAAGTCTGGGGGACCGGTGGGACCACCACCCGTCACCGATCAGGCGAGAGAGTGTGAGCGAGCGAGAATGAGACAGCTTTCATGACAGTGCTTACCAGTGATTTCTCCTTTTCTGACCGCAAACGGAATGACCAAGTCGAAAGGTTTAAACCCCAGGCCGTTCATGTCACTCACTGGGACATAGGCCTCTTCGGTGACCTAAAAACAGGAAGCAGTGGTCACTGGGTAAAGTGGACAACAGCGTGGGCTAGTGAAGCTACAGGGGGCAGAGCAACTGGGAATTTTGCAAGCCAGTGAAGCCAGGATTTGGGGAGGTGGCGGCCCATGTGGTATGGGCTTTGTCCAACTGGCCCTGGGGCCAGAGCAGAACCCGAGGGCTTGGAGAAGTCATGCTGACCAATTGCTAAAAACCACTAGGCAATTCGCTTGTAAAATTCCCAGAAGCGCCCACGGGAAAGTGAGAAAGTGAGACAGAAATGTCTGTGAGTCCCAAGAGGCTCCACCTGGAAAGGTTTAGTTGCTGTGGCCTGGAAAAGAAGGTGTGTTTTAAGTGGCAGAAAGTAGCAGCAGGTGGCTTTCCCTCTGAACAGAAACCAAATGTGCAAGTGGCGGCTCTGAGAGTCAGCAGGAAGGCTGAAGACAGCTGTCCATCTTTCTCTTTAAACAGAGACACACTGCACCGAGCGTGATCAGACGTGACGGTGGGCGATTCGTGGAGCGCAGACGATGACATGGTGCGTCTCATAACAGAGAAAGCAGGGTTCATTGTGATGGACTGATCAGTGGGGGACAAACCAGTGACCAGGACACCCAGAGGGCTTAAGCATCCCCAGAAGCAGGCTGTAGCTTTTCTGAAATGAAGGCTGAGTAAACACAGAAATGCAAAAAAAGAAAACAAAAAAAGTGTACCCAGGGCCTGAATCCAGGGGAACATGCATTTACCGGTGCCTCCTCCACGGCCGTGACTTCCCCATCTGTGGCCTGGTTGGTGGCAAATGGAGATTAGTAGGGAATCTCATTGGCGGGACGTTGCTACTCAGTAGGTTCTACAACCTGCGGGCTGCTTCCTCCCCATCTGCTCATCTTGCACAGCAGAAAGCCTCTCGCTCTACCTTCTTCCTACCCTTGTGGAGAGCAAGTTGATGTCCTCTCTTTGAATGTCAAATCCACATGCCCTTTGAACCCATGGCTCCATTCCTAGGAAGCAGATCTATAGAAATACTAGCAGGAAAGTCTAAAGGTAAGTGATGCATGCAAAGGGTTTTACCAGAGCTGCTGTTGTCATGAAAACCTGAAGCAATCTAAATGTCCATCTGTAAGGTAGACTTCATGTCCCTGATCCAACTGGCCTACTAAGAGAGGGGTTCCCTCTCCTGTCAAATAAAACAAGCATCGGAAGGCTTCCCTATGGAGGAAGGCCCACGTACCCGTGCTCACTCCTTTTCGTGTACTTTGCCATATGCTGAAAGGGAGCTTCACTTACCAAGGCAGCTTTGCGAGCGTCAACATTTGGAACAGCCCTACCCCTTGCTTCTAGGGGCCTCTCAAATTGGGGACATTCAGGGACACACGGCCAGGGAGGAAGATCTTTCAATGGCTACGTGATGGCCTCTGAGTCAGGACTTCTCAACAGTGATGAGTAGATAAGCTGTTAGACCCGTGACTTCCTGTGCATGTCTTCTGTGTGATATACGGAATTGAACCAGCCCACCCAGTCTCCCTAAGACATTTGCTGCAAAGGCAGTACTGGGTGTTTGTGGCCTTTTGGCCCCAAGACTGTAGAGGAAGGCAGGGAATCTACCCATAAGGAACCAATGAAAAGAAAATCTGCCTGTAGGTGAGGCTGGTGGAGGGGAGATGGAAGACCCAAGCCTGGTCCTGTGGGTGATGCGCCCTTCAGCCGTCAGCTGTGGTTCGGGGCAGTGTATCCATACAAAGTATCCTTTGTGCATCCGTGGTCAAGGGGACATTTATTCCTAATGAGTTTGGTGGCTCCCACTTCAGGTCTCTGACTTTTCTGCCACAATGACCCTGCCAATTCGAACCAACCAGATAAAACCTGAGATGGGACCCTTCTCTGGGATACGGACATCAAGTTTCCAGCCGCATTTCTTCCAGCCCTGAAGGAGAAAAGCACTCCCAACTGAGCAGCGTCAAAAGTTGACAAGTGTTTGTATCCTTGAGACGTGGAAGAGCCTCCAGACCTCTGGCACATTCACAGATAAACAAACGTCGATGGGAAGGGAAAGAGCTACAACACACAACACGCTGTTGGAAGACAGACTCGGACTTCTGTTTGAAATGGAGTCTTCATGCCCTTCTCCGTGGCTGCATAAAGTGTAACCCTTAGAAGGGGCTTTGAAGGCTGTGCGGGGGCCAGGTCACTGAGGCCTATGAACTGTGCAGCCAAGGGTGGCTGTCGCCACGGTCTCAAAGGACACTGGGTGAGGGACCGCACAGCGCTCGGCAGCTGTCTAGAGCGGGCACTTTGGGCTCAGTGGACTTGAGTCTGACCCCTCCTCCTACAGCTCATTTGTAAAAGGGCCAACAATGCTTGCTTTGAGGGTTAACTGAGTGAATGCTGCTAAGGTTTCTAACCGCTTTCCTGGTTGAAGAACCTTAATAATCAGAGAAAGATCTAAAAGTCACTCAGATTGAAAATTAAAGAGCCGCGTCATTCTTTGGCCTAGAAGTGGGTATAATGGTTTCTTTCTTCCAGATGTTCCTAGTTTTAAAAGACAAGCTATTTCCCTTCACATGCAAAGTCTGAATCTCTCCAAGCACAACTGGAGGTACTCTGAGTCATGAGATACCAAAGTCAAGTCTCTCTCCTCCAGACCATGGTGGTGGGGGAGCAGAAGGGGAAGGACAGCAGAATAACAAAATATAATGTTTCACTTATAAATGTTTTTTGTCAGTTTATCTTTCTGAACTGTGCTTAGGCCAGGGCACTGCTGAAGACCCTTAGCATGATGGATACTTGGTAGCTGTAACATTCCCTAAAAACTCTTAGAGCCAAAGGCTCTCTGGGATCCTAGAGTGTCCCTAAAAGGTCATGACTGTTTAAGAAAAAAAGTTTCCAAGAAAAAAGGAAGGGGATGTGCTAGCCAGGATTTAACAAATGGCAGCTATTATTGTTTCTGCCAGTAACAGATGCTGCAGAGAAGGGATTTTCCTTACCATGACAGTGAAGGGGCTGTTAGGGATATCAACGCCACCGAAGCGCACGTAGATGACATAGGTGCCTGGCTTGGCAGCCGTGTAGAAAATGTCATAGGTGCCATCCTCATTTTCGATAACATCGGCCTCAGCCTCAGTGCCGTCCGGGGTCAGAACCGTGCAGGTCACTTTCCCCTTCCCGGCAGTCTTGGCGTCAACCACAAAGCCCACCTCCTCGCCAGTTTTCACAATGGAGGCGATTCCAGGACCTGGAGAAAAGTTCAGGAGGAGAGAAGAGAAGCTTCAGCTGTGGACAGTTCCCCTGGAGACCTAAACATAAATCACACGCTTTCATGTTGTCTGGATCTATAAACGTTAGACCTTCAACTGCCACCACATACAGGGATGTCCCAGGAATCACCTGGGGAAGGTACTGCTCAAGGGAGCATTTCATCCATTGTTTATTAAATAAGGAGTATCTCAGGCTCTGAGTATCAACCAAATGTTGGATCTGGTCTGCCAGCATTCAAGGGTATGGGGATGAAAGTCAGCGTTCATTAGCAAACATATATCGGGCATTCTCTTAAGTGCCAGGTACACACAAAGGTGAGCAAAACACAGTTGAGATGCTCATAACATAACAGAGCAGTGGGATGCAGGTTGGACACCAAGAATGACAGCTCAATCTGCTGTGGAAGTCCTGAGGGGGAACTAAGTTAGAAAAAAAATCCTCAATTGTTCTTCAGAGAGGTGTCCTGTAAACGTTCTATCCCAGGGTTGCCACATTGACAGAGGGCTTCCTAGAAAAGGGGAAATGGCTGAATTCTGAAGGGTGGGTGCTTCTGGCTAGGCAAGACTTTTAACCTCGGTCCCGAAACAATGACCAGTCTCTCTTTCCATTGGCAAAAAAAAAAAAAAAAAAAAAAGGCAAAGTGGGCAGAAACAACAGGGATAAGAACATGTTGTTCAGACATGAGTAGAAGCCAGACTTTGGAATCCCCTGAATGACACTCCAGGGGTGTGGCCTATAGGCGCTCTCAGGCTAAGCAGAGTATCGTGTCTGTCTGCTCAGGATTCCGCCTGAGCTAAGGAAGGGAAAGCAAGGAGAAAGTCACCTCCCAATATTACGTGCCCTCAGGTTAACAAAGATAATCCAGACCTAGCATGTGGCAGACTGGCCACTATTTCTCAAATTTTGCCATGGGTGAGCCAAAAAAGGGCCAAGGTGAGCAATTTGCAAGCTTGCCCTGAAAGCCAAAAGATTTTCTCCATTCAAAACAAGACAAGATAGGAGAGAAACAGAACACATCTGGGGGGACCTATGTTTAGTTTTATTTAAAGAGAAGCAAATCTGTTTCCTTTCAGACATGGGGATTCATGCTTTGAAATCTGCTTGAAACAGCATCAGAGTTGTAAGAGCTGTTCTTAGAAACTGAAGGACCCACAGACTCCCAATAGTTGTCTCTTAGAAATGGAAGGACCTGTGATGCTCACATATTCCTGGAGAATTCCTGAGAGACTAAGACATCAGTCCCAAGTGTTGAGGGAAAAACCTAGATGCTTGAACGTGTTCCTCATAGTGGCCTGAGGTGATCTTGAATAATTAAACAACCCATGAAAGGCATACATTTGCTGCTTTTCATGGGAGCAGTATCACAGCTGATGTCTCCACAAATGCACCCACTTCGAAAATAATCCAATAGTGATAGCTTCCATGTGCCTGACACTGTGCTAAGCATTTTTCATGCCTGACCTCATCTATTCTTTGCAATAACCCTGTGAAACAGTCTCTGACCCTTAGAAGAGGTTCTTGAATTTAAATGTTGTAAAAAAGATCTTCAATTTAAGTCTGACCGAAGCTCAGGGTGGTTGAGCATCTTACCTAGATCACACAGCTATTAAGTGGCAGAGAAGGGATAGACCCTGACTTTCAGATTCTTGACCTGCACTCACCTGTGGCCAGACACTTGCTGGCATCGCCGGTCTGTGTGGCTCGGATGCGGTAGGGAGACAACGGGATGTCATCTCCCCCATAGGTGACCCCGATCATATAGCGGCCAGTCTTGTCGGGGATGTAGGTGACAGCGTATGTGCCATCTTTATTGTCCTGGACAATGGCTCTTTTGGGTTTTCCCTCTTGGTCCTGTGGAGCACAGAGAAATGCTACTTAGGATGTTGTCCTCAAGATGTAGAAACAATTCATGGAAAACCTTGACACATTTTGCTCATTAATTAGTGCCTCCAGTGGGAGGAGACAGAATTACTGGCTTCACACAATTTGATTATTTGGTAGGAAGAGGAGAGGTCACAGATCCCTTTAACAACACAATGGACACAATCAATTTTTAGTAATTTTTCTGTCAAGTGAACAAATAGTGTTTTATCCCCCAATCCATTGATATTTGCCCCAAAGGGGCAGAGGACCTGCTTGCACATCACCACGCTCACTCCCTTTTCTCCTCAGTAATAGGACCCTAATCCTCAGCTAGGTGCACTGCTCCCAGAATAGAAGACTCCACTTCCCAGCATCCTTTGTCACTAGATCTGGCCACATGACTTGACAGATTTCTGGCAAATGAGAAGGGAGTGGAAGTCTTGTGAGGGAGGATGAAGGGCTCTTTGGGAGAGCTGATTGATTGGAAGGCCCTGTTTCTCCCATCTGTCTTCCTCCTTCTAGCCTGCCACGTGGATCAATAACCAGGGCAATGCGGCCTTGTGGTCCACGAGGAGACCTGAAGGACAGATGCCACATGCAAGGACAGAGGAGCAGAGAGATGGGGCCTGCTTCATTGATGAGCTACAGCATCCAGGTGCCTTGCCCCTGGGCTTCTTTAACAGGAGAGAATAATTACATGTGTTTAAGCCACTCTTATTTTGGAGCTCGTGATATGTAGCAGAACTTAGTCCTAACTAATCCAATGAGTAACTTAACATCTTATGTAAGAGAGGAATATGCTAATTATGTTACGCTGTGAGGCGTAATGACCAACCGCATAACGACCGGATCACAGATCTGCAGGAGGGTGGGGCAGTGAACTACAAGCAGGCGGCAGAGAGCTACAGGAGGGGGAAGGGCAGCAAGCTATGGGGGGGGGGGGGGAGAGGAGGGGGGCAGGGAGAGCTACAGGAGGGCAGGGCAGTGGGCAGAGAGCTACAGGAGGGCAGCAGTGAGCTACTGGCGCATGGATTCGGGCACAGGGCTACTAGTTTTAACATAAAAACATAGGACTAGCTATAATGGCAAATACATGAGATTCACCAAAAGGTGGTACTTGGGGCTATACCCTCAGACCTCTCAGACAAGCATGCATGTCCTCATGCACATTTACTGACTCTCTGGTGGGAATAATCTGTCAAAGATTGGTACCATGCCAGAAGCTGGTTATTAAAATCCTGGTTCTTACCTCTGGCTAGAAAATTAGGCTTTATTAGTCTGACTCCAGAAAAGAACTCAAAGTTACCGTTATCTGAACAGCAAGCAGGCCTTCCCCGGCATCTCTGGCATCGATTGCAAACTCCACAGGAAGACTGGCGGGCACACCATAGGAACTGAGGCCTGGGCCACTGGCAGTCACTTTGCTGGCATCATATGTGGGAAGGACCTTGACCTTAAAGGGACTTGATAGACACACAACCCTCGGTCAGTATGGATACACATCAACCCTGCTCCATCTGACCTCTCTTACACAAAGAAACTTGGACTGCAAAGAGGATTTCTACAGCAGATAAAAAGGTGAGTTTAGTCAATGTCTTAAGTCCAGCAGAAATTTACAATTATGAGGCAGTAACCATCATACAACAGACTAGCTTTCCCCAACTGCAATCCAGGGGATATAAACTAATTCCAAAATTAGTTTGGGAAACATGGGGTTAAACACATTTAACCTACTTTTATTATGCTAAAACAATGGTCAATAGAAAGAGAACACTGAAATTTCAGTTTTACTATATTACCTCATCCTCTTATTTTCATTTTTAGTATGCTTTAGATGGTATGCTATTAGTAAAGTAGCTACATAAATATAATTTATAAATCATATTTCTATGTAGCTAGAGATACATACATATCTTTATGTAAAATATGTATGTTGGGGTATGGACAAAGCTTTTTAATCTTAAGTATGATTTTAAAAAACCTTTGAAGGCTGTTGTGGGAGGTAAAGAGCTTATGCAATATTTTCTGTATTAATATGAATGAGAAATAAGATTTCTATCCAACCCCTTGTGGATAGAAAAGTAAAAAAATAGAAGTTTTTGCCTGAATCAGAAAACTACTTGCAGGGTCAGAAGAAAAAAAGACTGATAAATTAATGCATCCTCACCCCAAATTCCCAACTCCTTAATTTCAGCTTGTCTTTAAATTAATAATGGCAGAAAAGGGTAGGAGGGGGAGACTAGGGGCAGGAGCCACAAAGTTTCTCAGTGGTACTTCAGATCAGATGGATGGATGGATGGGCCTCCAGAGCAATGCTGGTGAACCCTGTGGAGGGGTGGGTTTGAGTCTGGTTTGGACCCCTTCCCTAAGTGTCAAGAGCTTACCTACGAGGGATCTCTTCATCAGCATATTTAACAGAGACCATGTACGGCCCTTCTTGGGATGGGGTGTAGGTCACCGTGTGTGTGCCATCCCCATTGTCCACCACATTCACCGGCTCCACCAGGCCTGAGGGCAGAGATGAGAGGTCTGAGGAACTGCCTCCCCTCCCCTACACGCCACCCTGGGCTGAGTTCAAAAAGGATCACATTCATCCCCAAGAGCTATTGGTTTCCACTGATGAATAACGTAAATGCAAGCAGGCCACAATCAGAGGCCTAGGAAATCACAGGAGACAGGATCCTTAATTCATGGCTGCAGAATGACTCCAAGAGACACCTTCAGCTTGTTATTGGCTGAAGTACCTCAGTCAGCCCTAGAGTATAATTAAGGAGACTGCCCGCACTTGTTCCTGGAGGGCGTATGGTGACATGTTGTGGACATACTATGACATCCTTTCAAGCTGGTTAGGCATGCTTAAGATGCGGCAAACTTTACTCTATAGCTGAAAAAGAGCCAGAGTCCAAAACTCGGAACAGCAAAAATTAACCAATGGGTTGGCCAGTCAAGACTTGTGGTCACTTTGGCAAAGGCCAAAGGGGCAGCACATTGGGTGTAAGTGCAGGGCAGGTGAGGTGCCCTTCTCATGGGGTGAGGGAGCCATCAATGTGATGCATGCAGGAGACAGTTGGAGACTATGTTAAAGCATAATCAAGGCATGCATTGGGTCGGTAGATTCTAGATCCCAGTTCTAAACACAAGCCTCAAAGATGGGTCAACTGCAGGGTAGGTTAACCAAAGCATAGCATGTGCATTAAGCAAAGCAGAGGACGCACATACAAGGCAATTTCAGGGGTGAGGCCAGCAAGAGGCATTCCAATTACATCAATTAGAGCAGCAGCCAATAGGAAAATGCAAACCTGTCTCCATAAAGTCACCCTTCGGGTCCCCTTTAAAGAACTCTGAAATGGCTTTCAAGGGGCTGCGCCATGACTGGGAATCTGTCTCATCAGCTAAAATTAAAAGGCTGTTACTTAAGAATCCTCCATACCAGAGGTACATATATCTAAGCTTCCCCCCTCCTCTCCACTCACTCTCTCACGCATACGCATGGATACACACAGAGGCTCAGAAACTCTGTACAATCAAATTCTAGCGCCAGGACCTCATTTCCCCAAATCATTTCTACCATGGGTTTTAAAGGGCATAACCTCCTACTGAACTAACTCCTTCAAGGAGAAAGTTCCTCTTCAAAAAAGGTACCTCTTCAGGGAAAAATCCAGATAATTTAAGAAATTTAAGATAACTTAAGTGCTTTGTCCCAAAATGGCCTGCTTATTTTACCAAACCCCAATTCCAGAGTGCCAAAAGGGTGGACCAAATTGTCAACAAAGCCCACCCCCTCTCTTCAAGGGGTTGGGACAGTGACAAAGCCAGGTGGCAAGTGGGCTGAGTATCTGTCATGTCCAGAAATGTGGGGGATGTTCCATGTGAGCATGAAGGCATTTCAAACAGAGGTATCACCTCTGAGCCCACCACCCACCCAAACCCAGACTAACCCCCGTCACCTCACAAACACTGAAACACAAAATGAAGCAGCTGCACCATTATTACACATGTGAGAGCCCAACACCACCTGCTCCATCTCTCTACTTTAAAGAACTGAACCTGGGTTGTGGGTTCCATCCCTGGTAGGAGACGTGCAGGAGGCAGCCGATTGATGCGTCACTCAGCGATGTTTCTCTTTCTCTCTCTCTTTCCCTCTCCCTTTCCCTGTCTCTAAAAATCAATTTTAAAAAATTTAAAAAACTAAGTTCATGACCAAACTCAAAAGCTAAGTGCCTGCTCCAGGTCATGGCCGCCTCCCCCTAGGCAAGCTGAATGTCAGCAGGAAGGCAGGATGCACACTTACCTCGTGGGCCCAGGACCCTCACTTCCAGGGGAGCCAGGCCAGCCTTGCTGCTGTCCACCGTAAAGGACTGGAGGATACGGGCTCGGACACCCGAGCCCAACCCGGGGCCGGCAATCTTGACCTTGCTGGGGTCCACGACATCCTTCACAGGAACCCTGAAGGGGCTGCCTGGAAAAGAGGCCATTGGATTCTGAGTTCCATTGGAAGTTGTCTGAACGTCGCATGAGAGCAGCCAAGCACCAACAAGATAACTTTAAGTTCAAGGTGGCAGATATCAAGCATTCTGTGTCATTCTCCTGATCCATACCTCAGGCAGACATCACCAATCAACCACGGCAGATCTCCTTGCTGATGCACTCATCCCAGGCGATCCAGTGGCCCAAGCAGCCACCACAAACAGACCACCAGAGGAAACCAATATGCCATTGTGGCTAACACAGGATACCTGGTTAAAAATAACCCCACTATGGGTTTGCACCAGACCAGGAAAAACTGGGCCAATGTTTAACCAACTAAAATTCCCATGAAAGCAAATTAGAAGCCAACAGGTTGCTGAATATTTCACAGCAGCTCCTCCTAAGTTACCTTAGCTATGAAGCCTGACACGAAGACAATCAGCCAACACTCCACTAAAAGACTCTGCCTGGGAAAATTCTGGGGTCTAGAAGCAACTGGCATTTGGCTCTGGGAAGCAACAGAGAGTATGAAACTTTGAGGATGGGTCTTTTTCTGTTGTTATACAGGTGGCCATTTGCTTCAAGCTCAGGGATCAGCCACAGGGCCAAACTCTGACCCTCTCCTGCAAGGGGAATTTCAAAGCTGAGGGTCCTCTAGACTTTCCCAATAAAGTCAAAATAGCTTTGCGGTGTCCACAGCCAGGAGATGCTCCTCTCCACTGCTGCCTGCCTGGTTGGAGCCACCAGGTCATGCCTGGCGACATTCTCTGAGCTACTGTCCTATCCTATGAACTGCAGAGCTGGTAAAACTCCAAAAGGCACCCATGGCTCTGTATACTGTCACTGAGCCCTGCTCTTTCTTCATAGCAGTTAAACCATGAATTTTAGTGCCATAAATAATAGACAAGAAGCTTCCAGAGGCCAGGAGCTTTGTCTGTCTGGTCCACGGCTGAATTCCCCTTGATAAGTGATAACAGGAATTTAAAATCTATATTGCAACAGCTACAAGGTCAAGTTTGAGGAGAAATATTGCCTTAAATAAATTAATGCTTAAATGAACATCTGAGAATTACTTTGAGCAGAATATCAATGCTTTCTGATCAATGTGAGAGAAAGAAAAAGTGATTGTGAGTGTGTGTGCGGTTGTACATGACAAGGGGAAAGAGCAGACAGAGTCAGGAATGTGTGTGTGGTCCTAGGACACTCCAGCTTCCAGGGAGCCAATCCAGAAACCTGAAACGAGGAACCTCAGCCTGCCCCTTCCCCTCGGTCTCACCCTGGGCTCATGGCCTGCAGGGCAAGAACAACACTGACCCACCCGAGGCTCCTCCTGCTCTGGGGCTCTCGGGGTGGTTCTCTGCCCTCTTCCTCACCACTCTTGAGACAAGGTGTAAGCTGACGCAGGAGCCACCCTCGAGTCCTTGAACTTGCATCCACACCACACCTACACATCTCAATGTGTGCTGGGTGGCAAATGTTTCAACAAACAAACAGAACTAGAACCTATGAAAACTCCTCCTGTCAGAACATGAAAGTTGGAGGGCCCTTACTTACTTAAGTCATATATTTCTTTACCGTTTGGATCGTTTATAGCAATGGTTCTCAACTAGGGGTCATTCTGTCCCCCACTGGACATATAATAATATCTGGAGACATTTTTGGTTGCCAAAAAACAGGCCACTAAATACCCTACGATGGACAGAATAGCTCTCACAACAAAGAATTATCCCGCCCAAAATGTCAACAGTTCTGAGGATGACAAACCCTGTTTTTCAGTAAATGTATATAGTATATCATTCCACAGAAAAGAAATTAAAGAATTTGAGTTGTGTGTCTTTATCAGCTACCAGGACTATCAATTGAAAAATAGAAAACAAGATGCATGTACTGGTATAAGATGAATAAGAACCAACCACAAAATAAGGTGGAGATTTTCAACTTTGTAAATAAACAGCTTTCCTTCAAATTAAGAACTAGGTTCTCCAACATATGAAGACGACTGTCAGTCAAAACTCCAAGCCAACACTTTTTCATCATGCTACTGGTCCTACTGGGAGTGGGGATATTCTTAGAAATGCAGCCCTAAGGAAAACTCTCCCTTTGCAATGACTGCAAATGTCAGCTATTTTTCTTATTCAGGGAGATATGCAAAATCAAACCAGCTTTCATGCAAAATCAACTATTCTTCGGGTTCCTTTCTGAGGGAGAACTTACCAGGGATGTGATCTCCTCCATACGTGATATTGACATCGTAATCCCCTGGAGCAAAGGGGACATACTCGGCGCTGCAGCTGCCATCTTTGTTGTCTCTGCAGTTTATCTTTGACTCTGATGGTCCCTCGACAGTTATACCAAGCCCACCAATTCCTGCCCCTCTGGAAAATGTGGAAAAGAAAGCAAAGTAGCACTGGTGGTTCATGCCAGTCTGCTTATTGACAAAATTCATTTAAAATCCCTCCATAAATTTCCCATTTGGCCAACTCAACTCAGCTACTATGACACTTCTCACACAGGGAATTTCTCAGCGATGTAATATAAGTAAAGACTGCTTTGAAGCCTTCTTTCCAATGCTTATCCTTCATTTATTTTTCTTATCTAATTGCATTGGCTACAACTGCACATACAATTCAGGTATGTGCCTGTAACTGATTTCAATAGGAATTCTTTTAATATTTCACCTAGATATGAGATTGGCTATGTATTTCAGCACTGTCCAGTTAAAAGAGTTTCCATCTAGTCCTGGATTGCTCAGTAGTTTTATGACTTATTATCAGTGCTTTCTGGTACCTTTTCGGTATACTTGGTCTTTCTCTGTAACCTAAGTCTCTACAGAACAAAATGCTTCCTGTATCATGAAAAAAAAAGAAAAGAAAGCCTCTCAAAAGTTGGGAGACTTTACACATATGCAGGTAACACCCATAAAACTTCTTTAAGAGTTAAGCTACTTAGGGCTACTCCTTTTATGGAGTCAGCACACAAACCCCAGGCCTTGTTTACCTGGTAACCACAGTGAAGACATTGGGTTTGTTGGTAAAAGCCTCTTTCAGCCCAGGACCTTGGGCTTGAACCCGAGATGGCTGGCAGCCTTCGGTTACAGCCACTTTGAAGGGACTGTTTGGGATGGGCACATCATCGTACGTCACCTCCACTACATGGAGGCCTGTTCAAAACAACAAACAAAAACATATCGTACAGGAGTTGCCCAGTTGTGGGAAATGACACTCTACTCCAGGGTTTTATTTCACATTCATGTCTGCATGCTTTACCACGTTGTTTGAAACAGTAATACTGGTATAATCTGATTTTTAAAAAATACAAATTGTCTATTTATGCTTTCTGTTCACTTGGCATGCACATACCCGCCTGTCCTGTCCCTCCCCATACATACACACACACACACGCACTCTCACGATCTCTCCTGCAAACAAATGTCACTAAGTCTACACTGAAGTCAGTCATTTTAAACATACTACCCTGTTTTGGGAAAACTCCATCTAGACATTAACCAAAAGCAAAGAAAAATCCATAAAACAGAATATACATGCATCTATAAAAAGAGATTAAAATACCTATACCAGAATATTTACAGGGATCATATATCCAGGTAATGAGAATATGGTACTTCGGTGTTTTTCTTTATGCTTTTATCATTTATCAAAATGTTTTATAATTCTTAATATTCAGGAAAGAAATCAATGTGCTAAAAAATTACACACATGATCAACATCCTGATATCACCCCATCACTGCTCAGATGAGGCTTAGGCTAGACCCAGCCCAACTGTCGCAAAACAGGGCCAGCATGCCAGGCCCTGAGTGGGCAGCTCTATTGGGGAGGTGGCTTTACATGGTCCCCGTCACTTTGCAAGTGCCTCTGCTGAGAGGATGCACTGAGCACACGGGGCAGACATCAGCATTAGCCACCAGGAGGAAAGGGCCAAGCACAGTTTTGAACAAGGGTCACGTCCAAGGAAACGTCTATTCACCTTTCTCAAAGGGCGTGTACTCCACCTGGTAGGTGCCATCGGCATTGTCCGTGACGAAGCACTCGGTGGAGGCCCCCGAGGGGTTGGCAATGTGGGCCTTGATGTGGTTGCCTCCCACCTTCGTCAGGGGCCGTGAGTCGACAGTGAAGTCGGTGGTGGCTTCACGAAACACATCTGCAGAGCAATCGCACAGGTCAGAATGTCACCAACGCCTCAGACCCAGCAGCCGCCCAAGAACAAGGTTCTTAGCACTTAAGACACAATTAAGCGACAGCAAACAAGTGGTCCGATGCTCGAAGTCAGGAAGCTAATGTGCACCCCACAACACACACCAGAAAGGTGTAGCCTCAGCCAAGTGACAACACAACCACTGTACACAGTTTAGGGCAAAGGCTGGCGGAGGGTGAGGGGGCGGCAGTTCGCAGCCTCCCTCTTTTTGTTGATGGAACCCACCTTTTCCTTCTATTCCTGGCCCAAAGGCTTTGACCCTGCTGGTGTCCACGGCAGGCTCCACCTTGACGCGGGCGGGGAAGTGGGGCACAAGCTCCCCGCCGTACTTCATGGTCAGTGTGTACATGCCGGCGGTCAGGGGCACGTAGGTCACTGCGTAGGTGCCATCCTTGTTGTTCTCGATACAGACCTCAGCCTTCGCTCCTGAGTCTGAGACAGCCTCCAGGCCCAGCGCCCCGGGGCCGGCCTCCGAACAGTCCACACTGAGCAGCCCAGCTTCGCCCACCTTCCCGCGCTCCAGACCTGGCCCCGATGCCATGACTTTAGAGGGATCGAACGGCATCTCAATGTCGGCTTTGAAGGGAGAACCAGGGATGTGGACTTCCTCAAAGAGAATGTTGACGAAGTACTCCCCGGGTTTTGTGGGAAGGTAAGAGACGGAGCAGGTCCCGTCGCCGTTGTCGGAGCACTCGATTTTAGCTTCGCACGGCCCTTCCACGGTTAGGCCCAAACCTCCGGTCCCAGCTCCTTTGGTGTCGATCGTGAACTTGGCGGGCTTGCCCACAAGACCACCCTGCAGGCCAGGCCCATGGGCCTTCACCTACGTGAAGAAGGAGTAAAAAGTCAAACTCCACCTGACACTCATATTGCTGCCCAGCCAGTACTTGCTTTCAACACCCACGCCCTTAAGCAGCACTGAACTGCATCTCAATTAAGTGGCCTTTTCCCTGGGGCCCAGGTTGTGACACACTCGCTCACACCACTGAGTCAGAGCCGCAAAAGGCCAAGGGAGACGTGGCTATGAACGAATCAACGCTGAGAGGCCCAGCAGAGAGGTGCGGGCCTCTGAAGCCAGAACGCACGCCCTCTCTCCTGCCATGCCCACCTTCCGGACCTCCCCAGCTTCCGGACCTCGGAGGTAGAGCTGGAGGCCTAGCATCCAGGCTCACAAACACACACAGAACAGCTCGCATGACCTCACTGTTGTTTTGGCTGCTACACCTCCCTCAACCAATTCTGCATCATGAAAAAATAACTGTGATGGGGCTACACGTCATTATACATTCGTCCAAACCCATAGGCTGTTCAACACCAAGAGCGAACCCCCATGTACACCATGGATTTGAGTGATGATGATGTCAATATAGGCTCATCAGTTCTAACAGATGGACCACTCACTGGGAGGCGGTGATAATGGGCAGGGAAATCTCGTACCTTTCTCTCAATCTTACTGTGAACCTGAAACTGCTCTAAAAAGTAAAGTCTAATAAAAATGTAAAAAATAAAACTATTAAACTATTTTAAAAAGGGAGAGGGGAGAGTGAAGCTTTCATCTCTGACTCAACAAACTAGACAGTTTTATAGGATTCATGCCATTCAGATCACTGGGAATACTCTAACTTCCTTGATTCGTGACTACTAGGAAGAAGAGACAATGAGAATAACCTATTTTATATTAACTAGAGGCCCAGTGCACAAAATTTGTGCATGGGGAGGGGGTTGTAAAGTGGGGTGGAGAGTCCCTCAGCCCGGCCTGTACCCTCTCATAATTCGGGACCCCTTGGGGGATGTCTGACTGCCAGTTTAGGGTTAAAACTGGCAGTCGGACATCCCTCTCGCATTCCGGGACCGTTGGTTCCTAATCATTGGCCTGCTTGTCTGCCTGCCTGATCACCCCTAACTGCTCGCCTGCCTGTCTGATCGCCCCTAACCGCCTCTGCCTTGGCCCCTGCTGCTGCGGCTTTGTCCGGAAGGACATCTGGAAGGTCGTTTGGCTGTCCGGTCTAATTAGCATATTACGCTTTTATTATTATAGATTATTACAGCATCTGTGGGAGAGCTCACTGTGTGCCAGGCGCCTGGCGGAGGCCTCCACATTCACGTCTCCCCTACCTGACAGGCTCCCTTTGAAGCCAGTACCAGTATTACACTAAAAAGTGAAGGAACAGCCCGGCCGGTGTGGCTCAGTGGTTGAGTGTCGGCCTAGGAACCAAGAGGTCCCTGGTTTGATTTTTGGTCAGGGCACATGCTCGATCCCCAGTGGGAGACATGCAGGAGGCAGCTGATCGAGGATGTTTCTCTCATCATTGATGTTTCTATACCTCTCCCTTCCTCTCTCTCTCAAATCAGTAAACACATTTTAAAAACAAAGAACAAATGAAGGAACTGAACTCAGGGAAGGGGAGCCCCTCACAGCCGGACAGTGAGAGGAGCCGCAGGGAGGGGCCCAGCTGCTCACAGGACCCTGTACGCTGACCTAAGGAGAGGGAAGGACTATCGGCCACAGAGAACTATTATTACAACAGGGTTTTGTAGAGTGTTGGCCAGGGTCGGAGAAGGACTAGGTCTGGTGTATTAGATAGCAGGCGCCATGGTCTCCAACAAAAACAAAAGCTGACCTTGGTGGGATCGGGCGGTAGTGAGGCCTCCACCGTGTAGGGGCTCCCCAGCACGGGGTGTCCGTCGTAGGTCACATCTACGGCGTAGAGCCCCTCCTCCCGCGGGATGAACTTGGCCGTGCTGCTCTCCCGGCCCGCCACCGGCGCCACCAGACAGGGCACCACCTTCCTCGAGGGGCTCAGGATCGTCACGTCCAGCTTCCCTTGGCCTCCCGCCCCTCTGGTGTCAATGGCGAACTCCTGATCCTTCCCAACTTCCACTCCTGGAAAAGGTAAGCCAATTAATTATTCATGAACGATTATTAATATCTACAGTGACAGCTATCATTTACCGAATGCATTCTGTACACCAGGCCTTAGTACAGCACATCATCTCCTTCACCTTCCACCACAACCCTATGGAGTACTGGCTAGTAACCAAGGGCTTTAGCCCATGGGGAAACTGAGACCCAGGAAGGTGAAGGACTTGGTCAGGGGCCCGCATCCAGCAGATCACAAAGCTGGAGCTCAAACCGAAATTTACTTGACTCCACAATCTACTTTGTTGGCCAGTGAGTTATAATCTGTCACTGTCTTCTCTCCTTTACTTACCTTCGGTGTTAACTTCATGTCAAAACATTTCCATAACCAGTGTTTTATCTACTAATTCTTGGCAGCAAATTTAATCCTACAGCCAAGAAGGCAAAAGTCACGGAGCTGGTATTTGAAAGGTCTTTGCACAGCAGGCCGCCTTTGACAAAAACAGGGAAAGGACTTTGAACCAAAACAAAAACCCTGGGAACTTGAACACAGTGTGCCCCCCCTCCCGCCCCCCAGGAAATCCTGACTCCTGGGCAGCACCGGGCCTGCCTCGACGAGCACTGTGCAACCACAGCAAGGCGGCCTCGGAGCCCCACGTCCCAAAGGATTTTCCTAATTGGCATCGAGGTTTACCGGGTCTTGGAGAAAGGAGCGATGAGAGGACACGTGAAAGGTTAGACGGTGGCCATTCCTATGCTCAGAGCTGGCTGCCCCCAGGGACAGAGCGGGCATCAAGCTCGATTCAGGGCCCTGGAATGAGAGCTGGCCTCATTCACAACACGAGCATTTGGGAGACAGGTCAATGAAGGCACTCAGGGATGGCCGCACTGAGACCCGATAGGACCCTCACGGGTGGAACAAGAGGCCTCTCTTTCCTAGGGGTTCGCACTGAGCCTCCCATGCACCTGGAAGCAGGGTGAACGTGTGCCACCGTGGGGCAACCAGGCTGTGCCACCTGGTGTGAATGCTCACCAAAAAGCGCTGCTGATGGGAGGGCAGGCTGAAGACACTGGGGAGAGCAACATAACTTTTTTTTAAATTTCTTTTTCTTTATTGATTAAGGTTTTACATATGTATCCTTATCCCCCCCCCATGGCTCCCCACCCCACTCCTGTTCATGCCCTCACCTCCCTGGTGTCTGCGTCCATTGGTTATGCTTATATGCGTGCATACAAGCCCTTTGGTTGATCTCTCCCCTTTACCCCCACCCTCCCCTACCTTCCCTCTGAGGTTTGAGCATCTGCTTCATGCTTCTCTGTCTCTGGATCTGTTTTTGTTCATCAGTTTATGTTGTTCATTATATTCCACAAATGAGTGAGATCATGTGGTATTTATCGTTCTCTGACTGGCTTATTTCGCTTAGCATAATGGAGAGCAACCTAACTTCAATGCAAAATAAACACAGCCACTGTTTCCTGCTGGCAGGTACCCACGCACAGATGCAGAGAGAGGGTCTGGGAGGACAGAAAACAAACCGATAACTGTGGTTCACCCTAGGGAGGGAAGAGGGGATGGCTAAAGTGGAATTTACTCCTAACTGTGATTTTTTTTTTAATTTATTTATTTATTTATTTATTTTTTTAAAAATATATTTTATTGATATTTCACAGAGAGGAAGGGAGAGGGATAGAGAGCTAGAAACATCGATGAGAGAGAAACATCGATCAGCTGCCTCCTGCACACCTCCCACTGAGGATGTGCCCGCAACCAAGGTACATGCCCTTGACCGGAATCGAACCCGGGACCTTTCAGTCCGCAGGCCGACGCTCTATCCACTGAGCCAAACCGGTTTTGGCTGTGATTTTTTTTTTTAGATGAAAAATCAATATATGTATTTCTTGGTAAAAAAAAATAATAATAATTTTATAATCACATGCTAAACTTCTGAAGCTGAGTGATAAGTACATCATATTATACTACTCTATTTTCTTTTATATGTTTGACATTTTCACTAGTAGACTTTTTTCTTAAACGAAATGGAATGAGCTTGTAGTAATAAGATACCGAACGAGCTAAGGGAATATTGGGATGAGGGCGGGGTAGTTGGGATGGTTTGCGTGGTAGTTGTGGCTTCTGAGTGCCAGGGAGCTGGCTCTTATGCTCGATGCCCGACCCTCATGTGGATGCGGTGGCCAAGGAGAGCTGGCACCGCAGATGCTCGCCAGAAAGCAATGTGCCCGACTGCTTTGTAATGAAAACATTCCAGTGCGGTGCCAGCAGTTACTGAGGGCTGGTACTGAGTTACTGTGCCAGGGACTGAATTATTAGCTCATTTAATTTTCTCAATATTCCCTTGAGTGTTCCTGACCACCTCCACACATACCCCCCCCCCCCCCCGCCCCACCCCCTGGCTCCACTGCACAAATAAGAAATGGGGCTCGGTGACCTCAAGCTGCAAGTAGGTTCCCAATGCATGGCCCTAATTCCAAAACAAGTCTGTCCTACTACACTGTCTCCTCAGGCAGAAATCACTTCTCTGTGGGCTGTCTTTTGAAGGGAATCTAGCTGGCAGCCCCGGGTGTTGGTCTTCCATGACCCGTCCCTCCATTCATACACTTACTGTTTTCCAGTCCATTAATCTTTATCTTGCTCAGGTCCAGAGGGGCGGCCACGCCCACAGAGAAAGGGCTTTTAGGGATGGGGTCGCCGCCGTAGGTAACCAGAACCTGCATGCTGCCCTGGAACGAGAGAAACCGTTGGGTCCAAACATACTAACTTGGTGTTTAAACCTGCCTCCTGGACCTTTCATCCTCCCAGAGGCACGGGGTTTGACGCCAGTGGATACAGAAAGCATCTCAGACATATTTCTCAAAGCTTTTTGGCCCCACAGCAAGAACATCAGAGAAGTCAGATAAAATATGAGCAACCAATAACAGGAAAAACTTCATGAACATACTGTGCTCTGTGCTTTTAGGCATTTCCTGGATTCAATCTCAAACACCGTCCTAAGGGGTAGCCCCCTCTGTCACCCTACTTTTTCCAGGAAAGGAAACTTGGGCTCAGAGAGGTAGTCACTTCTCCCAAGTCACCCTCCTGGGAAGTGTGAGCTGGGCCTCACACCCACGGCACCCAAACCCATATCCCAGCAGCTCTGCCACTCACCTCCCCACCCACACACACCCACCCCTGTTTCTGGGGAAAGCAGGGGGCCTCTCACAGAACAAAACCAGTTTTTCCTATGTCCTGGGAATCGGTTTCTGGTCACCAAGCTGAGAAGGAGATTTGCAAGAGCTCACCTAGTGCTGTTAGGAGACCGCTGCACAGGATAGAAACTCCCGCATCTGTGTCGGGGGACACGCGTGGCCAGCGTGAAGGCAGCTGGCCTGTGGGCGTGGCGGGCCCTTGCCCGCAGCCCCCGGGGCTGCAGAGGTGCAGCAGGGAGCCTCATGTGCTGCTGTCTCCCCGGCCAGCCCTGGCCCCCTCTCCCCACCGCCCACCCTCCACACCAAGGCTCATGAAAGCCCACTGCTGTCTCAGTGGATGAAGATCCCCCTCACCTCAAAGAGGCAAGGAACGGGGGAGAGGAGCCCCTCCCCGGAGTGCAGAGCTCAGAGCTCGCTGGAATTCAGCCCCTGCTGAAAGCTGTTGCTGAGCAAGTGTTAAAAGGGTGTGGCTTCTGGCCTGCATATATTTTCTCACATTCCCTTTATAATAACAAAGTGGGGGAAAGCCAAGAAAAAAATCGGTTGTATCAATGAAGAAGGGCAGATTGATTTTCCAGGATTTATTTGCTCTGCACACAAAACCAACCGGCCCCCCGCCTCCAGGGTGTATAAAATTTCATGGTAAAATGTTCACAGGTCAGATTCAACACAGCAGGGACTGGATTACTTCGGCCACCACAGCAGACCCAACACACCAGCCCATTCCCCACATGCCAGCTCATCCCGGGCTTTAATGTGCCCCAACGCCCCTACCTCCAGGAGGGCCAGGCCTCGCGGCCAACCCAGGGTTCTGGAAACCTTCTCCACCACCCACTGCACGCATGCAGCCGCCTCTCTGGAGGCGAAGGAGAGAGGGGAAACCCTCCTCCAGCGAAGCCTCCCCATCCCATAAGAGAAGGGATGTTCTCGTTACCCGTCATTAAAAAACAAAAAACTCCGACAGGAAGTTAACTCCCCCTTAAGTAACCTAACGGGGGAAGAAAACTTAGTTACACCTGCGATGGTCTGCAGCCTCTGAAGGTTTGCTCGGGCCCCAGCCTGTGCTCTGAAGTGAGGGACACCTGAGCCGTGACCACTGGTGCATTTCACAAAGACTTCTTTCTCGGAATGCGGGACAGTTTTACTCCTACATGCTTCTGAGACCTTAATCTTATTCTGCAAAACAGACACACACACCCCAAGACCGAGACCCGAGAGCTCAGATGTACACAGGACGGAGCCACCTCTGTGACCCACGCCACCAGCAGTCACAGTACTTCAGGGGAAGGACTGTTACCAGTGCATTGCGTAATTTCCCTTCCATGAAACCAAGCCTTGGTCTGACCTCTGGGAGGTCCTCAAGCCTCAGCCTACGTCCACTCCTCCGAGGCAAAAAGAGCTCTGACCACTGTCTTCTGACAAAACTAACAGGACCAGCCGGGTCATCCCTGGTCCCCAGCAGGCAGGTGAGCGCGTCAAGCTGTGGCTCGGGGACCCTGCAGGCGACAGCAGGAGCCTGCGGGTACTTGGGAGCAGAGAGCCAGCCATCAGGTGAGGCCGTGCTCCTCACACCACAGCCTGCATTCTGAGGGCAGAGCGCTCACTCATCCGTCTCTCCACACACACCAGACAGCTGCACTGCTGGAAAGTTCCAGCTTGTTGTCCCTAAAACCACCTAAATGTGCCTGTGGGTGTCAGCCGCCTCTACGCGGGCATAGGTTTCCGGGCTGGCACAGGCCTCCTAACTATATCCAAGAGCAGAGCTCAAAAGGTACACTTATTTAACCCAACCTTGAGCTGTTAGGTGCTCTTCAGAACACAGAGTTCAAAGGAGAAAGGGGAGTGTTGGCCCCACTCTCTAGCGGATTACAAAGTTCTTAACTGTCTCTGAGCTGAGGCTTCTTTTATTCACCCACTGGGCTGTACCCCATGGAGTGCCCACAGCACCAGGCCTGTGCTCCGGGCTGTGGAGGAAAGAAGGAATTTATTTATATATTATCCTATCCTTGGGGAACTCACACTCCAAGGAGAGATTTAATCTGTTTCTATGCCCTAGAGACTTATGCAGAATTGCAAGCTGCCCAAATGGCGAAACAGAAAACCTCACTCTAAACAGTGAAGGACCCGAGAGGCACCACGGTGCTTTTCCCGCCAGAGGCAGTGACTGAACCAGGGTATCGCCAGCTCCTAGGACGTAGGGTGGGCAGCATTGGACAAACAGCCCCAAGGGGCCACTGAGCGTGCAGATATCCTTCCAACCTGCTGCTATCAGAGAGCTGGATGGCCCTGACCTTGGTGACTGGAGTAAGGACCTTCCCACTCGAGCCTCATACCCAATGCAACGGAACAGGACATGGGCTCCGACCTCCACCTCGACCTCAAGTGGCAGCGGGGTCATCCAGGGCAATGGTTCTAAAATCCTTCCTGGGATGCAGGTCAAAACCCAAGCCTATCCTATTTCTGCAGCTTACTTTTTAGCAGCGCAGTGGAAACACACAAAGCTACATAGGTACAGCGTAAAGCGAGAGTATAAAACGTTGTTAGAAGAGTCTATGACCTTGTGATCTGACCAGTGTGCGTGTCCATGCGTTCTGGTACCTTCTCTGGAGGAAGGCGGAGTGTTGGCAAGAAAGATGACCTGAAGTTAGTGCCCCTGGAGGCAAGACCCTCACCAGCCCTCAGAAGCATCAGCAGGAAGGTAGTCACCTACTGAGCACTGAGCAGCCTGATGACAAAAGGGTAATCTGCCGACAGAAGTCTTCGTTTTACCACTACGAATAATGAACGCCTCATTAAAGTAAAAATAATAATAACAATAAAATAATAATAATGAACCGACAGGAAGAAGCACATCTGAAGATAAGAAGCCACACTGGTAACGTGCCACACAAACCTGCCCAGAGAAACCCCGTTAGAGTCAGGGAAGTTCTCCCAGTGAAGATCCCTTCTCTAGGGAAATGGTGCCCTCAATGAAGGGACCTCCACCTTCACTCGCCCTCACTGTACCCCTCCCTCTTCCCCACGCCCCGGCCAGGTCACTGAGTGAGGCTGCAGAAAGCACCGCCTGGCTTCTCCTACAAATGGATTCCTCACCCAGGGCTCTGCTCTCCGGGAACGAAGGTGTCTCGGAGGTTTGGGATGCCTGTTTAGAACACTCTGCATGAGCAGTAACATCCGGGCTTTTCTGCAGGGACACTGCTCCCCAGACTCCAGAGGGTGGACATGAAGAAAAACAACTTTAAACAAATAAACATTAATTTATACAGAGGGGTAGTTTTTTAGGCTCTGATTGCCTAAAATAATCAGAGCAAAACCCCCTGGAGGGTAAAATCCTGTCTGTATTCCTACATTTCGTAAAAGGGGACAATCTGGGGCCCTAAATAGCATTTCAAGCCTGAGGGCCTAAAGGCTGAACACGGGCTCTTTGAGGAGAGACTTTGAGAAAGACCCCACTATAACACCTTGTAAAGAGGGTAAACTAAGCTAAAAGGGCAGGAAGCAAAAACAAAGGTGTCACAACTCTCTCTGAGTAATCAATCCAAGACTAAAAGGCAGCTGTACAGATGGGAAGAATGTGTATAAAAGAGGTAGATATTAGGTCCTGAATTTCACGAGCATTTCTCTGCTAAAACCCAAAACAGAGGTAGAGACTGGGGTGAGGAGAGATGGGCTGGCTTCCCGCTTATTCTTGGGGAACCTTCAGGCCCTCCTGATAGATCCAATCAGGTTCAGAACAAAAGGCATGACGAGACGTATCCCACAGGGGAACACAGATTACACCTTCGGCGTCCAAAGTGACCCAGCATAGCACGGAGGGGAAAGGGGCCTGGGCCTGGAAGGGCCTGCAGTCAAGGGTATGGGAAGCCTACCTGCTGGGTGGGTGTGTATTTAACAGTGTGGGAGTAGTCATAATTATCGATGATGTCCAAATCCTTCACCGCGTCGCCAGGGAGGGGACTGCTGAACTGCACATTCAGTGGGGCTTTTCCGGCCCCTTTGGTGTAGACAGTGAAGTGGGTTGGTTTCCCGTTTTCCACACCTGGAAAGATAGATAAACCGTGAAGTGAGGAGACAGGCCTGGCTGGAGTGGTTTCACTTTTAGAACCTGTCTGACAGGTTCATCAGCACCTGCTCTACAGAGGCAGCTAGAGCCAGAACTGTCTGCTGACCTGGAGCCCGGGCTTGGGTCCCACAGGCCCCGCACTGAGCACGCCCACGCCCACTGACTAGCCTGCAGAGCCTCCAGGATGGCCTCACACACAGGCCTCCTTACCTGCTTTGCTGAGGCCCGGGCCTTCTGCTTTCACCTTGCTGGCATCGTGGGAAGGGTCCACTTTGACTCTGAAAGGGCTGGCGGGGATTTCCTGTAGCAGAGACACTGTCTCAGTAGGAAAGCCCCTGAAGCAACGGCCAGCACTTAGCCTCTGCCCCAGAGAAATGAATCCTCGGGCACAACGCTAATGCTAGCGGGTGGAGAGCAAACTTGTTACCACAGGTCAAACCCCCTCCCCTCACTATAGCATCAGGTAAGGGCCATAATCGGTCACTTAGGATGCCTTGATCCCCCACATCACTGGTTTTCACCCATTTTCTTCATGGCCAAAGGAAGGTTTCCCACAAACTAATCTGGAAACGCGGAGCCTTTAACACCCATCATTGAGTAGTTAGGATGCAAAAAATACCAACGAGAATAAAACCAAAAGTGACAATAATATATGGGGTCGGAGGGAGGGAAATGTACCCTATGGGCAACTGAGAATGCAAGGAATTGATCAGAAGTAGAATGGTTATAATTCTTCAAAAAGAATGTTACAGACTGTCAAAATAAAGGCAGAACAGGTTAAGTGGATGAGGCCAACTCAAGACCAACACCTTCAGAAACAGAACTTCCCTCGGAGGTCCCTATTTCTATGCAAGGTTAATTTGAATCACAGGTTCCATTCTTCCCTATTGTAGGTACTGCTTACTCTACCTTCACTGTCATTCATAAATTGGAACTCTACCTAAGACTTCAAAGCTCCTCTCTCTATAAAAGTTTCAAGGCTGAGGCCAAAGTCATGGCTTCAAAGGTGTCAAAGTAGAACTCAATTACATTTCAAACAAAAAATTGATGGAAGTTTATAACAAACCAATTTCCTTCCAGAGCCCTGCTTTGAACTACACTGAATACAATGCCTCAGTTTCGTTAGAAAGTGGTAAAACTTCAGTTCTATTTTTTTCCCCTTCTTGGTTTTAATGAACCAAAGAGAAAAAGTATGGAGTAGAGTTCTGAAGACACCTTCCCAATGTGTACAGGTAGCCAGAAAGAACCTAGGCCCCACACACACCTGAGATGCAAAGAGAACTTTGATTGTGTATCGCCCAGCAGCAGGAGGCACATATTTGACTGTAAACGTGTCGTTGGCGTTGTGAATAATGTCAAAATCCACGTCTTCCTCATCCTCACTTAACACCCGGGCATCACATTTAATGCCAACGCTGACATCACCTGGAACAGACCAGCTCATTAGCACCAGCTTACAAGAAACAGCATGTCCCAAGCAATCACTTCCAGCTCGGAAGAACACCCCAAAATAAGTAACTGGCAAGAAACACGAGAAAGGGATGGTGGTAAGCCAGGGATTGGGAGAAAGGATGGAGGATTAGCAAAGATATAGCCAAGGAACTGACACAGAGGCTCATTAGATTACCTAGTCCAGATGGACTACTTCCTGGTTCAAAGTTCACTGCCCTGGTACCATTATAAAAAGAACTTAATTCTCCAAGGAGCAGCAATCACCGCATTGGGTGAAGCCCCCTCTCACCTTCTCCAGCCTCGGTACAGTCCACTGTGAAGTGAGTAGGCTCATTTGCCTTCAGTCCACTTCTCTCCACGCCTGGCCCAAACACTTTGACCTTCTGGGGATGGCTACCCTGCCCAATGTGGACCTAGGAGACACGGAGAAAGTTGTAATCAAGTCTTCCTCCACCTGGACTCAGGAAAACACTGTTAGTTAACATTGTCAGAGATAGTCCTTTGGGGCAATCTAGAGCACTCTGCCTTCAGGGCACTCCATCTTTCAAGGCCACCAAGGATGATGGGTTCTTCCCAGGAATCCGCCTTGGCCATCAGGCATGGATGGAGTCCAGACCTGCCACAGGACTGGGCTTTTCTATACCAGGGCCAGGATTCCGCCTCACAACCTACCCGGTAGGGGCTGTGTGGGATGTTCACACCTCCCCAGACCACGGCAATGGTGTGCTTGATGGGTTTAACTGGGGTGTATGAGCAGGCGTACGTGCCGTCCATCCGATTCTTCATCTGGATATCAATGGGTTGGCCTTCTCCATCCTGCAAAAGAGCAGGGGCTAAGAACAGGACTGACCCTCAACTGTCTTCATCAAACAGGGCCACCATGGCCTCCCAAGACAGCCAAGTCAACACGCACTCGTGCAATAAAACCACAGGGAAAGACATGCCACTTCCTCACAATTACAATGGCCATGACCACAGGTGAGAAACACTACATGCATTTATTTATTTTTAATTGAGAGCAAATGGCTAAAAGAGAAAACCATGACCACTCAATGCTTAATTTCAATGCCTACATCGAAATCCTTTGAGCAAATTCAATTAAATTAACTTATTTAATAAATCCTTGTTTACAAACCTCTCATCATGGCCTAGGTAGCATCAGCCACACCAAGACATTTACAGGGAAATATGAAACAATCAAGCCTTGTTTCCATAGAATACACATCATAAAAATAAGAAAAGCACCCTGCTGCCCTAGCCGGTTTGGCTCAGTAGATAGAGTGTTGACCTGAGGACTGAAGGGTCCCAGGTTCGATTTCGGTCAAGGGCATCTGCCCGGGTTGCGGGCTCGATCCCCAATAGGGGACGTGCAAGAGGCAGCTGATCAATGGTTCTCTCTCATCATTGACATTTTTCTCTCTCTCTCTCTCTCCCCCTTCCTCTCTGAAATCAATAAAAATATATTTAAAAAAAGAAGAAGAAAAGAAAAGCACCCTGTTTTACATGTTGGAACCCCATTTTCTTCTTCTCACATAATCTATGAGGTTAAACATTCTTATTGTTCCCAATGTGTAGATAAGGAAACTGAGGATCAGATGAACTGAGCAACTTGCCACTGCACTATAGGATCTTGTCACCTGACAATTACCTACACAGGTGACCCCTGGAAACGTACCTGAGCAAATATCTTTAAGGGAGCTTTTCCAGCATCCTTCGGATTCACGGTGAACTCGGCCAGGTTGTTGACAATGCACCCAGATTTCTCCAAACCTGGCCCGTATGCTTGGACCTGGGGCAAAAGGCCAATAATGATTGTCTTTCTGTGCAATGAAAGCCCCAACTAAATCCCTATGTGAAGACTGGTGACCAGGGGCCACCAGCTTTACAGCACCTACGTAACAGGATGGTTACTGGAAGGAAAATGCTAAAGTAGGTTCTAACTTAAAAACAAAAAACAGTACCATTAACCTCTCATGAAAGAGAAAATTCTCTATAACCAGGCCCCAAACTAGGCTGGGCTCCTTGCCTTATTCCAAGCTGACATGGAGAACTTGTAGTAACTGGATCAGGGACCTCCAGCCATGCCCAATTCCAATGCTACCCTTTGCTACAAACAACATTCTAAATGTGTGCAGCCCCCAGAGAGCAAAGGACCAGCAGACAGCCTATGGACAGCTGCCCATGTGAGCCGACAGCAGCATACAGGGGGCCTGGGGGCCTCCTCCTGTCGGCCAGGCTGGCTCAGACTTGATGCTTATCAGTCTGCAAAGGGTGTGAGAGAAACTCTTAGAAACACTGAAAATACGGCTCTAATTTAAGAGAAGGGAGCTGGGGAGAAAAAAAACACACCATTATCCATGAAACATCTTGAAATAATAACCTCAAAAAGTGGCAAGACTGAAATATGATGCTCCAGGTTGCAAGGAAACAGCTTCCTATGGAGCCCCCTGCATGGGCCATGCACTGGTCTAAGGGCTGTCTCTATGTATGTTAGTTACCTCCTTGAAGCATCCCAGAAATGCTAGGAAGCAGACACTTCTATCGTTCCCACTTTATAGAGCAGTGGTTCTCAACCTTCCTAATGCCGCGACCCTTTAATACAGTTCCTCATGTTGTGGTGACCCCCAACCATAAAATTATTTTTGTTGCTACTTCATAACTGTAATTTTGCTACTGTTATGAATCGTAATATAAATATCCGTGTTTTCCAATGGTCTTAGGCGACCCTGCTAGCGGTTCTCAACCTGTGGGTCGAGACCTGAGAACCGCTGCTGTAGAGCCTAAGACCATCGGAAAACACAGATATTTACATTATGATTCATTAACAGTAGCAAAATTACTGTTATGAAGTAGCAACAAAAATAATTTTATGGTTGGGGGTCACCACAACATGAGGAACTGTATTAAAGGGTCGCGGCATTAGGAAGGTTGAGAACCACTGTTATAGAGGAAGATACCAAGAGTCAGAGGTAAGTTTCTTGCCCAACATTAGAAAAATACTCAGTGGTACCAATGTAGGCCCGTTTCCTTCCTAAACTCTAAAAGACTCCTCTCTGCTATCTTTTAACTCGCTGCTAAGGCACCAGGGAGGATCCCAGAAGCCAGAAACATAACAAGTTGATTCACCAGATCTGGGTTATAGTCTCCTGTTGCCGGGTGGATGAAGGCCATGTACGGACTGTCCTTGATGTCCTCGTCATCACACATGATGTGAACAGCATATTCACCAGGCTCCTTGGGCCAGTACTTGACATCACACGATCCATCATTCTGGTCGTCATACTCAATCTTCGCCTGGGAGGGGCCTTCAATGGCAAACCCTGGGGGAGGGTGGGAGGATGGTGGGAGGGACCCCTGGTTACATGGGAAAAAAGACCTATTCTATGTTACTGTCAACTCCCTGCCTCTGCCTGCCTAAAAGTCAAACGTTGCCCAGAAGATTGAAACCTGTTTATGTTCCTTTCTCACAAAACCAAGCATACTGCGTCTTTACTAGAGAGGAAGAACTGGATTTTATACTTTTTTTTAATATCATCTAACAATAAGGTCAACCAGCAAACCTTTATTGGCAATATGGAAATGTACCAAAAGCCTTAAACCAATGCCCACCCTTTCCCCTACCAAATCCGCATTTGGGCTTTTATCTGAAGGAAATAACCAAGGATGTGTGTAAACAGATACAAGGATAAGCATTGTTTTTATAGTAAAACCCTGGAAATAACTGGAGAGCCCAATAAGTTATATCCATGCAATGGAATTCCATGGAAGTCATGGAAAATCGAGATATGTTCTATATTTATCTGAGGTAGGAAGATAAAAGGACTTCCCCCAGATATTTTTTTGTGGCAGATAAATATTTGTATGGGTATGCACAGAAAAAAGTCTAAAAGGACACGCCAAAAGGCTTAATAGTATCTCTAGTCTACAAGGATATTCTGAAATATTTATTTTCTCTCTAGAAGGAAAAATTTAATGTGATTTCTTATTTTCCCCTTTTTGCTTATTTTTAGTACCTGAAATATAGGTCATCAAACTATGGCCACTGGGCCATACCTAACCCACTGCCTGTTTTTGTAAATAAGATTTTACTGAAACAGCCATACTACTCCTTCGCTTATGTATTTTCTACTGCTGCTTTCATGCCACAACAGCAGAGTCGAATAGGTGTGAGAGAGGATATGACCCACAATACTAAAATATTTGCTATCTGATCCTTTGAAGAGAGATGAATACTGACCACCGATCTAAAATGATCATATATTTAAAATACATTCAGGTATGCTCCAAAGAATATTTACTCCCTAAATTTCTGATTTCAATAAAGTTAATTCATTCATCTAAACTAAGGAGCAGTCAACAGTATTAGTTGAGTGCCTACTATGTTCCAGGCACAACATCCACAGAAAGCCTTTAGTGCAAGCATGTCAAATTCACGGCCCACGAGCCACATGCAACCCACAATGAATATTTGTGTGGCCCAGCCAATATAACAATATGTAAGAAACGTTTTAATAAAAATTTCGTAACTTAATTTTTACAATATCCTGTTATACATAATTATTAATAATGAACTACAACATTCACTGATGACTGATTACTATAATCATGTTACATTCATTTCCCTTACGCGCAGGCGCACCATTTCTATCCACTAATACTAGCAGCAAATATTTTAGCAGCCGGTTGCCACGTCATTAGTCTTGGACTGACTTGTTTGGTGTGCACAACAGGAAATATTTTGTTTTTGGAGAATAACAAAAATAGGTTTATTTGCGTTGCGCTTATTAATTTGTGCAGTTATTCAGTGTCTGGCAAGTTAATGTTCAAGAAAAAATATTAATTTTTATTAAAATGTTCAATTATTTTATGTTAACGATTACTCATTTCTTTCAGCCCTTTGTATTCAGCATGTCTCTATCGAAATAAACCTACGTTTCTATGAAAATTGAAGCTTTTGTTTTTTTGTGGCCCACATAAACTTTAACCTTGTTTATTTGGCCCGTGCTAGCCTTTGAGTTTGACAGGCTTGCTCTAGTGGAAGAATGAATGAATGAAGCAGAGAGCAACCTGAAGGGCAGGTGGAAAATGGGAGCTGCAATTCCACAGCAGTGTGCAGAGGCGGCCTCAGGTGGTGAAGAGACCAGGAGGTTAAGGGTAGTGAGGCTCAGGAGGCCCCAACTCTCGGCCTAATACGGGGCCCAAGCACCCCTATAACCTCAGCCCTACAGAAGCTGCTGGTCAGCTGCATCCACTTACCCAGAGACCCCACTTCAGCACCAATGGACTCCACCACGAAGTCCGCCGACCGCCCCACAATCCCACCATGGAGGCCAGGGCCCCACGCACGGACTTTCTGCATGCCTGCTTCAGGGCCAACTTGAACTTCAAAGGGGCTAAAAGGCAAGGAACAGAAGAAGCATTAAAGAAGAGTAAAGAAGGGGCTAAATACAGCCATAAGCTGTTTATGCCTATTCTTTCCACTTGCTGGATCCTTTGACCTGCAGTCCCAGTCTCCAGCCAAGCCCTTCCTCCACACAGGGCCCCCACAACCATTGTTAGGTCAACAATATAATGTGCTGTCTCAAGGCACTCAGGTGGCCACTGGGTTGGTGCTCTAGCCACACAGCCTTGCACTGTCTTTCTGGTCATTTACCATTTGCGTGCAGGGCTCACGAGACTGTAACAAGAAACTAGGCTGAATAGGCGTTAGCTCAACATTAATGAATATGCTTTAACTTTTATGCAGGAAGTAAAAAATAAAAATAGTTCGCTTAGATTTTCAGAACCCTATAATATGCCCAGATATTTCTCAAGGTAAAGTGAATTTATTCAGAGTTTAAAGTTGCCCCCAGAAGAGCTGGAAAATACGTAAACACAGGGCAGGCAAACTGCACGCCCACACGGCAAAGCTGCAGACTGCCCCCTTGATTCCTGCCTGCGCTCACGTAGAGGACTTTAATGTAAACCATAGCAGATTTTACCCCATGGCATTCCTGAACAGAGGCATGCATTGAAAGAAAGAGAATCCCAGTTTATATAAGGGTATACAGACACACAGTCCATTTGCTCTCTATTACTGCTCCTTCTGGCTTCCCTGCCTCCCACCAGCCCCAAACCGCCAGCATTTGATTTAAAGCAAGGCAGCTGAAACCACAGTGACTTTCTGCTGCTTTTGAGAACAGGCCAAATGTCTGTGAACTGCCAGAAAGAAAAAAAAAAAATGTTTGCAACAAAGCAGATCTCTTTCCCTCCTGCAGCTCAGGAAGCCACCACGGTGAGCCTGCCCTGGAACTCCAGAGAAGTCGAAACAGAGACTCACCTCTTTGGAATGTGGTGTCCCCCCCATGTGATGGCAATGCTGTACTTTCCCGGGGTGCTGGGGTAATACTCGAACGCATAGACTCCATCCAGAAAACCTTTTTGCTTCACCAGCTCCTCCAGGCCCTCTGTGAGAAGAAAACACACCACCTTTCCAATGAAATCCTAGGCTCAGAACAAGAACCCCAAAGACAAGAACAGACAGAAATATCCACAAACATGGTCATAGAGAAAAGCTAAGTGGGCCACCTAAGAGGGTGGGACCCCTAAAACCTGAGAGATTAATCCAGAGCTAAAAATGGGCCCATCTCTGCTTCAAATTGTGGGGAATTGGAAGATTTCAGCTAGCTGGCTTTAGTGGGCTCTCTCAGCTATGAGGGGGCTATATGGCCTAAACCTCCAGGGACTGTATAAAGATAAATCTAGTTGCATCTCAATTTTTCCTCAATAATTCTACCCATTTCAACTCCCCCCAAAACTGGGGAGGGAATGGATGAGTATTTGGCATGAGTTCCAGGTTCACGTCCTGGCATATCTTTTTCAACTGAAGCCGGACAATGAAAGTGAGAAAGCTCTTATGTGCTATCTACAAGAAGACAGATTTTAGATGCTCTCCCACAAACTCCAGAGCAAGCCATCAGGCAGGAACTTGTTTTATGTTGGGCCTTGAGGTTTGGCCTGAAAAGCCATTTAGTCAAGTGAGAATCTAAGGTCAGGAAAAAAACGCCTCCTTGGCTCCTGTAGCAACAAGCCAGGAGGGAGGGCAGTCCCAGAGCAGCTTGGCTCTAGGTCTGAGCAGTTTAGAACCTTGGCTGCCCTTGGGGCTCAGCCTGCCCCAAAGCTTGGTGCTCCGAGGACAAATATTAACTTTCTGGAACTCAGAACACCCCTTCCCAGCCTGTTGGGAACACAGAGGGCAAGAGCAGTCCTAGCATAGGAAGCTCAAGATCCCACAAGTCAAGGGCTTCTGCACCTGCAACTAGAAATGTCGAGCTGCTTATCTGTTCAAAGGGAAACCTGAGGATGGTCCTCACCCCCATCCTCACATCAACTGTCTCCCTTCCCCAAACAGGGAGCAAGAATGAGTTGCAGGGCACAACCCACCTCTCCACAGATGGCATTTGTTTACCAGGAAACTTAACCTTAGGGATCTGATTCCCCTTCTATAAGCACTGATCATAGTAATTAGGTGCTTGACATAATTTCATAGTCTATAAAATGTAACCTATAGTGGAAAAATCACTGGCTTTGGAAACTGTGCTTGAATTCCAGCTCAGATGCCTACAAGCTGTGGGACCTTGGGCAAGATCCTTCCTCTCTCAGCCTAAGTTTCTGCAAGTAAAAAATGGGCCCCCAGCCCTGGCTGGTTTGGCTCAGTGGATAGAGCATCAGACTGAGGACTGAAGGGTTCTGGGTTCTATTCCAGTCAAGGGCACATGCCTGGGTTGTGGGCTTGATCCCCAGTAAGGGACATGCAGGAGGCAGCCAATCAATGATTCTCTCTCATCATTGATGTTTCTCTCTCTCTCTCTCCTTCTCCCTTCCTCTCTGAAATCAATAAAAATCTACCTAATAAAAGAGTAACATGTTAATTGACCGTACCTTCGTGATGCCCACCAGCCAATCAGGAGTATGCAAATTAACCAAACAAAGATGGCGGGTTAATTTGCATACGCAGGCACTGAGCAGCCGGGGGCATTCCGCACCACCCCAGCCGCTCCAGACCTCTGGGCAGTGGGAAGGCAGAAAGGCAGCTCCAGGCTGGAGCGGAAAGGTAGCTCCAGGCCGGAGCAGAAAGGCAGCTCCGGCCAGAGCGAAGGCGGTGCCGGCAGCCAGGGGAAGGAAGGCCCATTCTTGCACGAATCTTCATGCATCGGGCATCTAGTATATTTATAAAAAAAAAAAAAAAAAAAAAAAAAAAAATGGGCCCCTTCAGGTTGCTGTCCCAAAGACAGCATTTCCCAAAACTCATTGCATCACTGCTCCTTCTACTCCCAGAAGCCTTAATACAATGTGAGTCTGCAAGAACCACCACTGTCCCTGCCTGCAAACAGGACAGACATTACACATCGATCACTGCTTCCTTGCCTATGGAGCCCAGGTAGCCTGAAGTCCTTGACACAGATCTCTGGGATAAATTGATCAGAACTGGCCATGGGGTGAAATCCATATGCCATGCTACAAACTTGGCCAAAATCACACCTGAGAGGAGGGAAGAAAGGAACACTTACTAGGACCCTTCACAGTTATGCCAAGCTCCCCGCTTCCAGCAGCTTTGGTGTCAACTTTGAAGTCTGCCGTCTCCCGGATGCGGATGCCTTTGGGCTGCAGGCCTCGGCCACTGGCCCGGCAGGCATTTGGATTGCAGGCTGCAAACACAATTTCAACATCAATTCAACCTTTCATTCTTTAGTCAGAGTTGAGCAAGCCAAGGTAACTTGGAGCCACCCGCCAAGAAAATATTTGCTCTGCACAAAGAGTATGCGGCAGTTGCTGAGACCAGGGGTCCCGATGAGAGAGCACACCAGGCAGCAAATAAGGACACAACATAACTTTGTCCAGCCACGCTGCAGAGGGACTGGAGAAAGTTCCTTTGGCGAAGAAAGCCGGAGGGCACAGTGTGGATTCCCTGGGCTCCTGGTACCGGCTGAATCCTGGCATGTATCCCCCACTCAGTGGTGAAGCAGAGTTAAGACCTAGTGCTGGACACTGTTCAAACCTCATTGCTATACTCAAGAGCCCACTAATTGGGAAGACGGGGCTTCTTCAAGTCAACTTGAAAAATGTAGCACTTGAAAACATCTGACCGGGCTCCAAACTTTGGGTCAGTCATTTCTAAGTCTAAACAGTGTCGTTTTCTCCATTAAGAGCCAGGAGATAGCTCGAAAGGAAGCCAGTGCAACCTTCCGCTGGCCTAGGCAGACAACCATTGCAGTGCTTTCCATCACAGGTCCTAGGAATGTGGGCGGCTGTGAGTGCAACAACTAGTGATGAACACCCCTCTCAACGCGATTTCTAGATCTGATTAAAAAAGCTAAATTTTTAAGTATAAAAATTAAGGGCAAAGGTAGCTTCTAATATTCCTTACATGAGTTGTACAAAACTACTGCTCCATGGAGTCATCAGAAGGTTAATAAAAAGACTTCCTTGTACCCTAGGAATTCTTTGTCAACATGGGCAACCTTCTGGTTAAGTATAGAAATGAGAGATTAATGGGTAAAATGTCATGTTGTTTAATTCCTTCCTAAATCTGATACTGCATATTTGACAGCTATCTATACACTATGGGTCTCGAACCCCAGAGGAGGAGACTTTAGTTTACTTCATAGAAGGAAGGTAATTTCTCCTCTGGCCCCTCCTCTCTGCAATGTCCTCGTTGGCTATTTGGCAAACAACTGCTTCCCTACGCTACATACACACATCCTTGGAGTGAGAGGTGATTTTAGGTGGTTCATGGATGAATGTAAGTTTATGGTGGCACTTTGTGGCAAGTAACATTGGTTTTTCACTATGAAAATGATGTCAGCTTCTTTTTTATATAAAATCATCTAAGTGGAGGAAGGACTAATACCTCACGAGAAGAACTCTAATAAGTAAATACTACCCAGTACAAGTGATGGAGACACATGCCGGGAATGAAAAGGGCAATCCATGAGACAGAGGAGGTCAGGAAACACTACTGGAACTCGAATAGCCATTCAAATGCTTGCATAATGTAGAAGAGTTTTGTTAATGAATACTAGTATGTTGGGGGTTTTCCATTTGTTAAGGGGAGAAAAGTTGGTCATACCAGGAATAAGTCACAGGACTTCCCTTGGAGGGTTTAAATGTGTCTTTATAAAAAAAAAAAATACTCATGGAAATTCTGTACATGGGCAATGGTCTCCATATCAAAAGGGTAACTATTTAGTTCATATAAACACTAAATAGAGCTAAAGACTTCAAAGGAAACTGCCAGATTCTCCTCCGTTGTGAAATGTTTAAATGTAATTAGAGAGTAGGCTTGGGGTCTGGCTGGACAAGCTGTGAGAACAACTGTACTGTCATTTCCTGAGGCCACAAACAGCACAGGCTCCCTGACATTTGCAAGCAGCACAAAGAACTGGCACAGAAGCCCCACCCAACCAGCCCTTACCAAGCAAAGTGCCTTGGGCCCAGTGCTCTCAGCTAGGAAGCCAACAGCTTCGGGGTCCAGGCGGCCCAGAGGCAGGATTCAGAGGAGGAAGCCAGGCCTGCAGGCGCAGATGCAGGACAGAACAGGAAAAGGCAAGTATTGATTAGAAAAGGCAGCAGAGCTAGGGATGGGGAGAGGGGAGGGAAGAGTAACAAGGGAAAGGAAAGAGTCTATTAGAAAAATACCTGCTTCCCCTGCAGAGGGAGTTCAGCAGTGTGGTTAAGGGGTCGACAGAGACCTGGGTTCTACGCCTACTGACGCCTAGCCCTTACTCACCGACACCTTATGTTCTCTAAGTCTCAGTGTCTCCATCTGCAAACTGGGGATACTAACAGCACCTGGAACACACAGGCTGGTGTGACAATTAAAAGCACTCGTGCTAAGTGCCTGGCAGCCAGTGAAGGCCCAACAGTGGGGGCTGGGGGGGCACCAGCAATACTATTGCTGCTAACCTCAGCCCCAGACACCAACCCCTCTGCGGCCTCAGTCCTGCACTTCTCAGTGAGGAATGACTCTCCTGGACAAGTGTTTTGGGAAGGATTAAATTAGTTAATACAAGTAAAGCACTGAAGTCACTTCGTGGCTCATGGAAAAATATTAGTATCTTGTGGACAAAGTAAGCCACTTGCCACAGAAAGGGGACAGAGGAGTTCAATGACCATTCTCCTGGCCTTTGGGCCCAGCCATGTGCACAGAAAGCACACCTGGTCAGCCACCCCAGCACTCACCTTCCCCAACCTGTACAACGAAGGGACTCTTGGGAATGGTGTCCCCAGCAAAGGTGACCTTGACCACGTGAGGGCCAGGATGCATTGGTTTGTATACACATCGGTACACCTGGTTTCCTTTGTCTTCCACAAGCAGCTCCACGGTGTTCTTCCCCTGGGGATCTTCCACCTCAACCCCAATGTCACCCACGCCGGCACCTGGGATAGAGCGAACATTCCATGAGCCCAAGTCACCTTCTCAGAAAGCTCACTGCTGGTGAGTGTAAAAGCAGATACAAAATGCAAATGGTCCAGCCAGCGTGTCTCAGTGGTTGAGCGTCAACCTATGAACCAGGAGGTCACAGTTCGATTCCTGGTCAGGGCACATGCCTGGGTTGCGGGCTTGATTCCCCAGTAGGGGGCGTGCAAGAGGCAGCCAATCAATGATTCTCTCTCATCATTGATGTTTCTATCTCTCTCTCCCTCTCTGAAATCAACAAAAATATATATTTTAAAATCTCTATATATAAAAGCCTAAGCGACCGGCTGACCCGCTGACTGGCCGGTAGGTATGATGCACACTGACCACCAGGGGGCAGACGCTCAATGCAGGAGCTGCGGAATGACAGCAACTTTGCAGGGTCACCTCTCGCACTCTGGGACCCCTAGGGGGATGTCAGACTGCTGGTTTTGGCCTGATCCCCACAGGCCAGGCCAACGGACACCATCTGCCAGAGGAACCCCACTCACTCCACAGACACCCTTTGAGCCCCGGCGCTGTCCCAGGTGGGGCCAGCTGGGGAGGGACCGTGCGAGGTTGGCTTCAGGGCATGTCTGGCCCCTCTTGCCCCGCCAGCTACCTTGTAATTAATTTCCTTTCAATGTGCATGAATCTGTACACTGGGCCTCTAGTAAATAAATAAATGAATAGAAAAAATGCAAATGAAGGAAACAGAGACACTCAGAAGGGCCACACCAAGACATTAACATTCTGCTATGGGGAAGGAGGGTGATGGCTGAAGGTTCCTTTTCTCCCATTCTCTATTTTGTAAATTTTCTACACTGAAAAAAAAGAAGTCAGTTTTAAGAATTGTCTTATTCATCCCTCCCCACTCAATCCACTCAGGACCTTGCATAGAATCATCTAGTAGATGATTCTTCAAACTTAGTTTCTTTAGAAAAAAGGCTGGCTTTGAAAAATCTAAAAATATAACTAACACATTTGAAACAGAGAACAGACTGATGGTCGCCAGAGGGGAGAGGGATTGGGGCCTGGCTGAAAAAGGTGAAGGGGTTAAGAAGTACAAATTGGTAGTTACAGAATAGTCACAGGAATGTAAATTACAGCACAGGGAATATAGTCAATAATATTGTAATAACTATGTGTGGGGCCAAGTAGGTACTTGAAATATTGGGGTGACCACTTTGTAAAAAGTATATAATTATCTAATCACTATTCTGTACACCTGAAACTAATACATAATAATAATGAATATAAACTGTAATTGAAAACTTTATTAAAAAAGAAAAATAAATTAAAAATAAATAAATTTATAAGGGTATGGGGGCAGGAAGGGCGATGGATTGAAAAAACTTATTTTTGTTATTGGTCGTTCAACTTAAAAGACAAAGGTCAGGCACCCCGAGCCTTTAGGTTCCTGAGGATTATCTCTGGCTTTACAAGGAAGCCTGGTCCATAGAAGAGGGCATTTACCTGCTGTGTAGATGTCAAAGTAGGTGGGCTTATTGGCGATGTTCCCTGCAGCTTCCAAACCTGGGCCTTTCGCAGTGACTTTACTGGCATCTCCCTGGGCCTTGTCGACATTCACTTCAAATGGGCTCTTAGAGATATGCTGTCCTGCAAAGAGTACTGTGACCTACAAGTGACAGAGAGATGATATATACTCACTTCTCCCTGCCCAGTGAGACCACCAGGAAAGGCCACGTGCTTTGTGACCTTCTCTTCCACCCTCCTGATTATCCACACAAAAGTGGCTGGACCAGGAGCCCGGCTAGTGGTCTGAATGGAACTCACACTTGACTCAATCAGTCATAGGGCGGGCCTGGGATATCTGACCTTCAGCAAATTAAAAACACTTACATCTGATCTTTAGCCTCTCTAGTGGGATACTAACAAATACTAATCTCTAGACATTGAGCCCTTTAAGGCAACACTGAAGAGGGCCACTGTTCCCCAGAATACAATGTACAGTTACAGGATTTCAAACCTAGAATCAATGTATTTTTCAAGGGACCAAGATCATTCCCAGACGCATGGATTTGGGGAAAAGTACAGATTTCCATCTAAAACTTGAACCAGAGTTCTCATCTCTTAAATTGATGTGGGGGAGGGGGGAGGAAAGGGAAGGGGAGGATGATTGGGTTAGGTTTCACAGAAAGTGAATAAATTAATGATATCATAAATGCTCTCTTCAAGATTCATGATGTTCTAAAGGTATAATTCTATATGGCCATGGTTCCAGGTGAATTCACTAAAGCCCAAGGTGGTGAGTATGGTCTGTATCTCAGTGGCATGGTACACAGGGGAAGGCCTATATGTGCTGTTGAAGGCTTTCTTCCAACGAAAGGTAGACTCCTAGCTCAGTCCAGTCTCTGCAAGACTTCCTTGGTCCTATCCCATAAGCCAACTAGACACCAACTCAAACAGAATTCAAAATGTTGCTGAGACAAAGGGTCTGGGGGCTGGGTCCCCATCAATTGTCCAGGTGCATGAGTGGGCCATTGGCTTCAGCTACAGTCCACTGGCCTTCTCCATGCCAACAGATGCTCCAGAACACCCCGAAGGGGACTTAAGGCAGCATTACAGACAAAGCCCAGGGCTTAGCATCTATACTCCAGGCATGTAGCTACAACCATTATTATCTATACAGTTAGAAAAATCTATGACATTACAATAACCTAGTGGAATTCAACCAATCAAGATTATTAGCTAATATCTCAAGTCTGATTCGTGGGGATCCCAAATTTTCTATAATGAGCACGGATACTTTTATAATCAGAAAAGGAAAATCAGAAGTTAACTTCAGAAAACCCTTTCCTTCCACACATATCGAAGCAAGGACAGAAGAGTAGTCCAAGCAATAGCCACGACACCTCATCTTACTTTGTGTAGCCCGGTGACCTTGGGCAGATACTCCACAGAGTATGTCTTGTTCTTGTCGCTAGCAGGGGTCACTTGTGCCTAGGATGGAAGATGATTGACAGTTAGAGAAAGCACCAGGTGTGAGTAAAAGAATGCTGTGCCAGCCAATCTCCTGCGCGAGCTGGCAGGTCAGGCACCTGTCCTGGCTATTTCCTGCCCCACTATTCCTGCAGGACACCCCAGGAGAGGAAGAACTTGAAGTTACAGAAACAAATCATGTAGCACAAAGGGTTGTATAACCAAGTCAGGACTCTCTACTGACTCAGAGCTGAAACTCTCTAAATGAGACCATTAAAGACTATAAAGCAAGGAATTTAAACCTTCATTGGCCATGTAGTAATTAAGTATTTATGAAATGCTGGGCCCAGTGTTAGGTACCCAAAATAAAAGAAATCAGGCAGAATTCCTAATCCAGTGGGAGAAATGGACAGTATGCCAGTAAACTCAGAATTTCAGATGGTACACAGCAATAGGAATATATAGTCTTATGAAGATAAGTAGACAAAAGGAACAGTATATGCAAAGACTCTGAAGGAAGAATCAAAGGCTGGTCAGAGTGAGAAGAGAATAGGACATTAGTATTGTTACTGTATTGTATTTTATCAGTACTGTATTGTTATTCTGCCCATTAGTATTTTGGCCATTAGTATCTAAAACTTCAACTTGCCCTGCTGGTGTGGTTCAGTGGTTGAGCATCAACCCATGAACCAGGAGGTCATGGTTCAACTCCCAGTTGGGGCACATGCCCAGGTTTCAGGCTCGAACCCTAGTAGGGGGTGTGCAGTAGGCAGCCAATCAATGATTTTCTCGCATCATTGATGTTTCTATCTCTCTGCCCCCTCCCTTCCTCTCTCTGAAATCAATAAAAACGTATGTTAAAAAAACACAAAACTCAACTAACGAGGACTTTGCTAAATTCAAAGTATCCTTTATTTTATTAAACACTGTGTCCTTGGGTATCAATTTATATTAATTTTCAAGGTACAGCCCTTGGGCAAGTTACTTTAACCACTGTAAGCCTCTGGATCCTTTTGGTAACGAACAGTGTTCGTTGTGAACTTCAGTGGGGAAAATGGAGGCACAGTCCCTGGCCCTTGACAAGCTCCCTGGGATGCTGGCAGGGGAGGCAGCATCCTCCCACATACCTCCTCTTTGTTCCCTTCTGGGTCCTCGACAAACACCATCAAGTCTCCTTGCCCGGCGCTGATGGTGTCCACAGTGAACTTGGCCGGCTGCTTCACCATGTTTCCAGTGGGCTCGATTCCTGCCAAAGGTTTACACAAGCACATTACAATCTGGCCAGGCCCTGACACAGGCCATCACCCACTGTGTTTCCTTCAGGAAACTGAGAGATGGGACTCACAGTCCTGCAGCCACCAAATGGGAGATACTAGTAAGGATAAACTGCCGTGTCAAGAATAATCCAATTGGTTCCAATCCCTAATTTTGTCCTTGTTAGTTAAGCAACAACCAATTCTGAAATATTCAGAGCAATTCAGCCAGAAATCGAAACAATTATGAAAATGATGTGTGACTAGCAGTAGAGCTGGCATTGAGAGAGGTGACGTGGGGAGGTGGGGGAGATGCAGTATGGGAGAATGGCTCGTTTTTCATTAAAGACCATTTTGTATTATTTAAAATATTTAAAAATTGCATTCAATTATTTTTTAAACTTTTTATTTTGAGACAATTGAGCAAATTAATTTGAGACAGATTCACATGCAGATATAAGAAATAATCTCCTTTATCCACTTCCCCCAATGGTTATACAGTACAAAACTCGACATAGTCAAAATACAGGCCATTTCCATTCCCACGGGGATCCCTCCGGTTGCCCTTTTATAGCCACACCCACTCCCCTCCCATCTCATCCCCTCCTACCCCAACAACCACGAATCTATTCTCCATCTCTAATTTTGTCATTTCCAGAATATTGGAATCATACGCTATGCAACATTTTTAAAATTGTCTTTTTCCACTAGCATAATTCTCTGTAGATTCATCCAGGTTGTTGTCTGCATTATTTGTTTGTTCTTTTTATTGCTGAGTAATATTCCCTGATATGAATGGACCATAGTTTGTATAACCATTTACCCACTGAAGGCCATCTGGGTTGTTTCCAGTTGTCTATTACTGATAACGCTGCCCTAAACATTTGAGTATAGGTTTGTGTGAACATGTTTTCATTTCCCCAGAATAAATGTCAAGGAATGCAACTACTGGGTCATATGGTAATTGCCTGTTTAGTTCTTTAGAAAAAAACTGCCAAACTGTGTTCCAGAGTGGTTGGACCATTTTACATTCCCACCAGCAATGTATACATGATCCAGATCCAGTTTCTCTGCATCCTTGCCAGCATTTGCTGTTATCATTACTTTCTACTTTAGCCATTTTGATAGGTCTTCGTGGTTTCAATATGCATTTCTCTCCCTAGCAATTTTGGTTCAGTGGATAGGCATCGGCCCATGGACTAGATTTGATCCCAAACATGCCCAGGTTGCGGGCTCAATCCCCAGTAAGGGGCGTGCAGAAGGCAGCAAATCAATGATTCTGTCTCATCATTGATGTTTCTGTCTCTCTCTCCCTCTTCCTCTCTGAAATCAATAAAAATAAATATTTTTAAAAATCAATGGAAAATATCCTCTTACACTTCTATATTTCTATGCACTTCTCTACAGCAGCAATTTTCAACCTGTGTGCTGCAAGAATTTTTAAAACATGCATTACCTGACTATTTGGTCAGGGTCACTGACCTCTTTTCCCTTAGATTGTCAAATTTAAAAAATGACAACAGCAGCCCTGGCCAGTTGCTCAGTTGGTTGGAGTGGTGTCCCATACACCAAAAGGTTGCGAGTTCAATTTCTGGTCAGGGCAGGAATGACTCTTTCCTCCATTATTCTTCTTTTTCAAAATTGCTTTCCTTGCTTTTTCACATTTTGAAATAATAACCTTTTCTATATCTACAAAAAAAAATCTTGCTGGGATTTTAATAGCAATTCTGTTAAACCTGTATGACAATTTGGGAAGAACTGACATCTTTCCTCTAACTTTCTCAACCCATGGAAGCAGTTTGTATGTCTCTCCATTTATTTAGGTCTTATTTGATTTATTCATTATTCTTTTATGTTGTTTTCAGCATGTAAATCCTATACATGTTTTATTACATTTACACCTATTTCTTAATTTTTTGAGCAAATGCAAATGGTATGCTATTTTCAACTTCGGGGCTCTTTTGTTACTTCTAGTGGATAAATACAATGGATATTTGGATGCTGATCTTATAGCCTGAGACACTGATGAACTTATTTAAGGAGAGTTTTTTGGGGGGTTTTAACGATTTTTTGGAAGTATTTTCTCGTGGACTATCATGTCATCTGCAAATAGGGACAGTTTTATGTTTTACTTTCTGATATGTGTCTTTTATTTCCTTCTCTTTCTTGCTGTTATTAGCTAAAACCTGCACCCTGATATTGAATAGCAGTGGTGAGAGTGGACATCCTTGCCTTATTCCCGATCTTAGGGAACACACCCAGGCTTTCACCATAATTGTATTAATGACTGTAGGTGTTTTGTGGTAGCTACTCTATATCAAATTAAGGAAGTTCTCTATCCCTCTTTTTCTGAGTTCTTATCATGGATGGCTGCTGAATTCTGTCAAATGCTTTTTCTGTATCAATTGACATGGTCATGTGATTTTTCTTCTTTAGCCTGTTAATATAGATTACGTTGACTGATTTGCTAACAGCATGCCAGCCTTGCATCCCTTGAATAAACTCCACTTGGTCATGATGAATAATTATTTTTATATATTGCAAAATTCTATTTGCTAATATTTTGTTAAGGACTTTTACAACTTCATTCATGAGAGATATTGGTCTGTAGTTTTCTCTTTTTGGCATTGCCTTTGTCTGGTTAGAGCAATACTAGCTTCATAAAATGAATTGAGAAGTGTTCCCTCCTCATATTTCCATAAGCGATTGTGTAGAACTGATGTTAATTCTTCCTCCAGTGAAATCTTCTGAGCCTGGAGATTTCTTTTCCAAGACCTTTTAAATTACAGATTTGATTTCTTTAATAGTTATAGAACCACTTAGGCTATCTACTTCATTTGGTTGAGTGTTGATAGCCTGTGGTTTTTGAGGGAAGTCTATTATAGTTATCCATATTTTTGCTTACCATGTTCATTCTTCCTGTTATTCCAAGATTCCTTCTCTTATTGCTTCGTTTCTTCCCAGAGAATTTCCTTTAGCCATCCTTTTAGGGTAGATGTACTTGTGAGAAATTCTTTGTTTTCCTTTATCTGAGAATGTCTTGATTTCCTCTTCATTCCTAAAGTGCATTATCCCTGGATATAGGATTCTGGGTTGATTGTTCTTTTCTTTCAGCACATAAAAAATGTTATGCCACTTCCTGTAGATGAGAAATTTCTCATCTAAAGGAATATAATAGGTAAGGTGCCATTTCTCTTGTTGCTTTCAAGCTTTTACTGTCTAGTTCCTTGAAGTCTAAGATGTGGCTTGATGTGGACTTTTTTTTTTTTTCTTGGTATTTATCTTGTTTGTGTTTAGCTCAGCCTACCCAATTTGGGGAGTTTTCAGCCATTATTTCTTTGAGCATTTTTTTAAGCCCCACCCTATTTTTACTCTCCTATGACATGTTAGATGTTTTGTTATCATCCCAAAGGTCCCTGAGGCTGTGTTCATGTTTTTCAGTCTACTTTCTTTGTCATTCAGATTGGGTAATTTTTATTGTTCTTTTTTCCAGCTTGCTGATTTTCTCTTTCTTCCCACTCTGCTATTGAGCTCATCCATGGAGTTATTTCAGTTATTGCAATTTTCAGTTCTAAAAATTCCATTTGGTTGTTCCTTATCTATATCTTCTACTTCTTTACTGAGATTTTTTTTCTTTTGTTTGAAGTATGTTTGTAATTGTTAAAGCCTTTTTATAATAGCTGCTTTAAAATCTTTATCAAATAATTCTAACATCTCTATTACTTCAGTGTTGGCATTAATTGATTGTCTTTTTCCATTCAGTTTTAGATCTTCCTGATTCTTGGTATGGTAAGTGATTTTTGCTATTTAAACCTGGATATTCTGAGTATTATACTATGAGACTCTGGGTCTCACATAAACTTTCTGTTTTAGCTGCCTTTTTATAAGACCACTTCAGCAGGGGAAGGAAGGGAGCAGGCCTTATTACTGCCAGTGGGGGAAGAAGTCCAGGCTCCCCATTCAAACTCCACTGATACTCAAAGTGAGGGGGGCTTCTCATTACTGGCAGGTAGAGGTGGGAGTCCCAGCTTTTATTAGGCCTCCCCTTCCTGAGGATGGAAGGGGTAGGAATGCCTCATTGTTACTCAAATGGCCTCTACTGACATCACTGGGGTGGCTTCCTTATCTGTGGTGCAAGTCTAGGCTCCCCATGTGGCCTTTGCTGGTGTAATGGGGGCTGCAGTTTTTTCTGCTGTGTTGGGCTGGAGCAGAGCAATGATTGTCTAAGTGTTCTGCCCTGCTAGGCTGCCCTTTCCCGGTCTTCTGGCCAGAAAGAGTAGTCTTTTGTTGGGGCTTTTTGTGTTTGTGCCACTGGTATTTCCAGCTTGTCAGCTTCTTCAGTTCCAAGTCTGGGGTACACGAGGCAAAAGGAAAACCAAGGAACTCATTACTGACAGTCCTCGGACTCCCAGGTCCCCAGCTGGTTTGCCTTCTTCTCTTTCAGAATCTTCTTATGTTTGTTCTGTATAAAATGCCCAGGGATGTTAGATGTACTTAGTGGGAAGAACTGGAAAAAGTACTTCAACTCCATCTTCCCAGAAGCACAAGTTCAAGTATTATTTCTTTTAAAGTTTTTTATTGTGGAGAATTCCAAGCCTATACAGAGACAGAGAACTGCGTACTTACCACTCAGCTTCAACAACGACTAACTCAAGGCTTGCCTAGCTTCACACCTGCACTCCTGCCACTTCCCTCTTCCTGTGTGATTTTGATACAAATCCTAGCCCTCAGATATGTCACTCATAAGCATTCACTATATATCTCTAAATGATATTTCAGAAAATCTACATCCAAAAAATCCCATAAAAAATTAACAGTAATTCCTTAATATGATCAAATACTGTCAGTGTTCAAATTTCTGCTTATCTTGTAAGTGTCATGAATTTTTTTCAACAGTCAGCTGAAGTAGGATCCACATAAGGTTCATATATTACAATTGATGGCTAAGTCTCTCAAATCACATTAAATCTCTAGGTTTCTTTCCATCTCTTCTTTTCCTTGTCATCAGTCTGTTAAAAACACCGAGTCACTTGCTACTACACTCTGGATTTGTATTAGTTTTCCAATAAATAATTGACTGTAAAATATGGGTGGTAGATTATTATATAATAAGATAATATTCACATAAAGGTAGGTAAAAAATGCAAATTGAAGAAAACACATAGTTGGAATTCACGTCCACATATAAAGAATAGAATAGAATAGAATAGAATAGAATAGAATAGAATAGAATGGCTGGGAAGGAACACCTCAGAGTGAAGGAAGGGATGGGAAGCAAGCTTTCAATTTTCATTGTCTACATTTTTCTTTTGATTCAAGTTTACAGAGTGATCACATCATTTAACAACTAAATTTAAACATGCACTTAGTAAATTCATAAATACCATTCATTCCATAGGACTCCACTAGCCCGAGACCAACTAGCCCTGCAGAGCTGGTCCAAGACCCTGGCTCCCCATGGCTGGCTGGGCTGAGCCTGCACCTGCAGCCACTGGGAGCTACACCCACCGTGCAGACAACCAAGACCGCTCAGCACGAAGAGGGCTTACATCTTGCTGTGCAGCGACTGCTTCACAGAGAACATGGGTTTTGAGAAAGGTTTCTGCTTTGCTCATAGTCGCACGCCTGAAGCCCAGGACAAAAGTCTGTTTGTGGCTGCAAGTTTACCTCGGCCCAGCCCTCTCTCCTTCAGCCCGCTGGAACTAAGTCAGGGCTCAGTGAACAGATAACCAGCAAGAGGAAACCAGCTGGTAATTGCAATCTAGTCCACATCCAGAAAAGAAAATAACGCCAACCTCAAAACCCTTTAGAAACTAGAAGATGAAGTGTTCTCTATTCCTTGGTTCCGTTGGCAGACATGAAGCAATGTGGCCACACAGGAAAGAGAGCAAACTGTCCCTACCCTTTGTCTCACTATGGGACAAGTAATGTCTTAAGGCCCCGCCCATGTAGCCTCATATGTGACCCTGTTGCTTTGCTCCTTAAAAAGAAAAAAAAAAAATTAAACACAGAATAACCACATGATCTAGCAATTCCGCTTGTAGGTATATAACAAAAGAGTGGAAGCAGCAACTGAACATATTTGTATGCCCATGTCCACAGAGCATTGTTCACACAATAACCAAAAAGTGGAAACAACCCACATGTCCAGTGACGGAAAAGTAGAAAAATAAAATGTATTATATACAACTGAGTATTACTCAGCTTTATAAAGGAATGGAATTCTGATATGGGTGACAGCACAGATGAACCTTGAAAACATGGGAACAAAGGGAAAATACCATATAATTCCACTTACATGAGGAACCCAGAATAGGCAAATTCGCAGACACAGAATGGTGGTTGCCTGGGGCTGAGGGGAGGGGAATGGAGAATTATTATTTAATGGGTTCAGAGTTTCAATCTGCGAAGATGGAAAAGTGCTGGAGATAAATAGTGGTGAAGATTACACAACCATGAATGTACTTAATGCCACTGAATGGTACACTTAAAAATGGTCAGATTAGTGAATGTTATGTGTATTTTACCACATTTGTATTGTGGTAAAACACACACACACACACACACACACACACACACACACACACTTCTTAAAAGGTGTTTGCACCCTGGCCAGGTAGCTCAGCTGGCTGGGGCATCGTTCCATGCACCAAAAGGTTGTGGGTTCAATTCTTTGTCAGGGCACATACTAGGTTGAGGATTCAGTCCCTGGTTGGGAGGCACAGATCGATATTTCTCTCTTACACTGATGTTTCTCTTTTACATCAATGTTTCTCTTTCTCTAAAATCAATAAACATATCCTCAGATAAGGATTTAAAAAAAATTTTTTTAAAGGTGTTTGGTCCCTAAGTACATAACACAAAGAGGCAGATGAAGGAAAAAGCAGTGACTAGCCACATTCCTAAAGTATAGCAAGTTGTCGTTTTTTTTAGAAAACAGCAGTAAGAGGAAACCATTTCACATTAACAATGGGGAAACTGGCCAGCCAGTGATAAGGTTATTGCAAATAAGCATTTTGTGCCTTGATCAGATTCAATTTATTTGACCAGTTTTGTTGACAAGAGATTTATTTGGCTGTTTGAGCTTTTTTTTTTGCTATTTAGGCAAAAAACCTTTAAATTCAGAGATTAAATTTTAACCTTTAAAATCAGAGATTCTTTACTGTAGCCACCACTTTCGGTATGGCTTACAGAAAGCACCTTTAAAGCAAGTATAGGCATACTGACCTGGGAGAGACTGTACCTGGGGGAGGCCTTCAAACAACATATAACACAAAAAATTGCACAGACCCCATCTCATTGCCAAAAGGACCTCAAATGGCATGTGGGTTTGTTCCAGAACAACTGAGCTGTGTTCTGGTCTAAATCATGCAAAAAAGACAGGTGAGAAGGGCCTGGCCACTGAGATTGAGAACGACACACGGTCATCACCACTACCCTGGTTCAGGTCATCCTTAGACTAAGCTCACGCCAAGTACAGCAATGCTATCTTCAAAAGGACGGAGTGTATGGGACATCCCACAAGACAAGTGTTCTGGATTCTTCAAAAAGTCAATGTCATTTTTTAAAAAAAAAAGTTGGGGAAAATTATTCTAGATTAAAAGAGTCTAAAGACAAAAAAATAATGTAGTAAGTGAGTCACAATCAAATCTTGGTTTGTAAAATAACAAAAACTATAAAAGAATTTTAGGACAATAAATTTGAAAACAAAATTATCAGATGACATGAAATTATTGTTAATTTTCTTATGTGTGATGATGAATATTGTGGTTTTGTAAGAGGGTGTCCTATTCGTAGGACAGACAGACTTGGCTGATATATTCAGGAGTAAAATGCCACCATGTTTCCAATAATCTCACAACACACACACACACACACACACACACACACACACACACACACACACGTATACATGCAATGTGCAAAGGGCGAGAGAAAACAGCTATATCAGAATGGTAAGAACTGCAGATTCTAGGAGAATATGCAAGTTATTTTGTGTATCTAAATGTTTTCCCAATTGTCATTAAGAAATACAATGCAGCCCTGGCCAGGTGGCTCAGTTTGTCTGAGTGTCATCCTGTACACCAAAACGTTTCAGGTGTGATTCCTAGTCAGGGCACATACCTAGGTTGTGGGTTTGATCTCCAGTCAGGGCACATGCAGGAGGCAACCGATTGATGTTTCTCTCTCACATCTTGCTCTCTCTCTCTAAAAAAATAAAATCAATTAAAAACATATCCTCGGGTGAGGATTAAAAAAAAAAAAAAACAAGAAAAAGAAATATAATGCACTCCTATAGAAAAAGAAACAAGTTGTATCTTGCTATGCAATCACACTGAGCTGAAATACAACTGTTCCCCTTAAAAAAAAATAGTGTGCTTAATAACTATGTATGGGTCCAGGTGGGTACTTGAAATATCGGGGGGAGGGGGAGCACGCAGCACTCTGTAAAGTGTATGATTGTCTAACCACTATGCTGTACACCTGAAACAAATACAGAATAATATTGAAAGTGAATTGTAATTAAAAACAAACAAACAAACATAAAAATTAGTTGCTTAAAGTCAGGTGCCAACTGGAACACCAAGTGCCTCAAAATGCCTTCAACCCAACATAACCTTCTGAGCAGAACACTCCTGGCAGCTGCATAAACAGGATGTCTTAGCAAGGAAGTGTCTGCCAGGGGTTATCAATAGCTCCCACCCCATCTGGAAATCTGAGCAGCTTTAGCACAACCAAAGGAAAAATGAATCATTGGCCAGAAGACCCAGGCTCCTGTCTCCCACCTCCCACTCCCAGTGGACCACGCCTCTGATTCCTCATCTGAAAAATGGGAACAATAGCCCTTTCTTCATCCCAGGGTTGGTGCATTAAATCACAAAGCAGCAAACCCATCGGTCTCTGGCACATTAAATGAGCTGTGTTTCTTACAGCCTAGATTCACAAGGCAGAACAGGATCGTCATAAACAAATGGCCCTTCAGGTAAAAGCAAACACGTAAGCAAACCAACGCTGATGAAGAAGGCCGGCTATGTCTCCCAGGGTGCAGCCTCCATTCTTGGTTTTGAGAACCCTCCTCCTGAAGCCACATCATATTCTCTAAGACCCAAGGTCAAGCGTCAAAGCCAACACGACCAGTTCTTACCTCTGCCATAGGCCCGGGCTTTCTTGGGGTTGAGTTTGGGTTTAAGAGGAGCCCCGGGCTTGAGCTTGGCTTTGGGGAACTGGGACAGGTACGTCATCACCGAGTGCTCATCCACATCCGGGTGAATGATTTCTTCAGGAGTGATGACCTACAACAGCGACACGGAGAGTGAATGCCACAACACATCAAGGTACTGCAGTTTTTGCAAATGTCTCTTAAACACTACACATAATAAGAAATTAAGTGAACTTACATCAGGTGCTATGCCAAGATCAGTGTGTTTTGACCTTTGAGAGGGGTCACCATTCCCTTTGGAAGGTGAGGACCCTCTCCGGACAATTCTCTATGTCATTCCCATAGTACATTCTTCCCCGCCTCCCCCGAAATAACCCACTCACTCCCTTGGTCAAACTTTTCAGTGGGATAAGTACATTAGGTGAGGAGGATGAAGGGACAATTACATATGAGATTAGCACATATTACAAAAAAGCGCAAAACTGGCCTTCTTCCTTTGCTCATCTATCCATTGTGTACATCTCTGTTAATCCAGCTACCAATAAAAAATTAAAATAAAAACAAAAAGAGACCACATAATGTCATATATAATGTGTAGTCTTATAGACTGAGTCTTTGTCCTCCCCAAATTCACATGCTGAAGCCCTACCGTCTAATGTGAGATGGGGCCTTTGGGAGCTAAGTAGGTTTAGATGAGGTCATGAGGTCATGGGTTAGTGCCCTTATAAGAAGAATAAGAAAGATCAGAATGTGCATACACTCACTCCCTCTAACCCACCCCCTCAAGCCAAGAAGAGGGCCCTCACCAAAAACCAAATCTGCTGGCATCTTGATCTTGAACTTCCAGTTTCTGGAACTGAGAAATAAATGTCTGTGGTTTAAGCCACCAAATCTATGGTATTTTGTTATGGCAGTTGAAGCTAGCACATTAGAAGCCATTTAAAAAATGGGGAGGTGATAAATTTCTGCAGATACTCATCTTAGGAACAAGAGTATTAGTCAAGTTATAACCCATGCTGGCCAGGCAGCCTCACTGCAGGCATCGCAGACTTAGTTCTATTACCTGACCTGGCCCTAAATAACACCCAAAATCCTCCTGCCGCAACAAGAGGCAAGCCACACCTCTTGAGATGAACAGAAGACTCGGTCTCATGAACCAGGTTAACCAAATGCAGATGAACAACATACGTCCCCAGCTTCCCTGTTCCCATGGTTAAACAACAACAACAAAAAACACACAGAAATCATTCTGATGAATAGCCTGCAGCACCAAAATAGCCATTTGGGTTTGTATAACATGTTTCATACTATGGAGGACGGGTGGTGATTTGGTGTTTCGTCTAGGCAGCTCCTTCAACAACTTAACAGTGCCAACATCACATGAACGTCAAAAGGAGATGGTTTTAGGTTTAAGAGATGAAAAACATACCACGCCACTTCCTGATGATGGAAAAGCCAAGAAATGGGCCATGAAGCAGAGACACGATGCCAAAACCAAACCAAAGAAATAGAGGCAAGTTTTTCTACCTCCCAAGGGATCTTATTACAAAATGCGCTAAACTCAGCTCTGAACACCAGCTTAGACCTCAATGGAGCCTGTGGTGAGGTCATCCACCCATGGCACGGGCTACCCACAACTTTTCTTGACCAGGGCTTTGAACGTGGGAGTCATGGTGTTCAATTGTGAGGAGGAAGGGCTATTTAGACTCCTTGGAAGGGCTTAGAAGAATCAACCTCAATGTGGCTACTGCAGATGGTATCTAAGACATACTATAATTTCCAAGTTCTCTTGTGATATTTCTGTGATAGGATTGTGGGCAATACAAATTCTGCCAAAATTTTCATTAATTGTAGGTTATCCTGGTTTATATTTCTTTTAAGTTCTAAGTGCCATGGTTTCTTTCCTAAGATATTAAAATTTAAAAAAAATTTTAAATAGGTAAGAAGTGATTAAATATTGATTTCTTATGATCCAATCTAATCATTAGGGTCTGCATTTGCAACCCATTGTCCAAAGATAGCCTTTGAAATTTTTGGAGCAGAAATACTAGAAAATTTGCCACATGGAACAAAGAGTAAAGACTTTTGGATGCTCTACAAGGACCTAAGTCAATAAGAACCTACGATTATAGGTAAACTGAGGAAGACGGGAGCATGCCACAAGCGATACTCTTCGAAGGTTAATGCTGAGGAGGTCAGACTGCCTGCCAGACACAAGAAGACACCCATCCAGTACCAGAACAAGCTGGAGGGTGGAAGCAGTGCTCTGGGACGTGACACGCGTGCACGAGTACCTGTGGGACACCCAGCCAGTCGTCTGCCTGCTGCATAGCTTCTCGTGCATTATCCACAGGCTTTCGTGGATCCCAGGATTCCCAGTCTGGGCACAGACCTGTTAACATAACACAAAAAGATGCTGTGAGTACTAGCTGAGTGAAGAGATTTTTGAACTTGACAATGGTGCGAAAGCAGTCCGTCATCAGTAGAAAGCATATTCATATTTTTGAATTTCGATCTTTTCCCAGTCTAGTGATATATGGTGCAATACTCTTGTGAAGGCTGGGCAGTGGCAACGAGTTGATTTTGCCCAACCATAGACTGAACTTGCTTAAGGTAGGCTAGACTAAGCTATGTTTGATAGGTGAAGCATATGAAATGCTTTTTTGAATTTCAATATTTTCAACTTACAATGGGCTTATGGGAACATAACCTGATAGTAAGTCACGGAGCATCTGAATATACTTTACAGGCAAAAAGTATCATGGATGTGGGTATGGAAGGGTAGAACTATTCTGTCTTAGCTGAGACGTCTCCTTCAGGATGTTATCTTCTTGCATGAAGATGGGGGTTAGCCACTCCTTAAAGGTGTGATATAAGCAAACAAAGCCTGTAAAACCATCTGGGCCTGGTGCCTTTTGCAGGAGAAATTTTTCAACCTTCCACACGCACACTTCTGTGCCCTGGTCACCAAATGTGTGGGGTTCACACCAATGTGTGGGTGTCCTACAATGTAACTCAATTCTGACTATCTACCTGGAGGTAGCATCAGATCCCAAAGCTAAGAGCTCAGTCCCACAAAACTGCACTCCCTCTTTCCACTCCCCTGGGCTCTGAACTAACCAGATACAAACCCACAACTCCCTCAATAGGTTTAATCATTTACTGGAGTGGCTCCAGGAAAACCGTTTACTTACTAGATTACCAGTTTATTACAAAGGGATACAACTCAGGAATGGAAAGATGGAAGAGATGCATAGGCAAGGATGGGAGAAGGGGGAGGAATGTCCTCTCTGAGGGTTCCGCCCTCAGAACCTCCATGTATTCACCAACCTGGAAGCTCCCTAAACCCCACAGTTCAGGAATTTTGTGGAAGCTTCATTACTTAAGCTAGATTGATTCAATCCCTAGTCATTAGTGATTAGCTCAATCTCCAGCCCCTCTCGCCTCTCTGGGGGTCAGAAGAGAAAGCTGAAAGTTCCAATCCTCTAATGGGTGGGTTCCCTGGACCACCAACCCCCATCTTTGGGGCTTTCCAAAAGTCACCTCATTAACATAAACTCAGGTGTGGTTGAAAGACACCGTTATTGTGTTTCTTGTCACTTAGGAAATTCCAAGGGTTTTAGGAGCTCAGTACCAGGAAAGGGGACAAAGACCAAACATATATTTCTTATTTTAAGTCACAATATCACAATCCCATTCCTGGATATATCTAAAAAGACTGAACTAGCGTCCTGTATAATTAAAAAAAATCCACTTGCTAAAAGGCCAAACCTAGAATTATCTCAAAAACCTTTGAGAGAACAGGAAGTATTTAGGACTAGAGTAAAAATCCCCACGTTTAAACTGGAAAGAGATATCCTAAAATGAGTCTCTGGATGCAAGCAAGGATGAGGGCACTGGGCAATGGCCTGCTGCTGCGCTCCGAATTACTTCTGATGACTCCAGCTTACAGAATGAGGCCTGGAGTCAGCCCTCCCCCCGAACCCAACTGACACCAGGCAGTTCTGCTTTGAGCATGTTGAAAAGCATTAGCTTACTAAATATTAATGTGCCCAGCACATGCACAGCACTCAGTAAATGGAAAATATGGTTATTCAAGTTTTTATTAAAGAAATTTTTGAGAGATATATATAAACATGGGCTCTGGTTTTTCTATTGAGTGTGTACCAGCAAACTCTACCCACCAATCTAATCCCTTCATGAGGATAATTACTGTCTCGGGGCACACTCAGCTACTCAGGAAAGGGTGGAAAAGGCTCCAACTGGATCCTGACCAGGCCCTATTTCATAGCAACACAGAAAGAAAGGGGCGGAGAAAGCCTTATATAGTCAAGCCAGTGGTCGATAAAAATGGGTACTTTCCGCTCAATGAAAGTTTTTAGATTTTCATTCCAAGCCACCTAACAGGCCACATGTTTTTGCCAAAGGCTACGGGAAACTAGGCACCAACTGTGGGAAGCAGCAGGACTTTGGAGTCTAGAAGCTAAACCCAAGCATTAAGGCCTTCACTGGGAATTTGGATAAATAACTTAATTCAATGCTCAAACAAGTCCATGGATACACCTATAAGATATGCCATTGGAGAGGTAGATGGAGTCATTTTCAGTGCCTTTCGCTATCTTACAATGGGCTAAAACCAGGAGAAATACACCAATCACAGCAAGCCTAGCATTCCCAATGAAAACCAAGAAATTTAGGGTCCATATACCCCCATCCCAAAGAGATGGCTTAGGTAACCATGGGCACTTACCTGGGGCACAGCTGTCTACCAGGGCACCCAGGGCTTTGCCGTCTTGCCAGTTCTGGTTAAAGTTGGTAATGGGCAAATAGGGGATCTTGTTCTGAATCCATCCCAGCAGCCTCTGCTTCGGCGTCTGCTTCTTGGCATCGTCATCCCCTTCGTCCTCCCACACGGGCATGGAGATGGAGTAGTGGAGGATCAGGGTCCATACCAGGCCCAGGATGAGCTTCAGGTTCCCATCCACGATGGCTTTGCTATCTGGGGAGAGAGGCCAAGGCTTGGTCATTCCTCTGGGTTGCACAAGTGTGAATCATGCTCTTTGTAGAAAAGGAAATGAAGTCCTCATCTGTTAGAGAATTGTACTGAACAATTTAAGAATGAAAGGATACAATGCTGGAATTTGCTTCAAAATATCTGAGGATGGGAATAGGTGAAGTAAGATTCCAAAATGTTGCAAACTGGTGGCCTTGGTACATAAAAAATGCATTATGCTATTATTTCTGCTTTTGTGTATGTTTGAAATTTTCCATAATAAAAAAAGTTTTTAAAAGTCAAGTATTTGATATTCCGTTTCAGGGGAAGACCCTTTACCACATCCTCCTGCAGGACAAACTATGGCTCGTCGTTCAATGGCCAGATCTGGCGGCTAGTGGCCCTTCCCTCCCACCAGTTCTGTGACTAGGACTCCTCAGCCTACCACATCCCTCTCCAGGACTGTGAGCACCTGCTGGGGAGAAACGGAGCCTTCTTCATCTTGGAGCTCACCTCCCTGACCCACCCACCCACCACAAGCCATCTGAATGTTGGTTAAACACACACCAAACTGCACTTAAAATGAAACCCAACTACAACCACATGAAAAATACACTCACATGCTGATAAAGAGGAAATGGCATGCCACTCAAAACCGAAAGGGCGGGATCTTTTTTTTTTTTAATTAACCTGTTTAATGTTACATCTTTTACAAGAAAAGACTCTCCTAAAAGGCCACACCCAAAACCACAGAAACCAAAGGTAATTTCATGTTTGCAGATTCCGTCATAATAAAACCTGATCATGTAAAACTGGATGAGTAAAGGTTATCATGAAGTGGCTGGTAAGACCAACTAAATTCGAGCAATCCTCTCATTCAGAATCATGGTGCCAGTGACATTCTCTGTAATGAATTGTATAAATAATAAAAGCCCATGATGTTTTATGTAATAAGTTGTATAAATGATAGCTTTTAAACAGATCTGTCTACATTAACTCACAGGCCCAGTGACAAATGAAAATGCAGGGCTCCTTGTCCAAAAAGTGTTAAGAATTTCAAGACGACAGCAGCAGAGCATTAAAGCAAGCACAGAACCTTCTGAGCACAGGGCCCTGCACAGCTGCACTGGCCGTGTGACCGGGAGGCCAGCTCTGCTGCCCATGAGGGCCCGTGGTCAATAAAGCAGCAACAATCTGCATGAGACACAGGACACTGCCCAGAATCCTAAGATTCATGGAATTCACCCACCAGACCACACATTTCTCCAGCAGGCAGCCTTTGACCATGACTGAATTTGGGGGATTAGGTATCCTATTATGAGGCTGTCTGTAAGTGCTACCAAATGATCCTAAGAAATTCCAGGTCACACAACTTTCCATGCCAGTTTTCTTTATTCAAGCTAAAGGGAGAAGAGTGGGGTGAGGGGAGGGAGGAAGTGAATGCTTATGAATGGTTAGGGTAACAGGGATGCAAAGGTGGGGGGCTGGCCTTGAACACGCCCAAGTCTCATCCAGCCACAGGCATCAGTCTGCAAAGTTCAAACTTCCCTCAGTTGTGCGTTAAATGTTTTTCAAATGCAAACCTGCTATTTCTTTCATAAATCAAACCATGAAACCAGTTTGCTCTGTCTTTACCCAGCTTATACATGCATGCTGGTCTCAAGGAATGAGACGTGAATCTTTTTCAAAATGATTTTGGGGCAAATATGACCCAATAAAAGTCTGAGCCAAATTTCTGAAAAATACAATGCCCAGAACTTCTGTTTCCAATGAATTTGAGGTGGGTGTCCAAATGGGGAAGCCCTCATCAAGGTTGCACTGAGATAAATGATACTTTTGTCCTGCTGGTCTAAGAGGCTGGAGGGACGGCCATCCTCACTCAGAGAGTGATATTGACAGGTGAAGGTTCAAATGCTTCAAGGTTCAAATGCTTCCCCAAACTCTTGGAACAATAAGAAGATGGCGACGTGCCCAAGCCTCCCCATCCCCACCGACATGAAATAGGAGACTCCCAACGCCTTGAAAATGAAATGCTACACAGCATCACGGTGCCGATGTCTGACCATCACAGCCGATCACAGAATTTCCGGACCCGAGTGTGTTCTGCAATGTTTATGCAGAGTGTGAAGGCAGAGCCGTCAGCCAGAAGCCTCTCTGGCAGGAGAGCTAGTGAGCCTCTTTCAGGAACACAACAAGCCAACGCCACCACGCCCACCCCACCTCCCGGAATCTGTGGAGATTGACAGGGGGTTGGAATCCATCCACAAGTTTCAACTCCCCAAATCACAACCAATCACAATCCCCACATAACTGGTCCTGGCTCTGGACAACACTGACCCTCAAACCGCATCCACCTTCTGGAAGTACTTAAAATTACCCAGCATTGCTCAGAAGTGAGGGCAGAGCCTTTTTTTTTTTTTTTTTAATAGCTATAAAGTTAACTTGAGCTACTGCAAATTCTAGGGTGGAATGCTTTCACGTCATTTCAGCACATCAGTTCTCCAGGCCTTGTTAAGCAAAATTCTGGAATGGACGCATTTACGGGGGTGGAAAGCAGCTATTTTTAGGCCATCTTCAGAAGCATCCTGGAAACAGTGCCTTTGTGAGCAAGTTCCGCAGAGGTAAGTGGGGGTGATCTTTCATCTCTCTACCATATCAGGAAGACCGGATCCACACAACCATCTATGCACCTACTATGTGCTCTGTGCCAACCTTCTCTCCTGGCTGTACCAATTAACCGGGGCAATGGGGCGGGGCCCAGGAGGACAAGCCTGAGCAGACTCCATTCCACACTTCTGCTCTCCTAGGTAAGGACAGCAGGTCATCCATTGGCCACAATGCAGCTCACTATTGGGTCAGAAATAGCCACGTGCCTGTGCAGGAATCAAGGAGGAGTAGGGGTTTCAGAAAACCTCCTTCTACTGTGCCTGGGACGATTCATCCCCCCCATACTCGGCATACGACTCGGCCATCTGGGGAGATACTGCTACAGGCTCTGCTCCCGGCCCTCTCGTCTCTGTTACCCACTTCTCAGTGTGGCTAGTGCAGGCTCTGGGACCAGCAGCTCGGCTAGAAATGTCACTTTGAACAATCTGTCCACCCTCTCTGAGCCTTATTTCTCCTCATCTACCAAATGGCAATCACAGTCAACACTTCATAGGGCTGCTGTCAGAGTAAGTGGGTCTGCCCGGCCAGCGTGGCTCAGTAGTTGAGCATTGACTTATGAACCAGGATGTCACGGTTCGATTCCCGGCCAGGGCACATGCCTGGGTTGAGGGCTTGATCCCCAGTAGGGAGTATGCAGGAGGCAGCCAATCAATGATTCTCTCTTATCATTGATATTTCTATCTCTCTCCCTCTCCCTGCCTCTCTGAAATCAATTAAATATATATATATATATATATATATATATACACACACACACACACACACACACACACACACACACACACACACATATATATATATATATATATATATATATATATTTTTTTTTTAAAGAGGAGTGGCAGAGAATGCCATGAGCAAAACACAATGTCTGGTATGCAGTAGGCATTAATGTTACCTCCTTCCCCTACTTCATTCACCTAACTTCTGAGTACCTGCTATGTGCCAAAAACTCTTCCCCAGAACCAGAAGCCCAGAAGCTATAATCCCAGTGTTATGTGCAAGAAGAAAGCAAAAGGAAAAAAAAGTACCTCATGAATTAATAGGAGGATGAAATGTTTAATATGTCACTTCTCTGAGCCAAACAACTCATAGGTCATGAGACTTTGCAGTCCCTCGTCTATGGTTCCAAGAGGAGGCTGAGACACAACATTGAACATGTAAGGACATGTGAACCCAGAACATGTAAGGGAGGTGCACAGGGGGACACATCTGAGCTGAGTAGTTTAGGAGACCAATGTGGCCTGAGATGGCAGCCAAAGAGGAACCAAGAGTCACCCAGGAACAGAACTACTGGTCATGTATCAGACCTTCCTAAAGAGAATATGGTACAAAGAGGAGCCCACCTGGGCCAGGTCTGGCTCCTCCTGGACTTCCTGGCTTCACACTGCCCGGGGTTCACCTGCCCTCCTTGGCCCCGGCCCGCCTGGCCTGGAACTCTCTCCCAAGACTCTCTCTTGACCAGGCTACTGCCCTCCTCTTTCAGTGCACCTGCAACTGTGCTGAAATCACCTGGGCTGGGTCTGCCTCCTCTGCTCAGGGTCAGCTCCACAAAGGCAGGAATGAGTCATTTTACGCCCTGCGGGTCTCACAGCCTGGACACCTGGACCAGCTGCCACACATACACCTCCCTACCCTCACCCCCCGGTGCTGAATGACAGGCAGTGCTGCCTGCTGGAGAGTGGATGCAAAACGTGCATGGACTCCTAAACTGCTCTGGACCGAGGCCACCTCTGAACCCCCAGTAGACAACACACCATGTGGCACTGAAGGGAAGGCCGGAGCAAGTCCTTAGGGGTACAGGACTACAGGTGTAGGCTCGGTGCCACCATACAAGCCGTGGGACCCTGGCCAAGCAATCCAATCCCTATATGCCCCAGTTTCTTTATCTGCCAAATGGGGATAATGTTGGAACATGAGTGTAGGGCTACTCAGAAGGCTAAATGTGATAACACATTTGAGCACTCAGACCTCCAATAAATGCTAGTATTCTTACCACCACGGACTTCAGCATGCTTTTATCAAGCTTGAGACAAAAAGGACAAAGGCAGGAGGGAAAAGTGAAAGCCTAGCTGTTACAGGTGGTGACCTACATGTCTGCACTGGGGTTTCCTCTCAGCCTTGATTGCCTGGGTGAGCTGATAGCAGCAGCATCCTGTGAAAGGGCACCCCTCCCCACCCCGTGAAAGGGCACCCCTCCCCACCCCTCCACGGCTACCCCACAGTGCAGAGCTCAGTCAACTGGACCCAGAACCCACTGGCAGACCCAGCGCTCACTGACATCCCAGGTGGCCTGTGCCGTTTTTCTCCGTCCTGCCTTCTTTTCCAGCCTGAACAAATCCTGGCCAAATTGTAGGCCTTGGTTATCCCAACAAGAGAGTGCCCTGAACTAAAAGGAGGCAGTTTACCAATCAAAACCTAGCCCAGATGCCACTCATTCCTGAGGCCATGTTGAGGAGAACCTCAGTCAGCTGCCCAGAATGGGGGTCACATTTCTGCGGATACAACAGTCCTTCCATCCACTCAGCAAGGATAGACTGTGCACCTTGGCTCAGGTGCCCAGAGGTCCCTGGGCAGGAAGAAGGGAGCCAGGCTGGCTTCGCTCCAGAGCTTTGAACCAACAAAGGACAAGAATTACAACCAGGTGACTCACCCGTCTGATGACTGAAGGAATCTGTGGCTAAAGCCACTAAAATCCTTCCTCCCCGTCTCCCAGGCACGCAGCTTCCTACTAGATTACCCTTCCCAGCCTCCCTTGCAGTTTGGTGGTGTGGTTGCCTCACCAATTAACCGTGAGCACAAGGAAGCACGCCATCACTTTGGAGCCTTGGGCAGTGGGTGTGCCTTGTCCAAACTCTACCCGCTACTGCCAGCCAGAGTGCCTAACGTCACAGTCACTTAGCTTTGACTTGCCCTAGGAGAGGCCAGGCAAGGGAGGAACCTGGGTCCAAGAATGGGATGCCCCACCAACCTGAAGACTGAAAAAGCCACTGTTTGTTTGTTTTAAATCTATTTGTTACAGCAGTTTAACCAAAACAAGAGGACAGGATGTTCTGGGCCTTGAAGACCTAGAGTCACATGGGTCTATTTCCATTGGCAAGGTAAAATACAAATACAGGGCACAATAAAGTAAGAGTAGATTGGGGCACTGGGTCAGCTGGATTTCTGATTAATTTTCCTGCTCAAGAACTGCTCAATAATAACAAAGGAAATGTCTGAGTTAACAATTTTTACATATCACTATGTCAGGGTTCAGTTAATAAGAAGCTCACCCTGCCCTGGCCACGTAGCTCAGTTGGTTAGAGGGTGGTCCCGCTACACCAAGGTTGTGGGTTCGATCCCTGGTCAGGGCATATACAAGAGTCAATCAATGAAGGCATGGATGGGTGGAACAAGTCGATGTTTCTCTTCCCCCCTCTATCTCTCTCTCTCTCAAAATCAATAAATAAAATTTTTAAAATAAATTCATTCAGAAACTCTTTTTACATTACAAATTTTTCAAGAGATGATACAATAGACCAGGGGTGGCAAATGGCGTTGGCACATGAGGTGAAAACTCAGGGTTTTGAGAAAGATTCTGGGGCGTTATCTGGATTCAGCAAGAAAGACTGCCAAAATGGATCACCAATGTCTGCCATGAACAAGGCAAGGGAATGGATGCTCGGCGAGGAAGATTACTGTGCAGATTAGCAATGTCTACCCTGGGCACAGCATGCAGTGGCAGCTGGGATTTCTCTGCAACAGAATTGAGTAAACATTCCCAAACCACTGATTTGAGATTTCTACTATAGGCAACTACATATCTTTATGCATAACCTCAGATATTTCTACTATAGGCAACTACATATCTTTATGCATAACCTTTATGCAAATTTTCACTTGGCCAACCATTCCTTCTGTTCTCTCTCACTTGCTGGACAATTTTTTTCTGAAATAATTGGAGCAAATTATTTCCTAAATACCTTCTTTTTATTTTGGTATAGAGTGGTGGACTTTCAGCTTGTGGACACTATGGTGATGTACTGCTCCGTAATTTATCCCAAACGCCCTATTTTCCGGTTAAGAGGCATCCTTTATTTAAAATCTGCATTTGCATCATCACCCAGTGGGCTTTCTTTTCAATGTCACTTTTGAAAAAATTGTTATCACTTTTGAGAATTACTTTACTAGTGTATCTAGCAACTAAACTGCATTGGACTAAATGAGATGGTCTTATTAAAGGGCCTGGTACTTAGTAAGTCTCTTCCTACTTAGTACTACTGGGAAAACCTTCAAAAGTTAGACTAAGGTTAAAGAAAGAAGGAAAAAGGAAGAACACCCCCAAATGGCCCAAGCAGTACATTCTAAACTAGGTTTTTTGTTGTTTTGTGTTTTTTTTTGTGTGTGTGTGTTTTTATTGTTTAAAGTATTGCAAATAGCAGTACATATGTCTCCTTTTTCCCCCCCATTGTAAACTAGGTTTTTTACTTCAAAGCCACAGGTCCCTGTTGCTTTCTGTTGCTGCCACACAGTTGTCCTGGGAGACTAGCAGGACAAGGGCCCCAAGGGACTGAGCATGGGGCAGAGGAGCCCCGAGTCCCCACTGGGAGGCTCGGGTAAACCCCAGCGTGAGCTCACAGGGCCTCAGCATGGTAGTGTCTGTCCCTCGCTCAGACCTTCCAGCCACAGCTGCTCTGGGAACATGCCCAGCTGAAATAATATACGCTGGATGAGAACGGAGGGCTTTGTCACCTTTACACGCTGGCTCACTCTGTCATGTGGCAAAGCCTGAAACACAGCTCACCTACCCTGTGCACGCGTGTGCAGCCCACGGGGAAGCCCTGGAGGAAAGCAGTGAGGGCAAGAGAAGCCACACAGGAAAGACTCCTAAGCGCCTCCTCTCTCTACATCAGCAGTACCCAACACGACAACAGCTCTGTCAACCAGACCTCCAGACATTTCTGGAGGATTGATGCCACAGGCCTGGTGCCACAGGCCTCACCTCATGTGACCCTCACAGCAACACTTCAAGGTCATGGCTAATCCCATTTTACAGATGAGAAAACTGAGGCCCACAGAAGCGCTTGCCAAAAGTGACAGAGAGGAGAGCATAGATGTAAACCCTGTCCCTGCATCTGGGAGACCTGCCATCCAGGCCCCACTGCTCCACCCAAACCTACTAACCTGTGTTTTCCCTGGGAAGTAGAAATTAGGATCACTCGTAGAACTAAAAGTTAAATTAGGAAAGCTCAATTATCCTATTCATCTGTTCTTCTTACATCCAAACAATAACTTCCTAACTGCCTACCGAGTACCAGGCCCTGTGCCGAGTACAAATTATGCTTTTAAGTAAGAAAGTAAGTTAGACTGGCTTTAAAACACTCCACAAAGAGATGATATTATTATAATGAAAACCAGTGACCCCCCCCCCACCTCCCCCCCAGGGTAAGACACTGAAGATCTTTTAAGGGAAAAAAGAGAAAAATAAAAACCTTTTGCCTTTTGTCTCTGTCTCTCATGCTAGGCCATGTTTCTGGGGGCGTTTTCCCCCCTCTTTTATAATTAAGACTGGAAGTTAAAAAAAATAATGATGATGAATAGGATAGGCATTTACCCTTCTTCCCCTGCAAACTTGTAAAAGCTGAGCGAGCCTTGTTACAAAATCAGATCAAGGTGACCTCCTCGGTCTGAGAGGGGAGAGACCAGTTTGCATTTCGCCACCATACCTCACTCACCTTATGTTACAACTCACACACGCCTAGGGAAATGGCAGTTGCCCAAAGGCTGTGAAGTCATAAAAGGAGCAAAACTCTCAATTTAAAGTCTTGAAAGGGAACCAAGCTGAAGAAAATGCCAAATAATTTATAACTGCTGGCTCTCACCATCATCAACAGAAAGTGGATGAAGTTGGAGGAAAGAAAATTCTCAAAGGACAGATATGGGGGCATGTTCCCCACTTTACCTATATTGAACTTTTGTGGGGTTTTTATTTTTATTTATTTATTTTTAAGTATATTTTTATTTATTTCAGAGAGGTAAGGAGAGGGAGGGAGAGATAGAAACATCAATGATGAGAGAATCATTGATCGGCTGCCTCCTGCACGCCCCACACTGGGGGATCGAGCCCACAAGCCGGGCACGTGCCCTGTCTGGGAACTGAAACATGACCTCCTGGTTCACAGGTCGACGCTCAACAACTGAGCCATGCCGGTTGGGCTGTGGGGTTTTTTAAATATATTTTTATTATTTCAGAGAGGGAGAGAGAGATAGAAACATCAGTGATGAGAGAATCATTGATTGGCTGCCTCCTGCACGCCCCACACTGGAGACTGAGCCTGCAACCCAGGCCTGTGCCCTCACCAGAAACCTGTGACCTCCTGGTTCATAGGTTGACACTCAACCACTGAGCCACACCAGCTGGGCACTAAATTGACACTTTTGAACAGTTCCTCCCTGTACCAGCTCAGCTGAAGGCTCAAATTTGTACCCCCATATTTGAACCTTCACCCCCAATCACACGAGGAGACCTCCAGATACGCCAACACCCAAGTGTAAAGAGCATGGGGGGAGAGGGGGGTAGGGGTGCAGGACTGAACCCACTCAAACAAAAAGAGCTCACTTGCTGAAATAATCGGTAACCAAGTAACCCAGAGGTCAGGGACACTGAGTGAGTTGGGGATGGGGCAGTGAGAGCTCAGAGCCCTGCTTTCCCGGCCAAGCACCGCCTCGTCGTGGCCCTGGGACTGGGATGGGTCCCTTCCCGTCTCTGCTCTCCATCTCACCTGTGAGGTGAGAGCCATACAGGACTCACCTCATGGAACTGCTATGAGGTAATGTAGTGACGCAAGTAGCATTCTGCCTGATGATGCGTCCCCACAGTGGGGCCTAGCACAACTATTGTGTTTCTATAATACTATACTCACAAATCTGGGGACTAACGGTGCCCTGTTAGCATTGTGAAAGATCCAATCAATTCTCCTCAGAGCCAAATACCCCAGAACTCAGGCTTCCAGCACAGACAAGCATTCCATCTGCTAACAACCACAAGAGCCAGCCCACCAGGGACCGGGATTAGTGCTGATAGAATCAAGATGTTCTCTGCTCAGTGGGCTGCTGGATGAACTGGCGTTCTGCTAAAATCTGCAGGCCACCCCAACTCCTCCAGCAGATTCCTGAGCAGTCTGCAGGGGCCAGGCCGGCCGCTGCCGACAGAAAATTAAATGCAAGGTCAATACATTCAATTTGAAGCACAAAGTATTCAAGAAAGTTCCCGAACATGATTTCTTTTTCGAATGTGAGGAGGGTTTGGGTACTAAAGTGATCTTTAACCATGAAAGCAGCTCATTAGTATAACTTAATGGGGGGGCTGAAAACAACTTAAGTGCCTTCCCGTGAACAAGGGGTTAAATACACTTTACAGAACGGCCAGGGAAGAGAATAGCAGGCTGCTGTGTAAAGAATGAGAGGAGTTGTTTGTTTCAATAGCAACAGGCCTCCATGATATATTAAGGGAACTGGAAAATGTGTAGAAAACTATAGGTTGTGGTATTCTATTTTTGAAAAGGCCTAACTGCATCTGCAGGAAAAGGTATGGAAGCACGCACACCAAACTGTGCTCACTGGCTCTCTGGGAAGAAGGTTTGGGGACGGCAAAAGACGGGCTTTGTTTGAATTCCTTTTAAAATTTTTTAAAACTGATTTGAGAGGGAGAGGTAAGGAGAGAGAGAAACATTGATGTGTTTATTGTTCCTCCCATCCATGCATCCATTGGTTGATTCTCACATGTGCCCTGACAGGGGATCGAACCCACGATCCTGGCACATCAGATGTTGTTCCAGCCAAGTGAGCTATCGGCCAGGGGTGAATTTTTTAACTTAAACTGCATACATTACTTTAAAAAAAATTTTGACAGCCCCTTCCCCCAAAAAGAAAGAAACCTAGTAATGTATATGTTAAGGAGCTCTTCCTTTGAACAAAATTGCTCGTCAGGCTCTACAGGCCCCATGTGGGAAAACTAACAGGTTTTACGAAATGATGATGAAAGCAACGTGTATGGGAAGTTTGCATTTGAGTCAAGTGATGGATGGGGGGATTACATAATTGGGCTCATAGGTGCATAAACTCTCCCTCTCCAAGAGACAAGAAACTGGTCACCGCCCGGCTGGCGTGGCTCAGTGGTTGCGCATCGACCTATGAAGCAGAAAGTCACAGTTCAATTCCCAGCCAGGGCACATGCCCAGATTGCTGGCTCGATCCCCAGGGTGGGGCGTGCAGGAGGCAGCCGATCAATGATTCTCTCTCATCATTGATGTTTCTGTCTCGCTCCCCCTCTCTCCTCCTCTCTGAGATCAATAAAAATATATTTAAAAAAAAAAAAAAAAGAAAGAAAGAAATGGCTCGCCAACATAGTGCACTTGCTTTTGGGTAAAGGAGCATATGATTTTACCATGTATGATGCTACTTGTCAACAAATACATGGAAGCTTTGCGGGTTTGCATGGCTGTTCCTCTGGAAGTCTCCTTTGCCTGGCTTTCACACAGTGGCCATCCAAACGCCCTCCCATTGCTCAGCCAGATGCACTGTTCTGGACAAGCAGTCTCCCTGCCTCAGGAGGTGGCCTTGGCAATTTCAAACCACTTGCCACAAGAGTGGAAGAATATACTGCAGAAAGATGGAGTCCTCTCATTGCTTTTGGGCATGTTTTTCAAGCCAACCAACCAACCAACAACAACAACAAAACCACTCCCCCACCTTCCTGATCCCTCCATAGCCCCCCGAAGCTCCTCAGGGCTCTTCCCCTGATGCAGAGGCCCAGCCTCTCCGTGATACAGGATGAATTCTCACAGCTGCCTCGTGAGCCACCACTAGCAGCCCCATTTCCCAGATGTTTAATAAAAGGATACGCAGATAAACCAACACCAAAGTCACATAGCTCATAAGTGGTGAGGTTGGGATTTGAATTAGGCCATCCAACTCCAGAACCTGCTGTTGACATTCAGCCTAGAGACCCGGATGGGCTGCACAGGAAGAGGCCATACATGGACATAATGGTGATTACAAAGGCTTTCAAAACTGGCCAATGCCAAGGAGGAAATAAATGCCGAGGCTTACATCATCCTCCTAAAAGAGATTTATCGCTGTGCCCCTGAACTCTGTCCCACGATAAACGGCCGTGGCAGTAAGATAAACACACCAAGCACATAGCAGGTCAGCTTTGCTGCTAAAATGGGAACACATTCTAACATTCCTGAGGCACACTGCCCAAGTGCAGGGCAAGCAAGCGACACGGGCTCAACAGCCACCACCCAAACCACAGCTGCCGCCGATGCCGCACACACACAGCCCAGGCAACTGTCTTCACTGCCAGCTCTCCTCCGTCTAGAGTCCCTGCTTGAGTCAGAAGCTGCGTGCTGGCCCGGCAAGGACACCAGCTCTACCTAACCTTGGCTCGGAGGGGCACATTCTCAAATCTGGCCCTCTCCTCCTGCCACTTGGGCCATCTCCTTAAATCAACTCACCTTTCCTTTTTGCCTAAGACTGATTTTTTCTATAAACACAGACAAGGATTCCATCTGTTAACAACCACAAAAAACCAGCCCATCATGGACCGGGGATTAAAGCCAGAAAGCCAGAATTACATACATAAAAAGCAACTAGTGGTTCAAATACACACACACACACACACACACACACACACACACACACACCCCACATGTGAAAATACATAACTGTTATAATTTTTAAATTTAAGGCATATAACACCTTAAGCAACATCTTAGAAAAGATTATCCTAGATGTTAGCTACTTTCCTGAGACTATAGGGTTGCCCTGGTCAAATAAGCTGGAGCCATCTGGAGCGGAACAATTTTGAACTGTGCAGGATCTCTCAGAGCCTTTAATGTGCAAATGTTCACTGACAATCTCCAAGAGGGCCCTAGGGCACCACACAGCATTTCCCAACTTGGTTATACACTAAGGAATTTTTTTAATACTATCTCAAAGGACACAAATATTCTCCAGAAGATACTTTGGATAATCCTTCCTTAAATTGCCCTTCTCCTGGTCACTCCCATAGGCTGGAGGATTACGTTTTTTAAAACAAGCAAGTAGCCCAGCCAGGCGTGGCTCAATGGTTGAGTGTCAACCTATGAACCAGGAGGTCACAGTTCAATCCCAGTCAGGGCACATGCCCGGGTTGCAGGATCCATCCCCAGTGTGGGGTGTGCAGGAGGCAGCCAATCAATGATTCTCTCTTATCATTGATGTTCCTATATATATCTCTCTCTCCTCCGCTCCTTTCCTCTCTGAAATTAATAAAAATATATTTTAAAAAGTAAGTAAATAAAAATAAAACAAGCAAGTATGGGGGTGAAGAAGACAGACCAAAGACACAAAAGGAGGATGACAGGAAATAAATTAGAGAAGCTACAACTGTTTCAGTGGCAATGATTAAGAAACTAAAACCTTGCAGATAAAGGACGATAAAAGCCGGCTCTCAAAACATCGTTCCTAATTAAGGGAAGCACACCCGTTAACCACGTGTTTATGAAATTCTGGTGATAACCAACTCACTTAAAAACCACACTAAGAAACATCTTATTGTTCCAGAGCAACGTATAATTCTTAGGCACAGGCAATGATTTAGAGGAATCCAGGCCAAAACCAGTCTCCTCCTTCCTGGGTTTGCTTTAGAGCTTCCAATGACAAGATCTTCCCCCCCAGACAATATATTGCCAAGTGGGAAGAGTCAGAGATGGAACTGGTAATTTGGACCACCGCTTGAGATGGCAGAAAGAGAGGAAGTCGTCCTGATGTGAGTAACTGGAATATCAAATTATGTGAACAGGGGATTCCTCCAGAACCTCCACTCAGTTGACACTTAGCTCTTAAGTTCCTATGAGGAGTTGGGGGACAACTTGGGAAAAGTTAATAAAATTTCCGTGAAAACTGAAGCACATCCAAGTAGCATTCCTAGTGCTTCTTAAGGATAAAACAGTCATCAGCACAATAATAACAGCAATGAACCACACAGCTGGAGTGCTGACTAAACCCACTCTCTAAACTTCTGTGTAGTACTGGATCCAAATCTGAGATTTAGTCACCTGTAATGTAAATGTCCTAGGACAGGGCCTGGGCTCCGTCTTTAGTGTCATTGTGATCCTAGTACCTAGTATGATGCCTGTCCCATAGCAGAAAGAAGGGGACAAGTGGGTAGAGGAGGGCAGCTATCATCTACTGCCCAACCAACAACCACCCACCATCAATAAACCGTCAACCAGACAACCACTAATCAACAAACCTACCAAACATCACCCACCACTCAACCAACTACCAAATCCGATTGGACGGATCCTTGACCACACTCTCCCCCAAAATCCATTCTCCTCCCCAATCCTGGCTGGTTACCTCTAAATTGATCCCTAGCCCAGCAGTCATCAATTAATGTCAGGCCCCCTTTACTGACCACTCCATCTAAGCCCACATGTCAACTCTTCCCAAATCTTCCCACTGGCTCCAGCAAGGCCACCCAGATCCCTCCCTCAGGCACAGCTCCTTCTCAGGGACCAACAAACAATTCGAAAGTTGGTTAGAGGCAGGGGCGGGGACTGGTCCCAAAACATAAGAAAACTGAAAGAAACTGAAGTTAATAAATGTTTTATTAAACGCCTGAATTTAAAGTTATACCTTTTCCACTAATTACTTACATTTAGTATTCACAAAAACTGTATTACATTTGAAAACAAATTATAGGTTAGTTTTTTCACATCCCAAGAATTCCCAAGTGTGCATTACGACAGCTAAGAAACCAGTCAATTGTGAAATAGTCATGGCCAAATAATAAAACAAAGCACAAATATAAATAAAAGCAAAACAAATTTTTTAAATTTTCAAATTATTTTACAGCAATACACACAAACACACACTTTTTTTAAAGTATAAGAGGTAGGTGTGTTTTATTGTAGCTAGTATGATAGATTTAGGGCCTAAGGCAGGGGTGGGCAAACTTTTTGACTCGAGGGCCACAATGGGTTCTTAAACTGGTCCAGAGGGCCAGAATAAAAGCATGGATGGAGTGTTTGTGTGAACTAATATAAATTCAAAGTAAAGGAGCGGAGGGGAGAGCAAGAGAACCCTCCGCTCTTTTGGCTCCGCGGGCCGGATAGAACAGCCAAACGGGCCGGATCCGGCCCGCGGGCCATAGTTTGCCCACGGCTGGCCTAAGGTCTTAAAACATTCCAGCATTCTGGACAAAGTCCGCATTCAGCAGGGTCACAACGCCCCTCACAGCTGACCTCTGTCTCCCCAGCTTGCCCTCGCCCCACGCCTCTACACGCCCTCCCCTGTGCTTCTGCTGCTGGTAGAAAACCTGAGTATGTGAGCCTCCAGGTCTCTGCACAAGCTGCTGCCTCTGCTCAGAATGGCAGAAAGAGGGGAAGTTGTCCTGATGTGGGTAATTGGAATAGCAAATTATATGAACAGGGGAAACCTGTTTCACAAGAAAGAGTGCAGGCTTCACAGAGCCAAATGGGTCCAGAACACACCGACTCAAGAACTTGGGCTCCAATTCATAATTTTTAGAACCAAGAAGTGAAAAGACTTCAGTGATGGACTGGTTTTGTTCAATGGACCACAGATTAGTGGGACTGTCCCTGCTGGGGCAAGCCTCAGTCACCTTTCTTGGGGACCCTGGGATCACTGCAAGTGGATCTCTCCACCAACTTGGCCCACCCACCACCACCACCCAAGTTATCATCTCAGCCCATGAATGCAATCACTTATTACTCCCAGCTTGAACACTTTCTCTTGCTCCCTATGGTCTACACAACGGGTTGGCAAACTTTTCTGTAAATAGCCAGATAGTAAATATTTGGGCTTTTGTGGGCCATACAGTCTCTGTATCAACTGTTCAACTATACCATTCTGGTGAGAAAGTGACCGTAGGCACTATGTACATGAATGGGTGTGGCCTGTGTTCCAATACAACTTTATTTAAAAAAAACAGGGCCGGATTTGGCCCACAGGCCATAGTTTGGACTACAGCACCACTGTTCAACAGAACTTTCTGGAGACGATTGAAATGTCCAATACAGCAGCCACAAGCCACACATGTCCAATGAGTGCTCCAAATGTGGTTAGTATGACTAAGGTACTAAATTATACATTTTATTTAATTAATTAATTTAAACGTAACCAGCCATGTGTGGCTAGTGGATAGCACAGCCAAACTGAGGCTCATTGACATCCCTCTTTTGAGGTTCTACACTACCCGGCCAACATCACATGGATGATCCCAACCTCCCCAAGAGCTAAGCACCCAGACCAGTTAGTGGGTGGTCCCGGGCACCCTCACATTCCTGCACTTTCCACTCTGAGCCCGTCTTTGCCCGAGCAGTTCTGCAGCCCAGAACATCCTTTGTCTCCTGAATCTGCCCCTTTAGATGGAACCGTTCACCAACCCCATCTTTGCCACAGCTTCCTGTCACCCTGAAAGAAATGTGCCGCTCTCCACGCCTCTCTGGGAGGCACTGTAAGGAGGCCTTGTCCTATAAAACATGCCCCAGCGACTTGTGTACACATTCTCTGTCTTTTCTTCTTCACTCTAGATATTTAGAGAGATAAGGCTGTGTCTCTAGCACAGGGCCTTTAAAATTAATAATGCACTAAATTTATATAATGAGCACACTTTAATTATAGCTGAGTACCAAATACAGGCTGTCTAAAAAAATCTTTTTAAAATTAATATACTTATCTGAAACCTGTTTTTATAAAGGGCTGGAGACGAGATTAAGGTAGAAAGTCTAAAGCCCAGATGGATTTCAGGTCTACAGTACAGAGGGCTATGGCCACCTGGGTTTTCCTGCTGTAAAATGGGGTGACAATGTCTACACCTGGCAGGAATGGAGAGCACTTAGCACAGTGCCGAGAGAGAGATAAGTGGCAGCTTCCCGGTAGGTACAAATGCCCATGAATACAGGGACTAGAGGAGGCATGCCCACTGGATGTGGCTGGGGTGCAAGTGCAGAAACACCAGGGTGACTGTGGGATCCCAGCACCAGCCTTTGGTCTAACTCAGGGCAGGCGGGCATGGCCTTGACCCAACAGCTGTGCTCCCGTCCTCTGACCACACTGATCACCCAGCTGAAGTCACCGGGCGCGGGTCAGTGCCCATGGAGGGCATGCGCCAGCCTGAAAGCTATGGAGCTGGGTGCTGCTGCGCTGACCAGATGCCATCCTGTAAATGTCAAGGCCACTGCACACAAAACAGTCTGTAAACTGCAGCCCTTGCAGCTTCTGAGGATTCTCTGAACAGATAAGAAATCTGGCCACTCATTTTCCTGGTTTTTCTGACCCAAGGCACTGTTTCCCCTCTTACTCAGCTGTCTTACTCACCAGGCTGGGTGCCAAGTGACTGGGCCATTGTTAACAATCAAATCCGCCCTCAGAGGGAGAGGGAGGGAGACCAGCTACCTCGGAGGGAATTCTAAAGAATGCGCTGGGGCCATTTTAACCCTGGTTGCGAAGAATGGCTCTGAAGGACGGCTGCCCTGTTGTAAGTTCTTAAACTGAAGGAGTCCCAGTCGCCGCATATGTTGGCACTGATACATAGGAAGTGTTTTTTCTGGATCACCACCAATGTTCCCTAGTTATAAAATACCCCACTACCATCCATCCCGATTATATTCAAAGTGTGAGTGAAATAACGTGAGCCTCTCCCCACGATGCCATCTGCACATGTCAGGGCTGCTGCTCATGCTGCGGCCTCAGGCCACCTTCTCCAGCCCCAGCACTGCTGCTGCTCACAGAAACCACTTGAGTCTCAGCCCTGACTGCACACGGAACCCTCCAGGAAGCCTTTAAAAATAGAACGAAAAGCACTGCCCCTCCCCAAAAGAAAGCACAAGGAGCTTTTCTTGGGGGTCAGGCGGAGGTATCGGTAATTTTTAAAGCGTTCCAGTTGGTGCAGCCACACAGCCAAGGTTCACTGTGGCAACCAGACCTCACACGAATTTGATCACCAAAATCGTGACCCAAGAGGCCAACCCTTTCAACTGCAGACCCCGAGAGTGGGGAACAAGGAAAGAGGAAGGAAAGCAAGTGTATCCAGGAACTCGGCTGAGCCCAGGGCTCCTTCCTCACAGACACCTTGGGCTGCTTTTCTCAAAGGAATGAAAACACGTTCTAAGAAAAAGCTGCTGCTGCCAGTCCCTTGGACTAAAAATGCTGCAGTGGTGAGCAGGGGGCCGGGAGGGTCCTCCTGAGAGCTGCGTTTCAATTTTCCTTTTTTAAAGAATATCCATGAGTAATGAAATCTCACCCAGAGGAGTGGAAGGTGCTGCGGAAGTCGGTGGGGGGGGGGGGGGGGTACCCCAAGCCAATCATTCATTGGAGAGCCCTTGCCCTTGGTTCTTGGGGCCACCCCATGTCACACCCATTTTACAGAGGGGTCAGAGAGATGAATGGTCAGGCACATTCAAATGTCCAGTTGATATCAGCCACCTACAGAGTAACAACTCACATATCCAAGCACCCTGGCTGCAGTATTTCACAATCAATAGACACAAATATCATCCTATTTTACAGATGCCAAAACAGAGGTTTCAACAGCCCAAGCTATTTGCCCAGGGCCACTGTACCAGTGACTGGGGACTCAGGGGGATAATGTGGAAGAAAAGGGGGCTGGGGAGAATCTGTCCTGGCACCCCCCCACCCCCCGCCCATATGTGAGCCTGGAGACTCAGGGTCAGTGCTTCCAATTTCTAATTTGACAAGGAAGCCAGGTGAGATGGAGGTCAGACCTTCCGAAGCCAAGCTCTGAGCCTCTCACCTGCTCACCAGGGAGTCTTGACACCTGGTAAAGAGTGTATGTAGGCCGTTAGTTCCTCAGCCAGGCAAAATACCTGGGGTAATTGCTTAAGTGGAACCTCCCACAGGCCAGAGAAACTTGAGCTACAAAACCCAGCCCAGGATCAGAACCCCCAGCCCTGGAACCATCTTTTTCCAGAATGTTTTATGGGAGATTTCAAATAACTTGAAATGGCTCTAGTTACCACATTCAACACCTGACTCAAGTCAGGTCCCCCTTCTGGCCTGACAGCCCACTCGTGCACAACAAATTACGCTTTAAAAATAAAAACCATTTAAAAGCCTACTCTAGTTCTTCCAACTCACAAGATAGAGAGGGTTTTGTGAGGGTCTAAACCCAAAGCACTCTCCCGCCCTCTGCACAAGGGGCCCTCCCACAGCAGAGGGCCAGATGAGAGATGGTGAGGGCCCATCTGATACCAAGTAGGCACTTTCTAGAACTACTCAGAGCAGCCTAATGAACAATTTGCACATCAGCCTCCTTTCCTCTCCAATTTAAGGGCCCCACTCAGAGCTGCAAAGCAGTCCCGACACCCCCTTTGCAGCTCCTGGAGTGTTCGCAGAGAGCAAGCCAATTTTTCCAGGGCACCGGGCCAGCCGGGTAATCACATGCCGCATTAGAAGCTTCTGGTTGTTCATCAGACGCAGAAACCTGGCTGGGGGTTGCATGCCGGCGGGAGGCTCCCTCAGGCTTCCTGTTGTAATAAATTCCTCCACACCCCACCTGTGAAACTCCATTTCCATTTATTACCAAAACTGGAGCCCTGGCTTTCTAGCTTTTTCCTGACGCCTGGAAGCTGGCTTTTCCAGCTGATGACATCACTGACAGGCTTCTGACAATGGCTCCGGAGAGGTTTAACCTCTCACTAATACCTAGCAAGAGCACATTCCCCCCGGGTGAGGTCATGTTTAGCTAATTACTAATCTGGCCCCTACCCCAGACCCAAGGCTGCAGGGCAATGAGATGCCACTGGTTCTCCTAGGACACTCGTGAAGCTGCAGACACCACCCACAGCAAACAGGGAAGTCTAGGCATCGCTGAGCAGGCAGCGGCAATTAGGGTTGCCAGATTTTGAAAATAAAATACAGAATATCCAGTTAAATATGAATTTAGATAAAGAATGAATGTTTAGTGTAAATATGTCCCATTCAATGACTTGTAACATGAGGGAATTGCCTGCCATAGTTGGAACATACTTACACTAAAACATTCAATTTGAATTTCAGATAAACAGTGAATAACTTTTTAGTATAAGGATGCTCACATGGCAAACACCATATGAACCAAGAGATAGCAGTTAGCATCACCCATAGCGGGACAAATTGGCATGATGGACCGACTGGAATGATGCAGTTGGAAGCACTCCTGACCTCTGGGAGGGAACTTGCCAAAAATATTTAACTTGAATTTAATCACAAGGCAGCAAATAAATCCAGAATATTCCTTATTCTAAGTGCAGTCACAGACAGGTGGCACTGGCATTACCTGTTAGAAATGCATTCCGAGCCCCACAGGTCTTTTCGAATCAGAATGTGCATCTTACCAAAACCATTAACAAATGGAGACTCTAGGGGAAGGTTATATGGGAGTGTCTACACTATTCTTTCATATTGTCTTAGGATTGAAAGTTTCCAGTGAACTTGGGAAGGAGAACAAAAATACATTATTGCTAAAATTAAAATTTTTTAAATAAGTCAAGCATTAGAAAATAAATATAAGGTGTCTCCCCCCCCCAAAAAAAAAATGTATATACACTTTAACAGCTGACAATTCACTTCATTTCATTCCTTTTCAGGTTTCACTGATTTGACATAATGGGTGAAGCCAAACTAAGCTTTAGCCTAAAGTGCCACTAGACTTTTTTTTATGGGAATACCTAAAAGGTAAAGGTTACAGTACAAAACTACAACAGTCGACAAATTGAGGGCACACAAATACCAAACGAAATGACTTTTTATGTTTGTGATTCCATTGCTAGGTGTTATCAGCAATACCTGGACCAGAATGGTTATCAGTTTGAAGAGGCATTGACAAAAAAAAATTGTTCACTTCTGTGTATTATTTTAAATTTTGAAAATGAACTGTATGTTAATAAACACTGACTTTATAATCATTCAGAGAGTGTATACATTTTTCTGGGACACTGATATATATAAGATCTGTATATATATAGGGTGTCCCAAAAAATGTATATACACACTTTGAATAATGATAAAGGCAGTGTTTATTAAAATACATTTCATTTTCAGGAGAAACCAAGATGGCGGCATAGGTAAGCACCTAAACTGCTGCCTCGCACAACAATTTCAAAACTACAACTAAAAGACAAAACGGAGCGCTCGCTTCGGCAGCACATATACTAAAAGACAAAACGGAGACCATCCAGAACCACAGGAAAGCTGGCTGAGTGAAAATTCTACAACTAGAAGGAAAGAGAAAAGCTCACAGAGAATTGGAGGTACGGCAAAGGGTCTTTGTGCGCGCCGAGAGGAAGGGCGGCTGAGAGCCTGGCTGACTTTCTCTGGCGGAAGGGGGAAGGAAGCCCCTGACCGCACTGAACCCCAGTTCTGACTGCACTGAACCCCAGTCCCGGGGGAAACCCTGTGGACCCAGGCTTATACAGGGGGGAGTCTGGACTGTCAGGTAGAGAGAAAGGCACCCGGAGACTCGGAGACCCGAGGGAGACCCTGGGGAGCCCCGACGGGCAGGGGTCTGGAGGCGCGTGCGCCAGTGTGCACTAAGGCTGCGGAGGTTGCCACAGGCTTTCCCTAGGAGAAGGGAGTCAGAAGCTCCTGATTGCACTGAACCCCAGTTCTGACTGCACTGAACCCCAGTTCCAGGCGAGCCCCTGAGGACCCATGCTCTTACGGGGGGGAATCTGGACTCTCGGGCGGAGACTCGGGAGCCAGGGAAGGCAGAGGTCTGGAGGTGCGCGCGCGCAAGGGCAAGGCTGACTGGAAGCCAAGACTGTCTGCTCTGCCCTGAGACTCCACCCCATCCAAGCTGAGCACAGAGGCTATTGCAATTTGGCAAGTCTAATCCTATAAGGCTGTCTCCAGCACCGAACTTCTCCCAGCATAGACACAGCTGATCCTTACAGCCAACTGGCCTGGAGGTCAATTCCTCCCAGTGATACCAACAATCAAGACTTAACTACAACAAGGCTGTACACACAGTCCACAAAGGGGTGCACCAAGAGTGTCCACCTCAAGTTAACTGGGGAGGCCGACCCACTGGGCCATATAGGAAACATAGCACACAAATCTACCCTACCAACTCAGGGAAACAGTGAAAATGCGGCGTCAAAGAAACAGATCACAAACGAAAGAAATGGAGGAAAACAAACGACTGGATATAGAATTCAAAACCATGGTTATAAGGCTTTTCAAGAATATCCTAGAAAAGGCCGATAAATATAATGAGACCCTCGAAGATATGAAAAAGGACCAACTAGAAATTAAACATACACTGACTGAAATAAAAAATATTATACAGAGACCCAACAACAGACTAGAGGAACACAAGATTCAAGTCAAAGAATTGAAATACAAAGAAGCAAAAAACACTCAACTGAAAAAGAAAAAAGAAAAAAGAATCCAAAAAGTTGAAGATAGTGTAAGAAGACTCTGGGACAACTTCAAGCGTACCAACATCAGAATTATGGGGGTGCCAGAAGAAGAGAGAGAACAAGATACTGAACACCTATTTGAAGAAATAATGACTGAAAACTTCCCCCACCTGGTGAAAGAAATAGACTTACAAGTCCAGGAAGCGCACAGAACCCCAAACAAAAGGAATCCAAAGAGGACCACACCAAGACACATCATAATTAAAATGCCAAGGGCAAAAGACAAAGAGAGAATCTTAAAAGCAGCAAGAGAAAAACAGTTAATTACCTACAAGGGAGCACCCATATGATTGTCAGATGATTTCTCAACAGAAACTATGCAGGCCAGAGGGGAGTGGCAAGAAATATTCAAAGTGATGAATAGCAAGAACCTACAACCAAGATTACTCTACACCCAGCAAAGCTATCATTCAGAATTGAAGGGCAGATAAAGAGCTTCACAGATAAGAAAAAGCTAAAGGAGTTCATCACCACCAAACCAGTATTATATGAAATGCTGAAAGGTATTCTTAAAGAAGAGGAAGAAGAAAAAAGTAAAGATAAAAATTATGAACAACAAATACATATCTATCAACAAGTGAACCTAAAAATCAAGTGAATTAAAAACCTGAGGAACAGAATAATCTGGTGAATATAATAGACTCAGGGGCATAGAAAGGGAGTGGACTGATAATTCTCAGGGGGAAAAGGGTATGGGGGGGTTCAGGAAGAGACTGGTCAGAAATCATACATACACCTATGGATGAGGACAGTGGGGGGGAGGTAAGGGCAGAAGGTGGGGTGGGAACCGGGTGGAGGGGAGCTATGGGGGGGGGGGAGGAGAAACAATTGTAATAATCTGAATAAAGATTTATTTAAAAAAAATAAAATAAAATACATTTCATTTTCAAAATTGAGATATCAGCTGTTAAAGTGTGCATACATTTTTTAGGGCACCCTGTATAAGAAAAAAATTAATTACAACTCTTGGCTCTTGAGCATTTGTGTTCATTAACATGTATTAATTTTCTTGGCAATAAAGAAAGAACACACTTTCTTCCAGAAACCAACTTTTCTCTCAGGTATCAAAACATTTAAGAAGAGTAGCAACTAGCTAGGTACAGGGAGGCTGAGGAAGTCTCCCATCTCATCTCCACATGTAGAGACTGGCTTTTCAGGAAAACGCTTACCAGGCAAAGGAAAAATAAATCTGAAAGCTTTCCAGCTGTGTTTTTAAATCAAGCCCTATACATTCCATCATTGGGCCATAAAAAGGAATAAAGCATGGATACAACTTGGTGAACCTTGAAAACACTCTGCAAAGTGAATAAAGTCAGTCACAACAGACCACATGTTGTCTGATTCCACTATATGAAGCAGCAAATCCATAGAGACAGAAATAAATTAGTGGTTGCCAGGGCCTGGGGCGGCGGGAGGGGACAGTGGGGAGAGACCGCTAATGAGTACAACAGGGTTTCTTTGGGGTGGGGGATAAAAATGTTCTAAAATTATATAGTGGTGATAGTTGTACAACTCTGTGAACATACTAAAAAGCGTACAGTTTAAAGGAGTGAATTTTACAGTGTGTGAGTGATATCTCAGTAAAGCTATTTTTTTAGAAAACCCTACAGGCTACCAGGTCTGTTTTATTCTTCCTACAGAAGGCAATTAAAGGCAGGACAAGGACAAGCCAAGTCTCGGAGACCTGGGACCCAGGAGGCCTGGGTTCTAGTCCAGCCATCATTACTCCATATGTGACCTTGAGTACATCCTGTCCCTCCGTCAGCTTTTATCTCCCAGACTGTAAACTCGAGGCTAGACCAGGAAGCATTTCAAGTTTCTCCAAGACATTCTATGAGGACCCATTGCACGTCTTACCATGCAGCACAGTTACTGAACTTCCCTTAATTTAGTGATAAAACTTCATCTGGTTCATCCAAGATCCAGTTTCAGGTTTTCAGGCATCTCTACTCATACTTAGCATTTTGATTCAGTTCAAGAGACATAAAGATGGGCGGGGGGAAGGGGGAGCATTTTCAACACTGAGCAAGAATTTTTAGAAAAGTTTTCCCCAGCACACCTTCAAGATTTCCTTTGCAATATTATTATCCCAGTTCCAGCCCCAAGTGTTAATGCCGGAGGAAAGGCCAGCCAATGACCTCTGAATCTGGTAAGTAGGGTTTTTCACACCTAGCAAAGGTCAGGATGACAAAGGGACACAGCCTTTCACACGGCCTTGTCTCTACAGCCTTATGTCTCATCTTCTGGGCAGAAGGAGCCAGACACTGCGGCCACAGTGGACAAAACTCTCTGCAGAGCCAAAGGCAACATGCTGGAAGTAATCAGTGCTGATTAGTGTTTGGGGAAACCCTTGGCCTAAGTGCACTCTTTGATTCAGTTTTTCCAGTCGAAGCCATCCCGAGTCATGCTGACTTGGGCCTGGAAGGAGAAAATTCCCATTCATGGCTCTTGGACAGTGCCATCTCTTCTGCAGGAAGGAGCAGAGGATGACAGCTCAAGAGATCCCAAGGTGCTAATCTGGGGCCTCGCTTCCAGGCAGGAAGCAGGCGTCCACGTAGCTGGGCTGGAACTTTACCCAACACTTTCCTAGTGTGGGAGAGAGGCCCTAGGACTTAGAGAAGGCTTCTCAACCAGATAAGGAGACGTACCCATTTGTCCCTTCTGAACCATCAGCCTACATGACTTCTCTAAGTTCCACCCTTCCATCCCCCTCTCCCCCACTCCCTACCCCCCACCTGAGATTTGTCTTAAAGGGCCCAGCCTCAGCCTCCATAGCTGACTGGATTGGGGTGGAACATCCAATGGGAGCTGAATCACTTTCTCCCTTGAAGTCCTAGAATCCGACTGAACTGAGTGAACTGTGAACAGCCAGGAGCCATGGGGCAGCCATGTTGTGTGCGGTGATAGCCAAGCCCATCTACAGAGAGAAGGGAACAAGACAGACACCAGGGAAACAGGAACCAGAGGCCATCTCCCTGGCATTCTGCTTCCTGGTCCCAAGTCTTCCTGAGGCCCTGCAGGTCTGTTCTAGGTCTGTGAACCCGTGATAGGAATCATTGGTTGGGTCTTTGTGGGGATCATTGGTTGTTTCTGATGCCCAACCAGTATGGTGGGGGAGGGGTGCATGAGGCAGGCCCCCTAAGCACAGTGGTTGGTTCAGCACTAGGAACATGACTCAAGAGGACCAAATTAACGAATCCTGGACCTCATACGGGAGCCACTGGAAAGTTTTGTTCTGGCCACTCTCACTTGGTCTCTTCTCTTCTGGCTGGGCTTGCATCTGGGAGGCCTAAAGGGCCAAAAAGGCAGCAGCCATTCTGCCACCATGTAGAGTCCAAGAGGACACAGTAGCGATGAGGAGAAAGATCAAACCCTGATGACCCATTTGAGTCCCAGGACCCAGCCGCACTTGGGGTAGCTCTCCTATGGGACTTCTCAGGTACTGGGCCAGTGGTCCCTTCTTTTGTCTTTAAGTCGTTTCAAATGGGTTCCTACCACTTGTCATTAGAAAAAAAAGTCTTGATAAAACCATCCTAACATAAAACAATTTTTTCATTTAAGTTAGATGAGGTGAGTTCCTGTCTTGTACTTAAAAGAACAGTGCCTAACAAATTACCAAAATTAAATTTTAAAAAATTACCAAAATTGCCAAAACCGGTTTGGCTCAGTGGATAGAGCGTCAGCCTGCGGACTGGGAGGTCCCAGGTTCGATTCCGGTCAGGGGCACGTACCTTGGTTGTGGGCACATCCCCAGTGGGGGGTGTGCAGGAGGCAGCTGATCGATGTTTCTCTCTCATCGATGTTTCTAACTCTCTATCCCTCTTCCTTCCTCTCTGTAAAAAGTCAATAAAATATATTTAAAAAAAATAAATAAAAATAAAATAAAAAATAAATAAAAAATTACCAAAATTACCCAACATTACAAGCAAAAATCTGTGAAATTTCCCAATTCCTACCCAGTCCCATCAGTAGAATTGAAGAGAAGTCTTATGACCTTGGTCAACAGCAGAACATGGTCCTATCCACAGCCTCCTGAGATTAATTTCCTCCAGCACCATGCTACAGCCATGAACATTCCCTGCACAAAATCACCAACTGGGTAAGAATTTGAGAACTGCTCTGTGGCCTGGGATGAAAGGGGGTACACAGACACTGAAGCTCCTAAAAGTTGAACAAACAACAACAAAAACTAATCAAACAGAACTAAGGCGAGTCTGAGGTTTGCCCAGTGTGAATGAGGAGGCCAAGTTCACTACAGCTGGTTTCCAGGCCAATTTGGAAAACCAGACTGGTATGAATCAGGAATTGTTCAGGCTTCTAGAAGACTTGTTCAACCCAGGTTGCAGAAAACCCACACAAACCAAATACAGGAGGCCCTGCCAAGAATACAAAATTGGCCTGCACCTAAGACAGTCCCTTGAAGGGCAAAGGGAAGAATGGGGTCAAATGGGAACTGAAGAAATGAAATGGTTTGCCAAAGTGTCCACAGAAAGAATCTTAAGAATGCTAAAATCTCTAACCTCTCTAATGAGTCTCAGAACTCTCTAAAAAGCAAGCAACGAGGGCGCTCAGGGCAACCCAGCTGGATGAGCCCCTTGAAGGGGCTGCTTGGCAGCTAAGTTGTATGGCTGGCACCACCCAACCAGCCACAGTCAAGACAGGTCGACCTGCAGGTTCTTAAGAGGAGAGTCCACAAAGACAAGTCAAACAAGGATTTGTGAGATAGGTTTGAAAGGCACAGTCCAGATGACCCTGCACAACCACACACCTGCTTGGATCTCAGCTTACTAAATAGAGGGTCTGCAGATCCAAGCTATGGTTAAAACTGTTTAGCTCCAGGCACATAATCAAGGTAGGTATGTCTGTTTTCCAGCAGTTAATTACCTAAGTTACCAAAGCAAAGGGAGTGGATAAGTTACCTATTATTTGGAACCTAAGGAATGAGGAGGTTGGCTCAGAGCTCATGGGCTCATACCACTGGAGGTATGAGTTGTGGGGGAGGGATGTTCAAGAAAAGCAAGGAACCCTCCCAGCCTGCTCCAACCCTGCGGAGACCTGGAGCATCCTAGCCTGACATCTACCCTTTGGCTCAGATACTAACCTAGCAGCCCAGGGGCACTCAGCTGCCTGAGTTGGATGCACACATCAGACAACTCATCTTTGGAGATCCCTGCTCACATGTCTTCTTGTTTTATAAATGAGAATAATCCTATGGCTTTCCTTCACTGCAACATAAGCAAAATGATTCTGAATCAAGTTCAGTCCTTCTGCCACCACCCTGAGTTCTGGTCTCCAGAGTTCCTCCAGACCAGTGCTAGGCTCAGCCACTTGCTTACTAGCTGGGTGACCTTAAGTGGAGCCATGGGTTTCTCATCTGTCAAATGGGGATTAACGCCATTCCTCAGACCTTGTGTGAGGATTAACTGAGATAAGGCATAAAAAGCTGCCTGGTACATGATAGGCACCCAATCACTCAAATAATATTCTAATTTAGTTTCTATAACAATCAAAGTTAAAAAAAAAAAAAAGTATGTGTCAATTTTGTGATCTGAAAAAAAAAACACCACCACCACCACCACCAATAAAGATATAGGAAGCTCAGGTCATGGTTGAGCACTGACCTATGAACAAGGAGGTTGCATTTCGATTCCCAGTCAGGGCAAATGCCCGGGTTACGGGTTCGATCCCCAGTGTGGAGTGTGCGGGAGGCAGCTGGTCAATGATTCTCTGTCATCATTGATGTTTCTATCTCTCTCTCTCCCTCCCTTCCTCTCTGAAATCAATAAAAAAATATATTTAAAAAAAAAAACATTTAAGGAAAGATTGAAGAGCGGGGGGGGGGGGGGGCAATCAGATATACTCAGTTCTCATATATGAATGGGATGGAAAAGGGAATAATTTTCAAAAAACCATGTCCTTGCCCTGGCCAGTGTGGTTGGACGTTGTTACTTGCACTGAAAAGTTGCAGGTGCAATTCCCAGTCAGGGCACATGCCTGGGTTATGGCCTCCATCCCCAGTAGGGAGTATGCAGGTGGCAGCCGATCAATGTTCCGCTCTCATTGATGTTTCTCTTTATCTCTCTCCTTTCCTCTCTAAAAATTAATTAAAATTTTTATAAATAAACAAACAAACAATGTCCTCAGATCTAAACCCTCCCTCCCCTGAAAGAAAAATCAGGTCTGGCAGACAATAGGCTAGGAGGCTGTCTATCCGCCTTAACAAGAAAGGCAATGGCTCCATGAGAGTGGGATGTAAACAGCCACCAGGTTGCTGGCCAGAGGCCAGTTTCATGGGGTAGAATGTAACTGTTTAGTCACACTCCCCTGCAGTTTCAGTGACAGAACTATTTGCTTTTGCTCCCTGGGTTAGGATGTTCCATTTTTCAACAAACACTAAGCCTGCAGGAGAGCTAAAGAGGTCAGATGCTTCAGCACAGCACTGGGGGACTGCTGTCCCAGCACCCCAAGGATCTAGCTTGCTTCTGTGTATTTCCTCACAACGTGAGATTCACCTCCTTGCTGGAAGCAGGTACTGGTGTTGAGCAACTGGGGCCAAACTCTGACACTCACAACCCACCAACAAAAAGAAGGGTACCATTCTGGGCAAAAAGTAGAATAGGCAATAAAGTTACTGGCATCCTTCCAAGAGCAAATCAGAGCATTTCCAAATCCTTTGGGAGAAAAGGAACTCCCAATAAGTTTCCATTTTCAAAGCCCAAGAAGGCTAGTTCGGTTCAGTCTAGTCACTGTGGTTGTCTCTCAGCAACTCGAACTGCAGTAGAACCAAAGTCTGGTAGGAAATGCACTAGCTGGGAAAACAAGGTGTGGGAGTGGAAATCTAGTTTCACCTCAGTCAGACTAGCCCAGGTCAACTGTTAACCTATGGGCATCAGTTTTCCCATCTATGAAATGCAATGTCTGCATCATCAGGCCTTCCCCTTGCTGGCAAAGAACAACGACCCAAGACACCATTTTTCATGAGAATTTGCTCAAAGGTGGAATCACTTTCTAAATGATGTTAATCCAGCTAAGCAAAGAAATGGGTCCCTCCTACCAGTCACAGGCAGCTAACGAACCAAAGCTACACGTGTCTGATTTTCCACTCCATGGTTCTGATCATCCTTATGAAATTCTTACTTTTGTCAGTAAACAAAGGCACTTACATGGGCTGCTGATATTAGAGAATCAAACTGTTCAACAACATCTACAGAGATGGGAGTTTCTAGCAGGTGCTGGGTTCCTGCTGAGAGCACAGCCTTCCCTCTGTCCGCCCCCCCCCCCCCCCCCCCCCGCAAGGGGCAAGACACACAAAGCAGCTGACTGAGGTGATAACTGCTGAGATGGGACGGCTCAGAGAGCACTAGATTCTGATTCTCCACAGTGAGCTCAGAGTCTTCAACAATGCTTTCAAGAATTTATCACCACTGTTGTTTTCACTGATTTTATTTGTATAGTTACCTATTCTTTATGGCAAGCGATAGTGGTTTTCTACTGACGAGCCTGTTCTACAATTGCCTTTTGAAGTAAATATAAAAATGAGTAGATGTAAAGAAAAAAATATTCAGAAAATACTGGTACTTTCAGAAGGCAGAAATCAGGATGGTGACATAAGAAAACCGAAGGCCTTAGAGCAGGGGTGGGCAAACTTTTTGACTCCAGGGCCACAATGGGTTCTTAAACTGGACCGGAGTGCCAGAACAAAAGCATGGATGGAGTGTTTGTGTGAACTAATATAAATTCAAAGTAAAGGAGCGGAGGGGAGAGCAAGAGAACCGGATAGAACAGCCGGATCCGGCCTGCAGGCTGTAGTTGCCCAAGGCTGCCTTAGAGGCTACTCTGGGAGGTCTATGGTTGTAAAAGTATCATGGCCATTGTATGAGCATCAGTATGTGTGTGTGTATACAAGAGAAGAAATGACTAATTCTATACAAGGAATCTGAAGAGGGCATCTACAAGGGAAGAGGCATCTGAGTTGACTCCTGAACTCCGGTGAAAGTGAGTGGTCGAGGGCAGGGAAGATCAAGGCTGAGGCACGGGGGTGTGAAGAGAGCAGCACCATCAGCAGTGAGGGGCTCGGTGCCACAGATGTGAACACTGAGGCCAACACTAGCAGCCCACTGGACATGACGTGCTTTGTGGGCTCTTTGCTGGGTAAAAATCAAACCATTATAACACAGCTTTCATCTCAAGGACCAAATGGCTGCCTGGAGCACCATGTTCAGTGGGAAGAACATCATGACTGCCGTGGAGAGGAGTGAAGCAGACCCTGATCTGGATCCAGGCTCAAAGTTTACAGATGAGGAAATTGAGGCCCAAGGACAGAACTGACAAAGAGCACAGTCTGAATAAGAACCAGGTACCATCTCCATGTTCTTCTCGTTCTGTGCTCCAGGATCCACTGGCACGGAGCCAAGAGCATTTAAGGTCACATTCATTAAAAAAGCACATTTCTCTAAGTCCTGAGTCAATTAACTAAGAGTCTTAAATGTATGGGTCCAAAACAATTAAGCTCTGTTGAATAAAGGCCCTGGTGACTTCACCAGTGAGGAAAGACCGGTCTCATCTGAAAGTGCATCCCTGTAGAAAGTTAACCCAATAAAAATCTTTCCCAGGTTGCTGCCCAAGCCGAGTCTGTTGTGCTGGGCCAGACATCACACGTGGTCATCTCGCCTGTGAACAGTGTGGCCTCCGCTAGCTGGGGCTGTGATGAGGAGCCACTCTGATTGTCCAACAAGGAATTCTCAAAGCTTCCACTTTCATCCTAACTGAACCTTCCAATCTGGAATAACACTCAAGACGACTGAGGCTGCTGGTTTGTCAGAAGTCCAAGCCCCATAACCAGGATCTTTTTTTAGTTTTTAATTGGGGAGAGTCACTGTGGCTGAGCTACATTTTCCTCTCCTTCAACACGGATCCTGGAAGGCAATCAAACCCCTTATTTCTCACACATTCATTCTTTCTTCCAACTTGTTCTCATAAAAAAGGGGGTGGGGGGTGTGGGTACCTGTTGTTTTCATGAAACTGCCATTTTGCACCCTCTTTATATGGAAATCCAACAAGTCTGTAAGACTACGGATCACAAATTAAGTTACCTGGTATTTTAAGAGGCATGGATGCCACTTAAGTTTGAAGTCAGATTTTATTTTATATCTAAGTCTAACTAACACCTTTTAATTACATAGACAGCTTAAATTAAACCTCAAGCATGCTGCAATTTTCACGTGTTTTTTTTCCCTCTTTGATCTGCCTGTGAGGTGAAGAAGTAATCTTGCTCCAAGGAGGGGACAGAGGTGATTACCCTAAGTTGCAGCCATATAATAGCACAGCCAGTGACACCAGTTTCATAAAATAAAGGGGGTTTCTAAAGAACAAACAGCAACCTAGTGTAGCAGTAACTCTCCCTGAGGTCCAGTCTCCCATTCTCTTCCGTGTCCCAGATTTTGGGGGAGGGGAGAGGCAGGACATGTGATCCAGGTTAAGCCAATCCCAACAAACACCCTGGCCCGTGAGCGGTTGAAGAGAAAACAGGTGACTCAGCCTATCCAATCACCGTGAGCCTCAGGCTTTCCCCGAAACAGCGGGGACCAGAATCTGTTAACAGTGGAAATGAACACCTTTGTGGCAGTGGACAGAGAAATAAAAAAGTGACCAAAGCCACAGCTGGTTTTACCAACCAGACTAGAAAATACTGTCTTCTAAGAAAAAACACTCCTTGTGGCTAGGATGTGCAAGAACTGGAACTCTCATACCCTGTTGGTGGAAATGGAAAAATTGGAAAACGGCTTGGCAATTTCCTAAGAAGTTAAACATACGCCTACCATATGATCTAGCCATTTACTCAGAAACCAAGGAAATATATGTCCATACTAGGCTTGTACAATAATGTTCATAATGGCTTTATTTGGAAACAACCCAAACGTCATCACAGAAGAATGTATAAACAAATTACGGTAAATCCATACGATGAAATACTGCTCAACACTAAAGAGTAATGAAATGTTGATACATGCAATAAGAAGAGTGACTCTCAGAATAATGATGCTGAGTAAAAGGAGACAAAGAGTATATACTGTATGGTTCCATTTAAGTAAAAGTCTGAAAAATGCAAACTGACCTATAGTGACATAAAGCAGATGGGTGGTTGTAAAAGGGAGTGGACAGGGAAGGATGAGAGGGAGAAGTGACAGAAGCACAAAGAAACTTTTGGGGCTGGACAGATATGTTCACTATCCTGGTTATGGTCATGATTTCCCAGTGTTTGCATGTATGTATGTATGTATGTATGTATATAACAAAAACTATCAAACTGCACAGTTTTTTAAAGTCATTCTGACAGTCAGAGACAACTTCTTTCAGAACAAAATAGGGGAAACATAGCACATGACTGATGTTTAGAATTTAAGAATTTTGTCCTCAATTCAGCGGATACAATCACATCTATCATATATATCCTCTCCAATTGGGGACCTCTTGGGGGATGTCTGACTGCCGGTTTAGGCCCAATCCCACAGGCAGTCGGGCATCCCTCTCATAATCTGGGACCGCTGGCTCCTAACCGCTCACCTGCCTGCCTGCCTGATCGCCCCTAACTGCCTCTGCCTGCCTGCCTGATTGTCCCTAATTGCCCTCCCCTGCCGGCCTGATCTCGCCCCTAACTGCTCTCCCCTGCCAGTCTGATCGCCCCTAACTGCCTCTGCCTGTCTGATCGCCCCTAACTGCCCTGCCCTGCCGGCCTGATCTCGCCCTCAACTTCCTTCTCCTGCTGGCCTGATCTCATCTCCAACTGCCCTCCCCTGCTGGCCTGATCTTGCCCTCAACTACCTTCCCCTGCCGGCCTGATTGCCCCTAACTGCCTCTGCCTCGGCCCCACCACCATGGCTTTGTCCGGAAGGAAGTCGGACATCCGGAAGATGGCCAGTCGACCCAGTCTAATTAGCATATTACTCTTTTATTAGTATAGATAGATTATATAGGATAGGATTGCTTAAATGGGGGGAGGGGGCTTTTTCAGCAGGAGGAGATGCTCAGACAAAAATACATAATCCCTATATCTGGACTGGTAGCCAGCCATATGCACTATACTGCCAAACTGGTCATTAAAAAATTGAACTGCTTTCTTACACCTTATACCAAACAGCTGTTACCCTTAAAACCCCTCCTCAGCCCCCACCGTAGGTTCTGACTTCACAGTTCACCCAGATTTGGTTCTGATTGGTCAGTTTCTATGCCAGTCAGTATCTCCAGGCCTATCTCCGGGCCTGATCAGAGAGGCGGGGCTGATCAGCAGCTGCCCCAGGCTGCTGGCAAGTGGGCTGAATTGCTGACCTCTCAGAGAGAGAGAGAGGTGCAGCTGCTGGCAAGGACCAGAGAGAGAGAGAGAGGCAAGGGCTGATCAGCAGCTGCCACAGAAGCTGCAGATCAGATCCTGCTTCTCTCTCCGGGCCTCGCCAGCAGCCTGGGGCGGCTGCTGATCAGCCCACCCCTCTCTCTCTCCATCAGTCCGCTAGCCAGTCCCCGCCCACCCGAGCCTGCTGCGCGGGCAGCCTGGAGTTCGGTTGTCTCTTCAGTCGTTTTGGAAGTTACGGACCCTGGCTCTTCATATATAGAGATACACACACACACAAACACACATACACACACACACACACACACACACACACATATATATATATATATATATATATATATATATATATATATATTTGTATATATTGCAAAATGATCCCCACAAGTGTTAACATTTTTTTCTGGTCATAACTTTTAAGATGCAATACAGCACTCTTAGCAACTTTCAGTGTTATTAACTACTAGAGGCCTGGTGTATGAATTCGTGCATGGGTGGGTTCCAGCTGGCCTGCCCCGATCGGGGCCAATCGGGCCGGACAGGGGGAGGGGACATGGGAGGTTAGCCAGCTGGCCCCCCTCCTGAGTGGGGTGGGGGTACCAACCAGGGGTGGGGCCAGTCGGGGGGACAATTTGCATATTAGCCTTTTATTATATAGAATAGTCACCATGCTATATAGTACAACCCCATAACTTATTTATTTTATAACTGGAAGTTTGTGCCTTTTTATATCCTCTTTACCCATTTTGCCTACCCTCCACCTCCTGCCTCTGGCAACTACCAATCGCATCCATCCATCAATGGACACTTAGGTTGTTTCTATGTCCTGGTTATCCTCCTATCTGATAAAAGAGTAATATGCAAATTGACCACATATCCGCTATACCCACAAGCCACGCCCACCAGCCAATCAGGAGCGAGTATGCAAATTACCCCAACCAAGATGGCTGTGACCACAGAGAGAGCAGGCAGCTTGGGTTTCCCTGGCAATGGAGGAAGCCAAGCTTTCCGCCTGCCCTGGCCTGCCTTGACCTCTGCTTAAGGCTACAAAGTTTCAATTATAGAAGACAAATAAATCCCAACAAAAATGGCGGCAGCCAGCCGAAACTGGTTTGGCTCAGTGGATAGAGCGTCGGCCTGTGGACTGAAGGGTCCCGGGTTCGATTCCGGTCAAGGGCATGTTCCTTGGTTGCGGGCACATCCCCAGTGGGAGGTGTGCAGGAGGCAGCTGATCGATGTTTCTCTCTCATTGATGTTTCTAGCTCTCTATCCCTCTCCCTTCCGCTCTGTAAAATATCAATAAAATATATTTAAAAAAAAAATGGCGGCAGCCACAGAGCTGGAGAGAGCAGGAGGCTTGAGTTGCCCCCAGTGATGGAGGAAGCCAAGTTTCCACAGCCCTGGCCTGCCTTGGCCTCCGCTGAAGGCTATAAAGTTTCAATTATAGAAGATAAATAAATCCCAGATACCAGGGCCTCCACTTGGGTCGCCAGGAGGCGTGGCCACCCTGCAAACCACCACAGGCCCCTCACCCAGGCCACCCCACGCCCCAAGGGAACCCCCCCCCCCCCGATCTGGGACACCCTTCAGGGCAAACCAGTCGGCCCCCACCTGTGCACCAGGCCTCTATCCTATCTAATCCTCCTATCTAATAAAAGAATAATATTGAACGTCACTCCAACACACAAGATGGCTGCCCCCATGTGGTCAAAGATGACTGACCCCATGTGGACACAAGATGGCAAGCAGGGGAGGGCAGTTGGGGGCGATCAAGCCTGCAGGGGAGGGCAGTTAGGGGTGACCAGGCCGGCAGAGGAGGGAAGTTGGGGGCAACCAGGCCTGCAGGGAAGGGCAGTTGGGGGGGATTCAGGCCTGCAGGGGAGAGCAGTTAGGGGTGACCAGGCCTGCAGGGGAGGGCAGTTTGGGGCAAACAGGCTGGCAGGGGAGCAGTTAGGAATCAATCAGGCTGTCAGGGGAGTGGTTAGGGGGTGATCAGGCTGGCAGGCAGAAGTGGTTAGGGGCAATCAGGACGGCAGATAGGCGAGCAGTTGGGAGCCAGCAGTCCTGGATTGTGAGAGGGATGTCCAACTGCCCGTTTAGGCCCGATCCTACTGGGATCGGGCCTAAACGGGCAGTCAGACATCGGACATCCCTCGAGGGGTCCCAGATTGGAGAGGGTGCAGGCTGGACTGAGGGACACACACCCCTGTGCATGAATTTCGTGCACCGGGCCTCTAGTTGTAAATAATGCTGCAGTGAACATGAGGGTGCAGATATCTATTTCAAGTTAGTATTTTTATTTTCTTTGGATAAATACCCCAAAGTGGAACTGCTACATCACATGGTAGCTCTATTTTGCTTTTTCTGAGGAACCTCTATACTGTTTTCCATAGTGGCTACACCAATTTACATTCCTACCAACAGTTCACAAGGGTTCCCTTTTCTTCACATCCTCACCAACACTTATTTTTCTTTTTGATAATAGGCATTCTAACAGGTTGAGGTGATATCTCATTGTGGCTTTGATTGGCGTTTCCCTGATATTAGTGATGTCAAGCATGTTTTCATGTACCTGTTTGGCCATCTGTACGTCTTCTTTAAAAAAATGTCTATTTAGATCCAGTGCCCACTTTTTAACTATATTGTTTTGGGGTTTTTTTTGTTTTTATTTTTGTTTTGTTATGTTGCTATTGAGTTGTAAAAGTTCTTTATATATTTTGGATAGTAACACCTTATCAGACATATGGCTTGCAAATATTTTCTCCCATTTGGTAGATTGCCTTTTCATTTTATTCTTGTTTTCCTTTGCTGTACAGAAAAATTTTAGTTTGATATCATCCCACTTGTTTATTTTTACTTTTATTGCCTTCTAACTGTACATGTTTAACCTGTCATTTGTTGTATGTCAATTACATCCCAATAAAGTAGTTTTGTGTGTTTTTTTTAAACAAAACTAAATACTTCTGGGCCTGGGACACCAAAACCACAGTCCCCTAGACAGGGACCACCAAACCACTGCGAGAACAGGCTTGATTGGGGCCATAATGCAAGTCTCATAACACTCATTCCTCTGTTGAAACACCCCTGACTATGTATGGACTTCTACTACTTTTAAGGGCAATGCGCTATTTCAGCAGTCTCTTGCGATATTTCCTTGAGAAATAAGTCCTTCACTTAGACAATAAGCAATTGACTAAAAGCTCCCAGAGGCAGCTGTTTAAAGATCTTTGCCTTTGAGAAACTCAAGCCTGCCATGTTCACAAGCTACCCCATGGGAGAGGCCTTACATTCTAAGGTTATTAGCTCAGGAGTTTCAACATATACTTGGGGAGTGGGAGGGAGAAATCCTGCTGAGTGTGAATGTCTTTTGTCTTAATATCATCCTGACATCTTGAGGATGATCTGTTTTCTTTCTCATAAACTGGACCCAAGCTTGTCTTTAAAACAAACAAACAAAATAATAAAAGTAGGGTGCTTTTTTCTCTTCCCTTGGTCAAGCTCAGTAATGCATTATAACAGCATGAAAATTTTAGATATACTTTTTATAAGGAAATATTTCCAACACACACACACAGAAAAGGGGGGGGGGCAGAAAAAAAGAATACAATATACAATATATTTCACCATGCAACTGAAGAACTAAGATGGTACAAAGAGTTGCAAGCCCTGCACACACCTTCATGACTGCACATCTTTCCCCCGCTCTCCCAGGCAATCACCACCCAAAATTTGGTGACCATTCTCATGAACAAATCTGTACTTCTATTACATTTGTAAAACTTTATAGAACAATATCATAGTGGATGTATCTATCTTCCTGTAATTTGCTTTTTCTGCTCAACACTGTTTGTTAAACTGATCCAGAGTGATACACTTGGAGATGCTGCTGGCACCTGCGTGCATCCCCTTGGCCCATGTCTGATGTCAGCCAGTTGCATGGGCAGTTCTGTGCCAGCTCCGATCACTTCCTGTGACAACCTACCAACTCAAGTACAACAAGCCTTTCCTTTTCCTTTTTGCCCCCAGCAGAACTGACAAGCATGGGCGCCCAACCTGGAAGTTCGAAAGAATTAATGCCTCCATCACTGGGGAACAGGAGCTGGTGGCCTCCAGCGTCCAGTCCTTCTCCAGGACAAGGCAGAGGCATTCTGCATACTTCTCAAGAGGTGCCAGCAGAACTGAGCTCCTGCTGCCCACAGCAGCAACCTTGATCATTCACCCTGATATGGTGTCTCCTTCCCTGTCCCATTGCTGTCTTTCCCTCCTACGTCCCGGGATCACCTCCCCAAAAAAGCACCTCCACTTGGGTGCAGGTCCTTGTGGCCAGCCCCACTCAGGAGAACCCACTCTAAGTAAAACTCCAGTTTATTCACTTTTACTGCTCAGAATTCCCTTTTAATTGACACAATTTTTAAAGGAATGACCTTTTTATGAAGGAGTGTGGTAAGAAATCAAGTTTTAAGTGATATTTGATGACAGAGAAATTATCACTAAATGAGAGACTATAAAACTACGTACAGTCTACATATACGTGCATAGAAAAGGAAAGGTAATATTAACAATTCCTTTGTTACCTCTGGACAGTGAAACTATAAGCAAATTTCCCTCGTTTACTGTTTTTTTATGCAACTTTCCCATTTCTATGCAAAAACATGTCCAGTTGACCCTTGAAAATGTGGGGGTGAGGGGTACTGACCCCAATATATAATTCCACGTGACTTTGAACTCCCCCGAAACGTAAGTGGTCCCTCAGTACCCACGGGGGACTGGTTCCAGGACCACCAGGGGATACCAATATTCACAGATGCTCAAGTTCCCTATGCAAAATGGCATAGCCTAACACACACAGCCGGCCCTCCACAGACCGATGGATAAGAGCACATGTAGTTACTGAAAAAAAAATTGTGTATAACTGGACCTGCACAGTACAAACCTGTGTTGTTCAAGGGTCAACTGTATGACTGCTAAATAGGAAAAACTAATAAGTGCTATACAAATGACAATGGGAGTATTCCTACAATATACCAGCAGGGAGGAGGTCATGTGGAAGGAGGGGGTAAGAGTGCCACAGGGCTCCAGGGATGAGTAGAGGGTGTGGGCATGGCCCCTTGGATGGAACAGAGGGGCTGCGGGAGGCAGAGAGATGGAGGAAGAAGTTTCGGAATAAGACATACACCTTCCTCATCACACTCCTGATCCCCAAGAATATCTATCCCCTTTTCTGATACCACCCCCTACAACAAGCCCACCCAGCATCCTTCCTTGAAGAATCCTGAGCAGAGCCTGGATCCAGCTTCCCGACAGGACCTGTGGGCCCCCAGTGATGTGACTCCACCCCAGCTCTGGGAAGGTCACGCTGGGCTGAGGGTAATCCAGCCCCCTTGCCAGGTACTGGTTCAAAAATGCCACGTGATCCAACCTGGGCCAATGAGACATAGGAGAGGTCTGCTGCCAGCTTCTGGGAATGTTGTTCTTGGCTCATAAGGAATTCCAAAGAACAATCTCTCAACCTTGCAGGAACTCTCTGCTGTGGGAAACCACAGGGGAAGATGCCTTAGGACTAATGAAACCAAGAAAGCAGAGACCCAAAGAATAGGGTCCCTGGTGACAAAACTGATCTCAGAAACCCATAACCCACTCTCTACACTTGCTGACATGAGCCTTGTAGGTGAGCCAGTTTGGGGCCCCATTCCTCACAGCTGAACGGATTCTAATTGCCCTCCGCCACCCCCTACAAGGCCCGCTCCTCTTGCTGTCCATTTCATCCTGACTCAACTCATACACAGTATCTTAGGGAATCATAGCACCATTTGTCCCTAACCCCATAATGTCTTCTGATACCAGTCAGCATAATCAAACCAAACCCCAAATCTGACATCCTTCAACCTCACTCATTACCAGCCTAGAGTAGTAAAAACCTGACCCCTCAATCAGAAAGTATGGGATGACCTGTTAGCACTTCCTGAATATTTCTCATGTGGCAAGAGCTTTATAAAGTTTAGCTCATTAAATCTTCACGCCCACTCTTTCAGGTGGAAACAATGATTATCACCAGTTTACAGGAGAGCACTGAGGCTGCAGAGAAATCACATAACTCAATCCCAAGTCACACAGTAAATCCCAGATTCAAACCCAGAGCCTCCTGACTCCCAAGGCCTCACTCTTAACCACAACCTGCCTTCTCCCAGAAACCCAAGGGAGCAGATGGAAAGAAAAATAAGATGCAGCTCCATACCCCACTTCCTCAAAGAATACCGTCCATTCTTGGAGATTAGCCTGAGGCATTTCAGAGGTCCAACCTTGGGGCATATCTTTTTTTGTAGAATCTAGAGGACATGCTAATCAGAGGGGGAAATTAGTGCTGTAAAGGGTCTATTAGGCCATTTTGTCTTATCTTCTCTATTTATAAGTGACATGGACTCTCCAAGAAAGCTCAAAACTCAAGTCAGGCTTTAGGGAAATAAGGTTGGTTACCATTACATAAAGGGTTAAGATGGGTCACTATCCTAACACCATAAGGACAACAATGATATAATTTTAATACACTTAGTTTTTCTAGTCAATCTAGACTGAAATAAATGTATTTTTCATTTCAAAAAAACACACCCTCAAATGTATTTTCAAAATCATTTTCTAATCAAGCCCTACACACACGACAGAACTTAGCTCTGTGGTTCTCTCACTGAAACCAATGGGACCTGCCCTGCTCTTCACCTACATTCAATCTACTCCTACGACTCCCGTTAGACCATGAGCTCCCCGAGGTTGGTAACCCAGGTCAGTGACAAAGTCCCAACCCCCTCTTAACCTTCTAGTCACTGCCATAGCTCCTGGCACAGTTCCTGGCACTGGGTAAAGGCTCCACACATACTTGTAGACAAGTACCTATGCATTACTACTCTGAGCTATTGCGGACTCTCAAGGGATCCCCTTGCATAACAGAGAGAACACTATTCTCTTTCAAGTATTTCTCAATCCTTCTGAGTCGGTCCTGGAGAAAGACTCAGTGTGGTGCTAGGTTCCTCTGAACATCTTTCTATCTCTATCTTTTTTTTATTTTGCATTGTTCTTTTTTTATTTTTTTTGCTCCCCTTTTTTATTGAATTTATTGCAGTGACATTGGTTAATAAAATTATATAGGTTTCAGGTGTACAATCCTATAATACATCATCTGTATATTGTATTGTGCTTACCACCCCAAGTCAAGTCTCCTTCCATCCCCATTTTACCCGCCCATACCCTCTTTTTCCTCCTCCCACCCCCCTTTCCCTCTGGCTAATTTTCCTTTTCAACCAAAAGAGCAGGCCTCTCCTGAGAATAGGCAACAGCACTAGATGGGATTTAATCTATTTTGGGATTATTTATGGTTACCTTCGATTTACCTAGTGACACCACTTTTCTGTTCTGATAGTGGCACAAAGTTTCCTTTTCAAATACATTAAGAGTAAGTCAACTGGCCCTGGGCAGTGTGACTCCGCTGGTTGGAGCATCATCCCATACACTGAAAGGTTGCTGGGTCAATTCTCGGTCAGGGCACATCCCCAGTCGGGGTGCACAGGGGAAGCAACCAATCAATGTTTCTCTCTCACATCGATGTTTCTTTCTCTCCCACTCCCTCCTTCTCTCTAAGAAAATAAAATCAATATGAACATATTTTTAAAATTCAAATACATTTGTTTTAAAAGTGAACTAATTGGCCCTGGCCAGTGTGGCTTCGGGTTCCATTCCTGGTCAGGGCACACACCTAAGTTACAATTCACTCCCCAATCACGACATGTATGAGAGGCAACCGATCAATATCTCTCTCTCTCCCCCCGCCCTAAAATCAATAATCAATCAATAAATAAAAGTTAGCAAATGCAGGGAGAAAATGTTAAGTGAAAATGAAACAGAGACAGCGATGGGATTATGGCAAAAATAATTCAGTGGCTCCTTCATGAATGACTAAAGTTTGGGAAACACAGACCTAGACCAGTTCTCCCACTGAACAGGCTGAGATAGGGAGGCAGGGCCTCTCCAAGGAGCCAGTGATGGCAGAAGCAGGCCCAGGACTACGGTCCAGTGTCTGGGTCCTGCCCTCTGCCTGGGACCCACCATCTTGTCAAATCCAGCTTGTTCTGGGTGGGTCACAGGACCAGAAACCCATGCCCGGAAGCAAAGCAGCTTAGCACCTGCTGATCATACCGATAACACCTAACTGACGGTCAACTTTCATAGCAGGCAAAACAAAAGCTATTGTGTAAATGTGTACATTTTTGCCCTGTCACATGGAAACGGCACCCAGGCTGACTAATTTCCCATCGTTAAACATGAACACTGCATTAGTCACTCACTTAAGTAAAACCCTCACAAATTCTACCTTTGGGAGAGGTGCTGTGTGTTCCCTGCCCCCACGAGGGACAACCTAAAAATGACACTCCCCTAAAAGGCTGCAGTAGGGGAAACGTGGCCCAACCAAGGGGACAGCAGGCAGCTCGTCTTCGAGAGGCAACTGAGGGAAGCAGGCGGTTACACAACACAGACAGATCCCTTTGGCCCAGCAGGGCTAGGACTAGCGTATCCCTGAAAAGAACTGAGAATGAGGCACCCCACACACACTTCCCACAGCCCTTTTGGGCTCAGGAGCCCACAGATTTTGCTGTTGCCAGCCTCTGCCAGCCAGCAACCTTGATGCTGTTTTATAGGGTGTGACCCCAGGAGTCCCGTTTCCAAGAGACTGTAAAAATGGTATCACCAGCTCTGTGACAGGAGGTTGGACAGTGCTGGGTTTGAGACCATACCCAGGGCAGCAAAACTCCGCGCAGGTGGTTACAGGCAGCCCCACCAGGGTGATCCCAAATGTCACAGGGACTAGACGGGAGAGAAAGCAGTGCCCTGGGCCAAGGCAGGAACAAGCCAGTCTGGAGCACTGTGTGTGGTGGGAGCAGCTGGCATGCTCCCCTTGATTCCAGATTGAAAGTATACAAGGCAGTCAGCCAGCCTCACCTCTGGCACAGCTGCTCCCTCTTCAGCCTCCTTGATTAAGCCCAGAAAAGGGCAAGTGGGAGGTGTGGGGCTTCACAGCAGGAATGCAGAGGCTACCACCTCAATAGCAGCAGCTGTCATTCACTGAACACCTCCTATGCCTGGTGCTAAGTGTGCAGGAGGCAACCGATTAATGATTCTTTCTCATCATTGATGTTTCCATCTTTCTCTCCCTCTCCCTTCCTCTCTGAAATCAATTTTTTTAAAAAAGAAAGGAAGGAAGAAATGGGAACAAAGGACATTCTAAGACAGCGGTAGCCAACCTTTCGGACCTCACGGACCACCAGTAGTCCACGGACCACCGGTTGGCAACCACTGTTCTAAGAGACAAAAGGAGAAGATTAAAGAAAGGGGGGGCAAAGGAGCTAATTTAAAAAAATAGATCCATTAGTCAAACAAGACAAGAGGGAAAGTGAGGGAAGACATCAAGAATAGTTAGCACCCGCCTGGCCCAGTGGCTCAGCTGGTTAGAGCATCGTCCTGACATGCCAAGGTTGCAGGTTTGATCCCCGGTCAAGGCACATACAAGAATCAACCAGTGAGTGCATCAATAAGAGGAACAATAAATCAATGTTTCTCTCTCTCTCTCTCTCTCTCCCCTCCTTCCCCCCCCCCCAAAAAAAAATAAATAAAAATAAAAAAGAAGTTGTAAAAAAAAAAAAAAGAATAGTTAGCACCTGTTTTCTACCCTAAAGGAAGCATGGCCAGGAGACCAGGAAATGCCGCTGGCCCATGGTTCCTACCTGGGCTCCTCAAAAACCCAGGTCACTTTTTCTACAACAGCCCAGTAGGTATGAGGTATTTTTGACAAATTTCTGGGTATACTTCCACCCACCTATTCCCTTTCAGATAATTAGGTCACTACTTCTCCAGTCTGAGGGACCACCACGGGTCCTGGAATGAGGAGGAGGGAAGGAAGGCAGCAACCACATTCATGGGGCACTTACTGTCTGTCTGCCAACAGCTGGCCCAAGGCTTTACAGGGATTGTAACATTTAATCTTCAGTGGCACCGAAAGCGGGTACTATTAAAGATTGGGACACTGACAGACCCTCAGAGAGATCAAACAGCTTGCCCCAAGCTCCCAGCTAGTAAGGAGCAGGCTCTAACTAACCAGCACTCAAGCACACTCAGGAATCTGTATCCAGAAATGGTTGCCATTCCATCTCTTTTGCCTCGAGCAAGCTCAAGGCAAGATGATTCCATGGGCCTGGTGTCCTGAGGCTGTTGAGAAAAAACGATGTCTCCACAAAGCCAATAGCATGAAGACCTTAGGGATGCACATAATTTTCAGACTTCTAAAAGTTCCCACGTAGACAAGGGTGAATCACGCTGCCCAACTACATTATATTAGGGGCACATTTGAGATATATTTAAATTGCTAATGGAGCTGAGAAACTAAAAGGTAAATGAAGTTCTACACTGGGCTAACCATTAGACAAGGTCACAATAGTTACCAAACATAATAACTATTATTAAGCGACAGTGGCAGTCCCAATAAAAGTTGGTCCTGAAAACTTTTAAGTCAGAAAGTGGCTGGAATATTCCCACTCCATGGTTCACCAAAACATGTTTCTAGGCCAAGGAGACTTGAAAACCGTAATAAGCCTCAATTACTAGTAAAACCTCCAATTTTAATGTTGGCCACAACTCAGTAATAACTCAAGGATGAATCTTGTTTCAACCATTAGTATGACCAAAATGATATCACAAAACATTTCCAAAACCACAGTCTTTTTTCTGAGAAAATGCATCTCGCTCTTCCCAAGTTGATCAAAAGGCAGCTGTAAGCAAAACTCCCCAATGTAGAAAGAGATATGTTAAGATTCTTTACAGGTGATGTGTTTTTAATTTGTATTTCTTTATGTCCTTACAATTATTTTTATAAGTAACTATAAATTCAACTTTTTTATGTAAAAAAAAAAACACACCTATTAGAAGTGAATTTAGAAGACATGCAGAACTGATGGTTTTCCTTTGGGGATTAAAATCTCAGACAAGGATGTGAGTAATAGTCTGCCACGTATTCACTGGATGATCTGGGCGTGCCTCAGTTTCCTTGTCTTTATAACGGGGATTAAAACAATAACTACATCTCAGGGTTGTAATGAGGTTCCACTTAAGTTATTATTGAAAAGCATTTATCACAATGCCTGGTACTGTTAGGTGTTCGATAAATATTCACTATTATTAACAAAACTATTACTAAGATTATAGTGAGTCTCAGGGGCTTCCTTTTATATTCATTTTCTGAGCCTCACATGGCAACTTGGAAAAGGCCTTGTCCTCTAACAGTTGAGGCAAATAATAGATGTTCAGAGAATGAAGTACCGAGTTCTTTAACTTCAGCATCACTGTTCCACAAACAAGGTGTTTTACTGGGTCCCCAGACCCAGTTGTTCCCTGCACTTAATTCCCATTTCATTATATGCAAAGGACAACTATTTTGCATTTTCTGAAAGCAAATATATTACAAACAAATCAATGTACCAGACTTATTATTCAACCCACCTATGCTACAGGCTGGTTATTTATTATAGTCCTACTAAGCACCAAGCTCAGAGCCACAAAGGTGAACAAGAGTTATAGGACCTGCCCCTGGAGCAGTCATGATCCAGGGGGAGGACTGTGGGTGTCCAGGAGAGGGCCTCATGCCTTCCAACCTCAGGTGTGATTCCCCATGGATCTCAAACAAGAGTGCCAAGGGGAAAAACAAAACCAGGAGAGGCAGTGATCAGAGATACAGGCCCTGCAGGAAGTGTAACAGGACACCTGGATCGTTTCCTGTCAAGGACTCCACCAGAGAGGCATTCCCCCAGGACCAGCCAGCTTGCCTCCCTTAGTGGAGATAAGGAATGTGACAAGCCACTGCCCAGGTGCTTGCAAGCCAAGATCCACAAGGCTCCTCCTCTCAGAACTCTGTCTGGTTCTGCCCTGGGAGGCTGGAAGTTCCACTTAGGGGCCCGTCCCTCCGGCAGCACATCCATGATCGTCCAACCTCCACTTCTTCTGAGGAGGAATCTTATAAACAGAACCCACAACCCTGTTCAAGTAACAGAACCTCGCCCGGCTGGCGTGGCTCAGTGGTTGAGCTTTGACCTATGAACTAGGAGGTCACGGTTTGATTCCCGGTCAGGGCCCATGCCTGGAATGCGGGCTCAATCCTCAGCAGGGGTGTGCAGGAGGCAGCCGATCAATGATTCTCTCTCATCATTGATGTTTCTATTTCTCTCTCCCCCTTCCTCTCTGAAATATATATATATATATATATATATACATATATATATATATATATATATATATTTATTTATTTATTTTTTTTCTCCTTACAGAACCTCGAAGTCACAAAGGCCTTTTGGGATCTGATCCAGGGCCTCCTCAACACCTGAGGTCCCCTTGGAGACAGGGCCTGCTCCTAACCTCTGACCTGCTTTACCTCACCAAGGGAATAATCACTTTGTTCTTGAGCGAGAAACACCAGGCCCAGTGGAGCTCCCACAGGCTGTCAAATACCAAATAACTCTTGTTTCCCTTGAACATCTGATAAGTCACTTCAGGGAAATCAGGGTGATTCGCACAAGCAGTGCAGGACCAGCATGATAAGAACGTGATTGTTTTCCTGGGGGAGCAGGGGAGATGGAGGAATCTGATCTTGGCCTCAGAGAAAGAACCCCAGCCTCCACGGGAGGCCCGCCTCTGCCAGGGTCACAAGCAGCAGGTGGCCTGACAGTAACACCGTTCCTATTGGTCAGAAGGAAAGCTGACTGCCCCTTGCCTTTTTAAATCTTAAAATCTGAATTTATGGGCGCAGCAAATTTACATAGTCCCTGCCACAAATCCCCACCCATTTCCCTATAGCTCAAAAGCCAAAATTCCACACTGTGTTCCAAATAATTCCAACCTCTTTGGTTGCCTTTATATCTGAACGGAAATTCCAGAAAAGTTGTCTGGCGTGGCAAAAGCTGACCAGCCTTATGAAAATACCCAAGAAAGGTGACCCATTTAGTCAAAAGAGCTTTCAGATCTCCATGAGAAAAGGAATTCATGCCAGCATAAAGGGCCCTCAGAGAGGAGAACAGGAGTGCTGTGTTAACGCCCAGACCTTTCACCAAGCCAGCCCTGCGATTCTGGGGAGCTGAGCACCGAGTGGGCCGGCCCAGGGGCCAGCCTGCTCTCAGCAGGAGGCTGCAGGAAAGGAGCTTGGGGACATAAGTTCAGCTCTGGTGCACAGCACGGGGTGGCCCACAGGCTCTGTGAAGATGAACGAGGAGTGGCTGCCTGTGCCAGGGCTGGTGGACTGATAAAGGCCAAGTGCCAGCCAGGAAAGAAAGGTTCTGCTCACCAGCAAACACCACCCAGCACACACTCCACCGGTTCATGTTAAAAGGTAGCGAAGGGAGGTCACTGACAGAGCACAGCTGTGCCAAAGGGCTGTCACCAAGGATCTCTGGACATAGCTGGTTCACAGCAAACCCCTCCACGTCCCCAAGTGGTATGCGGTGAGCCCCACAGGGCTGCAGCCAGAAGGAACTCCAGGGGCACCTCCTCCTCACCTCGGGCTTCCAGGCCTCACAGAGAAAACCCCGCCCCCGCCTGTATCCCCAAAGCAGCCTGCAGCTGGTCCCCACCGTCCAGACCCGCAGTGAAGCCACTGTTCCTGGGAACCAAACGCAGGCAGGCAGAGGACCAGAGAGATGCCTCCAGAACCGGAGAGAAGGCCCCCTTACAGGTCCAAGGTGCCGGGGAAGGCAAGGCAAATGGGCCAAAAGTAGTTTTGTTTTATAGTAGGAAAGTTCACATTACTCTAACTCAGTGGTCGGCAAACTGCGGCTCGCGAGCCACATGCGACTCTTTGGCCCCTTGAGTGTGGCTCTTTCACAAAATACCACGGCCTGGGCAAGTCTATTTTGAAGAAGTGGCATTAGAAAAAGTTTAAGTTTAAAAAATTTGGCTCTCAAAAGAAATTTCTATCGTTGTACTGTTATTTGGCTCTGTTGACTAATGAGTTTGCCGACCACTACTCTAACTCAAATGAGTAAAGTTTCAAGCAAAATAAAAATGAACAGAACTAAAGCAGTAGAAAGTCTCTCACGACAATAGGTCTATTTTACTTTACAAGTGTGGAACCCAGCTTTGACATTAAAACACACTTTACAGCTTGATGCAGGCAAGTATCGTGCCTGGCATGTGAAGTGAGGCAGATCCAAGCATCAGTATTCTCATCTGTGAAACGGAACAGATGTAAAACCACGCATGTTGCAGGGCTCATAGTGAGGATTAGAACAAATAAAGGTAAGGCACCAGGACAATGCTTGGCAGGCAGCAGGGATGGGAAAATACTGGGTATTATGTTAGAGATGGGTGTGCACGCCTGGATATTCGGTACACAAATGGCATTACCAGTGGGTTCGGTACCAAGAACAGACAAGGACTATGCAGGAGGAAGACTGTCCTCCTCGCCAAGCTGTCTACCTGAGCCAGGTTTTGATGGGGGAAGGGAGGAAGTCAGATGCTCTGTCAAAATAATTCAGTCTTATGGCCAGTCTTGGCTAAGTGAAAAACCAAACTGCTTCTTCGCTTATAGTTAGAAATCTTTTTGACCAAGGACACTCCACTGCACAGGGACTTGGCCAAAGGGGAATAGGGACGGCAAATGTTCTTTGGTAAATTTTGTAACCAGACAATGAGCATTAGTAAAATTTCATCAAATTGTTTTCATAACTGGACAGTTTGCAGAAGAGGTGACAACCATCTATCTATAACTTATCAAATGAATACATTTAAGGCAACTGCTAGAAGGCTCTCAGAACAAGGGCAGCAACTTCATAGAGAGCTCAGTATTTTTCTTGCAAAAAAAAAAAGAAAAAGAAAAGAAAAACTTGATGCTAAGTGAGCACGACTAAAATGCCCAGTAATTCCATCCTTTCTAAAATGAAGACCTACTCTCACCTACTGTTTCATCACTTCAGTCATAAAGAAACTCACTTGGTTTTCTAATCATCTTTCCCAAGAAACTCTCTCCCTAAACATGCACTCAATTTCCCAAGAAAAGTGACCTAGGTACCTTAAAAACACAAGGCCACTTCCAAGCCCCAGAAGAAAGTGGCTGTTTATTATTTGGTGGTTATTGAGCATGTTTAATGAATAACTAGATTTACAACAGTAATGTAAGATGGCTTCTAGTAGAATGAGGCAATTTTCATCATTAGAAGAGTAGGAGGTAGCATGCATTTACTAGTAGATTGAAAGGGCTCTTTCCATTGGATTTATTTATTTGGTTCAACTTGTTAGAGGAAAGGATTATAATTATATCCAGCTCCTTAACTAAGGTAACTAAAGATGAAAACTACATGCAGAATAGCAATAGGGGGAGAAAAAGAAAAGGAAATGTAGAAACACAGGCCTTCGGGGCCCTCCAAGTAGGTAGGGTACACGCACTCCAAGGGCACACGAGATAATCCATCAGAGCACGGGAAAAACCAGATCTTACATCTGGATTTGGCATCTAAAGAGAAACTATGCTTTACTAATATTTCATACATAGACTGGCAGTGGTATAGGTATATAGCTTACAAATATACACGTATGAGGAACGGGCACATTCAGAAAGTTTGACTGGAAGAAATGATTGAAGCAACAGTTGATCCATTTCAGCTGGGTTCACTTACCCTCCCCCAAGCTCCTCAAGGAAGATGCTCTGATGCCCATCTTCACAGCCTCAGGTCCCTGCCTACCTCTCCACCACCACTACCACCACCACCACCACCACCACCGCCCGACCCCCCACCCCCCTCCTCCACCTGATACTCTTCCACTCCTGTGTTCACCTGGCTAATTGTTCACCTGCCTAAGTCTAGTCAGGCTTCAAGTCTCAGCTTAACTGGCCAATCCTCCCAGGAGCCCTCCAGACAACCCAGCCCACTCCATCCTGAAGGAAGGCCATCCTCTCACAGCTGGGTCTGCAGAGCAGACAGCAGCAACTAGAAGCCGGCCCTCAGCCCTGACCTACTCAATGGGACCTACCTTTTGAATGGTCTCCAGGTGATTTGTGTGTGCCTAAAAGTTTGAGAAGGACACTCCCTGGTTACATGTTTCTCCTCTGAGCAATGTGTGACGCAAGCCAGGGGCATGACTCCCATTATTCCTGTGGCCCTTGAAGTCCGTCTTTTTTAAAAAATATATATTTTTATTGATTTCAGAGAGGAAGGAAGAGGGAGAGAGAGAGAGAAATATTAATGATGAGAGAGAATCATAGATTGGCTGCCTCCTGCACACCCCCCACTGGGGATCAAGCCCACAACCCGGGCATGTGCCCTTGACCGGTATTGAACCCGGGACCCTTCAGTCTGCAGGCTGACGCTCTATCCACTGAGCCAAACCAGCAAGGGCACAGTCTGTCTTTCATACACTTGTTGAATGAGGAAAGGAAGAAAGAAGGATTTTGGGAGGCATCTTCACCAGAGGTGAAGGGAAGGGAACAGCTATCACACCAGATGACAGTGCAGTGGGAGGACTGGCTGAGAAGAGATGGAAGACAGTCCTGGACTCTGGTTCAAAAGCACAATAATGTTACTAATGATAATGCCAGCATCATGCGGTAGCTTAACCTAATCAAATATAGTGCTCTCACCAGCTCTAAGATACAAACTATTATTCTCCTCCATTTTACAGATGGGGAAACAGGCTCAGAAAGGTGAAGGCAGTGGGCCAGAGTTGCACAGCTATTAGGTGGCAAGAAGGGATTAGAACCCTGGCAGTCTAGCTTCAGGCCACCCCCTGAATTCGGCTGTATCTAGCAGAGCCTCGTATGTGCAGACCTGGAGGCCATTTATAGGGAAAGCAGGATGTGGTACCTCTGACCATGGAGCCACTGTGGGCAGGGCTCAAAGGCTCAGAGCCCAAGAGCAAGGAGCCATCCTCAACTAACCAGTGACACTCGCCTCACAGCACAGGACCAGGACCCTGGGCAGGGACGGGGAAGTGCCACGAGACACAATTTGGCTCCAAGTCAAAGCCCTCCTTCAGCACAGACTCTCCAAGAATGAAGGCGGCTGCTGCCTGGCAAGCTGGCTCCGTGTCGCTGGAGGGGCTCCGCAGAGGCCCGGCTGCCATCTGGAAGTGATTTGGCCCAGAGATTCCTGAGTGGGGTGGGAGGTTGGAATGACCAGCTACCCGTCCAGCTCTCGGAAACAAAGCTGTTGTGAATGGGCCCAGAGGCAGCCAGAACACAGCCAGGGGTCATCTCCTTCCAAGGAGGGGCACGCTCTGGGCAGTCCATAACCCTAGGAGAGCAAACAGAATTAGCACTAGCCAAGCAAGCCCTTTCAGTGTGCACACCCTCCAGCGTGACTTCTGAGAGTATTCTTGGACAGTACCTGATGTATTTAACAAACACTCACAGAGCACTTACTATGTGCCACAAACTGTTCTAACCACTTCTTTTAGTGTTAACGTGTTTAATTTTAATAGAGATAGGTACTGTTCCCATATTAGTGATAAGAAAACCGAGCCCTGGCCAGCGTGGCTCAGTGGATAGACCATCAGCCTGAACATCAAAGGGTCTCGGGCTCAGATTCCCAGTCAAGGGCATGTACCTAGGTTGTAGGTTCTATCCCCCTCCTTGGTAGGGGAGCATGCCAGAGGCAACCAATCGATGTGTCTCTCTCACATCAATGTTTCTTTCTCTCTCTTCCCTCCCCCTCCCCCTCTCCCTTCCACTCTTTCTAAAAATCAATGGGAAAAAATATCATGTGTGAGGATTAACCAAAAAAAGAAAGGAAGGAAGAAAGGAAGGAAGGAAGGAAGGAAGGAAGGAAGGAAGGAAGGAAGAAAGGGAGGGAGGAAAAGAAAACCAAGGCACAGAAGTGTCTTAATTGCTACTTAGCAGTAAGTGGGATTTGAACAAAGAATTATTGCTCTTAACAAGAGCCACCAGGGCACAGGGGACACTAATGTGTTACTTGTTGCAAATGGCCCCAAACTTGTTAATTCTGACAAAGCATGCTATTGTGCTAGTTACTTTTTAAACATTCTCTGGGTCTGAACTATATTGCCTAAAAGGCGCACTGGCATTTTGCTAGGTAATTCAGAAAAGAGTAGAACTTAGGATTAGTTGTACGTTATTTTGGTGGGAGTGGGACAAAAGGAAGGAAAAGGGCTACGTGGCAAGGTGGCCCACCACCCTGGAAACACTGCCCAGTGACCCAAGGTCTTGGGAACACACACCCACCTGCTCTGGGGCACTGGCCTGGCACAGGCACTTTAAGTAAACATTAGGGTCATACCACATCCTCTAAAAAGGCAAAAATTCATTTTTTTTTTTCTTTAGGATCAAACCAAAACACACCACCCAAACTTCTAGGCAGCCTTGATTGTCATTCCTGGGCTGGGAGACTCCTTTTTCTCCAAGTTGGCTGGCCTGCCCAATGTCAGAAAGATTTTTGGAAAAACAAGTAAATAAAACTATCAGCTCTGGCAGAAGGCTAGAATTAAATATGCTGAGGCCTCACTATGAACTGCCCAGGATATAACAAGAAACTGAAGAAAATCTTTAACTTTTGGATGGAGCCTAGATGGGCCCACCTCACCATGAATTGCAATTGTGAATAAATAGCCAGGGCTATCTTTCGGTGAATTCTAAGGAGAAAAGCCACAGTCCTCTGGTGGCTTTTGACCTTCCTTGATCTTAAAGTTGGGTGCCTGTACACAACTCTACTGACTACCACCATGCATACTGTTGAGAGTTGTCCAAAGCATACGAAACTCTGCATTCATTCAAAGTTACCTTCCCAGATCCAGACTATGGAGTAAAACACCATCCACTGGGTAGCAGAAAAGTTCCCATCCCCCGACCCCCACCCCCTCCAAAAAAATCAGTGAAAACAGAGCAGCCAGTCCCCAAACAAGTTCACCTGGACACAAGATGGAAGATGCACACTGATTCTGCTCACTCCAGACGCGACACTGATCCCATGGATCCTTTGTCATAGGTCAGAGGATTAGTCCTCTCACTCACCTAAGGCCTTGAGATCCCCGCTGAGCTTGCTCAAGGCCGGAGGCTACCCCAACATCCCAGACTTAACAGCCCTGTTGCAGGGGCTCTCTGGTCAGGGGAGAGGGGCTATATTTACTCATTTCTGACCCTGGAAGGCAGGTCACTGAAGGCTCAATTCAACAACTGGGTAGACCTGGGTTCCAGTCACCATTTACTTAGCAGGTGACCTCTGCAAGTTACTTCACTTCTGTGTCCTCATCTTTAAATAGAGATAAGAATACTAACAAATCACAGTTATAACAGTAACCATCTCCTAAGTACCTGGTCAGGACTGGGGCAAGCCCGTAAGCCTCCCATGACTTGCTGAAGCAGCTCATTATACAGACAAGGAAACCACTTGCGAATTCGAGGTGGCGATCAATGAGGTGATCAACAGAACACCTTCCCATGCCCCCAAATTGGAGCGAGTGTCAATCAATGTCAGCACAGCAGCAACCCAGCTAAGCAGGGAATACTCAGCTCGATGTGACTTTTTTCTTCAGGGCTCTTACCCAGGACTGGCCCAGGAGCAAAAGGAAGAGGCCTCGGGCTTTACCCCCACAGCAGTCCTGGCACTTGACATTCCCTCTCTCCAGAGGCTGGAAAACCTGTTTGCTTCTAGATCTTTCTGGGAGAGCAACGAGGCAGCCAATGATGGGGTTCATAAATGTGGTAGCACCCTTTGACCCAGGCATGCTACTTTGGGGAATATGATCCAAGAAATCATTTAAAAGGAGAAAATAAAACAGTGTAACTTGTGGTGGGAAGAAGCTGCCAACACCCATAGGCCCACAACCAGGGAAGGGGAGGTTAACCCTGGAATGTGAGCAGAATGGAAGGCCCTATGGCCTGGGTGGGTTCAGGAATGAAAATCGTGAAGATGGAGTAGAAAACTATACCTAAGGGACCAGACAACGTCTAGAATGAGGCCCCAAGCTCGGGGCATTGATGGAAGCCACGCTGGAAGCAGCTGCAACCTGTGTAAACAGTTGGTAAATTAGGCAGTCCAGGATTTTCTGGTGCTGTGGTTTGGGTTTTTCATTTGTTTTGTTTTTTTAAAGAGATTTCATGTCATGTTTGGATACTCCTGGTTTACTTTAAGTTTCTTTGTTCGGTTAATTAAATAAATACACATTAAAAAAAAAAAAAAAAGGATCCCCGTTGAGCCTAGCCAGGCCTTGAGATTCCTCAGAGGGGTTGCTAGTTTCTGAAAAGGAAGAATTCCAGGAGAAGACTGTGGTTCTCTCCCCCAGTTATAGGCAGATACAAGAGCATGCCACTCAGCTTCCCTCTGCACAGAAGCCACCCTTCATGGCGAGGCTGGCTGGGCGGTGGCAGCTGCCTGGGCCCAGGAAGCAGCCCTACCTGCCAGGACAGGTGTGGGGAAGGGAGAGGGGAGAAGGGAGGAGACTCAGCCTAGAGGGAACCCCCTTGGCTGGAGAAAGTCCCAGCAGCCACACCCACACTTTCTTCCTGTCATGGGGATCACAGTAAGGCCTGGTTTCCTCAGGAAGAGACCTAGACCCGGGCCTGGGCCAGCACCTCTCAGGCAAGACACTCACTTGGCAGAACATACACATACAATGTAAATGCACACACACGTTCCCTATATGCACATGCTGTGTGACAGCCCTCCCTTCAGCAGCCTGTGACCCTACTGGAAGTCCTCCCCTAGCCCAGGTCCTAGTGGGGACCTCACCCTCATTCTTCCTCCCCAGCTCAGAGGGTGAGGGACACACCACCAACTGCCTTCCCCCTCTCAGGAAGACCCCGGTGTGGGGAGGGCGGGGAGAGGAAAGCAAAGTCTCCTTTAATTGTCACCACTTCCTTCAATTCTCAGCTGGATCCTCATGCTTCCACGGCTTGGGCAAGCGATTTAATCCTCTGGACTCCCTAGTCTGCAAAACGGATCTAAAGCTCCAAACACTCCAACCTGCAGGATGTGTAAGGACTGAGATAACCAGAAGGCTGTGGGCACACAGCACTCACTGGTTTGGGGTCCCTGCAAGGCAGCAGTTCCCATTACTACCACCATCTCTAAATTTTAACTTCAGCCTCCAGAGCGGCCTCATCCGGCGGCGCCCAGCCAGAGCCGCACTGGGAGTGGAGCGGGCGAGGGCGACACACCCCCTGAGGCTCCCCTTCCCACCTCCAGGCCCACACCCATTCCCAGGGAGCGGGGGAGGGTACCTGGTCCCGGTATCCACCTGGGCGGGGAGGCCTCAGGCGCAGAGAACGGTCCCTCCCCAGGTCGCCTCCCCTGGTCGGCCTCCGAGCCAACGCCCATTCGCCGCGGCCGAGCGCACCGGCCTGGGCGCAGCGGGGTGAACACTCCGGGGAGCAGCGGACTAGGGTCTCACCCCCGGGGACAGCAGACCAGAGGTTTCCAGTCCCCCAAGTTCCGGCAGGGGCATCCTAGGTGCAGAGAAATGCCACAGCCCCATCGCTCCCCGTGCGGCCCCAACTCAAATCCTCAACCCACAGCTCTCCAGAGACCCACTGCCAGGACGCACGACGGGGAGCACTGCGGGCAGTTATCATACGAGGTCACAGCCCAGGGGGTGGTGGCACCATGGTGGGGGCCAAGGTCTGCTGTGTCCCCACAACCCCGGGGACGACGCCCCCAGCCGCGGCGCGCACACCCAGCCCGCGGCTGCTGCGCTTAGTGAGTGGGTGCGCGGCAGGAAGCCTCAGCCTCCCGCAGGGGCGCACGCGGGGTTCGCCCGCCCGAGCCTGGCCGGGCCAGGCCACTCACCGATGGACACGAGCTTGATGCTCTCACGGTCTAGGAACTCGAGCGCCACGGACACGTTCTCGAGCTGCATCTGGCGGAAGGTGGGCCGCTGGTGGTACTTGCGGTACATGCGCTTCTGGCTGAGCACCTCGAGCAGCGCGATGAGCCTCAGCCCATCGCTCAGGTCAGTCTGCAGGTTCCCGATGCGCTTATTCACGCACTTGAGGTGCTCGTTGCACCAACGCGTGAACGTGTTCTGCTGGATCTTCTTCCACGGCGCGTCCTCCGCCAGGTCCTTCTCGGTTACCGGCATCCCGGCGGCGGGGAGAGCGCAATGCGCAGCGAGCAGCCGGGGACTAGCGTCAGAAGGCCCAAGAGCCGAGGCAGCGAGAACCAAAGCGGAGGGGGAGTCGGACTCGAACTCGCTCCTACCGTGGCCGCGGCCGAGACTGCTCTGTGGCCGCCTGCCCTTGGCCGCGCGAGGCGGCTGGCCCCGCGCCTGCGCACTGAGCCGCCCCGCCCCGAAGTCCCGCCCCTTCCCAACCCACCAGCGGGAGTTCCCGGGCATCAGTCGCCTCCTGCCGCCCCAGGCAGGCATTGCGCCCCGCGGTCTCCGAGGAGCCCTGCACTCCGTGCTCACCACCTATGGGAATGGAAGTCAGGAGGGAGACCCCCAGATACTTAAGAAGGTCACCGTTCCGGAATGAGGGGATGTGCAGAAGTAGGGAACTGGAGAGAATGGGTGGGTCATGGGAGAGGGGGCTGCACCTATAGGTTTTTAATTGAGCTCCTGTTGTGTGGTAGGCACTGTAGAGCACCGTGAAGGAAACAGGCATTTATTATTCATATCAATTAAACTCATGAATTATAATACATATTATTATTCATAGCATTTATTGATTGCCAGGCCTTCTTAGTGCCTATGAGCCGATGGTAAATAAGACAAACATTCTTTAACCTTTAGTTTATAGGCTAACGGGAGAGAAAAGTATGAATCACCTGTCACACACAGCTCAGTAGCAGTCATAGAAATGACAGTAATTTACCATGTACTACGTGTTTCCTAATGCTGCTGTAACAAATGACTAAAACTTTGTCTTAAAAAATCACACATGTATTATCTTTCAGATCTGTAAGCTTAGATGTCCCTCCCAGGTCTCACTGAGCTAAAATCAAGGTATTGGCAGAATGCATTCTTTTCTGGAGGCCCTAGGGAAGAATCCATTTCCTTGTCTTTCCCATTTTCTAAAAGCTTCCTGCATTCCTTGGCTGTGACCTCTTCCTCCATTCTTCAAAACCAGCCAAGTCAGGCTGAGTCCTTCTCACATTGTCACCTCTCTGGTTCTCCATAGTACGTCTATCTCTAACTCTCTTAAGGACCCTTGTGATTACAGTGGGCCCAGTTGGTTAATCCAGAATATTTTAAAATCAGTGACTAGCAGTCTTAATCCCATCTGCAACCCTAATCCCCCTTGGCCATGTAAGGTAATATTTATAGGTTCTGGAAAATAGGATGTGAACATGTTTGGGGACCATTATTCTGCCTACCAATACCATGTACTGAGCACCTGCTCTGTATTTAGGTTCTGTGCCAGGTGCTGGGATATAGTGGAGACCCAGGCCAGAGCTTTGCTGTCAAGAGTGGTAGCTAGCATTACTTTAGTACCTGCTCTGCCCCTGTACCAAGCAAGAGCTGTGCTAAGCTGTTTCTTTGCTATTGGCCCCATTTGACTAGAGTCAACTGAGGTAAAGTGACTAATTCAGGACACACAGCACAAACAGGTCTTGAATTCAGGTCTGTAAGAGAAGCACAGGGAGCCCCTCTACTCAAGAAGGGATACCTAACCCAGGGTTGGGGGAGGGGAGTCAGGGCAGGCAGGCTTCCTGGGGGAAGAGGAGCTGGGCAGGATAGAGGCCAGGGCTTCCAGCCCAGCAGTTTCCCAGGAGAAGCCAGCAGATTTGTGGTTGTAGCAGGTCATTTGCATACACTGCTCAAGTGCTTTGTTCAGACAAATTGTCTCACTCCCTGGATAGGCTCAGAACTGCAGGGAGAAGAAAGTGTATTACCTGGCCATAGCCCTAGCCCAGTGGTCGGCAAACTGCGGCTCGCGAGCCACATGCGGCTCTTTGGCCCCTTGAGTGTGGCTCTTCCACAAAATGCCACAGCCTGGGCGAGTCTATTTTGAAGAAGTGGCATTAGAAGAAGTTTAAGTTTAAAAAATTTGGCTCTCAAAAGAAATTTCAATCATTGTACTGTTGATATTTGGCTCTGTTGACTAATGAGTTTGCCGACCATTGCCCTAGCCAATTATAGGAACACTAGAGGCCCAGTGCATGAAATTTGTGCTTGGGTAGGGTCCCTAGGCCTGGCCAGTGATCAGGGATGATGATCAGGGCCTTCTATTTGCCCTTATTTAAATACCTAAATAAGTTCTGCATATAAATATCCAGTCCAGCCCTAGCCGGTTTGGCTCAGTGGCTAGAGCGTTGGCCTGTGGACTAAAAGGTCCCTGGGTTTGATTCTGGTCAAGGGCACATGCCCAGGTTGTGGGCTCAATCCCCAGTAGGGGGATGTGCAGAAGCCAATCAATGATTCTCTCTCATCATTGATGTTTCTATCTCTCCCTCCCTCTCCATTCCTCTCTGAAATATATATATAAAATGTCCAGTCCACTTCACTCTGAGCTGAGACATCTTGTCTTAGGATGAGCCTCATGATTCTCTCCATTCAATCAGAAGCTTAAGAGTTCTCTAGTGAGCAGTTTATGGGGGTGAAGGAGACTGGACAACCATGGTGGAGGGTGGTGATCAGTGACTTCAGAGACAAGGAGAGAAAGCAGACAAGGTCTTCAGATGGCTCTTTATCAATATTTGATAAAAGATGAGGACCAAACTACTCAAGATAAGCATTTCTGCAGGGAGCATTTTGGCCAACACATTCCAGTTTTGCATGACAAGACCTTCATTTAACAAATGCCTAATCCCTGTTTTCCAAATTTTGTCCTCACCATCTGATCTCTTGGTAGAACTGTGCAGAGTGGGAACATGTAAAGATGTGAAAAGCACAGTCTTTGGGGTGAATTCTGACTGTTCTGGCTCTGTGACCTTGAAAAAATAACCTCTGTAAGCCTCCGTTTTCTCATCTAGTAATGGAGATAACCCCACTCCTAGGCTATTAGATAATGCAACCAGAGTGCCTGGCACACAATCAATGCTCAACAAATATTGCTGGAAACCAGGCAAAATTAACAGACTTCACAACCAGCCCCTGAAAAATCTGGAATTAACTGCATTTTCCCAGACTCCAGTCTGTGAGAAGCCCTGGCGCCCTCCACATCTTTTACCCAGATATTGACACCAGTCTGCCACAGCCCCGAGAGATCGTGGTGAGAATAAGCTGAACAAGAAAACATAAGTAGAGCAGTAACCGCTACATTTCAGCACAGACCTGACAAGACAGTCCAGGTGCAAAGATGCATCCCAAGGAAAAGACTAGCTGAACCTGAAGATCGACATTGGGCGAAAGAGGGAAGCACTGTGAGCCTACTTCTCAAAGCTGCACCAATTGCCAAATCAGCCCATCTGTGTAGGGTTGGGAAGGGTTCTTCTAATCAAGCAGGTGTGCTTATATAATAGCTCCCTGGATCCCACCTCCATGCCTTTGCTCATAGCTTTGCCCTCTGCCAGGAAAGCTCTCCTCCCTGCCCTCCAACTTGGGAAAATCATGTCCATCCTTTAGTCCCCTCACTCTCACAGCTTGTTCGGTCACAATGCTTGTTTTTTGCTGAAGTTTAGTTGCTGTTTTCTGTGGTCAGTGACTGACGGAGGAAAATGTCACCTCCGTCCCCTTGCAGAGTATAGTCTGGGGTTTAAGACCTAATAGAGCCAGCACTACCCAATTTAAATATGAGAGCCATGTTGTCATTTTAAACTTTCTAATAAAAAGTAAAAAAAAAAAAAAAAATACAGGTAACATTAAATATAATATATTTTAACCAACAGTAAGACGACCAACTGTCCAAGTTGGCCCAGGACTAAGGAGTTTCCCAGGATGCAAGCCTTTCATTTCAGTGCTAAAAGCAAGAGTGTCGCCCTAACTGGTTTGGCTCAGTGGATAGAGCGTCGGCCTGCGGACTAAAGGTCCCAGGTTCAATTCCAGTCAAGAGCATGTACCTTGGTTGCGGGCACATCCCCAGTAGGAGGTGTGCAAGAGGCAGCTGATTGATGTTTCTCTCTCATCGATGTTTCTGACTCTCTATCCCTCTCCCTATCTGTAAAATATCAATAATATATATATATTTTTTTAAAAAAGCAAGAGTGTCTCTGGCAAAATAAGTTGGTCACCCTGCTGGGAGTGAAAACTGCACCAGGTGTTAGACTGGACCTGGGTTCAGCAACCTCAGGACTTGAGTTCTGGCTGAGAAAGAATTCAGAGCCAAGACTCAAACTATAGGAGAACGTTTATTCAGAAAGTCACAGAGGTAGGAGAAGTGAGCAGTAGAAGAAATGGGGTCAGGAAACAAGTTAAGAGGCAAAAGAAGGGCCTTGGGAACTTAGGAGAAAGGTAACGGTAACTCTCCTAGGGGGCAGAAGTGTGTGGGAGGAAGAAGAAAGGGGGGTGGGGGTGGGAAGGCAAGCGTGTGCTCCTGGGAGAGAGAGCTGATCTGGGTCCTCTTTTTGAGGGTACCTCCAGGACTCAGGGGAGGATCCCAATAGAATATTCATCAGCTTTCCAGGTGTGTCCTTTTAGAGTTAAGGTCAGCAGTCTTTAGTCAATGTAACTGGTCCTGATGTCAGCCATGGCATCGCTTGTCTGGTTTAGCTGCTTTTCTGGGCCTGGAGCTGAAACACAGGAGCTGAGGCCTTGATGTTATCCCTGTGTAAGGGAGTGGTCATACAAGGGCCTGCACGGGAGTCACTTGAGGTCACTCTTCCACCCCTTGTTCCTCCTCCAAGGGGGTTTACTGCATGACTAGTGACATGCCAGGAGAGGAAAGGTCAGGGGTCTAAACAAAAATGCCAAGGGAAGAAAGGTTACCCTGGGGGTAGGTTCCTTGTTTTCCCAGTTTTGCCCGTTAGACATCCAAAGCTTTCTGCCCTGAGGACCTTCTGCACCTGGCCCATTTCCTTGCTCATGTCTATCTAACTGCCTACCACAACCCTACCCCATATATCCAAAAAGTTATCATTTCAATATGCAATCAATATTTTATATAGATCACAATTTGGACTTGGCATATTGCCAAGTGTTCAATAGTTGCCTTTGGCAACTGTTGGCTCTCAAATTGGACAGTGCAGGATAGAGATATACTTGATATTGAAATAAACCAGTTTACAACTTAGAGACCCATTATGCTCTCACCAGGGTCCTGATCTTGGAACTTCTTCCTTAGATGTGAAAACTACCTCCATGTTAGGTGTGATCAAATGATCAAATCAATATCCCTTCCCCTCAGAAACTGACCTTTAGATCATTTCACAACCGATATTCCCTTTCTCTGAGACCACATTCCATTTGCTAAGACCAGTAACTTTCCCCTCAGGACTTGCCCAGGATCCGGACCTGCCCAGAGAATTCCCCACCAAAAAAGCCCACTTGGGGGCCTTTAAAACCTGTGACTCCCCAGTCCCTGGGTGCTGACGCCATTTGGGGGCTCAACCCATCTGGTTTCCAGATGACATAATAAATTTATAATTTTTTTTTATCACTTTCGGCCTTGTGTGTACCTCCTTCGACACTCTTCAGGAACCCCAATTCTGTGGTGGCCCAGTGAACCTGCATTCTGTGGTTTCTCAGCATCCTGGGGTCCACTACTATGTCTGGATATTCAAAATTATAGAAATAATAATAGAAGCTGCCATGTCTTGACTACTGACATTTGATCATCAGGACTACCGCAGGAGGTGTGGTTATTATCCCCATTTAACAGGTAGGAAACTGAGGCTGAGAGGAGTAGTCATAAGCCTAAGGTCAGAGTGACAAAGACTGGATACTAAGGAAGGGCCAAGAAAGGCAATAGTCAGGATTAAAAGCAGGGACCTGGGGCTGCCCCTGACTTTGTTTCCCAACCTGTAACCTACATTAACAATATACTCCCCAGGAGTTTCTGCCCACAGGGCCGCTGGCAGTGTGTGGGTTTCTGACTTAGTGCAGGAAAGATTTCATAATATGAGTCCAGGCGATTTTTAGAAGATGTTTTTTAAAGCTGGGGACAGTGAGACAAGGAAGGGTCTAGGACAGAAGAAGCAACAGGAGAGAGACCAGGTGGGGAAATGGGCCTGGGCGGGGCTGCTTTGGCTCACTAAGAAGTCAGAGAAAAGGGGGCCTTGGAGACAGGTGCAGGGTGTTAGCCCAGGACGAGCTGCCGCTGCCCATTGCTCCGTGGTTGCAAGTCTCATGGGCTCCCATAGGGGTTACCGTTAGGAGATGCCTGCCTGTGGGGGAAGGGGAGGAGGGAGGGAAAGGTACAGGCATGCTCCTGGGAGGGAGAGGGCACTGGGACCTTTATTTTGAGGCTGGGAGTTTAGGGGAGTTCTTAGAGGAGGATCTCAATAAAATATTCATCAGCTTTATGCTGATGTACCAAAATAAGATTTTTTCCCTTCATCTTTTTTTATTTTTATTTTTTATTGATTTTGGAGAGGGAGAGAGAATGATGAGAGAATCATAGATGGGTTTCCTCTTGCACGCCTCCTACTGAGGATTGAGCCTTCAACCCGGGCATGTGCCCTTGACCGAAATCGAAACCGGAACCCTTAAGTCTGCAGGCCGACGCTCTAGCCACTGAGCCAAACTGGCTAGGGCTCTTCAACTGTTCTTGAGTGTGGTTTGCACAAATGGCACTAATTACATTGCTGCTATCTGTCTCCCTGAGTAACATGATTTAAGCTATTTACCCTCTGGTTGGGGAGGAGAAGTGCAAACCATTTATTAAGTGCCCTTGGTTTAGAGAAGACAGGATTTACTAGATGACTGCAGACTGCTTGGTTAACTATGTCTCAGTTCCCCTGTTCCACTTGCCCTGGTTTACTAGCCTAGCTCAAGCCACATCAAAGAGCAAAGACCGAAAGTTCCAGATTTGGAAACCTGCTTTCCAAAGGGAACCGAGCTGGAGAACCAGGACTTACAAAATAAATGTATGTCCTCCCCAGGGCGGGCCTTCTTAGTTGTAATTTTACACCGAGGTCCACACCCTGCCAGAAAGGAAAAAAAGCAAAATACAAATGAAAATACTTGCTCTTCTTCCACCCCCTAGGGGAAGAGGTGCTGGTTCTCTCAGCAGCTCCCTCCCTGGAGAGGTGAAAGGGCACCCTTTACCCCCAACCCCACTGCAAAAGTCCCTGGACCATGTGGGTGGGGTCCTGGGAGAAAGCCCCTTCCAGCAAGAAGAGGGCTGGGACAGCAGGCCTCGCCCGAAGCCCCGAAGCGTTGGCCTAAAACAATGGAACTTTGAAGGCCCAGGGACCCACCAGCCAACCCAGCCCTGAGAGGAGGTGGGGCCTGTGGGAATGCAGGCTGCAGGGAGAAGACACAGACCTCCCCCCCTTCTCCCACTCACCCACTGCTGGGGTGGGGCTCAGAATGGGCTTGCAGCGGTTTTATCCATATTATCTCCTTTGATCCCACAACTGCAGTCAATGACCACTTCCTGGAGTCAGGCCCTGAGCTAAGCATCACATGTCCATGAGTGATCCTTTTAAATCTGTAGAACACTGTGAACGTGGTGCTCTTATTATCATCCCCATCTTACAAGCAGGGAAACTGAGGCTGCAAAAGAAAATCAAGTCACTTACTCAGGGTCCCTTTGGTATTAGTGTCAGAGTCTGGATTCAAACCCTGGTCCAGAGGCCAGTTCTGAGTCTCTAAGCTCTCAGTCCCTCAGAGCCCACAGCCCTGACTGCCAGAAACACAGTTTGCCTGGCAATGGTGAAGGAATGAAGGCGGTGACCACCATTCACAGATGTCTGTGTGTTGTTCACTCAGTAAGGGGAATGGGGGAGACAGAGCTGGCTAAGGGCCTTGACTTCCTCCCTCTGGGCCTTCCCAGCCCAAGGTGGAACCCAGGGCCAGAGCCTGCCCCAGAACCTTCCTGTCTTTCTGGAATCACACACACACACACACACACACACACACACACACACACACACACACACACACACTAATTTGCAAGGGACTGGGCTCTCTTCCTCCACGCAGTCTGACTTTGGCTTCTTTGGAAGATTAAGTGTGGGTCTGGTTTGTTTTTTTAAAGTGCAGACAAATGCCACAGAGCACTTTTCTGCTAAGGAAAACCCTGTCTAGCCACTGCTCACCTGCAAACCAGTCTGCCTTCCAACTGGAACAGAACTGGCCCTTTGTGGCCGGCTACACAGCTGACAAAGCCCTTTCCATCCTTATCTCGCCTATTCCCCCTGCTGTGCTCTCCATCCAGGGTTACTATTCTTATTCTCAGAGGCTCAAGGACAGGGGCGGATTGTCTTCATCCCCAGGATCTCATGGAGGGAAGGCAGTTGTGACCACTCGCTGGCAGCTCTGCAAGGGTGAGTGACCTGCTCCCTGTCACACAGTGCCCGGGTCCGAGCTCAGTGCCTGTCTTCTGACTCTAGCACCTGCCTCTGTTGCTCCTCTGATATTCAAGGCAGCACTGTTTCTACCAGCACAAATGCCCCTCGCTGGTGGGTCCCTCTCGTGCACGCCGGCCTTGCTCTTCTGAGTGTGGTCCCACCAGCAGCTGGGGCAGCACCTGGGCTGTGCAGAATCTTGGGCATCGCCCAGACCTGCTCAATCAGAAGCTGTGGTTTAACAAGATCCTCAGGGTGATGGAGGGCTCATTCAAGTGGTAAGTTCTGTATCTTTAAAAAGAATGTGATGGATCTACTACCGGTTAATAATGGGGGGTTTTGTAATCAAAGAAAAACAATAATTTCAAGAGAAACATCAAACGTGCTTTATTCAAAGTAATGTCCATCGCTAGCTACACATTTCCCTATCTTTCAGGTAATTTATGGATACTGTCCCAATAGAATTTTTCTTGTTTTGAGGCAAACCATTCAGAGACCCAATTTTTCACTTCTTCGTACATTTTGAAGTGCTGCTCAGAAAGTGCGTGTGCCATCGATCGGAATAAGTGGTAATCTGAAGGAGCAAGGTCTGGTGAATATGGTGCGTGGGTTAATACTTCCCAGGCAAGATCTTTTAACATGTCTTTAACTGGTTTTAAAGTGTGTGATGGTGCCTCATCATGAAGCAAAATTACTTTGCCATGTCTTCTGGCACATTCTGGTCATTTCACGATCAAAGTATGGTTCAAATTGATTATGTGTTGTCAGTAGCGATCAGTATTAATGGTTTCACCTGGTTTTACACCATACCTTCCTGATCCCACCAAATGCTGAGCATTGTCTTCTTTCCAAAGCAATTTGGCCTTGCAGTCGATGTTGATGGTTGACCTGGATCAACCCATGATTTTGTGCATTTGAGATTCTCAAAATAAATGCACTTTTCATCGCCAGTCACAATTCGATGCCAAAAAGACTTATGTGCCATTGAAGCAACATTTTACTGATGACTTTTTGGTTTTCCACTTGTCTTTCATTCAGTTGATGTGGCACCCATTTTCCTTCCTTAAAAATCTTTCCCATTGCTTGTAAACGATCAGAAATTGTTTGCTGAGCAACGTTTAATCTTTCTACAAGTTGTTTTTGAGTTTGACATGCATCTTCATCCAATAATGCTTGTAATTGTTGGTCTTCAAACTTTTTTGGTTGAACTGGACGTTCTTTGTCTTTCATGTCAAAATCATCACTTTTAAAGCAATTAAACCAGCGTTCACGAGTATCTTGAGATGGAGCATGTTCACCATAAACTTCCCGAAGTATATGATAACTTTTCCTTCGAAATAAAGTAATGAATTAAAACTTCTCACAAATGCTCTTTTTATTGGCACGAAATTCGACATTTTTAAGCGTAAAAATATCTATGATGTTAACACCTTCAGTAAATTTGACATATGAAGTTTTGAAGCTTGCTGTCAATACAACAAAATAGCATACATATCAAATGGCATATATATCAACATATGTGTAACTCCATCTATTGAAAAAAAAAATCCGCATTATTAACTGGTACACTAGTACATAGACTGATGTGGAAAGATCTTGGAATTTATTGCTAAGTGTGTGTGTGTGGAGTGGGGGGAAGCAAGCTACAGACCAACATGAATTTGTATGATCCAATTTGTATGCACATGTTTAAAATACCAGTAACACTAATCTGCGTTAATACTGTACATGCACCACGCTGACCGCCAGGCAGCCTACCAGGCGCCGGTCTAGAAGGGGAGCTCAGACAGCACTGAACTAAACACGAGGTTAGTTTCTTAGGCTTCCACACAGGACAGACCCGTGAGCAGAGGCAAAGAGCGTCCTCTGGGAGAAATTGGAACGTTCTCTTCCCCAGCCCTGGGGGCAGCTCTGGCCTGTGCCACCAAGCCAGAGTCCAGCTAGGAGACAATTCTCTTGGGTCTTTGGTCATGCCAGCTTCGTCCTTGGTCCCTGCTGCTCCAGGACCTAGCGTTTTGTTAGTGTGACACCCAATCCTATGCCCTTTATTTCAGCCCAAAAAAGCTTGAACAACTACGATTCCAGGACCATTCCAAAGAAGTTAAGAGGTCAGGTTTCATTCGGTGCATGTAATAAATCCTTTATTTTGAAAAGAAAGAAGAATGATATATTTTATTAACAGAAAACCAGTTTTTCCACAGCCTGCCTAAGTAAATTTTGAACAACTGTTTTTGCAATATCAGGTTGAGGGCATGCCAGATTATTAGCCTGCCCAGGGCACCTCAGAGCCTCGGTCTGATTCTGTGTGTGGACAAGAAAACAAAGGAACCCTGCAAGATTTATAGTAAACAATGAAGCCAGCCAGTCAGTAGGAGGTAGAATTATAAGAACTTTTACTTTCTACCTTAAGGACTTTTCTTTCTGTCTTAAATGTTTAATGTTGTTGAACATACACTGTTGGTGGGGATATAAAATGGCATACCCGCTACGGAAAGCAGTTCTTTAGAAAGTTAAACATATACCTACCATATGATCCAGCCAGTCCACTCCTAACTAATTACCCAAGGGAAATAAAACATGTGTGTATAAAAGACTTGCACTTGGATACTCATACCAGCTTGATTTGTAACTGCCCGAAATGGGTAATGACCCAGAGGCCCATGAGCAGGTGAATGGGTGCACAAACCGGTACAGCCAGACTAGGCACGAGTTTGCACTCATCAGTAAAAAGGAAGGGCCTACTGAGATACCCAGCAACAGCTACATCTCAAAATGATCATGCTAAGTGAGCAGAGCTAGACAGAAAAAGAATACATACTGCATGGCTCCATTTATATACAACTCTAGGAAATGCAAACTAGAGTGAGAGAAAGCAGACCCTCGTATACCTAGGGATGTCGAGGGTAGGGAGGGAAGGAGCACAAAAGGGTCTGAGGAAACTTTTTTTTAAAATATATTTTTTATTGTTGATAGTATTCCGATATCTCCCATTTTCCCCTCCCTCCCTCCCCTCCTCCCAGCCTCTACCCACCCACCCAGGCCTTCACCACCCTATTACTGCCTGTGTCCGTGGGCTATGCATAGAAGTATATGAGTTCTTTGGTTTATCGCTTCTTGTCCCCACTGAGGAAACTTTCTGGAGTGATTCTTATGTTCCCCATTTTTTTTGTTTTAAAACAGAACATGATTATATTTAATACACAAGTTTGATACAACCAAAATGTTCCCCATTTTTATTGTAGTAATGGTTTCATGATTATGTGTGTGTGTGTAAAAAAATCAAATTATACACTTTAAATATATGCAGTCTACTGTAAGTCTATCATACCAGAGGGAAGGAAGGAAGGAAGGAAGGAAGGAAGGAAGGAAGGAAGGAAGGAAGGAAGGGAGGGAAGTCTCTTCTATGGGTAGAAAAAAGCAATAAGGATAAATTCAAAAGCACACCCACATGAATATGTGTGCTCTTTGACGACATCACGTTTGTCTTCTAAACCTCCTAGTATCCCCTTCTCACGCTGCAGAGAACAACTGCACCAAATGTGTTCTTTCACTCAGCTTATTTAGGAGTCTCTGCTTCTTTCTTTCCTCGTGTCCCCCACCCAGTGAACGAAGTGGGATCCTGCTGAAAGGGAGTCAGATAAGGTTTCCTTACCACCCTTGCTCCATGGTGGCCCAGCCTCTCCCCATGGAGGTTACAGGCTGTGAGGAATGTGATGACATGTTTACTTTGGAGCAGACTTTGGCCAGTAAATACACTCTCAACTCGGACCAGAATCAGCCCCTGACAGCGATAGGCCCTTCCAAAATAGCTGGAGTCGGTCCTCCCTGCAAATGATCCGTGTGGGTCTTCAATAGTGTGTGTCGGGGGAGAGAGGGGTAGTGTAACGGAGCCGTGTTCCTTGGTAACCCTGACGCCCAAACTGGAGAACAGCTGGCTCCAGAAGCTCATAGAGAAGTAACCTGAGAGCAAGCAGAACCTGGTTGGCCAAACTCATGGGGTCTGGGAGGGTCGCTGTTCTCCAAGGGTGAAAGGTTTGGTTTTTCCTCTCACTTCTGGCGGCCTAGACAGTTGGCCAGTCGTGTGATCCCAAGTTGGTTAGCACCAGAGGGAGTGCACTGCACCAGATAGCTTTTCAGAAGGCAAACCTTCTCTAGTACGGTACTAACACCGGTAGTCATAACCACCACCACCCCATGCACGTCTTTTGCCACACCGAATCCTCACACACCTCTGTGAGGCGGGAACTGAGGCCCAGAGGGGTTAAGCACCAGCCCGTTAGTAGGTCTGACTCTGAAGCCCCAGCTCTGAACCACAGCCCCACACTCCTCCCAGGAAACCAGGGGGAGACCAGGCATGGCACAGATTCCGGACTCAGATCCAGGTTCAAATCCCCGTCCTGTCGTTGATGAGCTGTATGGGAATTGTAACCTTCCCACCCTCCCTACGCGACTGACTCCCTATCCTCCTTTTCTGCCTTATTTTTTGCTTGGCACATATCACCTAGATACAGAATGTAACTCATTTATCTTATTTACTTCCTAAGTAATTCATGGAGACACCACTGCCTAGAGCATGCCTGGCATAAAGCAGGTGCTCAGTAAATATTTGATGTTGAAAGAATGAACCCTTGCTTCAGGTTTTAGATTGGACTTCAGGTTCTGCTTCTCTTTAGTCTTGTAGCATTAAGTTATTCAACTTCCAGGAGCTTCGTTTTCCCCAGTGGTTGAAAAAGAGCAATAGTACTTGTGCTCCCCATGGCACTGTGAGCCAGGGGACAGGTAAAGCCAGCCGTGAGAAAGAGTCACCTCCAAACACTCCGGGACCAGTTACTGAGCGTCTGCTCCATGGGGTTGGGGTGCAAACAGACATCAGGAAGCCCCCGCGACCTAGCTGAGCAGACAGACGTGTCAACAAATACTTACAACCTGCTTGGGTCACAACTCTGATCTGTAGTCATCATTTATCAAGTTAAGCACCTTGATTAATTGTCTCATGTAACTATGTATTAGGTACCACCATCCGCCCCATTTTTTAGACAAGGAAACTGTTGTTAGGAGTTAAGGAACAATTATTCCACACCTCAGTATATACCCAAGAAAACATGTGCACACAGAAACTTGTATGCGAATGTTTATACATTATTCATATTAGCCAAAAGCAGAAATGACTCAAACGTCCATCAGTGGGTGAACGGTTAAACAAAATGTGAAACACACACGCAGCGGAATATTATTCAGCCATAAAAAGGCGTGAAATACTGACACATGCTGCAGTTTGGATGGGCCCTGGAAATGTGTTAAGTGAAAGCCAGACACAAAAGATACATACTGTACCCTTAAGTGAACGGCACAGCCACAGAGGAGACCCACAGAGACAGAAAGCAGACTAGAGGCTAGCTACCCGGGAGCGGGGCAGCGAGCGACAACGTGATGGGTACGAGGTGTTTTGGGATGTGATGACAAAGTTTTGAAACTAGGGGGAACTGGTTTTTGCCCAGCATTGTGAATACATTAAATACCACTGAATTGTACACTTTAAAATGGCTCATTGTATGTTGTATGAATGTCACCTCAATGAAAAAGAAACAAGGGCTGGCATTGTACGTGGCGAAGGCTGGGGCCAGGACCTGAACCCGGGCCGTGGCTCAGTCTGTGACCCTAACAACTGCCATTCTAAGCTTCAGCATTGTGTTTTCAGTTCCGGAACTTGCACTTGCTTCTTCTTCTTCTTCCCCCTCCTCCTCCTCCTCCTCCTCCTCCTCCTCCTCCTCCTCCTCCTCCTCCTCCTCCTCTTCTTCTTCTTCTTCTTCTTTCTTTTAATATATTTTTATTGATTTCAGAGAGGAAAGGAGAGGGAGAGATAGAAACATCAATGATGAGAAATAATCAATGATTGGCTGCCTCCTGCACGCCCCACACTGGAATCAAGCCCTCAACCCGGGCATGTGCCCTGACCGGGAATTGAACCATGACCTCCTGGTTCATAGGTCCATCCTTAACTACTGAGCCACACTGGCCAGACCACTTGCTTCTTTTTTATGGTTTTTTTGTTATCTAATTTCCTGAACGTGTTCATCAGTTACTAGAGTCACGCCTCAAGCCTGAGGATTTATCAAAGAACCACCACCATGGTGGGGCCTGCGCTCTGATTTTTGTCCCTCAGACCTTGAGACACCAAAGCTCTGGAGCTTCTCGGTCCCTCTGCCACCGCAGCCAGCATGCCTGAGGGGAAAAGGAGCTCCCCATTCCAGGCTTACCTTCCTGGGCCATTTCTAGGTGTCCTTGGTGGGAGGGTCCACCTGGTACTCACTCACCTGCCAGAGCGAGAGCAGGAAGCACCGGCCGCCCCCTCACCGCCTATCCACCGGCCGCTGCTCTTCAGCCAGCGTGGGCAAAGACTTCAAACTAAAAAGCAAACAGGGACTTAGGTGAAATTGCAGTTTTCAGAGTTGTGTTATTTATTTACTTATTTGGGGGAATATTTCCCTCTAGTTCATTCCAAGAAATACTATACAATACAACTTCTGAAGGGCATGAATGGTAAACACTGCCAGCTACTGAAAGGGCTTACTGTCTTAGGCGTGTTACATGTATTGAGTCACTTAGTCATCAGAAAAAGCCCTCGGGCAGGTGTTGGCACCTCCACTGCCATGGCTGAAGGCACCAAGGTCCAGAGAGGAAGGACACTGGACACACACCACGTGCACCGTGGAGCAGTCACAGGCCCCGGCCTGGCCACACATTTTTCTTGGTGACCCAAGAGCAAGGTATGAGTACGTTTAAGGAATCTGAGTGTCCAGGCCTCAGACGCAAGAAAGCTAGAAAAAAATTGCCAACACCAGCTAGAATGTGGCTGAAGAGCAGCAAGCAATGTTTGGGGGGTAGAGTCCTGAGTTGGGCCTGGTGGGCCCCAGCTTTGAGGACAGGTAACTTTTTTTATTTTTTTTATTGGTAAATGATTTTTCTCTTTTGGTAAAATTAAATAATTAATATACAAAACAAAGTATATTTTGCAGGGAATGCAAAAAACAAAAAATTAAGTATGTGAATGAGCGTTTGCAGAAGCTTTTTTGAAGAGATAAGGAAATCTTTACCTGGAATATGTTTTTATTCCCATAGGACAAACCACATCTTTCTCCAAGATGAAAAAGTCTAATGTAATCAACCTGTGTCCAGAGGTTGACTGGGCATTGGCCTCTACTCTTTTTTTCTTTTTTTAATTTAATAAATCTTTATTGTTCAGATTATTACAATTGTTTCTCCTTTTTCCCCTCATAGCTCCCCTCCACCCGGTTCCCACCCCACCCTCTGCCCTTACCTCCCCGACACTGTCCTCATCCATAGGTGTATGATTTTTGTCCAGTCTCTTCCTGCACCCCCCCATACCGCTTCCCCCCCTGAGAATTACCAGTCCACTCCCTTTCTATGTCCCTGATTCTATTATATTCACCAGTTTATTCTGTTCCTCCGGTTTTTAATTCACTTGATTTTTAAGTTCACTTGTTGATAGATATGTATTTGTTGTTCATAATTTTTATCTTTACTTTTTTTCTTCTTCCTCTTCTTTAAGAATACCTTTCAGCATTTCATATAATACTGGTTTGGTGGTGATGAACTCCTTTAGCTTTTTCTTATCTGTGAAGCTCTTTATCTGACCTTCCATTCTGAATGATAGCTTTGCTGGGTAGAGTAATCTTGGTTGCAGGTTCTTGCTATTCATCACTTTGAAAATTTCTTGCCACTCCCGTCTGGCCTGCATAGTTTCTGTTGAGAAATCAGCTGACAGTCGTATGGGTGCTCCCTTGTAGGTAATTAACTGTTTTTCTCTTGCTGCTTTTAATATTCTCTCTTTGTCTTTTGCCCTTGGCATTTTAATTATGATGTGTCTTGGTGTGGTCCTCTTTGGATTCCTTTTGTTTGGGGTTCTGTGTGCTTCCTGGACTTGTAAGTCTATTTCTTTCACTAGGTGGGGGAAGTTTTCGGTCATTATTTCTTCAAATAGGTTTTCAGTATCTTGCTCTCTCTCTTCTTCTGGCACCCCCATAATTCTGATGTTGGTACGCTTGAAGTTGTCCCAGAGTCTTCTTACACTATCTTCAACTTTTTGGATTCTTTTTTCTTTTTGCTTTTCTGGTTGAGTGTTTTTTGCTTCTTTGTATTTCAAATCTTTGACTTGATTCTTACGGTCCTGCAGTCTGCTGTTAGGTCTCTGTATAATATTTTTTATTTCAGTCAGTGTATGCTTAATTTCTAGTTGGTCCTTTTTCATATCTTTGAGGGTCTCGCTAAATTTATCAGCCTTTTCTAGGATATTCTTGAAAAGCCTTATAACCGTGGTTTTGAATTCTATATCCAGTCGTTTGTTTTCCTCCATTTCTTTTGTTTGTGCTCTGTTTCTTTGTCTCTGCATTTTTGCTGCTTCCCTGAGTTGGTAGGGTAGCTTTGTGTTCTAGGTTTCCTATATGGTCCAGTGGGTCGGCCTCCCCAGTTAACCTGAGGTGGACACTCTTGGTGCACCCCTTTGTGGACTGTGTGTAGCAGGGAGCCTCAAACTATGGCCTGCGGGCCACATGTGGCCCACCGAGGACATTTATCCAGCCCGCTGGGTGCCGCTGCCTGTCCTGCTTAGCAGCCGACTCGTCCCGGGCCCGCAGTGCACATAGGAATTTGTTCATAGTTGTTTTTTTTTAAACTATAGTCCGGCCGTCCAGCGGTCTGAGGGACAGTGAACTGGCCCCGTTTAAAAAGTTTGAGGACCCCTGGTGTACAGCCTTGTTGTAATTAAGTCTTGATTGTTGTTGGTATCACTGGGAGGAATTGACCTCCAGGCCAGTTGGCTGTGAGGATTAGCTGTGTCTACACTGGGAGAAGTTTGGTGCTGGAGACAGCCTTATAGGATCAAACTTGCAAAATTGCAAAAGCCTCTGTGTTCAGCTTGGATGGGGCGGAGCCTCAGGGCGGAGCAGACAGTCTTGGCTTCCCGTCAACCCTGCCCTTGCGCACACGCCTCCAGACCTCTGCCTTCCGCGGCTCCCCTGAGTTTCTGCCTGACAGTCCAGATTCCCCCCGTAAGAGCGTGGGTCCCCAGGGGCTCGCCCGGAACTGGGGTTCAGTGCAGTCAGGAGCTTCCGACTCCCTTCTGCTAGGGAAAGCCTGCGGCAACCTCCGCATTCAGTCTTCTCTGTGAGCACTCACGCGCACGTGCACACCTCCAGACCCCTGCCCGCCGTGGCTCCCCTGAGTCTTCAAGTCTCCATGTGCCTTTCTCTCTACCTGACAGTCCAGACTCCCCCTGTATGAGCCTAGGTCCACGGGGTTTTGCCCGGAACTGGGGTTCAGTGCAGTTGGAACTGGGGTTCAGTGCAGTCGGGGGCTTCCTTCCCTCTCCCGCCTGAGAAAGTCAGCCAGGCACTCAGCTGCCCTTCCTCTCTGCGCGTGTGTCTCCGTACCTCAGCCCTTTGCTGTTCCTTCTCCGTGAGCTTTCCTCTTTCCTTCTAGTTGTAGAATTTCCACTCAGCCAGCCTTCCTGTGGTTCTGGATGATGTCCGTTCTGTCTTTTAGTTGTAGTTTTGATATTGTTGTGCGAGGCAGCAGTTTAGGTGTTTACCTATGCCTCCATCTTGGTTTCTCCTGAGGACAGGTAACTTAACCTCTGTGGCCTTAGTGTCTTCATCTGTTAAATGGGACTGGTAAAAGCACACTTATCCTTCAGCTGTTTCTAGGACTCTAGCCCTCAACCCCATTTCCTAGTTCTGCTCTCCAAGTGGAACCTGAATCTTCCCTGGTGGAAGGAGAAGGGGGGTGAGGGGGAGGGAGGTCGGGATTCAGCTGCTGGGTTGTGTGGACACCTGCCCTGAGCAGAGCCTCCTCCTTCTTTGGAAAGAGCCCAGATTTGGATGCCAGACCCTGCAGTGAAGGATGGAGGGAGGGTGCTTTCCCAGGCCACTGAGGAATCCCTGCAGGTCCTACAGGGAACTGAGGCCCTTACCACACATTCGCTCCCAAACTTAAAGGGCTCTGGAGAGAGCCAGAGACCCCAAGGCTCATTCATACTCAACACGTGCTCACTGAGCACACTTCTAGCGATCAGGACTCCCTGGTTGCCAGTGACAGAAACCCAGCTAAAACTCCTGAAGCAAAAAGGAGAAGGATATTCTCTGTAACCAGACAGCCCAAGTGGTGGGGTGGCTCAGGCTTCCTGGATTCGGGAGCCTAGGGGACACTATCCAGACCTGCCTCCCTCCACCCAGGCTCTGCCTTCCCCTCCGCTGGCTCCCCTCTGAGGCCCACCCCCCACTACTCCAAGCTGAGCTCCTCAGCAACCCCTCCAGGGAAGAGCTCCTCTTTCCAGAACTTCCAGCAGAAGTCCAGGCTGATGCTTGTTGGCTCTGGTGACCCTGACCCAGACCCCCAGTCAGGGGGTGTGGGCCTCACATTGGCCAGCCCTGGACAGCACGCTCACCCTACACAAGGGATGCGCCCAACCTCTTAGCTGCTGATATGGGAAGACATATGTGACAGATTTGCTGAGCCCTTCCTCTGTGCCAGACACTGTCCCCAGTGCCATGGGTGTATGTAAACCTCACAGCACTATGTGAGATGAGGTAAGTACCATGTGTTAGCCCCATCAGGCAGGTGAGGAAACTGGGCACAGAGAGGTCAAGTTACTTGCCCAGATCACACAGCTGGGAGATTGCAAGGCTGGGGCTTATGCCCACGCCTCACAGAGCCCACCCTCCTAACCCCTGTACCACACAGCTTCTATCCTTTCTCCCTCAACCCCCTCCTTGGGCCAGCCTGAGTCATTCCAGTTCCTCCAGTGATTGAGCTTTCTCTCACCTCCTGGCCTTTGAACTCCCACTCCCTCTATTCTGCACCTGCCCTTTCCCTGTCTCCCAGTTAACTCCTACTCACCTCCCAGCTTGGGCCCGGCCAGCTCCTGCTCAGGACGTTCTCCCTGACCCTTCAGACTGGGCGGAGCCCTTCTCCATGATCCCCCCCCCCCCCCCCCGCCCTGCACACCCCCACTCCCTGCCCACCGCATCCCTGTGATGGGTTGCAAGTGCCCTCTGCTTGATGATGTCCCCTGCCAGGGCTCAGCTCCAGGCCTCGGCACTGTTGTCAGGAACCACGCTATAAGTTAGGGACTCCAGTGCTGTGAGGTGGGGACTGTTCATTTTACAGACTCAGAGCTGGGGCTTGACGGTCAAGGTCTGTCCATGAGCCCACCCTCTAGCCAGCCTGAATTACTTTTGGTTCCTCAAACCGCTGTGTGAGCTCACCCCTGCCCTCTGCCCTCTGAGGCACAGATAGGTCAATTCACCTGGTCACACAGCAAGTTAGAGGTTGAACCACCTGGTTCAAGTGCAGGTCTCCTGGCTGGAGCCTTCACACATCACCCCTATTGTAGGCCGAACAGTGGCCCCTCAAGATGTCTACATGGAACTCGTGACTGTCACCTTCTACAGCAAACAGACTTTGTGATGTGATTAAACTAGGGGTGTTGAGATGGGGAGATTATCCTGGACTATCCAAATGGGCCTGATGTAACCACAGCCGTCCTTATGTGGGGTGCCCTCCTGTCTCTCAGAAATGACGATGGGCCCTACCTCATAGCACTGGCTGTCCTGTCCGAGGATTAAATGAGCCAAGACGTGTGAGGTGCTGAGCAGGGTGCTTGGTATACAGAAAGTGCTCGATAAACGCTGGCCATTAGGTACTGCCTTAGTTTGGGTTTCCTCGCAAGCAGACCCCCAATCCAGGATTCAAATGCACAGCATTTATTGGGAAGTGACCCCAGGAAGCACTGGCAGGGGAGGTGGGAGGAGAGACAGGCAGGGAAGGAAGCCCATAAAGGGCATGTTAATGAGGGGCTGCCTGGCCCTGAGGGAAGGAAGGGGGACCAGCCGTGGTATTACTATCAGGTCTACTGGGGAGGAGGGGCGGTTCATTAGTGGCCCTTCTGGTCTGCGGAGTGTGCAGGCAGTGTGTGGCATTGCGATGACTAAACAAGCTACTTCATGAAAAGCATTCACCTAGCAACCTCGTGACCAGAAAGTCATTGGGCAAAAGCACCCGGATGTTGGTATGACAGAGCCTGAAGGATGAGGGTGGGCACTGGGCGTGTGCCACAGACAGCACACAAGGCCATCGCCTCCTGGGAGCCTTGATCCTGGGGTCCAGGATCTGCTGATTATACCTAAAGTGGCAAGCCTAGGAGAGTGGCATCTCGCCTTGGAAATGGGCAGGCCCAGGACTGAGGCCTGAGCCTTCTGGACCCCTCTGTGCAGTTAGGAGAGACTCTTGCCCAATTCCATTTACTTTCTCCAGAATGCATCTAGGTGCTGCCTAGGACAGGCTGGAGTGCAAACGTTAACAGATCCCCAGGTCCTGCAGGTCTGGGCTGCAGGTGGCTGAAAGGCCGGCTTGGCAGCCCAGGGCCCTAGAGGCTGATAGGAAGGTGATGTCTGTGGGCTTGACTCTCCTGGTGGGAGTCAAGCAGCCAGAACATCAGTCACATCCCTGCTTCCTCCAGGGAATCAGAGGGCCATGCAGGGCCTGGGAAGGAAGGGGCGGTGAAATGGTGAGGGCAGGGAAGAAGATGACCTTTTAAAAGAACATAAGCCCTAGCTGATTTTGCTCAGTGGATAGAGCGTCAGCCTGCAGACTAAAGGGTCCCAGGTTCTATTCCAGTGAAGGGCACATGCCTGGGTTGCAGGCTTGATCCCCAGTAGGGGATGTGAAGAAAGCAGATGATCAGTGATTCTCTCTCATCATTGATGTTTCTCTCTCTCCCTTCCTTTCTGAAATCAATGAAGATGTATTTAAAAAAAAACATGAGCATCCGAGCCACTGTGGCTATGTGGTTAGAGCATTGGCTCTGCACCAAAGGGTCGCAGGTTCGATTCCAGGTCAAAGGCACACACTTGGATTGCAGGTTCAATCCCCAGCCCATGTGCAGGGGGCAACCAATCAATGTGTCTCTCTCACATCTATGTTTCTCTCTCTCTCTCTCTCTCTCTCTCTCTCTCTCTCTCTCTCTCTCTCTCTCTCTCTCTCCCTTCCTCCCTCCCTCCCTTCCTCCCACTTTCTCTAAAAATCAATGGAAAAATATCTTCGGGTGAGGGTTAACAAAAAAAAAAAAAAAAGAAAGAAAGAAAGAAAAAAGAACATGAGACATGAGGCCGTATAGTGGAAGGCAAGGCTGCTGCAGCTTTCTGAGATATTTCGGGCATGAACTATGCCCAGATTGTGGGCAGGACACAGAAAGGAAAATGGAGAGAAGTCCTGAGAGATGGGGAAAGGCCAGCAACTCTGCAGCAGCTGCAAGTTGAGGCCTCAACTGCATCTCCCCCCTGCAGCTGGTTCCTACTTCAGGGCACCAGGAGGCAGCTCAGGGTAGGGACCGGGGACCATGGGAACAGGGTTGGTTTGAACACCCGGCCAGAGCTCTGGGACACTGCACCCCCAGCCTCTTCCCAGTCCTTTGCTCTCAACCTGGAGGAGCCCAGCTAACAGAGTGTGGCCAGCTGCTCAGAGCCTGGGATTTGGGAGACCATGACCTCATTTGAAGTTCCAAAAAGAAGCCTTTTGGGAGGTGCTGCTCCAACCCTGGGACCCCCACCCCCAGTTCCTGATCTGTAGATATGACCTCATCTGTCCTCTGAGAGCAGAAGAGAACTCGGTGTTACCTGTTAGCCTTCCTGCTCCAGGAAAACCTACAGTCAGGAGCCAGGCAGCCTGGGTTCTGACTCCAGCTCTGCCATTCAGCAGCTGTGTGAAGGGGCCCGTGTCCATTTCAGCCACAGCTTTATCCCTGCACCTGGCACAGGGCCAGCCAAACAATAAACGAAAGAATAAAGAAAACAAGTGGACGGGTGGTTTGATGGGTGGATGGATGGGTGGGTAAATACATAGACGGATGGATAAATAAAGGAAGGATGGATAAATGGATGAATAAACACGTGCCAGGCTGAAGGGCGACACTTTATCCCTCAGGCTATGGGTAACCCTTCAGGCAGGCATCACAAGTGTGTGACCTGAAGCATCTGCATCCTGTCCCTGCCCTGGGTGGGGTGTTTGCTCTATGCTTACTTCCGCGATGCAGTGAACTGCAAACACCCTCAATCCACAGAGACAGCTTAGAAAGTCAGACAGCCCTTACCTCCCTGACCAGGAAAAGAACGCAGGGTCTGGCTGCCCACCCATGGCTGGTTCAGGGTCCTCAAGACTGAGTTCCCCGAAAGCTCACAGCCTCCTCTTTTTGTTTGCCTTTTATACTATGTGGCAAAGCATTATACTCAAGTCTTCCATTCCTCTCAGGGATTTACAGCTTCCTGTGACCTCTTCTGAACGTCATCCTCCTGGAAAACAGCGTCCACCCAGTAGAGATCATATGCACTCTGCACTCGATTTTTATTTGACATATTACTTTTCATGATACGAGATAGTATTTATTTGAGTAACTGCTAGTGGCTGTGTCCAGGCCTTTGCTGTTTAATTGTGTAATTTACTTTACCATTCATCATGGTCAGACAACTGGGTGGTTTATACATCTCAGTAGCCTAAGCAACCCTGTGGTTGGGTGCAGAACAGTGTGGCCAGCGTGCTACCTTTGTGTAAAAAAGGTAGAGAAAAAATATATATATATATATATATTTGCCTGTCTGTGCATAAAACACCTCTGGAAGGAGTCTGAGAAAATGGTAATTTTCAAGGACACAGATCGGGGGAGGCTTTCACCTGTTCCTTTGCCTTTTAAAAACAGAGCATAGATTTTTCTTTTCTAAGTTAATTAAATTAACATTTCAAAAATTAAGGTTCCTCCCGGAGGTGGAGCCTAGTTCCCGCCCTCCCCACTTGAGGGTGGCTTAGATTTATTGTCTCACTTGCAAAGGGTAGAGTTTGGCAAGTGAAAAATAGTAACTTCACAGCACAGCAGGGAAGCAAAACAGACACCACCTCAACCACAACTCAGTGAGCCTCACCGGTGGTGTCCTGTGGGTGTCACAGATGTGATAAGGGCGTTTTCTCTAAAACCTATAATCCGGTTTTATTAGGAGAAAGCCACCAAATTAACCCCGATTGGACAGCTTACAGGATACCTGCCAGTCCTCCTCAAGACGGCCCAGGAGAAACGGTCAGATTAGAGGAGAGACGTGACAACTAAATGACATGTGCTTCCTTCGACTGAGTCTTGGAACAGAAAGAGGACATGAGCGGCAAGACAGGTGAAATCCAAATCCAGTCGGGAGATTAGTGCCCGGCAATGTGCCAATGTCAGCTTCTTGGTTTGACGAATTCTCTACAATAATATAAATGTGAATAATGGGGACGCTAGGGGAGGCAGCTCTCCATGTTACCTTCACAGCTTTTCTGTAAATCTGAAGTGATTCCACAATAAAAAGTTCACTTAAAAAAAGGGTTCCTGCCCTAGTGGGTTTTCTCAGAGCTTAGAGCGTCAGCCTGCAGACTGAGAGTCCCGGCCTTGATTCTAGTCAAGGGCATGACCTCAGTTGCAGGCTCCATCTGTGGCCCCAGTCAGGGAGTGTGAGGGAGGCAACCGATTGATGTGTCTCTTTCACTTCAGTGTTTCTCTCTGCTTCCCCCCCTCCACTCTCTCTAAAAATCAATGGAGCCCGGGTGGCGTGGCTCAGTGGTTGAGCGACCACCTATGAACTCAGAGGTCTCGGTTGGATTCCCGGTGGCGGGGTGGATCCCCATTGTGCCGGGCGTGCAGAAGGCAGCCGATCAATGATTCTCTCTCATCATTGATGTTTCTATCTCTCTCTCCCTTCCTCTCTGAAATCAATAAAAAGAAAAAGAAAAAAAAATCAATGGAAAAGGTGTCCTCAGGTGAGGATTAACAGGAAAACAAACACAAAAAGGTTCCCCAAGTTTTAATGAGGAATACAATAAAACAGCAGCCCTCCTATAAACCTTTGAAATAAAAGTTTTTCTTTGGTCAGTGGCTCAGAAGCGCTGGGTGCGATGAGTCAGGGACGGATGCGGACACTCCCGGGCATTCCTCGGCCGTCCGGCGGGCGGAGGTCAGTTGGGCCTGGTGTTTGTCTGGGGTTGGGTGAGGCTGCTTCAGCATGAGAAATGGCTGTGGCGCTAGAAAGAACGTCAATTCCCTCAGCGCTGTGGTTTGCATCACGTGTGCACTCACTCTAGAAGGTGTCTGGGTTCTTTTCGGTGGAAATGGCTCAGACCCAGGGCGTCTAGAAGCCAGAGTTTTGGTGCCACCTTTGCTCCTGGCCAGCAAGGGGCCCGCTGGGATGGGGTGTTTCTGGGTCTCAGTGTGTCTGACTGTAACTTCTCTCTCATAAAGAACATTTGAAAGCACTTGGCCAATGTATGATCAGTTCAAACATGAAACCTCAAACTTTTCCATCGTGGGCCTAAGGGCAGGATAGAAGGTGAGAGGTTGAAGGTCAGGGGCAGGAATAGCCCAAAGCAGCCGTCCTCAAATATGCTTTGGGAGTGGTGTGGGGGGGAGGTGAATCTTAGGCTTTCGCTTAAAATTTTGAAAACGTGATGTTCCAGTCCACGCAGGGCATGCACGAAGGGCCAGATCAGCTTCCTGGCCCGCGGCCCTGGCTGGACAGGGTCCTGTGCTTAGAAGGGCCCAGCGTTTGATTTCACGCCCTGTTGTCAACGTCTTGCACCAGGGCCCACATCTTCCTTTTACACCAGGACCTGCACGTTCCGTAGCCAGTCCTGCTGATGGCACTCAGGGTGTGTACATGCGAGGCTGAGGGTGACTGGGATTTGCAGGGCAAGGAGGACGGAGTGGCTAGCGGGGCAGAGAGGCAGCGTGAAGCTGAGCCTCAGGAGAGCAGTTCCTAGGGAAGGCGTAGACTGGGAGGCAGGGTTTTCAGGAAGTCTGGCCACATTAGGAAACATGCCCTTTAAATTCCTAAGAAGCCATCAGTAACCCTTCCACGTCGGATGAGGGGGTGGATTTGGTTTGGAGGGACAGTGTGTCCACATCCTGCCGGGAGGAATGCTGGAAGCACGTCTTGGGTGTGCCCCGGCTGCCGGCTGCCATGTTGGGTGTGTTCACCCTGAGAGAACAAACCAATAAAGTGGGGCTAAAGGGCCCACTCTCTGTCCTTGATCCCTGTCCCAGGCTGAGTCCAAACAGAGGGTCTGTTATCTCCCTAAGTCTCCATATTCTGGGATTCTGAGGGGCAGGGACTACAGTTTCTAGTTGACAGCGCAAGCCTGTTGGGTCTCTGAGGAAGGGAAATCTGGCTACAGAGAAGAAGAGAGCTCAGATCCTGCCTGGGCCTCACTCAGCCTTTGCTTCGTGCCTGAACTCCACTTGGAGGCTGGCCAGCCCCCTCACCTGCCCTGACTTTATCCCTGGCCCTGCCCCTGGCTGAGGTCCCACAGGGCCCTGCCCAGCCCCACCTCCACACCTTTGCTCCCACCTGAAGCTACACCCCTCCCAGCGCACCGGTCCTCAGGGAGGCCAGGCCACCCTCCTGCAGGCCTTTCCAGCTTCTCGGTTCCGCTCTCTGCACACTCACAGCGCGCTGGATGCTGGCACGGTACCTGCCAGTCGGTCTCAGGTCTGTTGGTTTCGTGAGGGTTTATGTATCTGATGCCCACTTCTCCCACAGCCCCCATAAAAGTTCAGCGATGGCCCTTAAGTACAACTTAGTAGATGGCTCAGAGTGTGGGCTCTGAAGTCAGAGAGACCTGAGTTCAAATCCTGACTAGACAGTGTGATCTTGAACACCTTACCCAGAATTCCTGAGCCTCAGCTATAAGGTGAGAGTGGTGTCCTGGATCCATCGAGAGAACAGTGGCTGCCGATGCTGTCATTGTTATGACTGGGTATGGACAAGGGGCCTCTAACAGACCCAAAGGTGGTAATGGCCAACACAGACTTATGTTCCGGGCAGTGTTCTAAGAGCTTTATGTAGGAGTCAAAGCTGTGAGGCTGATACTATTATTTCCTCCATTTTTCAGAGGGAGAACAGATCCACAAATTATTAAGTGTTTTGCCCGGCATTAAAGTTAATGACAGGGAGCTGGGATTTTGAACCCAGGCACCCATTAGCTACACTAGTCCTCCACCACCACACAGCCCCTCCCTACCAACCCCCCCCCCCCCCCCCGCACCCCCAGCCTGGGCTGGGCCACTGCCCAGTTTCAATAACTTGCTCAGGGTCACAGAGTAGAATGTGGCAGAATGGGGACTCGAACCCAGGTGTGTGCTGCTCTCCTCCCCAAATGGAGGCAGACAGGTCCTTGGGACCCACTGGACTCTCCTTCTGTCTGGAAGTCAGGCCCTAAATCACAGCAGCCGACTTTGGGAGGCTGGAAGGGAGCTGGCCCACCACTCCCTGGCTCCAAGAATGTGATTAGGTCAGGGTGAGCCGCCCCCTCCAGCTCCTCCTACTTCCCCAGTCTCCCCTCCCCTTCCCCACCTTCCACCCCCCAGACTAGAAGAGGCAAACTCTAGGCCCTGGTTTCCAAAGAGCCTGGTTTTCCTGGAAGGCAGAACGAGGAGAGGGCAGGTTAACTTCCCAGCAAACAGCTGAGGGTGAGTCAGCCGGGCCTGGATAGGTGGTGTTCTGCCTCCAGTCAGGGGGCTGGACCAGATGACGCCATGAGATCCACCCCTCCTGGCCTGGCCACCTTAAGGCCTAACAGAGACGGGTGGTGGGGCATCCTCTCAATGTTTAGGGCCTGATACCCCCGAAGTTTGTTTTTTTTTTGCAGATTTCTCATGGCTATTCTGCTTCCATCGCTGTTCCAAATCCATCCAGCTGAATACCGTGTTCTACAGACAACTTCATTTGATTGGGTGTTTCATTTAAAAGGACAAATTGTTCGGAGGTGGATAGTGGTGATGGTTGCACAACAATGTGAACATACTTAATGCCACTGAACTACACTCAGAAAAGGTTAGAGGAGTAAATTTTAAAAAGACAAAAAAACAAAACAAAATAAAAGTACTTACTAGAGATAGGTCAGCAGTTTTGCTCTGAGCTTCCTAGCAAGCAAGGCAAAGAAGGAAACTTTGTTTATTCCTTTAACACATACTTATTGGGTGTTTATTATGTTCCCAGCACTGGACTAGGATACAGTAGAGAACAAGACAGATATGGTCCTGCTCTATTGGGATTTATATTTTAGTGAGAGGGAGACAGATAATAAATCCTCAAGAGTCTAGACAGTGGTTCATGCTAAGAAGAATAGAAAACACTTATAACAGACTTGGTGGGGCTGGCTTAGCAGGGATGATTAGGGAAGTTGATGAGACATACAGTTGTTTGAATTGTGGCTCCAAAACATATGTCCCTCAGCAATCACAGAATGTGACCTTATTTGGAATAAGGGTTATTATAGATGTAATTAAGGTAAAGACCTCAAGATGATATGCTTCTAGATGAGGGTGGGCCCTAAATCCAACAGTAAATACCCTTTTTTTAAAAATGAGTTATTGATTTTAGAGAGAGAAGAAGGTGGAACGAGAGAGAGAGAGAGAGAGAGAGAGGAAGGGAAAGAAAGAAAGAAACATCACTTTGTAGTTCTACTTATTTATGCATTCATTGGTTAATTCTTGTATGTGCCCTGACTGCCCTGACTGGGGATTGAACCCACAACCTTGGAATATCAGGACAATGCTCTAACTAACTGAGCTCTCTGGCCAGGGCCTAAATATCCTTTTACGAGAAAAGAAGACACAAACACAGAGAAGAGGGCCTAGTGAAGAAGACAGAAGCAGAGACCTGAATTCTGAAGCCCAAAACAAGGAGCACTCAAGGTTGCCCGCAGCCACCAGCAGTGAGAAGGGGCATGGAATGAATTGTCCCTTCGAGCCACCAGAAGAAACCAACCAAGTTGACACCTTAATTTTGAACTTCTGGTCTTCAGAACTGTGAGATGATATGTTTCTATTGCTTTAAGCTGCCAAGTTTGTGATCATTTGTGATGGCAGCACTAGGAAATTAGCACAAGACCTGCATGATGAGAAGAAGCCAGCCGTGGAAGACCTGGTTATGGCCTTCCAAGCAGGGGGAACAGCACCTGCAAAGACACAGAGACACGATTAATTACATCAGTGGTTCTCAGCCCTGGCTGTGCGTTAGAATCATTAGGGACCTTAGAAGAAATTTCTGAAGAACAAGTAAAACAGAATCTCTGGAGAAGGGGGTCCAGGCAATAGTGTTTTTTAAAAGCTCCCCAGATAATTTTAACTTGCAGCCAGGTATCTACCACTGAGTGCCATGATTCACAATCTTCTCAAGGCAAATAAATTCACAAAAACAAACTATTAAAGTATGGAAGCAATCCTGGTGCCCTGGCACCCCTGGGGAGCTTTCCTTCCTGACATGGTTATATCGCTGGAAGGGGAGAAATGAAGAACGAAGGAGCGGGAAATTCTGTTTGGCATCGAGTGGTCCCATATGCCACTACCCTTACCACGTCAGTGTCCGAGGCCAGCTTTCAGCTGCCAGCACCAGCTTTCTCCAAGTTGCCAGGGCCCACCTTGTGCCACACAGCAGCTTGCCGTGCCCACTCTGTCCCAGCACCTCAAGGAGACTGACAGGCATGGCCCAGACCTGCTCCAGCTCCCCGGTTCCTCAGCCCACCTGCTCCACACCATTTCCCAGGGTTGTGGTCCCAAGCCCCAGTCCCCCACAGTGATAACCTGCCCTTTAACACACCGGGGATCAGCTGCTTTCTCCCTGCCCCACTTCCCCACCCCCTGCTTATGCTTCCTGAAATTCCTCGTCTAAGGTCTGCTCTGGGATCATCTCCACCAGGGGAGATTTGGTCCCCAGGGACGTTAGGCAAGGTCCACAGACATTCTGGTTTGCTACAGTGAAGAAGGGGGAGATGCTACTGGTTTCTAGAGGCCGGGGCCAGAGCCACTGCTGCACTCCTACAATGCACAGCGCAGTCCCTGACAACAGGAAGTACCTGGCATACATGTCACTAGTGCTGAGGTTGAAATGCCCTGACTAAGCTAAGACACTGAGTGGCTCTTCCTGGCGATAACCCTCTGGCATCCTTGGCCTGACAAGAATGGCCCAGCATCGCCTGGGGATGCACAGCACGATGGGTGAGGAGCTAGCTCCCGGGATCCCCTGGGCTTTGCCTGCCTCCCTCTGACCCCCCTACACCTCCCACCCATTTGGCTTGGTTCTGCTGCTCTGCTGTCCTGGCCCCACAATGAGATCCAGTGCAAGGCAAGGCCCTGCCAATCCAAAGTCCCCGCCCCAGACCATGGTGATTTGTTCAAACAGGGAAGCATATGACTCAAGAGACACTGATCAGAATTTTCTCTGGGACTTTTCTGCCAGAGACTCTCTTTCCCCTAGGACCGGCGAGCGGGCCGGACGTGAGCCAGGGGTATCCGGTGCGCTGGCATGCAGAGAGCAACGTCAGGCCTGACTGATAAATGCGGAGAGGACAGAGTCCTGACGACAAATAGATGAATCAGATCCTTCCCTTTTTAGGAATGGCTTTTCTGTCTTGATTAATGGGGCCCTGATTCTGCCGCTTGGTTGGGAATTTCCTGTTCTTTTATCTCATTCTCAGGCACCACCCCCCCCTCCCCCGTTCCGAGAGCCTAGACGAGGAGCCACCCAACTGGTCATTGATGAACGCAAGTTACTCACCTGCTGTCTGGCCCAGCCTCTCGGCACCTCACAGGGACGAGGGAGTAACAGCTGGGAAAGCATCACGTCCACTGTCCACTGTGGCAGGGTCCCCTGGCCGGCGGTCTGGCTGGGCCCTGAGGATGTAAGCTATGGGTAGTCCCCAAACCTCCTGATGCCCACCCCTGCCCTGCCTATCATCTCCATTGGCGTTTTTCAAGGGAGTTTTCTATGAATTTAGAGTGGGCTTGAATCCTGGATCTGTTGCTTCCTGGATGAGCAAATCTGAGCAATGCACCTCTATTCTCTGAGCCTGTTTCCTCGTCTGTAAGATGTGGACAGTAATATCCCCCACCCCCCCACCCCCCACCAGGGTTGTTATTGGGGTGAAGATTACAGGAGACAGTGCAGGCAAAACCCTTAGTTTCGTTGAGCAAACAGTCAACATGTTCGGGGAATAATATTCTGGAAATATTTTCTGTTTGAAAAATAAAGAGGAGACAAACTGGGCCACCCATCCCATCCTAATCCTGGAGGCAGAGGCAAGGAATCCCCTTGGTGGCTGCGGAGGAGGTGGGTGTGGAGGTCCGACACACTCCCACTGGGGACCTCCCTCCCCCGGCCCGTTGGTGCTTGGTGGGGCAGGGCCTGGCATTTGCAGGCTCTCCCCACCCTTGGCACACCCAGGCCCCCACCCCCGTGAGTCAGCCCCACTCCTTAAGGCACAGCAAAACCCACAAGTCACTTCCTGGCTGCCCCAAACAAAGGCCTAGAATCCAGTGCAGGAACTGACCCCTTATCACTCCGCAGCCCTGATAAGAGCGGCAGGAGGGTCTGAGTCAGCCAGGAGTAACAGGCTGTTTCACCACTCGCCCTGGCCTCGGGCCTGCTCCAGTGCACCGAGGCCTTCGGGCTCCCAGCCCTCTGCTCCTCCCGCTCTCTGCAGTCCTCCTGGCCCGCAGGTCCACCACTCAGCCCTCGGGCATCATCTCCAGAAGAAACCTGCTACAGGCTCTCAGGGAGGAGCAGCTGCCAAGCAGTGGAGTGCTCAGCCTCCTCAGTGGCCCCAGCCTCCCAGCAGTCCCACTCTGGTCTGACCCTCCTCCACCCAGCAGCTGGAACCACCTCTTTTGCCACATCTGCTTGTCCCACCCTGCCCAGAACCTGCTGTAGCTCCCCGCTGCCCTAGGGGAGAGGCCAAGTTTTCTTCTGACTCTCAGCGCTCCTTCCTGCCACGCTCACACGGAGGTACTAGTTCCTGCCAAAGCACTTCTCACACTTCTGGGTTCCTGCTGCCTGACCCTGGGGGGTGGGTGTATAGGAACTTTCTGGGTGAATGGGTGGAGGTTTGAGGGAAGGCTTCCTGGAGGAGGTGGCATTTGAACAGTGGCATTTTGGCATCTGACAACAATGAAAGAGGCAGAAGGAGAGGAAGGCAAGTGATTCCCAAATAAGCCAACAACCAATTCACCCAGCTCCTCCCTGAGCAAGGAGCCTGGCCCAGACACTGATCAGCTCTGTGGCCTTGGACAAGCGCCTCTTTATCTCTGATCTTCTCTGTAAACCGGGCTGAGGTCACCTGTCAGGGCTGCGAGGGGAGAGGAAAGCCTAGCCGGCCCGGCCACGTGTACCGGTGCCCAGGAGGTGCTTGGGCCCCTTGGTCTGAGGGGTTTTCTCCGGGGCAGTCTCCTGGTTGCTTCTCTGGTCCCGGTCAAGGGAAGGAGCCAGGGGTGGGGGGAAACGAGGCCAGGCCAATCCGGATTTTCCAATTGTTCCCGGCTGTGTGTTTGCTCCAGGGGCTGGCAGGAGGAAGTGCTCCGCACAAAGGCAGGAAGGCAGAGGTGCTCTGTGGCAAAGGCAAAGGCACAGCTACGCCTGGGACAGCCCAAGGGTCTGCAGCACAGAGGGCTGGTCAGGACAGCCACCGCAGGGGCCAGCACCTCTCCCCACTCCGAGGGCATCAACTCGGGATGTCACGGAGAGGGAAACAGACCCAGAGTTTGGACCTGCCCCAGGTCACATAAGGGCTTCCAATTCAGCGCCCCCTCCACTCTTCTTCAAGTTCACAACCATTGACTGAACACTCTATCAAGTTCCTAGAAGATGGTAATCCCTCACCAATTGTGGTTTTAAGAGAGTTCCCTTTTATATGTATGCCTTTAACAGCTTTCTCAAAGAGGCATTTACATGCCATACAACTCACCCACAGCAGGCATACTGTTCGACGCGTGAATTTCCACAGCAGCTCAACCACCGACACAAACCGTCTTCAAACGCTTCCATCACGCTGTTTGCCCATCTGCAGTCAATCCCACGCCAGCCCCAGGCAACCACAGGTCTGCTTTCTGTCTCTGTAATTTTGTCTTTTCTAGAAATCTCCACCTTCTTAAAAAGAAAAAAAGAAGAAGAAGAAGAACGCTGCTGTCCTCAGGCCTGGAAAGGGGAAGGTGACTGAGGGCAAAAAAGATGTCTCCGTGAAGAGCCTAGAGCGCGGCCCCGGCCCCTCCTGCTTCAACTCCCAGATGAACAAACTTAGGGTCAGAGAGGCGTGGGGTGTGGCTCCGTCTTTTCAACCCATGCCTTCATCCCAGGCGCTAGTGACAGTGGCAGCAGCGGTGGTACTACTCAGGGCCTGGCCTGGCCACGCCGGCCGCCCACCCAGGACGACAGGTCTGGATACAGGAGGTCCTGGCTTCCCCAGGTCCAGTGTGTGAGGAGCTCACGAGGTGCAGACAGGCCCTGTCCTGCCAGCTTGGATGGCGAAGGCCAAGCCTGGCATCTGCCTAGGCCTCTACCCGACCCTGCTGGGCCCCGGGAGGCCGTCCTCTCGGGCCAGCCGGTCCTAGTTCTAGCAGGAAAGACTCTGGTCCCAGCGTCTGCCTCTGGCCCTGGAGGCTCTCCACCGGTTATGAGTGTCCGAAAGGAAACAGCCAGCTGCACAGAGAGTGAATGACGGGAAATCACCTTCCACGCTGGACGCAGCGCGAGCAGCCAAGGGAGAGCTCATTCATTCACAAGAGCAGGGCAGGTTTGGAAGCAAGGCTGGGGCTGGGAGCCTCGGCCTACAAATCGCCTGGGCAGGTGAAATCGCAGAGGCCTCCTCCATCCTAATCAGGAACTCGCTGTGTTTTCTGGAGACTGAGGCAGATTACAAACTTCTTTTTTCTGGCAGGCCCAGGCCCAGGAGGGAGGGGGAACTTTCCGGTACTTCCAGTAGGACAGCCTTTCTCGGCCAAAAGGAGCAAAGCTGTGAACCTGTGAGTGGGCGTGCCTAGGCCAATAACAGTGCACGTGTATTCAGAGCTTCATACGTGCCCTTCTGCGTGCTCTCCTATGGAGTATGGACCACTGTGGCCCGTATTTCACAGATGGGGAAACTGAGGCCCAGGGAGTTGAAGAAAAGCAAGGAGTCACAGACAGTGGGGCGTGGAGCTGGGAGCTGAGCCCTGGAAGTTGGCTCCATTTGTGCCCCGTGCAGTGCTGACTTCTGCCATGGAGATGCCCTGCCTTCCCCTGAGCCTTGTCAATAGGCCAACACTCAACCCTAAGACACCAGAGACCCATCAGAGTTGACACCCCAGGCAATGCGGCCCTGTGAAGCCAGGGTCTGTGATGCTGAGTAATGAGAAATGAATTTGGTAATTGTTACAAGTTGAACTGTGTCACCCAAAAGATGCTCAAGGCCTAACACACCCCCCACCTGTGACTGTGACCTTATTTGGAAAGTAGGCTCTTGCTAATGTAATTAAGTTAAAATGAGGTCATACTGGATTAGGATGGCTCTAAATCCAAAGACTGCTGTCCTTATAAGGAGAGGATGATTTGGAAACTACAGATACACACACGAGGAAGAAGGCCACGTGATTACAGAGGCGGAGGCTGGAGTGCAGTGTCTACAAGCCAAGGAACGTCAAGGATTGCCAGCGACTCCCAGCAGCTGGGAGAGGGGCGGGCAGAGTCTCCCTTGGAGCCTCTGGGAGGAACCAACCCCGCCTACACCTCGATTTTGAACGTTTGGTTTTGACACGTCAGAAAATACATTTCTGTTGCCAAAGAGTTACCCAGTTGGGGGTAATCTGTTGTGGCAGCCCAGGCAAACGTTTTCCCCCTCAAATCTCTTCATCCAGCTTTATCATTTTGCTGGTTCCCTCACTGATGAGTTACACAAACTTTGACATGTGGTCGCTGTATCCTTGTGTAAGTATCCTTTTGAAAATTATACTTTGCCATAGCCTGGGCCCCCAGCTGCTACTTCAGCTCACTCTGTCCACTGTCTGATGGACAGTGTCCCCACTGTCCGGGCCTCTGTCCCAGGCACTGGGACAATCAGGCCAAGCCCCCAGCACCCATGGCTGGCAGTCCACTGAGACTGTGGTGGGAGGAAAACAGCCCTCTCCGCCGTGGTGGGTCTGATCTTAGCAGCCGGACGCAGGTCAGCCTGGCGACCGACCGGAGGCTGAGAGGTGGAGGGCGGGTGGAGGATCACTTCAACCTCGCCACGTCTGAGGAGTGGGGCAGGAAGACACTGAGCCCGTGCCGGAGGTGCTGGGGCCGGGGCTCAGTGACAGCAGGAGACGGCCAAACAGCCCACTGAGGACAGTGAGGTCATTTTGAGTTTGACTCACTCTGGTTAGCAGAGAAGAGCTTGCAAGGAGGAAGTCAGCTCCCCGGAACCAGAAACAAAGGTGCTTTCTCCTTGATCCTGGGGCTTCAGGAGCTAACTGGTGCCCCCTCTCAGGGCCCCTTCCAAGCTCAGGCCTGTGATGGGATGTGGTGGGGCAACGGGCAGGTTTGAGTCTCATCTCCCTCATTTACTCACCGTGTCAACAAGAATCTGACCAGCAGGCCCCTTATTTGGAAAATGACCACCTTTCCCCCTAGTTCCCAGGAGGCCTTGATGGACTCATACACAAGAACACACCTAGCTCAGGGCATGGAGTAACCTGCCATCTAAATGCTAAAAATAGTAACATGAAGTCATCCTCAAATATTCCCTTGGCTTTTTTTTTTTTTTTTAGAAAATCACTCTGAACAGGATGGGAGATAAAAGCAAATTATTTTCCAAAAATGGAAAATATCTTTTTATGTGCATGCCACTAATTCTAAGATGCACTTTTTTTCATATTTTAACATCTCAATTGGTAAGACGGGCCTTACTAATTTGTGACATGTAGTTCAATGGGTAGCAGTTTGCCTTCATGGGAGTGTATAAAACGATGGTCTCTTTTAATCGATGGCATCTTAGACTTATGAAATGTGCTCTAAAATTGATACACACTCATTGTATAAAGTTCAGACACACAGAAATATACAGAATAAAGGTTCCAAATTCCAGGACACCAGCACCACGAAAACAGCCCGCGCTGTGTGAAGTGCGCATTTGTTTTCATTCTCTTTAATTGCCCAGAAAATCTCGGAAACCAGCCATCCACACCTCCTCCAGTGCACCAGAGCCCAAGTAATGTGCCTCTAAAGACGGCAACACATTACAAGTATGGACTTCGTGATCAGACACCTTCCCCACCGGTACCCCCACCCCATGTGGCTGGCGCTGCTCTGCTGCCGGCTCTGCCTGCATAGCCGTGCCCTGTGCCCACCAGGTGTGGCGCTGAGGGAGCCGATGACTTCAGCCTTAACAAAATGTGTGTGCAGTACAGTTTGTAGTTTTACCACTTGCAAGTGACAAAAATCAGGGAGGTGTGGGGCCCAAAGAGGGAAAACAGAAACGTGTGTCCTATGCAAAGACAGGCTTTTTTACCCGTGACATGATCACCAAGGAGCCCTCACGCTCAGTTCTGTGCCAACTTAGCCAAACAGGGAAGGAGGAGGCACATGATTTCATAATAAGCACATGTTGGCTCTGATGAACAGGCAGCGGCTGAAAGGGAAAGTGACTTGTCCAAGGTCATTGGACCGGTGATCCGCAGAACCAGCCTGGAAACCAGTCTAGTCCCTGGGCAAGCAAATCTAGGGCTCTTCCTGCCACACCACGGCCTCCGGGGATGCCCGCCCACCCCCATAAGCAGTGCACAAAATCTGCTTTTAAGGCACAGCAAAACGGCAACTCCTGTTGAAGTTGTGATCCACAGAAGTCTACCTCCCCAGCCTTCTGTGGATCACAACTTCAACAGGAGACTGAAATGAGAGGCAAGGGGAAGGAGGCGGGAAACTCACCAGCAGGAGGTGGGGGGCAGCAGGGGGAGGGGGGCGGGGGTCAGGGACTATGAATAAGACTTCTGTTTGCCTGCCCTGTGCGCCTGGAATTTTGTATAAAAACAATGAACTAGAAGGAGGTGAAAGCATGTTCCCCAAAGCAAGGCCACCCCTCCTACCCCACCCCCACCCTGCTTTATAAAAGACCTGCTTTGTTTCAAGCAAAGCAAAGGAGAAGCTGGGGAATACGCTGAGATTTGGGGGAGTTCAGGTGTTTGGGGTGGAGGAGGCAGCTATCTGGAAACTCAGGAGCCAAACCCAAGCCTGGGATTTCAGACTCAACCATCTTCCTAACTGCTCTCGTATTGGTGTGATGCTTTATACAGACTTGCAAAATGCTTTCTCCGACATTTTCTCAACAGAGTGAGAGCTTGGGCGGGGTCGGGGGGGGGGGCGGAGGGAGAGGCCCAAGGAGCATGACTCCTTCAGCCTTCTCTTGCTGTTTGGGTGGCCATGGTCCCCGTCCTGGCTTCTGCGCCTGCTCGCCTCAGTACCTTGTGCACCTTAATGGCTCATGGTACCAGCGGCAAAGGGAGAAGGATGGTGGCTGCCAAGCAGGGTGGCTGTGAGGGCTGAATGAGCTCCCGGGGTAGGGGCTCTGGCTTATGGCAAGACCTCAGTGCAGGGCGACCATTAGCTAGTGAGAGGTTTACACTTAGGCTGGGCGTGTGGTCTAGCCTGGAAGCATCTGGGTGAGTCACCTGGATGTAAGTCCCGTCCCAAGAAACAGGGTGTGTCGGGGGCAGCATCATGCCAGGCAGTGGACTGAGTGATGTTCCATGTGGGGAGGGGCCCTCAGACTTGGGGGAGCTGGTTGGCAGAGTTGGAGGAACTGTGCAGCTTTCATTTTATCTACAACACACAAGTACTGAGATCTGCTGAGGGTCCCATTACATCACTCCTCTCTCTCAACCCTCCAGAGTCCTCGTCTCACTCAGGGGAACAGTCGAAATCCTTACAATGGCCTAAAGGGCGAGATGCAGCTGGGCTTCCACTACCTCTCTGACCTCTATTCCTACCACTCTCTAACTTACTCACTCCGCCCTGGCCACACTGGCCTCCAGGCTTGCCCTCAAACATGACAAGCATGCTCCTGCCTCAGGGACACATGCTGTTCCCTCTGCCATGTGTCCTTCCCTCAGCTCCCTCATTTCCTTCAGACCTCTGCTCAAATGTCACCTTCTCAAAGAGGCCTTCTTTGGTCACCTTCTATAAATAGCAACCTGCCACTGGTATCGCTGTCGGCTGTTTCATGCCAAATTTTCCTCCAGATCACTTATCAGACCTGACATACTTCATAAGATATGCAGGCTTGTTATCTCTCTCCCTGCTAGAATGCAAGTTCTCTGCGAGCAAAGGGTTTTAGTTAGCTTGCTAGGACTTACACCTGGGAGGCAATGGTGCTCAGAAAAATATATGTGGACTGAATGAACCTCTGTGGAGAGAACGCAGCAGGCTGCTGTCCAGCGGAAGGGCTTGTTGTTGTTTAGAACTAACATGTGTTGGCAATTGCTTCTAGGCCTTGGACGAAGCCCCTGAGCTGAATTAGCTTATTTAAGCAAGTATTATTATTATCCTATTTTATAGATGAGGAAACTGGATCTCAAAGTTTAGTCAGTCCCCTTACACAGGCGGTAATGGCCGAGCCAGAGCCACATGGAGTTCTCACCACCCAGAGTGGGGGCCCTGACTGCACACAATGCTCGCTCCTGGCAAGGGAGTCGGAGAGGAAGGACACCAGGACCACAGGAGGCTTCCGGGGGGTCTGGATCATCTTCACATTTTTCTCAGTTTATGAATCCTCCCAAGTATTAATTAAACAGGTATTAATTTTATAATTAGAAAAGCTAAAGGTTGATCTGCCTATCCATCCACCCACCAGGAATTACCAAAAGAGTGGGGACCCTAAGTGGGAGGTTGCTGTGGCTCTTCTGGGAGCCTCTGAATCTCTGGGAGCCTGGTTCAGAGCAGGAGGGATTTGAGGGCCCTGGCACAGGCGGTGGTGGCGGGAAGACAACTTTCCAGGCAGCTGTGAAGAGACACCTCCTCTGCACCTGCCTGACCTCTTTTCCTTCTGGGTTCTGGCACCACGTGGACAGTAAACAGGCTTCAAAGCCTGAGACTGGCTCACTTCACTGATGCCACCTTCCCCAAATCGTACTTGGCTTTGGAGCTGTGGCAAGGCTTGAATTTTCACCCAGAAACAACCGGCAGACTTTTGGAAGGTGACTAGCCCACCCCTTGTTAAAATGGGTTTCTGTCCCTGCAGGGCCTGGTCAGATGAAAGGAACACTGTGACACAGGTGTGATTAAACCCCTCAGGTCCTCCAGACTGCCCTCTCCTCTCCCTCCAGTTCCCAGTAAACCCCAACCGGGCCAAAAACCCAACACTCCCAGCGAGAAGTGAAAAACCAAGAGAATGTCCGTGTCCTTAGGAAATGCACACTGATGGAAAGGAGCATGATGAATGAGTTGACATTCTCAAACAGTGCAGAAAAAAGTGTGTGTGTGTGTTTACACATATGTAGAGAGTGATTAAGCTAATTGGGCAAAATGTAACGTGAATCTGGGTGAAGGGGCAATGTGAGTTCCTTGTGCTATCCTTGCAATGTTTCAGTAAGTTTGAAATCACATCAAAACAAAAAGGTACAAAACAAAGAAAGTATGAGTGGCTGAATTAACTAGGGTGCTCAGCTTGGTGTTCAGAGAAGCAAGCAAAGGGGCCAATCCTTGTTCTTGCTAAACACACCCAGGAACTGGAGAAAATTGTGATCACCTCATTCCTCTTCCCTCGGTCACTCTGGGCCCTCTTAAGCGTCCTGGTATGGAAAACATCCTGCTGGGACCAGAGCTTTGATCATAAAAACCGCAATAAATGCCTGTGCCTGAGATCGGAATCTTAGCGAGGGACTGTTGGAGGAGATAACTTGGAGGGTGAATCTTGGGTCCCACCCATGAGGAGGCTAAGGCAGGGTCAACAGGGAGAAAATCTGAAAACTCAGTATGTCTCCCAGGGCAATGGGGGGTGGAGGACAGCAAGGGCCGTGAGCCGCAGCCTTGCCATTAGGAGCTCACGGATTAATAGGGACTCCCGGGGTGGAAAGTGCTGGGGCAGGAGGGGCAGGAGTCACAGAAAAAGTCCTGCAGGGGCCAAGCAGGGGGCTGCTTGGGGGAATTTTCTCAGGGAAATGGGAAGGACAAAGAGACAGAAACAGAAATGCCCTGTGGTTGCCTCCTGATAAATCCCCTCTGCTTAGGCAGCCCTGACTCCTCACTACCAAAAGGGTAACTGCAGTGGGGCCGCCCTTGCACAGCCAGCGCCCTCGGTCTCAGCCTTCTTCCACCTGAAATCCTCTCTTCCCAGTCTCCTCCCAAACCCTGCTCTTCCTCCAGCCCAGCGGCAGTCTGCATGAACCCACCCCCACACGGCCTACCTTCCTTGCCATGCCTTTCTGTTGCATCCCCAACAAGCCCAAATCTTTCTTTCAAGGCCAGTCTGCAAAGTCTCACCCCCTTCCAGTTGCTCAAGCTGCTCCCTGGGGAAGAAGTCATTTGCTTCAGAAACAGTAGGAGCCCTTAGTATGTCTTGGTTGTTCAAACACTTAAATCTCCCTTGGGATACAGGGGCAGAAAGTGATTTTGAACGGACCGATCCCAGCACATTCTTTGCAGTTCAGGTCCTTGTGGAGCCATTCTTGAAAACCTTGGCACTCCAACGCTGGCTGCTCCAGAATCACTCAGCGTGGAAGGCAACCTGGCAACCTTGTCTCATGCACCGCGGAGGGAGCCACATTTGTTGGGACTATGCCAGCTTGGAGAGGTGCATTCCAGAAGCCGAAGAGTTGTCATGAAAGCGGTTGAGTTCTGGATGGCGAAGGTTTCAGAACCAGGACCAATGCGGTTTGGAGATGCAAGGACTTAGGGCTCCCCTGGCAAGGGCCACTTTACGATATGAAATGCTGCCGGATGTGGCCTGTGCTCCCTGTTGTCTAGGGAGGCAGGTGAAAGCGGGAAGCATGGGGAGACTTGTCTGAACCGACAGGACTTTTTCTGTGACTCTGCTTCCCGCTGGCCCCTCTATCCTGAAACACCTGCGCTTCACTGCACTGCACAGACCAGAGCCGGCCTTTTTCCAGCAGGACTGCGGGGACCCAGCTCCAAGTAGGAATGGTGCTCCAGCCCAAACCTCCGCAGAAAACTGGGAGGCCAGCAGGCCAAGAGCAACTTGCTCAACGCAGGGAGCTCCTTAGCTGATGACAAAACATCTCCCTTGAGTGCTCTCTCCCTTCCCTCTTTCCTCCCTCCTCCCCCTCTCCAAGGCACTTTACCATTAGCTTCCTCACTCCCAAGCTCCAAGGGCCTTCCTTTTACCTTATAATTTGTTTTCTAAGCTCATTTCTTTTAAAAATTACTTTTTTTTTTTTTTTTAAATATATTTTATTGATTTTTTACAGAGAGGAAGGGAGAGGGATAGAGAGCTAGAAACATCGATGAGAGAGAAACATCGATCAGCTGCCTCCTGCACACCTCCCACTGGGGATGTGCCCGCAACCAAGGTACATGCCCTTGACCGGAATCGAACCCGGGACCCTTCAGTCCGCAGGCCGACGCTCTATCCATTGAGCCAAACCGGTTTCGGCTAAAAATTACTTTTTCTACCTCTGTGATTTACACAATAAATGTTCTCTTACAAAAACAACAACAACAACAAAACCCCTCCCTTGATTAGGAATTACTTCTCACTTTTACAGACATTCCTGCAGGAGCGGCAACTGTCAGAAATACTGCCACAGCCTGCTTCAGGCCCAGCTGCTGAAAGCCTGTATGGGATAGAGTCCTTTGTCCACAAGGATGGCAGTACTGTATTCTGAGGAAAAAGTTTCAAAAGATGGTATTAGTGCATTTGAAACACCTTATTTTTTACAGGCACAATACAAAGCAAAATAAAAGTGGTGATTTTTGGTTACTCAACCTATACCTGTCCAAACAGAACTAACACTTTGGTCATAGCACTTTGTACAGTAGTTGCCGCTTACCTATGGTTTTACTTTCCAAGATTTCAGTTACCTGTGGACAAGCGTGTCCAAAAATATTAAATGGAAAATTCCAGAAGAAATTTGTAAGTTATAAATTGCATGCCATTCTGAGTAGTATGATGAAATCTTGAGCCGTCCCACCCCATTCCACTTAGGACGTGAATCATCCCCTAGTCCAGCATATCAGCGCTGTATGCGATCCCCGACCCTTAGTCACTCAGTAGTTGTTGCGGTTATCAGATCAACTGTTGCAGAATTGCAGTCCTGGTGTTTAAGTAACCTTCACTTTACTTACTAATGGCCCCAAAGCCATTCACTGTAACTTTTACTATAATGCTATAATTGTTCTATTTTATTTTTATTGTTGCTAATCTCTTAGTGTGCCTAATTTATAAATTAAACTTTACCTTAGGTATGCAGGTATAGGAAAAAACATAGTACATGTAGGGTTTGTTACTATCTGCCTTTATAGGCACCAACTGGGGATTTTGGAACATATTTCCCACAGATAAGAGGGACCACTGTATAGTTAAAATATACCATCCTTAGAGAGACAGTCTGTTTAATGGAAACAGAACTCTTTTCTTCAAATGCAAAGCATGGAAGACAATATAAGAAACATCCATGTACCTATCATCATAAATGAACAAGTGTTAAATTCTGCCACCCGTGCTTTTTAAAAAGTAAATAATGCGTTCATCATCTCGGTGAAAGCTGATGTCCCTTCCCTGTTCCTCCTTTGCTTCTCTGAATCTCACGTCCTTGCACCACCATCCCAGAAGCAAATATAGGAAGTTAGTAGTCCTACTGTCACTAGTTACAATTTCACTACATAGAAAACATAGTGGTTTTTGTCTTTCATTCAATATTGTTTGAGTTCTAGCAGAGTTGATGCTCATAAACCCATTTATTAATTTTATTTTATTTTTAATATATTTTTATTGATTTCAGAGAAGAAGGGAGAGTGAGAGAGAAACATCAATGATGAGAGAGAATCATTGACTGGCTGCCTCCTGCACGCCCCCTACTGGGGATCGAGCCTTCAACCAGGGCATGTGCCCTTGACCCGAATCGAACCTGGGACCTTTTAGTCCACAGGCTGATGCTCTATCCACTGAGCCAAACTGGCTAGGGCCCATTTATAAATTTTAACTGCTGTATAGTGTTCCATCACATAGCCATATACATAACCACAATTCATCTCTTTCCTTATCATTGGACCTCTAATTTGTTTCTAAATCTTTGCTATTACATAGAATGCTTCTGTGAACAAAGATCCTTGTACACATACGTCTGAGATTCTCTAATATATATCATTAGAAGAGGGATTATTGGTCAAAGTGTTATATATTTTCAACTTTACTAAATATTGCTCAATTGCTCTCCCAAGTGGCCATGTCAAGTTATATTCCTGCCTGCAACAAATGATAACTCCTGTTTTTCCATAAACTTACAAGCACGTAGCATTGTCAGGCCGTCAATATGTAAAATGTGAAGATGCATTTAAAACATCTGAAATCTGGGCACAAGTAAAAACAAAATAAACATGGCAATTTTTATAGGATATCTCATTGATGTTTTAGTTTGCATTTCCCTAATCTTTATATATATATATTTTAATCTTTTTATATTTTATTGGCTATCTGGATTCTTTTTCTGAGACTTGCTCGTTCATATCCTTTGACCATTTTCCTTTGGCCTTTTCTTACCAGATTGTAGTTACTTGTAAATTTGGGAAAGTAATCTTTTGTTAAATGTGTTGCAAATAACATCCCCCAGTTTGTCTTCTAATTTATTAAATATCTTCTACTGTACAAGTTTTTAACATTAAAATAGTTGAACTTATTTTTACCTTCATAAGTTGACCCAATACCAAGATCATAAAATTATTTGTCCCTCCCTTCTTTTTTTCCTAATCGTTTATTTTAAAATTAAAAAAAAAATGTTTTTATTGATTTTTACAATGAGAGGAAGGGAGAGGGATAGATAGAAACATCGCTGCCTTCTGCGGGGGATCAAGCCTGCAATGCAACTGAGGTACATGCCCTTGACCAGAATCGAACCTGGGACTCTTCAGTCTGCCAGCCAACACTTTATCCACTGAGCCAAACCGGCTAGGGTGCTAATAGTTTGTCTTTAATTCATCTGGCATTTATTTTTGTGTAAGGTATAGAGATTAGCTTTTATTTTTCCATATGGAAACCCAACTCTCCTCAAATTATTCATTGGACTATTTTTCGTGTGATTTGTAATGTAATGTGACCTCTATTATAATGTACCAAGATTTCATAGATGCTTGATTGATTTCTGGGCTTTTTTGTTCCACTGATATATGTGTAGCTCTAATGCTATATTCTAAATCATTATAGCTTTATTAAAAGCCTTGAAATTTGCCCAGCCGGTGTTGCTCAGTGGTTGAGCATCCACCTATGAACCAGGAGGTCATGGTTAGATTCCCGGTCAGGGCACATGCCATGTTGTCAGCTTGATCTCCGGTAAGGGGCATGCAGAAAGCAGCTGATCTATGGTGCTCTTTCATCATTGATGTTTCTCTCTCTCTCTCTCTCTCTCCCTTCCTCTCTCTAAAATCAATAAAAATATACATATTTTTAAAAAGTTCCACTGGGCTCATATGCACTCAATCCCTACTCCTACCTCCACTCCAGGCAAGAGGGCCAGCCCAAGCACTGGAGGGTCTTGGGTTGGATTTCCAGTCAAGGGCACATACCTCAGTTGTGGGTTCACTCCAAGCCCCTGGTCTGGGCTCATGTGGGAGACAACCAGTTGATGTGCCCCACTCACATGGATCTTTTTCTCTCTCCCCCCACTTCTCTCCCTGCCTTCCTTCCACTCTCTAAAAAGCAATGTAAAAAGTATCCTCTGGTGAAGAGGAACCAAAACCAAAAAGCAAAAACACTTCTAAATGTAAATTGTAGGTATGACAGCTATCTTCAGGACACACAAACTTGATAATTCATCCAAAGAAATGCATTTCCTTGTTTTGGACTTTCTATAACTCATTTGGAATCAATATAAATGATACAAGGTGTGGGGACACAAAAATAATTTCTCTCCCACCCTTCTAAGTTCTTCTGGCTGGACTAATAAATTAACATGAGACAGATGAACAGAAAATGTCAAAAATTTATTACATATGTACATGCGGGGGTTCCGTAAGAATGAAACCCAAGGTCACATTGGGCAGTTGAGTCTTCTATGCCATCTGGACTAAGAAGGGGGGCAGGGGTCTGGGACTTCAGAGGGAAAGTGGGCAATTCACTGGTGGATGAGAAAGAGCAGACATGTGGTAAACAAATGTGCCAGAAACAATGGGACACAGAGGGGAGTCCAACAAACAAGCTTTGCTAGATTTCTCCCTGTCTGCCACACTCAATTCAGACATGTCAGGGTAAGTATGCTAAGGCTCCCTTCCTCAAGCAGGTTTTTATTTTTTTATTTTTATTTATTTATTTATTTTTTAAAATATATTTTATTGATTTTTTACAGAGAGGAAGGGAGAGGGATAGAGAGTTAGAAACATCGATGAGAGAGAAACATCGATCAGCTGCCTCCTGCACACCCCCCACCGGGGATGTGCCCACAACCAAGGTACATGCCCTTGACCGGAATCGAACCTGGGACCTTTCAGTCCGCAGGCCTACGCTCTATCCACTGAGCCAAACCGGTCAGGGCGGTTTTTATTTTTTTAAACATGTTTTTATTGATTTTAGAGAGAGGAAGAGGGAGAGGGAGAGGGAGAAACACGGATCAGCTGCTTCCTGCACACCCCCTACTGGGGATCCAGCCTGCAACCTGGGCATGTGCCCTGACCTGAAATCCAACCTGGGACCTCTCGGTGCATCAGACGCTCTATCAGCTGAGCCACACTGGTCAGGGCCTGAAGCAGGTTTTTAAAATCTTAATTCGTTTAGGCAGATAAGGGAGAGGGTCAAAGGTTCTGAGTCTTTTGTTTCTTAACACATTGCGGACCAGTAGTTTTATTGCTAGCTTTACCCAGTGGCCAGATAAGTTTCTATTGAATGAGTACAAAAAAAGTTTTACATAAATGTTAAAGGCTCGCTTTAAAATTAAATACTCATTGCATTTTGAAGTTATTTATTACATGTTCTTACAAGCTAATATCTTTTAAAAGAATTCTCATGATTGGCTTCCCAATCACAATGATTCTAGGAAAATCAACCTCAGATCTTAATCATTTGCAAAACCAGGTACTTCAAGAGAAACCAGTCCTGGCCACCTCCGTCTTCTGCAGCTCCTGGTGCTGCTTATGTGCTTGTTTGGTGCGGACTTGGCACCTCATCTGTGAAGCGGCAGCTGAGGAGACTCATAAAGTCTGAGAACAACAATCATATTGAGTTGAAGGTGGCCCGCGGGGCAGGATGGTTCTGGGGTGCAGTTTATGATTAAGAGGCACACACCCCTTAGCAAACTAATGAAAGCCTATTGTGGACAACAGGGTTTGTCAATGAGCCAGATGCGATTCCGATTTGACGGGCAGCCAATCAATGAAACAGACACTTGGACACTTGGACATGGAGGATGAAGGTACAAGTGATGTGCTCCTGCAGCAGACGGGAGGTGTCTACTAAAAGGGGAACTGCTACTTTACTCCAGAACTCGTGGAGTAATAAAACTGCAACGAGTTTGATTCCATTGCATCCTATTACAGTATAGTTTTCACTTTTTTCATTTTCCCCTTCCCCATCCCTTTACTGGACATAAAGTAACTGATGTATGTGCACAAACATTTGCATTTTTAAAACTAAATGGCCAATGGTATGTGCGTTTTTGTTTTTTTTTACTTTTTAAAAAAAATGTTTTTATTGATTTCAGAGAGAGGAAGGGAGAGGGAGAGAGATAGAAACATCAATGATGAGAGAACCATCAATTGGCTGCCTCCCACATGTCCCCTACTGAAGATCAAGCCCACCACTGGGGCATGTGCTCTGACTGGGAATCGAACTGTGATCTACTGGTTCCTAGGTCGATGCTCAACCACTGAGCAACACTGGCTGGGTGTTAATGGTATGTTTTGATAGACATCAAATGGAGATGGGATGGGGAAAAATACTGGTTCTATGAAAATACTCCCCTTCTCCATTAGCAGCTCATTCAGCTGTTTGTATTCCAGTAAGTTATTTTGCTCTCATTGTTTAACAAAAAAAAAAAAAAAAAAAAACATAAAAATCCTTGCACACCTTTGAAAAATTTTAATGTTTTCACTTATCATTGCAAAATCAAGGGCAATTTTATAACATTTTTGTACATAGCTGTTACATGTAGAACAATCTGTCCTTAAGTAGGAACAAATTACTCTAAAAGAGTTCTAGATAGTTTTCCCTTAAGTCAAATGTCTTGTTGTTTAAGTAAACTTATTTCAATTAAAAATAAGTGGGGTAGTTCAGTTGGTTAGAGCATTGTCCTGAAACCCCTAGGTTTCGGGTTTGATCCCCATTCAGGGCACATACAAGAACTAACCACGGAACCCATAAATAAGTGCAACAACAAATCGATGTTCCTCTCTCTCTCCCCCTCCCTCTTTCTCTAAAACTAATCAACCAATCAATACATTAATTAAAAAAAATAAAATTTTAAAAGAGAGAGAGAGGAAACCCGTCCTGTTCCCCAGACTACGGAGAAGGAAAATTCACCTCTGGCTCTGCAGCCAAGCATCTCTGGCTTGGATGGTGGGGTGGTTGAAGGTGAGAAAGAATCAGCCTCTTCCATGGTTCCACAGGCTCCAGTGTCGTCTAGTTCACTCTATTGTAACTGCCAGCTTCCTTGCCTGTATCCCCCCTCTACAGGGACTGAGTATTGCCAGGAGCTGGTACAGTGTCGCCCATTAGACAATATTATTTGCTAAGGAAATGGATATGAAACCATTGAAGCTTGGAGACAATGTGGAGTAGCAAAACAATAATCATCTTACTTCTCAACTTTATAAGTATCATTCTGACTTAGAGTAAAAAATTATCTGAACTTTTTCCCTAATTGGCATAAAGGTGAGAATGGGTTGCTAAGACCTCCTCCAACGTTCTATGTACATGTATACAAACCAGGTTTCAAATTGTAAGACTGGTTTTTAAATGAACACACCAGAATTCCTAAGTGCAAATGAACACTAGCCCCTTTAAATGTAGATACTTTGGCCAGCGGGGCTCAGTGGTTAAGCATTGATCTATGAACCAGAAGGTCACAGTTCGATTCCCAGTCAGGGCATATGCCTGGGTTGCAGGCTCAATCCCCACTGTGGGGGCATGCAGGACGCAGCAGAACAATGATTCTCTCTCATCATTGATGTTTCTATCTCTCTCTCCCTCTCCCTTTCTCTCTGAAATCAATAAAAATATATTTAAAAAAATAAATACAGATACTTTGACAAGTTACTTACTCATTTAATCATGGAAACCAATTTGGAATTCTGAAAAATTCTTTTTATTTCTAATTCAAAGCAAAATCAAACAGCTTTTTAAAAATTTACAAAAGCAACATATATTAAAATAAATTAGAAGTCATAAAAGGAGAAAAGAATTGACCTATGATCATAGAGACAGAAGCACTACTGTGGCCTGGGTATAAATCTTTGAGTCCGCCTTCTAGAAACATATCCTGTATGTCTGCATTATTTCTTTATAAAACCAGGGTTATTCTACCCTGCTAACCTTTCTTTTACTTAATATGACTATCTCCCTCCACATTCTTTACAAGCAGAGTAATGTGTAGAATGGCAGTATTAACTTGCTGGATATTTAGGTTGTTTACCTATCACTAGTACCAAAAAAATCCTATACTAAATGGTAGTTAAAATTTTGTGCACACAATTATGTTTCAGGATAAATTTCCAGAAGTGAATTTTTTTGAGCAAGGCTGTACATTTTTAAGACAGTTGTTTTGTATGCAGTTTTTTTTCTCTTTAGATTTCCATCTTTGTGTGTGTGTGTGTTTAACTTGTTACATTTATTATCTTTATCTTTTTTTTTAATCTTCACTGGAGGAGATTTTTCCCATTGATTTTTAGAGAGAGTGGAAGATGGAGGGAGAGACAGAGAGAAACACTGATGTGAGAGAGCCATATTGATTGGATGCCTCCCACAAGTCCTGACCAGGGCCGGGAGCCTGCAACCGAGGTATGTGCTCTTGAGTGGAATCAAACCTGGGACCCTTCAGTCTGCAGACCAATGCTCTATCCACTGAGCCAAACTGGCTAGGGCCAGATTTCCATCTTTTTGATAGTAGATATAATCACTGGAAGCAGCTAAAAGTTACTGGGGGTCAAGTTTGGTGATTAAAGTGAGAGATCAAGTGAGGCAAATCAATACTAGCTTTGGTTGGAAGCCTCTACTATTCAGCACTGTGACTTGTTTTCACATTCCACTCAAAGTAGTTCTGAAGGCGGCCACAACAGGCATTCCTGTTGTAGGCTCATTATCAAACTAAGCATAGTACTTCCCAGACACAACTATGAAGGGGACAGAGCTTAGTGAAGATGCTTTCTTCGGATTCATTACTTTGCAGTTATATCTCATCCACACACAGAAAATCTCAACATTTGAGCCACTTTAAACAGATGTAATGGTTCACCTAACTTAAATAATTGCAGTATTTTTTCTAGTATGACATTCTCATAAACACTCATTTGGCACTCAAATGACATTTCACATACATCATCTTTTTAATTTTCATACCACCTCTAAAACTATAGATGATATTCTCTCCATTTTATAAAGGAGGAAGTGGAAGCTCAGAGAAGATAAATGATTTGCCCAAGGCAACACAGCTGATAAAAAGCAGAGTCAGGATGCCAATTTGGTTCTGTTTAGCTTCAAACCCCCACGTTCTTTTCATTTTCTGACCCAGCCGTGTAGCGCCTTTGTATAATGCTTTAATGTATCATTAGAGAGCTGTTCAATTCTTAACGGCTACGATTAAAATTTCTTAATGGCTCTATCACTACCAGTGAATAATCATACTCTTTATTTAACCTGGAAGTGAACTAAACAAAGCTGGAGGTGTTGCTTATGAATAGGCTCATTTATATTCTTAAGAAAAACTGGCAGTAACTACAAAACCTCATTTATTCAATTTAAATAAAGTAAATATTGATACTAGACTTTACATTTAGAGAGACTTGTCTGGCAAGTGAGCCATGTTTTAACAATAACCATAGTAAAAGAGAAAAAAAATTAGAGCACTATGTTAAATAAAAGGCTAATAAAACCTAGAGGAAACAGCTCAGTGTTTTCTTTTAAACCCTGAAGAACACCAAACATATGTGTTGCACAAAGCGTCATTTTAAGAAAAGACTTAATAACAATCCAGTAGTAGAGTCAGCATTAAGAATTTCAATGATATCCAACTCAAAAATGCATAGGGAGTAAAGTTATTTTATTAAATCATGCACATCACGTGTGTTAGTGCAAATAGTTTAATCTGTACTCCAGAAATTCTATTGTACTTTATATCTTTACAAAATAGATTTAAAACAATTATTTACTTTAAAAAATGTAATTCTGAAGTTAAGCATTTCAGAACAATATTTGCAATAACCTATATACAAGAGGTACTGGGTACCACTGGCATATTAGCATTCTGTGGTGGAGCGGCTTCCTGCAACAGAAAATGATGAAATGAACTATATATGACAGTATTTCCTACAAGTCATCTGTGACTAATTCCTCCATAAATCTAGTGATCCTCCCAACAGCCAATCCCGAATAGCTTAAAACATAACCTTTAAAGTACAAACAATGACTGCCAAACATCACAAGGCAAATTATATCCTAAACTTCTATTTCAATATTTGGCTAGGCCTGTGGATTGCCACAGAACATTCAAGCCAGTTCACTGACATCGCCTCCTGGCCTTCATTGACTGAAAAATTTAACTATGCGATACTTTAGGATATTCTATGATCTAAATAAACTTTATTGACATGACTGTGGTGCTACAAAAAAACCACCTCTGTGTTTTAAATTTATAATATCAAGCAGTGTTTAGGTGCTTCACTGAGCCTGGAACGCTATTAATCTTGGGAATAGTGCTTCTCATTAACAGAACATACCAATTAACAATTAAAAGAAAATAACCATTTGCATACCCAACCAGGAAATCTGTTGGTAGGTAACAACAGTATACTTCGAACATGAATTAGCTTTGAAATACCATAATCAAATTAAGTCAGTAAAAGCTTATCTAAAGAGAAATTAATTCTTTCTTCAATTAAACATGCTTTGGAGGAAGAGATGATAGAAAAAAAAATCATGCTTCCTAAAATGCTGTATATGAAAAAGTAACTTGGCTTTAAAGAAAATATCTCTTTAAATACATGAGGTTTAATAAATTACATTCCAATTGACTCAACAGTTTGGTTTACTGCACTGAAATTATATAATTACTATGTTTTTGCTTCCAGAAATTATTCAGTTTGCTTGAGAAAATACTCTCATGGAAAGATTTTCAAAGTTGATGTCCTCCACATCGTCAAGTCACATTAAGGCTAAACAAGCGTGCACATATTGCCCAAAGTATCACTAGAGCAGAATACTTTCCAAGTGTATTATTTCTCCTTAAACAAACAAAAAAAAATCCACACAAAGAGTTGTCTCTAAGTCTTGTTCCCAATAGCTCAGTGGTTTTATAACAAGTAAAAATGGCGTAAATATGTAAAAAATATATATATGTGCATATATTTTAAACTGATAGGCACTGAGCACACAGGGCCTCTCTTCCCATGTATACATCGGTTGTTTGGTTTGGGTAATTAATGAATCAGAAAAATGAATTATCTGGCCTTTAGAATTCAGAGTAAAATACCCATAAATTTAATGTTATAAATAATCTGGTGTACCAAGAAGCCTACTTTAGGCCACCATAATATTCAGAACCCCAACATACTAATTTAAAAATTACATGAAAAATTGCAAGCAAGTTATTGCTTACAATAAAGTCACAATTTTATATTCTCTTTATAGACAGATACATTTTATATAATTTAAAGCAATGACCCTACAGTTGTATTCTTGCACTCCTGTCTGCTGTTTTAAGAGGTAAAAAGGAAGAAAATGGTTCTGTTTGTCCCCAGCATGAGTGTGATGCCAGCTTCTAGAGGGAGGACGGTGTACGGACTCAAGAAACGCTCTCATGGAGAAGCTCTGGCCAGACCTGGCACGTACAGCACGATGGCTGTTACTGCAACCAGGGCAGCCAACATGGGCATCCAGGGCCAGGGTTTCTGTGTGGAAAGAAACCAAGAGTCAATATCACATTCTCCCCTCTCTTTTCATACCTATTAACCCCTTGGGTTCCAGAGAGTCCTGAATATTTAGATTATTAGAAAAACCTTATCTTTGCGTAAGAAAACATTTTGGAAATAAAGGTGAGGGAGAGCAGGTGTGAGGAGAGCCATAACAGCAGGAACTCTTTTAGAGGACCACTGTGTAGAAGCCCGATACATCTCAGGTAAGTCCTGGGCAGTTTTCAGTTTTGTTACAGCTAAAACCCAACAGTGACTTCTAAGAAACCCTCTGGGCTCAGCCTGCTTTATTTACTCTAGTACCCATATGTTACAGCTAACTGATGTACACAGATGCCTGGAGTATGTTTCTGCCTAAAGTGTTTATTTCTTCATAAAAACCAGACTCACACGGTAGGGTAGTTTTATACAAAAGGCTGGTCAGTAAGGTGATCGAAAGAAAATGGTCTAAGCTTTGATGCTCGAATTTGAAACCACATAAGACAAAATCAGATGGGGTTCAAGATGGGAAATGCTACTTAGGGACTCTGCCTGTCTGATACTTTTGGTAAAGACCATGTCCAGTGTAATAATGTCATGTGATCATCTCATATGATCTACTAACATGCATGCCTATTGGAGGCAAACATGGATGGGCTGTTCCCTGTTAACTTTCAGAGGTCTTTATAATATCAACTTGCTTTTTGGTTGATAGCTTTATTTTTACTAGTGTTTTTATTAAGAAAGTTGACTTTTAAGGAAATATTCTAATGTTGCAGATCAGGGCTCAGAAAGATATGGGGTAAATTTATTCCCCTAAGTAAATGCACATTGGGGTTGAGATTGTGAGCCAATGGTCCATTATGTTAATCTCATCCTTTTTCATCTTCATAGCCATAGTGTAAATATAGGCAAGGATTGAAACAAAGAAACTCTACACTATGGGAAAGAAGAGGGAAGGGAGGAGCGGAAAGAAAGCTGGCTGAAAACTTCAAAGAGGCAAACTCTTCATTTCTCATTAAAGTTTGATTAAAAATGTAATTGCGAAGGGGTACTAATATTGCAGAAATTCATAGCTTACTCCAGTTTGCTAGAGACAAAGACTCAGTTAAAGGCAAAATATTAACAACTGGTTAGGTTGGAATTAATTCATTGTTAGCATTACTACAAAGGAAACAAGACAAAATGTTACATGATTAGTTGACTGTTCAGTTCATTCAAATGACACAATACATGGCATACTAAATGAAGGGTTTGCTTCAGGTAACAAAATACCCGTGTGGTTTTGCCATGCACTATATTACAAATATGGTACAAACAGGTGACGGGGACAAACAGACAAGACTCAACAGTAGTGCTTGTACCTTTCTCTACCACAATGGACCGAAACACCAAAACAGGAAAGCCAGGAATAGGCCGATGAATACGGCTGGGACGGGTTGTAATATGGAAGGCTAAAGAAGGGAAGGGATATTAAAATCATTTTATGCTATAAAAAATCAGATAAGATGATTTAGACCCCAAGGGGGTGGGAGGAAGGGTAGAAAGACTGAGGTAATAGCAGTTTTAGCACTCAGGTTTTGCACTGATTCCAACATTTTAAAGACATCTAATACAATCCAGAATGATGGACTGTGGTACGTAAGTTGACAAACTGCAGCCTAAGAGGAACAGCTGGAGGAATGGGCAATGTGGGTGTCCCTAACATCCTAATCAAAGGCAGTATGTTAAGACAGAGCAATGACAATACCTCAACAACTGATGCTCTGGTTGACAGTACATTATTTGTGCTTCATACTTGGAATCCATTATTTGACATGAGTATATTGCAAATGGCTAAAATTTATTTGATCTCTCCATCAAAACCTTTCTTTAAAAAACCAAAACTCTTTTGCTGTTGCTTTGAAGCTTAAAAATAAATGCCCTATGCATGTTTTCTAAACCAAATAAGAGAGCTGACATATGTATGATAAATCATTTGGTATATGAAGACAGGCAGCTAAGTCTCAGGGCTTTGGGTTATATTACCAAATATAAACAATTATTAAATTAGGAGGAAATTACCACAATGAGTGTTATTACAGAATAACATTTTAGTACCACACGTCCATATCATAAATAAAAGGAAATTCACCCTTAAGGTAAATTATTTGTACAACTACAAATAATAATAACAAGGTTACTTTACAAAAGGCTCTAAATGGTGCAGGGAATCCATTCTGATTATGCTAGATGTCTTCATAGGTTAATTTAGTAGAAAGTAGACTGAAATTCCATACTCAGAAGGATATGAATTAACATAAAAGACAGGAGTAATCAAACTTGGAATCAAACCATTATGATCTGATTTTAGAAGAGTTCTGTAATCTATATTTTCAAAATAAATGCACTCTATTTTTGCTTAGCATACAGCCTCCAGACCCCATTCATCAACTTCTAAAAGGCTTCTAACTAAGCCACATGCCTTTATTTAAAAAAAAAACTAGGACTTTCTTTGGCAAAGGAAGGACAGCTGGACACAACTCATGAGCATTTTGTGACGGCCATGCAACATCACTCTTTTGCACTTGTGCTGCGAGTTAAGCAAAGTGCCTTCCTCTGCAGGAAGTGTGTGTCTCCCGCAGTGTCCAAGCCATGGCAAAGGTCTGAAGTAAGTCACAGCACATTCAACCACACTGAACATCATCTATCAGTTAGGTCCCACAAAGGCAATGATCACCAAAACATGTAACACAACATTTATTTAGTACCACATCTTTTTAAAGACCATCTGCCTTTCTAGCAAATGAAAAACAAATTAATATTATTAAACCCAGTTTATACTAAAACATTCCAACTTCACACGTGTGCACACACACACATGCACACACATAGCCCTACAGAAACTCTTTAATATTTCCTAACATTTATGGGAGGCCAAAAAGACTCTAAGTTTTTTAGGAATGTGCCTTAGTGAGAAAGTTATTAGTATAAAGTAAAAACCATAATAAAGTTCCCATTTTTGGATACAACCAAATGCTAAGGCGTCAACACGAACTACTCTTTCTTAGGTGGGACTCTGGTGGTACAAAGCTTCATTTCCGAGCCAGGAAAAAAAAGAGCCAGAAAGTGGGACAGAGTTCAGATTCATCAGGGGAAAGCTGACAGTTCTTAGGTAATTATTCTCTTGCAAACAAGGTTCTTGCTCCGGGCAGTCCTCAGGCTCTTCTAGAGGTATAGGTTAAAGGGGCAAATTCTTAACTAAAAATTTTGACAACACAGTGATTCCATCGTGGCATTTCATAGTGAAAAGTTTAGTTCATGTGTATTGTAGGCCTTAGTTTCTCAAATCAGTAATAAAATTTTCTGAAGAATCGATTTCAGGGCTCTCACCTGCCTCTCAATCAAAGCTAAGCCAAGTTTGCAAAGACTTACATTATTTCCTTTTTCTCGGAGCAGCTTCAGGTTGTCTTTACATTGTTTGAGCTCATCTGTGATTGATTGTTTTTCCTGCTCAGTCATTTCAAACTTCAACTTCAGTTCTGAGAGTACAGTCTGTGTCTTTTCATACTAAAGGCAAAGAAAAAAGAGTGTGCAGACTCAACTTAAATGGGTATGAAGTTATGGTTCTAGTCAGGCTTATATATCAGACCCTATTTAGTCACCTGCAACACCAAAGTCAAGACTTTTTGTTTTAAGAAGGATAAGAATCATTTACACTAATAATAAGAAGTCTTTAATGTTAACTTGATTCTATGTAAGAATTTTCTGGCTCTGAAGTTAAAAAAAAATTAAGAGACGTCACTAGTGTGTCATCTGTTTCTAATATAAAGGGTCACTTTTTCCATTAAGTGAGTTAGAGGAGAAAAATAAAATTTCAAACTGAGCAAAAGAAAACAAGTGAAGAAAAACTCCTTAGCTTAATTAAATGGCAAGGTTAGAAAGTATGAGTTTATATCCTGGTAAGCAATATCAGCCAAGCTATTTTAGTCGTGAAGTAGAAAGTATTAATTCCCATTAGTCCTCCTTTAATCCAGCATCACAGGTTATGAAAATGTTCCGGGTAAATGAATTTCTAGGCAAATAAAGCAAAGAAATGTGTCTAAGGCAGCAGTCGCCAACCGGTGGTCTGCAGACTATTGGTGGTCCGTGAGGTCCGAAAGGTTGGTGACCGCTGGTCTAAGGTACCAACCACTATGAGTAGGGACATTTCTATCTCTCAACTTAAACTTATAAGCATCAGTTGAAAGTAATTTTTAAAAATGTGTTTCTGATAGACATTATAGAAAAATGTCTATAGAAAAGTGAAACAAACTACTTCCTGCTCTGAAAAACAGTTCACAGTATATAATTTTCAGATGCACTAGCTAGCCCTCAAAAACACAGGTGAGGTCAATGAGAAATGCAGTATGGTTTGCCCCTACTTTAAATGCCCCGGGAGGCAGGAATTCTAGACTGGTTCCACTTCTAGATATTGCATCTTACATGCAAGCTGGGCTCCCAAAGAGTAAAGACTGTTCTGCTGCTGGCTGTGCCTTTGTCTCGGCCTCCGCTGCCCCACTCTGCCATCTCTGAAGATTTTGGAAGAAAGAAAGACAAAGGCTGAGTAGAAAATAAATATACCATGGGTCTGCCATACCAGAAAGGTCTCTCCTCTTCCCTAAACATAGCCCATGAGGCTGGAAAGTTTCTAATCCTTTCTGTCTATATGCTAGAAATTCCAAATGCAATTACCTTGGAGCTTATCACTATGCACCCCAAAGGTAAATAACTTAAGAAGAGTAAAAATGTATAAAAACATCAGTCAGAAGAGGTGGGGGGAGGAGGCTTAGGGTCAGCAGAAAAGTCACCAGAAAATGGGGAGGAAGATATGTGTACAGAGAAGGAGGTAGAATATGAAAGGAGCTCCTTGTTACCTACCAAAGTCCCCAGAACAAGTCCAGATAATATACCAGAGAGTGAATTAAGGAGCAAGATTCATGGACTTCATGACAGCTTTTTTGTGTGGGGTCTGTGGACTTCCTTCCAGAAGGCAGGTTATGGGCAGGCTGCCAAGGCAAATTCAGTGTACCTAGACTAGTCTCTGTGCCTTAGAACATAATCAATTCTCAACGATCTGATTCTTAACAGTGAGTAATAGAGCAGAAATGAAAAGTGCTTTGCTGACCTAAATTTTCCCTTACTTTCCCTTTCCACCATTTTCACATCCAGCCTGCCCTTCACACCAAAGCACTTAGCCATTTCTCCGTTCCAGGAGTTGTGAAGCTGAAAGACAGGAAAGCAGCTCAGTCAGAAGATCGGCTGTTCACCTTCAGCATTTGAGAGGGGTAGGAAGAACTCTGGCCTCAGGACAAGATGGTGAGGCCAAACAACTTTGCTGAGTTAGTCTTTGCAAGGTGACTTGTATATTCAATGTATTATAAATTCATAGATATTCCTACTAAATTAAAATATGTAGATGCTTTTTAAAGACAAATATAAAGATGATATACCATTATTTTTCTCTTAATACTGAGGGTAAAATGTACTGTTCTCATGTATTTTGTTTTTTGTTAACTATTCAAATAAAAGCTGCCACATGTAAAAGTTTAATTGTTGGAACAAAGGTCACCTTCTGCAATCTTAGTTTCATATCTTGCTTGGATATCACTTTTGCTCTATCTTGCTTTCTAACTCAGAGGTGAGAAATGAGCTCAGTTCTGATTAAAAGGGAAATACCACACAATATTACCAACACTTTTGGTTTTCTTCTTAAATAACCTTGCTTATTAGCTGATAATATTTTAGCCTTTTACAGTGCTGAAGATACATAATGATGATACTACTCATGATTCTATGAGAGAAAGGAGAACAAAGGGGGATATTGAAAGGGAAGAATATATATGTATTAATAAAAGGTAGTAATTCATTTGCAACAGATTACACAGATATAAGAACCTCAGTAAAGAACAGTTTAGTTACAGACTAGTATCCAATAAGTGACATCAGAACAAACAGAAAGAGAAGCAATTTTACATTACAAAGAAGTGTGATGACTACACATCATTTCACAATGGAAAACAATGAACAAGAAAACAGAAAAGAAACATATTGACAAGATCAGACATATTTTTAAATATGTTGCATTTAATGCAATCCAAAGGCTATCAACAATTTAGATGTGTGACAACATGCCACTGCCATTTGTGGAAAACAGTTAAAGCATTTTGCACTGATGGCTCGGTAACCAAAAACAGGCAAACAAATAATGCAACAAAACGGTAATGCATTCATAGTAACATACAACAGAATCATCTTCCAACCACAGCATTCTTCCCAGATTTTGAAAGAATTATGGCATATGGACTGGAAGAACACAAAGTGCTTACAGTATTAAATACTTGGGTATTTACTTTGGCACAAAATTTGTGTTCGAACTAAATAAAATGGGATTTCTCCCCAAACACATATCCTTAGCAAGAGGATAAAAATGAACATATTACAAAATCAATATGGCTACATATACTGTTACAGTTGTTTTTTTTCCTTTAGAAATAAACATGAAGACAGAACAATAATCATTTCCAAGTTCAGGAAACTACAAGGAAAGGAAAGTGCAAAGGAAAACTGCATTGATTAAACAGATTTTCTAAAAACAATTTTGGGAAAATTCGTTATTAAAGACAGAGAACTGTCTTTAACTTCCTTCTATTTATAACGAATCCTTTGTTTAACAGAGTCTACAACTGGGGTGGGCCCTGACCAGTAAGTAGATCAAAATGCACCAGCCTTCTCCATGCCCAGAGCTGGTCAGGAGGCAATGCAGGCCAGGAGTACAAGGCCAGTAGGACTGAACACAGCTCTTACCGCCGCATTGTCAACTTCAAGTCTTTGCTCAGAAGAGGCTGGGTGGGGTCTCTGCTCCGAAGTCAACCTTCACCATTTTAAACATGATTTTTTTTTAAAAAAAAGCTACCAAGTCAGGGTTTTAAGCAAAATGACGTGAAACGGGAGCATGCATATTTGTGAAGAAGGGGAAAATGAGATGTGGGTTGTGGGAAGAAAGTCAAAGGTCATAGAATATGTGTTTGGCTGGCTGGCTATTAGGTGAATTTTAAGTACTTTTCAGGCCAGTTTCACCTGAGGAGTTTAAACAGCATTATGGTGTGGCCTCACTTTACTTTCCAAAGTATTCTTTCTTCCTTTTTTTAAATATATTTTTATTGATTTCAGAGAGGAAGGGAGAGGAGGAGAGAGATAGAAACACCAATGATGAGGGAGAATCACTGATGGGCTGCCTCCTGCATGCCCCACATTGGGTGGGGATTGAGCCCACAACCCTGGCATGTGCACTGACTGAGAATCGAACTGTGACCCCCCTGGTTCATAGGTTGACTCTCAACCTCTGAGCCACACCAGCTGAGCATTTTCCAAAGTATTCTAAGTTAAGTAAGATACTATCTTTGAGAGGGTTAAGTGATTTGGTACAAAGGGCTTTTCATATAGGTCAACTAACGGGTACAGAAAAATTTTTAATATTTATATTTTTTAACGGTTTGGCCTAAATATAAATTCTCTATCTATGGACCATGATACATAGCTAGAGATCACCAAGCAGAGATGTTCCAAGCATCAACTTCGTGACAGGTAACGTAACTTGATTTCTAACTAGCATGAATATCTGATTTGCTTTTGGCTTTAAGTCCAACCATAATGGGGCTTATAATGTCTTTCCGCTTTACCTCTTTCTGTACATCCTTTGCTTGGTTTTCAGCCTTACTGAGAAGAGTTTTTAAATCAGTTGAATCCCGAAGATGCTGTTCTTTCAAGGATCCCATCTGATTCTCAAGCTCTTTCCTCGTCATCTGAAGAATGCCGAGATCACTGGTAAGCTCTAAACTCTGCTTCTGAGAACTGTAAGATAAATATTCACAGAGTTATTCTTGTAGAAACTAGACACAGCAGGAAGTCCAATTCCTTAAACATTTCACTAGGAGGGATGGAGTAGATTTCAGAGGAGAAAAGTATATAAAAAATAAAAGTTTCAGTAAGTAAAAAAGTGTCAAAACACTAAAGAATGCAAGTAAGTTTAAAGCTGTGTTCGATTTGCAATAATCAGATACACGTAAAGGTTGAAATTTAAAAATAGAAGTAGAAGGTGACTATATTTTGTTATATCACATTATATTAACTATCATAAAAAGATTCAGTGTAGGTATTCTACAGGAAAGAATAGCATGTGCTTCAGCTATTTATTATTTATTTAAGTACTTGATAAATAGAATGGGGGATAGAAACTCACAGTGTAGAAGTCACTGCCAATTCAAGTAAAGATAAACCTACTCAAATGAGAAGACACACCAAAATGGGGAAAAGCACAGGACAAAGAACCAGGAGGCTGGAGCCCCTATTTCATTGTGGGATGTTAAGCAAGTCACTTAAGTGGTATAATACCATTCTCTGAGGAAGCATTTCCTGAGCTCTCAGATCTGTGCCAGGCACCATGTTATACAGACACAGATAACACAAGGAGAGTCTCAGTGCCCTCCACGGAACTCAATTTCTGAGGCTGTTTTCTGGCTTAAATTCTATGATTACTAAATTTTAAAACTTAGTTTTTTTTAAAAAAAAAAAACAACCACAATTTACACACTAGGAAAACAGCTTGATAGGCATAAACAGGAATTCTTTATTCAATTCCTTTTACATCACAGACAACAAAGAACAAAAGACCTGAATAGTGTAGTTGTGTTAAAGAATTTGGCTTCCAGGACCTGGCTGGGTAGCTTAGTTAGAGCATCATCCCAATACACCAAGGTTGTGGGTTCAGTCTCCAGTCAGGGCACATATAAGAATCAACCAACGAATGTATAAATAAGTGGAACAACAATCAATATTTCTCTCTCTTTCTCTCTCTCCCTCTCCCTTCTGCTCTCTCTCTCTTTAAAACAATTAAAAAGATAATTTGGTTCTCATATATAAATGAAACAGCTAAAGGAGGATAAGGTCTTCAAAATGATAGTTTTATGCCTCTCAGGATGAATCATAAGACTCAGGATGTAACTGAGGTACTATCCTATATAATAAAACCCTAATATGCAAATCGACCAAACGGCGGAACGACCGGTTGCTATGACGTGCACTGACCACCAGGGGGCAGATGCTCAACACAGGAGCTGCCCCATGGTGGTCAGTGCACTCCCACAGGGGGAGCACCGCTCAGCCAGACGCTGGATTCACGGCTGGAGAGCGCAGCAGCGGTGGCAGGAGTGCTAAGGACCCCTCAGTGGACATCCCCCGAGGGGTCCCAGGCTGTGAGAGGGTGCAGGCCGGGCTGAGGGACCCCTGCCCCCTACCCCCCCATCCAGTGCACGAATGTTGTGCACTGGGCCTCTAATGTAGTATACTAGTAAATCACATTTTGATTGTATGCTAGGCAGGTTTTTAGGGGGCAGGTCTGATGTCAAGCCAATACAGCCAGGAACTAAATGGCAGAAAATAACCTATGAAGAAAGCCTAGTTTCTAAATACAAGTATGCCTGGGAGGCTTACCAAATAAATTTAGAGAACTACTAAACCAGAAGTTTAAGAAATTAATTTGTCTTAAATAGTATATGTGAATTTAGGCAGACAGTTTAACCAACCATCTAGTATGAATATTCCAAAGTCTGACTTTTTTAAAAAATATATTTTATTGATTTTTCACAGAGAGAGGAAGGGAGAGGGAAAGAGAGTTAGAACCATCGATGAGAGAAAAACATCAATCAGCTGCCTCCTGCACACCCCCTACTGGGGATGTGCCCGCAACCAAGATACATGCCCCTGACTGGAATCAAACGTGGGACCTTTTAGTCCGCTGGCTGACGCTTTATCTACTGAGCCAAACCAGTCAGGGCCAAACTCTGTGACTTTTTATATATGTACTAGAGTCCTGGTGCATGGATTCGTGCACCTGTGTGGTCCCTCAGCCTGGCCTGTGGGGATTGGGCTGAAACTGGCTCTCCGACATCTCCTGAGGGGTCCCAGATTGTGAGAGGGCACAGGTCAGGCCGAGGGACCCCACTGGTGCATGATCAGGGCCAGAGAGGGACCACAGGAGGGCTCCAGGGCCTGTCTGGCCTGTCTCACCCAGTCCTGATTGGCTGGACGCCAGCAGAAAGCTAACCTACTGGTCGGAGCGTCTGCCCCCTGTTGGTCAGTGTACGTCATAGCGATTGGTCAAACAGTCGAACGAATGGTCGGACACTTAGCATATTAGGCTTTTATTATATAGGATATAATGTTTTTATTGATTTTAGAGAGTGAGGAAGGGAAAAGGATAGAGAGATAGAAACATTGATGAGAGCCCAGCCGGTGTGGCTCGGTGGCTGAGCATCGACCTATGAACCAGGAGGTCACGTTTCAATTCCCAGTCAGGGCATGTGCCCAGGCTGTAGGTTCGATCCCCTTTGTGGGGCACTGGGCTGTGCAGGAGGCAGCCAATCAATGACTCTCTCATCAGTGATGTTTCTATCTCTTTTTCCCTCTCCATTCCTTTCTGAGATCAATAAAAATATATTAAACACACACACACACTTTCCTTTAAATAAACAAACAACAACAAAAAATCGAAACATCAATAAGAACATGGATCAGCTGCTTCCTGCATGCCCCTACTGGGGATTGAGCCCCTAACCGGGCATGTGCCCTGACCAGGAATCAAACTGGTGACCTCCTGGTTCATGGGTAGAGGTTCAACCTCTGAGCCACGCCAGCTGGGCACTTTTTTCTTTTTTTGTTAATCCTTACCTGATATTTTTTTCCATTGATTTTTAGAGAGAGGAAGAGAGACAGAAAGAGAGAAACATCCATGTGATCAATTAGTTGCCTCCCACATGAGCCCTGACCAAGGTTGGGGATTGAGCCTGGGACCAAGGTACCCTTGACTGGAATTGAATCCTGGACTCTTCAGTCCAAGGGCTGAAGCCCTATCCACTGAGCCAAACCAGCTAGGGTGATCAATGACTTTTTGCTAACCTTAATGCTCTTGAGGAGGGTAAGCACAAGGCTAGCAAGAATAATGACTTCCATTTTGGTGTACTGGGGAAAAGGAGGTGGATTAAGAGTAGCTTCAATAATAAACAGGTACTACTTTCATATTCTGAATAAGAATACAAATCTGTTTAAATAAAAATATAGAACAGATCAAATTTTCAAGGAAAAATAAATTTTGAACTCTGCAACAAATGTTTGTGGGAAAACAGGACTCCACTAATCTGTTGAAGTAAATAAATTGCATTGATTGGTTTACATGTAAGATAGTGGATGTTAGAAAGATTTAACTGATTAGAGAATTCTTGATCTTATATATTATTACTCTTTATGTAACCCTGTTTGAAGTCCAGAAGCTGAATTTGTGTCTTTTAATTGTATAAATTCTTTGTCATGGTCATCTCATCATCCTTATTGTAAAAGAAGGGATCACTGGCGTGAAAGGAAAGCAAACTTGTATTTGAAATTTATTATCATTTAGTTTATAGGACAAATTCAATCACTAATTATAGATCTTTGCTGTTCATTTAGGAATATTTTTTGGGGGAGGGAGCATTTAATGAACCTATATTCCATGAGTACACCAAAAGGAAAGAATGTGTATCATAATGGTGGTAGAAAAAAAATGCTGAAGTAGTCATGTAGCATGGTTAACCTGCCAAACAGCCAAAATGAGACTGGCTGAACATTCCTCTCCAAAAATATATTTAAGTATCAAAATTAAATTAACTTTAGATTAAAATGTAAGATAAAGAAATATTTCAAAGCTAAAAAGAGTTCTTGCATACTTGTGCAATTCTTTTTCTTGCCGCTGCAGTTCTGATGATAGCAAAACATTTTCCTTTTTTAGAGAATGGCATTCAGTTTCCAATGATTTCCATTCCTTTCTCAACTTCTCTAGTTCACCTAAAAGAATCCCAAAACATATTCATTAACATAGGAACATAACTTCAATAATTAAGAGAAAAAAAGGTGAAAAATTTCAGAGAACAACATACTTTCCCCCCTTTAAAAACATGTAGATTTTACATGGCTATTCTTAGATTCCTATTACTCTGCATCTATACCTCATGAGAAGCCCCATCACTTTGAACTTTTGTAATCCCCTACCCACTTCACTTTTATAAGACAAATCATTTTTAACAGTATTTAAATAAAATATAAAATTATAAAACATTTAGTTTATTCTAGAACTTGCAGACCTGAAGTTCTTACAGCCCTAATATAAGACATTGCTTTGTACAATCAATTGTCATCAAAGAGAAGAAGAGCCTGGATCGTTAATTTTTACAAGTTATATGGTTATCATTGTCAAGAGGTTAGAGCTTATGTAAAATACATTTATCCACCTTGTAGCCTTGTTGCTTCCTCTCTCTGCTGGTCCTCACACTGTTGACATCGAAGCTGAAAACTGTTTTGCAGACTCGTGATTTCTTTCTCATATTCAGACGCTGCTTTCCGCCACCGTTCAAGCTCACCTCGCACCTTCTTAAGCTCTTCTTGTAAAGAAGCAATGTCAATGTCCCGCTCAGAGGCAGCCTTTTCTGCTGCTTGATGAAGAAGCAAAATTTCATCTCGGGCACTAAGCAGTTCATCTCGAGTGCTTGTGATTTTACTGTCCTTCTCCTCCCGGAGATTCTCAATACTGATGTGTAACCTCTGCAGTTGGGCTACAAAAGTATATTTATCTATCATTTTCTTAGTCCATAGCAACCAGGAATAAAAGAACAGCCTATATGGGACTGTAGTCACTACACAGCCCAAGCTATAACAACTGTTTGTTGTTTTTGATTAGATTGTACAAACAATCTATGTTTAATGTAGAAAATGTCAAAATACAGAAACACAAGGAGAAAAAAACAAACCAATCTTTATTTCCCACACACAGAGAAAGTTGCTTCTAACATTTGGACTTACTCTTCTGGGTATTTTCTATGCATCTATACACATATGAGACAAAATAGGAAGAGATAATAATACGTGTAGTGCTCTCTATCCTGCTAGCGATGAACATCTCTTAACAACAAAATAGTTACCTGTAACTTTTTTTTGATGGATCCTTTATTTTAGACATTGTAGACTGTTTAGTTTTTAATTATTCTAAACAATACTGCTTAGGGTGAATTCCTAGATTAGAGTATGCTTGATCAAATGGTAAACATTAGAAAAATCTTTGATGTTCTTGATTCAATTTTCTGTTCAAATGTCAATTCCTTAAAGAAGCCTTCTCTGATGACTTACCTAAAAAATCCTATCTGTCATTCTCTAGCTATTTACCCTGCCCTTATTGGATATCACATTATATATTTGTTTGTTGTTTATCTTTTCACTAAACTGTACATCTCATGCATGTTCTATCCCCAATACTAGCAGAGTAAATAATCAAGAATTAATAA